>NC_064623.1:71193439-72398439 GCF_023898315.1 Schistocerca nitens | reverse complement strand
AGTGGACCTCCCCTCCCCCTATGTAACGTCTCATACTAGACGAGTGTAACCCCAGATGTTTGCATGGTAGAGTAATTATGGTGTACGTGTGTGTAGAGACAGTGTTTGTGCAGCAATCGCTGACATAGTGTTAAGTGAGGCGGAATAAGGGGAACCAGCCCGCATTCGCGGAGGCAGATGGAAAACTGCCTTAAAAACCATCATCAGGCTGGCCGGCACACCAGACCTCGCCACTAATCCGACCGGCGTTTTCGTGCTGGGGACTGGCACACCTTCCCACTCGGGAAGCAGCGCGCTAGAATGCGCGGCTAGCCGAGTGGGCAAAAGCACCCGTGATCACACAAACGCTCAGAAAGGGCTACCAATGTTACTTAATGTGGTTGGTATCTGTGAGAGTACTTGTTTTGGTATATCTGTGCTGCCTAAGGACCGTTTCCACATGATTGGCCGTACACAAACACCATCTCGGCTTATTCCCGACATGAATACTGGATCATTCTTTTGTTTACAGTACACTGCGTCAGTCACACAAGGAACATACGGTATGTGGTCAGAGAGGCTTTCATTCGTCAGCCCCATCTACTGTGGCAGCTATGTATTTCCAGACATGTATTCATAGGGCTTTTTTGCTTGATTTCCAGTCAGGAATCCGTCGCTACAGTTTGTCACTTTTTATCAACACCCTGTATTTCATTCTGCAAATATCTATGTTCTTCATTTCACAATCACTTCCTATTCATAACATTCCAAAATCTTCATTTGAGTTATTTTTCCTCTGCCTCTGGCTATTTTTCCCTGCCCACCGGACAAAGTGGCCAATTTGAAGACTTTCACTTAAGATCAATTTTCTGCTAAAAGAGGTAGATTTAAATAATAGTAAAATGGTTTCAGAGCTACGTAAGGTATGCAGTTGATATATATCATATGGTTATACGAAATGAAAGCAGAGAAAAAAAACTTTTTCTGTGGTGCCCACTTTACCCAGCTTCCCACTTTTTCAGTTTCCGTTTTGCGCCTCCAGAGTAGCAAGTTTACGATATAATTCAAAGATACTGTCCTCCACGCTGTGCAGTGAGGTTGCGATGTATTTTTCCTCTCTGGATGTTCAGTCGTCTTCTTCTTCCACGGAGACGAAGACCACACCAGAGAGAACAGTGTTGCGTTCATCAGCTCGTAATTACACACTTTTGTAACGAACTCCACCGTACACAATAAGCCGCCATCACTAGAGGTGTAAGCTTTTGAATATTACTGTAAAACTAAAGTCAAACTTATCTAGAACTGTATTAAGAATGCACGCTTGGAGATGTGTTCGAAGCAATAAAGAACCAAAAGGTAATAATAATTCTTCTTCCGTTACTTTTCTGGTTATTAATCTATTCAGAAATTTGTCTTTCCAAATTAATTGTCCGTGGAGGGATGGAAGTAAAGAATATTTTCTGTTATTTTCTCTTGTCCCATCAAAACAGGCGACACGGTTTAACACTGTTTGAAAAATACACTACTGGCCATTAAAATTTCTACAACAAGAAGAAATGCAGATCATAAACGGATATTCATTGGACAAATGTATTATACTAGAACTGACAGGTGATTACATTTTCACGCAATTTGGGTGCATAGATCCTAAGAAATCAGTACCCAGAACATCCACCTGAAATGTTACGTCCACTGTTCAAAGTGCCGTCAATGCGAACGAGAGGTGACCAAGACGTGTAACCAATGGCACCCCATACCATCACACCGGGTGATACGCCAGTATGGTGACGACGAATACACGCTTCCAATGTGCATTCACCGCGATGTCGCCAAACACGGATGCGACCATCATGATGCTGTAAACAAAACCTGGATTCATCCGAAAAAATGACGTTTTGCCATTCGTGCACCTAGGTTCGTCGTCGAGTACACCATCGCTGGCGCTCCTGTCTGTGACGCGGCGTCAAGGGTAACCGCAGCCATGGTCTCCGAGCTGATAGTTCCTGCTGCTGCAAACGTCGTCGAACTGTTCGTGCAGATGGTTGTTGTCTTGCGAACGTCCCCATCTGTTGACTCAGGCATCGAGACGTGGCTGTACAATCCGCTACAGCCATGCGGATAAGATGCCTGTCATCTCGACTGCTAGTGATACGAGGCCGTTGGGATCCAGCACGGCGTTCCGTATTACCCTCCTGAACCCACCGATTCCATATTCTGCTAAAAGTCATTGGATCTCGACCAAAGCGAGCAGCAATGTCGCGATACGATAAACCGTAATCGCGATACGCTACAATCCGACCTTTAAAGTCGGAAACGTGATGGTACGCATTTCTCCTCCTTACACGAGGCATCACAACAACGTTTCACCAGGCAACGTCGGTCAACTGCTGTTTGTGTATGAGAAATCGGTTGGAAACTTTCCTCATGTCAGCACGTTGTAGGTGTCGCCACCGGCGCCAACCTCGTGTGAATGCTCTGAAAAGCTAATCATTTGCATATCAAAGCATCTGCTTCCTGTCGGTTAAATTTCGCGTCTGTAGCACGTCATCTTCGTGGTGTAGCAATTTTACTGGCCAGTAGTGTATTAGACGTGGAAATTCTGGCATTTATTATCCAAACCAGATAATATGTGGGACATTTCGTAAATAATACACACAATTTTTTTACTTACACGTTTATTTTTTTCAATATATCTTAACAGTCCTTCAATATAGTCTCCCTGCTTCTCTATAATTGAATACAACGTCTCGGAAGCTCTAGTATTCCATCCAGGACACCACTTCTGTTCATCTGCCCAATGGCTCGAGTAACGGTGGTAGAAAGTGCTTCCAGAGAAAGATAACAACGTCCACACATGGTTTTTTCAGCTTCAGGAACAAGTCGAACTCTGGTGGACTCATGTCCGGGCTGTAGAAGGTTGCAGCAACACTTCCCACTCGTACATGTGCAGATTTTGGGCATCAACAATGTCGATTTGCGAGCGAGCATTTTCGTGGAGAATGAATGGCCCAGCCTCTAGCAGCTGAGGTCGGGTTTGTGGATTTTTCTGCGCAGGTTTCCTTGAAGTCACGGTGATAGAGTGCTTGTGACACTTGTTCCACATGTGACTCTATTTGTCCCGATGATTTCTTGGTGATCATTAGCAAAACTCATATTCTGCTGAGCTTTGATTGAGCACGTCGAAATTATTTTTGACGTGGAGAATCTGAAGCTCTCCACTCATTGGACTGTGATTTCAACTCCGGTTCAAAGTCTCTAATCCACGTTTCATCAATAGCGACTATTCGACTCAAGAATCCTTGACCTTCACGGACGAATTTTTGTTTGGGCAAGGTTGCAATGCCCATGCGTTTCTGCATCTCGTTAGCAGTCAAACAGTGTGGGACCCATCTCGCGGAAATTTTTTTCTTCTTCAAATCATTTATCAGAATGCGGAATGCTGATGTGTGAATTACTGTGGCTTCAGAGCCCCTCGCAAGTCGTACTGTGATCTTCTTCAAGAACGTCTGCCACAAGTTTCACACTTCGTTTATCTGTTGACTTTTTGGCTTTCTAGTTCTTACGAGAGTTGCCCAGAAACATTTTTTTCCTCAACGATTCTTTATTCAACATAATGAGAATTACACACACGAAAGAATGCTGTTTTATCTACGCACCTTATTTTTCCACGTAATCTCCATCCCGTTCTATAGCCTTCCTATAACGCGAAACAATGGCGTGTATGCCTTGTCGTGAATCACCTCATCATCCTCAAAAAGTCTTCAACGAATGGCATCTATTAATGGACTAAACAAGGAGAAGTCTGAAGTGGCTAGGTCAGGTGTGTCAGGTGTGACAGCCATAGATTGTCTCCCCGACCTCTGCAAATTGTGGAGCTCCGTCGAACGGACTTCTGCTGATCTCACCCTCTATGTACAGCAACTAACAGTATTTCTGTTGACAGCAGACGCTCCATAGACTTTGCACAAGCGTCTGTGAATGTTCCCCATAGTTTGTTTCTCTGCAGTGAGAAATTCAATGACGACTCGTTGCTTGTAACGCACATCACTACAGACGCCATTTTGAAACTGTCCTGCAGCTACGCCATCTGTCGGAAGTGACGGAAACTTGATGTGCTCACTCAGGACACTTCAAATAATACAAATACATACGTAACGTTTCGCATTCGTAGCATTGTTAACGGCTGAGAAAAAAATGCGGTGCATTACTTTCTGTGCAACCCTCGTAGATTATCGTCTATGCTGATATGACCACCATGAAAACTACTAACCCAGCGTGAAACTGTGCTACGGTCCATTGTGAGCTCACCACAAACTTCACTTAACGCACTGTGGATTTCTGTCGGAATTTGCCGCATAGTTTCGGTCTTGATGTACGACATCTGGCCTTCAACAGCTACAGTACCTGAGATCCCTGCAGGGTCCATTTCTTTATGTTAGAGTAAACAGCGAAAAAACAAAAACACGCGCGCCTTCCTCAAGTTCTCAACTGAAGCTGACGTAATTTTCATTGTTGTTGCGTCAAACAATCAACCTTTGCATTATTTATGAAATGTCCCTCGTACTATAGTCTTACAGACATTTCCTGTTGCACGTTCAGAAAATAAGTATACTAGATATCTAGATATTTTTTTAGAAAAAATGTGTTTAAAAATATTACAGGATATCATTGATACACTTGACTGTTTCTCCATATAATCGCCATCACCTTCAATGCATGTGGTGAGCCGTGGCACAATGCCCTCTTCGCAGAAATCTCCCGCCATCTGCTTTCCCCATTTCAGAATCTCTTTCTTCATCTGCTCGTCGGTTGAAAATTTAATTCCACGCACGTGTGCCTTCAGAGAGGTGAAAAGATGATAAGCTGAAGCCGCCAAGTCTGGGGAATGCAGGGGGAGGTTCAAGACATCCCAACCAAATGAGCCCATGAGTGCATAAGTGGCTAAGGCTGTGTGAGGACAAGCGTTGTCGTACAACAAGCTCACAAGTCTCATCAGCCTTCCCCTCCTTTTGCTCTGAATGCTCCTTTTGAGTTTTATTAGCGCGTCACAATATCGTTGTGAATTTATGGTTTCCCACTGAGGCGGATATTCGACCAAAGTATTACCTTTTTGCTCCCTGATTTTTTTTTTGCCCAAATTGTCGTTAATTTTTTGGCGGATGGGGAATCGGTGTGACGCCACTGTGACGACTGTGTTTCTGTCTCAGCCGTGTAATGAGCCACCCAAGTGTCATCTCCAATCAGAATAAAGCTCAGAAAATCCTTACCTTCCAATTCATGTCGCTCTAAAAACTTGCGAGCGCTACTACCCCGCCTTTTTTTTTCTTGGTGCTATTTTGTCGTGGGCATAGCTTCCGATATCACAGCGTTTCTGTGAGTGTCTCATATAAGAGAGTCCGGGAAACGTCGCAGAAATCTCATCCACCGTCAATCGGCGGTCTTCACGAACGGTTTCCTCGCTATACCACGACACAGGGTTGCTCCACTCGTTGTCGGAAATGGTTTCATATTCGAGGTGTTTCGCAAATCGGTTGTGGAGGCGACTTAGTAGATCAAGTTTTACGTAGGAACCCATGTCCGGAAATGTCATCCAATGACGCTACAGAGCGTCGAAGTTATAGGCACCAGCGCCACTAATGTACGTTTGTACAGGGGTATTTTGTGATGACGTTACAAACTTTCTGGGATGATGGAGACGGATAAATGTATCAGTCTGAGGTAAGGGGGGCTTGGGGAACGAACGAGATACCTCTGACAGTGGAAAACATATACCGGTACTCTTGTTGCCAAGAATGTAGGGCGTGTAACTTTCAGGTGTGGTAGTATGGATCAAAACAAGAGAAAATGACTAGTAAACATGGGTCTAAAATGCGCACCTTAAGAGCTATGAGCACTTGTTCAGTAGAGGAGATGTGTTTCACATTAGCGAAGGTAAACAAGTGGTCATAGTTCCTCAGGCATGCATTTTAGAGCCCATGTTTACTAGACATTTTTTCCTGTCTTGATCCGCACTACCATCTCTGAAAGTTACATACCCTAAAGTCTTAACAACAACAGTACTGGTACATATATTCCACTGTCAGACGTTCGCCCGCATCTCGTGGTCGTGCGGTAGCGTTCTCGCTTCCCACACCCGGGTTCCCGGGTTCGATTCCCGGCGGGGTCAGGGATTTTCTCTGCCTCGTGATGGCTGGGTGTTGTGTGCTGTCCTTAGGTTAGTTAGGTTTAAGTAGTTCTAAGTTCTAGGGGACTTATGACCACAGCAGTTGAGTCCCATAGTGCTCAGAGCCATTTGAACCATTTGTCAGACGTTCCAGAATGGTTTCCCCTTACAACTTTCGACTCATTTGTTTCAGATACCGGGACCCATACCTCAACTTGATACGAGGGTGAGCCAAATGAAAACCTTAAATATTTTTTTAAATATTATTTATTGTGCAGAAGTGGTACAAAACTGTATCACTTTTCAACATAATCTCCCCCACGCTCAATGCTAGTCCTCCAGCGTTTACAGAGTTTTTCCTTTAGAAAAAAATTGTTTTGGTATTTGGCGCAACCACTCATGCACTGCGTGGCGTACTTCTTCATCAGAACGGAACTTCTTCCCTCCCATTGCGTCTTTGAGAGTCCAAACATATGGAAATCACTTGGGGAAAGGTCTGGTGAGTATGGTGGATGAGGAAGACACTCAAAATGCAGGTCTATGATGGTTGCACAGGCAGTGTGGTGCCTTGCATTGTCACGTTGCAAAAGGACACCTGCTGACAGCAATCCACGTTCTGATTCGATTGCAGGCCACAGATGATTTTTTAGGAGATCTGTGTATGATGTACTGGTGACAGTGGTCCCTCTAGACATGTAATGCTCCAAAATGACTCCATTTTCGTCCCACGAGAGAATCAGCACAACCTTCCCTGCTGATGGTTCTGTTCGATACTTCTTTGGTTTTGATGATGAGGAATGGCGCCATTCCTTGCTCGCTCTCTTCGTTTCCAGTTGTTGGAAGTGAACCCAGGTTTCGTCCCCAGTAACGATTCTTGCAAGGAAGACATCACCTTCTCATTCAATGCGCTGAAGTAGTTCTTCACAAGCATCAACACGTCGTTCTCTCATTTCAGGAGTCAGCTGCCGTGGCACCCATCTTGCAGGCACTTAGTCAAACTGGAGCAGTTCATGCACAATGTGGTGTGCTGACCCATGACTAATCTGTAAACATGCTGCAATGTCATTCAGTGTCACTCGGCGGTTTTCCTTCGCTATGGCTTCAACTGCTGCAATGTTCTGTTGAGCCACAACTAGTTGTGCCTGACCTGGACGAGGAGCATCTTCCACTGAAGTTACACCATTTGCGAACTTCCTACTCCATTCGTAGACTTGCTGCTGTGACAAACATGCATCACCGTACTGAACCTTCATTCGTCGATGAATTTCAATAGATTTCACACCTTCACTATGCAAAAACCGAATAACAGAACGCTGTTCTTCCCAGGTGCAAGTCGCAAGTGGGGCAGCCATCTTTATACTGATACTGCGACGGTATGTGTGCATCTGCACTGTGCTGCCACCTACAGGCCATTCTGCGCGCTGTTTGTAGGACGCTTAATAACTTACAGGATAACGGCACGAAATTTCGATTTGTTATTACAAATTTAAGGTTTTCATTTGACTCACCCTCGTACATTTATTCTTCTCCATCACCCTTGAAAGTTTGTAACATCATCACGGAATCATCCTGTATAAATACGCTCCGGCGACTATAACTTCTACGCTCTGTAGCTCCTTTTGAGTTTTATATGACTCCTGTGTAAAACTTGATCTACTACGTCCTCTCTACAATCTCTAGAAGTATTTAACATGAACTGTGCATGACTGTACATTCGCCGACATCTGTTCACTTCAGATTCGTCGTTTTGTTGGTGCTGCCATGGTATCTACACTGAAAAGTTTGGCAGCTACACGAGTTGCGGAGTTAATGCCTGTTTGCGTGAAATCTCTGCCTGAGAAAAGAAATAAGAAACATGTTTGGGTTCCTGACTGAATAAAAAAAAGGACGACAGCTCGGTTGCTCAGTAATCTTGCTGAAAGAAACTGTAATGGGAGAACCAAGAAATCATTTTAATTAACTCAGAATGCTACTAGAACGGTTCACGTTTCTTTTAAGTAGTTAATACTGCAGTAAGGAAGAAAAATATTGCAACGTGTAAACCATAGCTGAAATTACAAATTACAGAACTCTCGTCCTGCTAGAAAGTTCAGTTTTAGTAGATGATGACGCATTTACATTAACACCATATTTAATTAAGCCTTTTTCAACACATGGCCCATTGAGTTTCAAAGGAAGAATAGCTCGCTGTGTTTTGGAAAATATATACGGATTTCTGGTTTCCAAATTTCTGTTATTAGAAAAACCAATACGACTACTCCTAGAAACAGTTGACAAAATTGTCAGTTCATCACAGAAAAAACAACTACCCAGTAATATGTACAACCACAGCTAATAGACAAAGGGCATTCCGATAATGGAGATTACCAATAAGAACAAGGAGAACCATAAATGCAAAGCAGCAATAATTATTCGAAACAGGCCATATTAAGGACAGAAGGGGTTGCAAAATAGTTTCTTGAAGATTAATCTTTGCCACGGCAACACTTCAAAGTTCAGTCATATCAGTTTATGAATGTGAAGCACTACTGTGACTTTCAGATAAAACAAAGAATTCAACTTTCATGCTTTGTGTAGCTTTTCCTCCTGTTAACAATTTTCCTTAAAAAAATCCGCGAACTTGTACCACAGGGTTTTAGTTTTGTAGAATTGAGCTGTTCCACAGCCAAATGTTTTGCATGCCTGTATTTTTCTTAATTCATTTGTATATGTACTGCTTGCTGAACGAATTTTGCTCTCCAGCTCAGACACTTAGAACCGATCCATGTTCCAATCGCAGTGCTGCTTGTCTTTGTAGTCAGCATCATATAAATCCCACAAACACATATGCCTCACATAGACAAACAATAAGGAAACAATTTCCTCCATTACCGACTTCATATTTCAGTCTTTTTACACTCTACCGGCATATCTAATCTCAAGACTCGTGCAAGTAGTGTCACCAAAGTTAGTTCCACGTAAACATCACAATAAATATGGCCATTAGCGAAATGACGGACACACCATCATGAACCAGAATATAAAGCTGTAAGTGAAACAAAAATTAATTTATTTTTTACCGAACAGTTTCTGTAAAATCGTTTTATGATGATGACGGCGTTAGGTTTGTGGGGCGCTCAACTGCGTGGTCATCAGTGCCCGTACAAAGTCACAATTTTTACACAGTCCTTTTTTTTCACACTCCAATCTAGACACTATCACGAATGATGATGATGATGGAATGATGAGGACAACACAAACACTCAGTCCTCAGACAGAGAAAATCCCCAACCCGACTGGGAATCGAACCCAGTACCCCGTGATTCAGAGGTGGCAACGCTAGCCACATTTTTTAAAATATATATATCTCATTTTGTTCAATACTGTTCGTTGAATTTGTTCGTGGTAGATGTCTGATGACACCCGTTCAGGTTGTTCGTTGATCCATTCACTCAAAAATGGTTCAAATGGCTCTGAGCACTATGGAACTTAACATCTGAGGTCATCAGTCCCCTAGAACTTAGAACTACTTAAACCTGACTAACCTAAGGACGTCACACACATCCATGCTCGAGGTAGGATTCGAACCTGCGACCGTAGCGGTCGCGCGGTTCCAGACCTTCGCCGTAAACCGTTTTGATTTGGGAAAAAATTTCGATAGGTGTTACTCCTTCCGCTGGCAGGAAGTGAATTACAGCCAATGCCTCGCTCTTGGAGGGATTTCTCACCGACTTCTTTCGTGAGACTGGAGACTACCACATGAGTTTACGTTCTACTGTGTTTCCGCAATGCTCACACCCTTTGTGGTTATCTATACACCCTTACCCTCTCAAGTGACGTCAAAATGACGTGTGCAAGTCATTCGTGCGCAAGTGTCGACTGCAGTCAAGTTTTGTGGTCGAATCGAGCAACCCGTGTGTGTCACAGGACATTTTTGAAATGAGTGTCTCAATGCGAATGTAGTGAGAAGAAAATGCGGTTCGTTGTATCTAGTGTACGGCTGCATACACATTGTAGCAATGAAATGGAAATGTGTTTATAGGTTGCGAACCAGAGAATAAGTCAAGTGGTGTCTCATGTTATTGGGCTTTACCTGTTTCTTGACCCGTTTTGATTACTCTGTTTATCCCTTTGAGGACATTTTATGTAGCATAACGTACACTTTACGAATACAGAATTATACGTACTTTGTACACCTAAATAATAAATGCAGTGCTAACTTTCAGAAACCGCTATTTGGAAATGAAAAAAAAGTGTAAATATTGTCACAGCCAATGAAAAACTGCAGTTTGCGGTCTACTACCCAGCCCATATACGGAAAGAAATACAATTACCTTCTATGCACAAGGCTGTTCTTGCTTGCTGGGGAACATAGGATTTCAGTGTGGTGGTAAGTACAATAATATTGCCTTTGTAAGAGCTGATGCTTGTGTCAACATGTAGATATGATTTATAGTTTATACCTGAGAGGATACTTTTTGCAATCTTCTCATTTCATTACGAAACCACTTTTCAGAATCTTTTGTTATACATTTCAGTGATTGTTGTTTGGTTGCACGCAGGACCCCTTATCCTTTTGTATATCGATGATTTATGTATTGTACGGATGAATTTCAATCATGCAAAAATGGGTTGTAAAGACATGAAAAAAAAAAACCCTCGAGGGCACCATAAAGTTCCTTAAAAACTGTGTTCTTTCTGAGTTCATTCTACAACAGTCAAATCAGTGAGAATTCCTTCCTGTTACACCTGAATAATCAAACACAATGTCACCACACAAACAACACATGCAGTAGGCGTAAAAAGAATGGGTAAATAATTTGACAGAATGAGCAACAAGGAAATTTGCAACTGTACAGAGAGCTCTTTCTCAGCAAGAAAATAAATGGTGAATGAAACAACTGTGTACCTATGTACACTCCACAGTTGAATGAAGTATTTCATTTTGTATATGAATCCAGTTCATGTGAACTTTCTTCTCATATGGCTGTAACTATTTAGTTCTAGAAAATTGTAAATTTTTAGCACAAAGAACAGAACACTATGCAGCTGTTCTTGTTATACTCTAAGCTTTTTAAATAATTGTTGCAACCGTTCTTATTGTGAGATTCCTGTAAACTTCCTGTGGAGTCACCGCCAGACACCACGGTTGCTAGGTGGTAGCCTTTAAATCGGCCGCGGTCCGTTAGTATACGTCGGACACGCGTGTCACCACTATCAGTGATTGCAGACCGAGCGCCGCCACACGGCAGGTCTAGTCTAGAGAGACTCCCTAGCACTCGCCCCAGTTGTACAGCCGACTTTGCTAGCGACGGTTCGCTGTCTACATACGCTCTCATTTTCAGAGACGACAGTTTAGCATAGCCTTCAGCTACGTCATTTGCTACGACCTAGCAAGGCGCCATATTCAGTTACTATAATTACTATCTTCAAGAATGTATTCTGAACAGATAATATTGTGAATCATGTACCGTCATGAGCGACGTTCATCATTAATGGATTAAAGTTAAGTATGAAACTAATTACGTCCGCTTTCTGAATTCTCCTTCCTTGTCATGTTCCAGACCTCACGTCAGTATACTTCTTCCCTCCTCACGCCAACCTGCGCGAGCTAAAACGCGTGCATTTCGACCTCCACTCGTAACACGGTGTTGCCTCTTCTGCTAACACAAAACTTTCTTTCTGCACTTTCTCTCCACCCTTTATTACCACGACATAGTCCGCCTGCTTAGCTGCGTGGTAATGTGTTTGCCCACCATGCAACGGACCAGGTTCGATTCTCAGCTGTGTTGGAGATTTTTCTCCGCTGCTGGACTTGGTGTTGCGCTCTCCTCATCACGCTCTCATCTTCACCACAAACGCGCTCGCTAAACGTAGTGTCACCCGGTGGCCAAACTTCCCCAGATGGGGTTTCCCAGCCAACAATGACTCACGATCATTTTATTTATCACGACATATCTCTAAAATTTGCAATACATAATGCTGATGGCCCAAACACATTGAATCTATAGACTAATTATTGTGCCAGGAGTGTTGATTAAGAGCAGTCCATTTTCTCCAGGAAAACACTTGTTTTTGTGCTTCTAGATGTATATGTAATATTACTGCTAACATATGTGATATTCTGTAAATAATGATAAAATAAGATATGCTACTGTGTGACAGAAGATGACCAAATATAAACAGCTACAGACTGTGAGCTGTGTTTCATTAATTGTGATTAGGGAGCCACACTACTGTTTACCTTACACATGACGGCGGAAGCAAATTGCTTGTTCTGCTATCATCTGAAGGGGTTATTTCAATAGTGGTACAAGTCCAGAGTCCTGAAGTTAAATGAGCACTGAAAAATCTGCAGTTGAGATACCAGAAATATTCAAGTATACATACATTTAACTTTAGGGCTCTGTGTCTCAGAATGAACGAAAATGGGCTTGTACCACTATTGAAATAAGCCCTTCATCTGTAAGATAAGGGCAGTCTTTCTCATTGATGAGAAAACTGTATGTAATTTAACTGTTTTCGTTGACGCCATGAGAGATAAATATTCTGATTTGAAAATTACAGTAATGCTAATCAATAAAAATCCATCATATACAAGTATATATACATTTAACTTTAGGACTCTGTGTCTCAGAATGAATGAAAATGGACTTGTACCACTATTGAAATAAGCCCTTCATCTGTAAGATAAGGGCAGTCTTTCTCGTTGATGAGATAAACTGTGTGTAATTTAACTGTTTTCGTTGACACCATGATAGATAAATATTCTGTTTTGAACATTCCAGTAATGCTAAACAATAAAATCCATCAGAGGATGCTAAACATGACTTCAGTTAACAGTATGCATGTGTGACGATTTCAGTTGCTGAGACAAGTACTTAAAGAGAACACGGATATTTATTATGGGTGTATAATGTACATTTTATCAGTGTATCACTATAATTTATATGTAAAATATTGTCGGGCTAGAATAACTGTCATATGCAATTGCTCAATGAATGCTGCTTTTGTATGAGGTCCTTCACTTCACTATTTAATCTTCAAATTTTGCCTAACAAACTGTCTTGTCTTACAGACAAATGTCATAATACACGCCCAAGCAATTTATATATTGTTGAAGCAGTTGCACTTGATGAAAGTGATACTGATTGAATTTGTATACCAGTATTTTTATATTGCCATCCCTTTGCAAGATCAGTTGCACAAACGAGAGGAAGGACTTTATACAAAATAATTAAATCCTGTGTAAGAAAAAGATTATATGTGGAACAACATTCCTTGGAACCATCATACTGTATCGAAGCATTTGTTTCCCCTCTACAATCCCTCTCCCCGTCGGTTTTACTTCCTTCTCGAGTACTGCATCCCTTTCACATTCTTACGCATAACTGCATTTCATTTGTGTGCAAGTTTTAGACAACATTTTGGTCTGCATTTTGTACTTCCTACATTCAGAATTTTAAAGTGCCTATCCACTATGCTATAAATGTGTGTTTTTCTTCCTTTAACCCATATTCTAAGGTAAGTTTTATCGTCAGTACTGCTGTTGTGTCTAGACAAGACAGCCTAGACACAATGAGAGGAAGCCGAAAGGCACGCGCTTAAACTCACGCAGGCTGGCGTGAGGTCTGAAACAGGATACGTAATGAATGCTATAAAGAAAAGTAAGTAGCTTCTGGAATACTTAACTTTAATCCACATTTGTAGAACATCGCTCTTGATGATACATTAATAGAATCTCAATATCAATTGAATACGGCGCCTTGCTAGGTCGTAGCAAATGTAGCTGAAGGCTATGCTAACTATCGTCTCGGCAAATGAGAGCGTAGTTGTCAGTGAACCATTGCTATGAACGTCGGCTGTACAACTGGGGCGAGTGCCAGGACGTCGCTCTAGACCTGCCGTGTGGTGGCGCTCGGTCTGCAATTACGGACAGTGGCGACACGCGGGTCCGACGTATACTACCGGACCGCGGCCGATTTAAAGGCTACCACCTAGCAAGTGTGGTGTCTGGCGGTGACACCACAACTGCCTCACATGTTTCTAAATTTTTCTAAATCCCAAAGTGAGTTTTTCTGAGTTCAATCACCCTCTACAATTTTTCCATTCTTCTGTATTTAATTCATGTCAGTATTTTGCAACTATCAATTGCCAAATTGATATTTCTGTATTATTGACAACTTTCAGTTTCTGATTATATTATAATGGGAATTAATACATGATTCCTTAAGAATGATGGTATTTCACCTGTCTGGGACTTGGGCAATTCCAGCAGGACAATGCGACGCCCCACACGTTCAGAAATGCTGCAGAGTGGCTTCATTCTTCTGAGTTTAAACACTTCCGCTGGCCACCAAACTACCCAGACTTGAACGTTATTGAGCATATCTGGCATGCCTTGCAATGTGCTGTTCAGAAGAGATCTCCACTCCGTCGTACTCTTACGGATTTATGGACAGCCCTGCAGGATTCATGGTGACAGTTCCCTCCAGCACTACTTCAGATATTAGTCGAGTCCATGCCACGTCGTGTAGGCGCATGTCTGCGTGCTCTCGGGGGTCCTACACGATATTAGGCAAATGTACCAGTTTCTTTGGCTCTTCAGTGTACGTCTACTAAACTGTAATAGTTGTAACCTCTTCATGCATCGGGTCTGTAGTATTACATGTGGTGATAAAAGATGGAGGGAAGTTCCCCCTCAACGGAAAGGCTTAGGCGCAAATAGAAAGGGTGGCTAACCGCGAGTTACTGCGCCAAGTCTTGGTGTGACAAAGTCTCTGTGGCCAGTCGTTGAAACGTGAACATCTCGAGTGCCCCGTGAGTCTAAACCTGCTGGAAGGATTAAAAATGCTTCAGATGAAAATGATTACCAGCAACATCATCAGGGCATTTACTGGTTTGCACTGGAATGTATAATAACGACGCCAAGAAGAAATATTAGAGCACTCTGCATCAACAGCCACGTGTGCATCATGCTGCATCGCTTCTTTTCACCACAGAACACCATCTCCACATTCGCATTCCGGTAAAGTAATATTTAGTTTTGTACTTTTATACATGAGACAGTACTAGCTGGAATTTTCCTATTATACGTGTTAAAGTGCTATTGTGTGCCGCAAACTCCGATTAATGCTAAGTCACAAACCTTGTTGGGCCTCTGTTCCAAATTGATGAATACTCCAAGCTTGAAAACAAAGTGAAAATGTTGAGATGAATAACTGGAATCATTCAGAGGTCTGTTAAAAAACTCTAAGCAAGTGGTTTTGGATTTCAGAGTGGGATTTTGTTCAAAGTGCGCCACGTAGTAGTTAGAGATTACTGTTTGACAATACATTAACAGAATACATGCTTAAAGATCTATATAAAAAGATAAATTTAAAGAATCATTAAAATCATTTCTTTAAATATAAAAGTATTGAGCAGCGAGAGTGAGTACTAAATTGATTCCAGGTCATAGCAACTTCAAGGCCTACATTAAGTGTATATGTGTTGTTCTTGCTTCTGTTTGTCAAAGAGGAGTCCCTATATGCTACAATCTGGGCATCATTAAATTATCAGCGGATGTTTATTAAATGTCTGAGTATTTTTGTCTGCAGTTAAAAGGTTGCTCTGAAAATACCTATTCTGTGTCATAACAGATTCAGTGCAATGCAGAGGCACATCAATCGGCAGTGAGTATAACTGGCAGTTAAAATAGATGCTTGATAATTATTTCAAAAGTACTCTTTAACATAAGTAGTTTCAGCGTCATATTGATTAGTACTTGCCCCTGTTAAATGATTTGGTGTGATTGTCATTTTACATTACTTGCTTAAAGTGAATAGTATATGTTAGTGTGAAGCAGTTTGTGGACAGAACATTTGGCAGAAAGTAGGTTAATTTACGACTGCCTACTTCACCGTTACATACAACAGTGTTCGTTCTCGATTACAAACATTTTTCACGTCGAAGTGAAGCTTAATTCAGCAGTTTTCTTACGTCAGTAAACTTTTACTATAATATTAGCTGAAACTGCTGTTTCTCATTCTGCATTACCACATACTTCTGCTCCATGACTACGAACCATTGGTTGTACTCTCTCTAGAATTACTTTTTCATCCTTTCAGTAATTAAGCTCACGCTCGGGACGAAATAGACTGATTACCCTTTCCCCTCACACACAAACATGGTAACCTTAAATCCTGTCACGTGACTGTAGTGTGGAATTTCTGGTTTTGGAATCCCCCTGTAGTCTTAATATGCCCCCTCGATACAGTGGCCGATGCGCAGTGGCCAGTTTTCGTTCAAAGCGCTGGGCGAGTTCATTCGTTTGTTCAGAAGGGGAGGCCGACAGTGTTTGCCTTCTTTCAGCTGGTCGGCGATGACAGAATCGAGGTGCACGCCCAGCAATCTTTCTCTAAAGATTTTACAGAAACTATTCCGTAAAAAAAATCGTTTTTGCTTAATATAGCTTTATATGTCAGGTTTATGAATATGTACCCATCATTTAGTTGATGGCAATAATTATTGTGATATTTACTTGGAAGTAAGACACAGGGCGAAATTCGAAAAAGTTTACAAAGAAAATTAGGAGTCCCTATGATTCTGCGCTGGTGCACGTTACATAATATGCTGCTGCCCATGAAATTTAGCTAATGTATTGAATTTTTATTTAGACTTCAGTAGAGGTTTCTCTCTGTTAACAATCTGGAGAAAATTGATCTGACGTATCGCACTCTTTTGCGACCGCGGCACGCCAGCGATGAAGACAGAGGGGAATATCCACAACATTCCTCATATTTCATAACCAGTCTGAGATATCGAAATGAGATTTTGGCAAATGACAGCACTCAAATAGGAGAGTGTTTTGCCATATGGTTATTATACAAAACTTCATTATCTGTCGTGTTGTTCCACCAACTACAAACTTTTTCAATGAAAGAATATAACTTAAGGGCCATCAAAAGCTGGTGAAACAAGAAATGCTATGGGTTTTGAAACAACATAAGCGAAGACATTACACATTACTAGTAGAGCGACAAGGGTGCCACCGCCCTCTCCATTGTTGCCAAATTTAATCAAAATGGCGGATGCAAGATGGCGACGATAGATATAGCAATGATGTCCTGGCAGGAAGTTCAAATTTTGACAGGAAGATGGGTCAATTGGGCTACATCCACTAACCCAACCTCCTCCCCTCCCCAATCCCAAGTAAATGGTGGGAAGTTAAATTCCAGGAGGACAATGCAACACACCATGGCTACCTTCACTAACTTAAGAAAATGGCCTGGAAAATGGGTCACTTGGTTTACCTCCATTAACCTAAGTTATTCGAGTGCCACCTCTTCCTAGGAGCTGGCGGAAAAAGAACTCAGCCTGTGCTGGATAGTCTTCATTTTGCATGTAGTGTTTATTTAAACAATTTGAGGCAGTAACTCCATCCAATGTGTCCACCATGAGATCTGGAGTCCAACTGACCTAGTACACAATACTGCCATCAGAGGGTACTGTCGTCCCTCCTGTGACATAATCCAAGATGGCAGTCTGGGGGAAAAATAGAGGGAAAAGGACTCAGTCGGTGCTGGGCTGGTGGATAGGGTGGACATAAGTATTTTCAGTCTTTATTTAAACAATTTGAGGCAGTAGCTCCATTCAGTGTGTTCACCATGAGGTCCACAGTCCAACTGACGTAGTGCACAGTACTGCCACCAGAGTGTATTTTTAGTCTTTATTTAAACAATTTGAGGCAGTAGCTCCACCCAATGTGTTCACCATGACGTCCACAGTCCAACTGTTGTAGTGCACAGACTGCCACCAAGGTGCAATTTCACCCCACGGTAGTCTGGGGGGAAAATGGTGGGAAAAGGACTCAGGCTGTGCTGGACTGATGGAGAGACGAAGGAGCATCCTTTATTTATTTTGGAACAATTTATTTGGGGACGGATTTCACATAGTTTATTTATTACACTGATACAAAACACGTGCTCTGACATGCTTGGGGTCGTAATTCACAGCCTACAGAACTGCAAACTACTCGTAAATCACCGAAATAATGCAGAACACTGATGTACTGACACACAAACAATTCGTAAATGGTCAAAATAATGCATGTATAATGCTCTGGGAACATGCTTGCTAATCATCAACTGTCGAAATCGTGCATTGCACAGCCTGCACACCTCTTCATAAAATAATGCAACAGATACAAAAATAACTCGTAAATTATCGAAAGATAATGCGTGTGTAACACTATGCAAACACGCTCAGTACGCTTAAAAAGCCGAAAATAATACAGTGCAGAAACACTCATTGCACATAAAAAGTGGTTTCAAAGTACAGTCAACCAAGATGTTGCACAAACTGGTCCCCTAGAGAACTCAAAGGCACGCACTCCGGGTGGCACGCTAATGCTGGTCTCATACGTGGGACACCATCACATCTAAAAGGTTCTCGACATTGTACTGATGTCACATGGCTATGTAAAATAAGAGCTAAGTCGACCATTCGGAAATTGTATAGTGTCCCAGAAATAGTTAACGGTCGCTTTTATAGCAGCGTTCATGATGTCTCAGCTTGTCTGCATGGAAATTCTTGTCCTAACAGAATCAGTTTATGAAAATAGCGCAGAATAAGGCCGAATGCATTCCTCCTAATGGTCCTAATGTGGCACCCTGTCCATCACGTGTTACCCTTTTAAGTAGTGCTTTCAACAAACATCTCCGAAATGCAAACGTGCTCACCGCTATGTAGAGGTTCTTACTTCCTGGCACAAAGGATGTCTTGTGAATGAATGAAACATTATTGTTGGCACTTATTGAATTTACGTGCTGAATTACTGATGCTGCTGGTGTGGAAGCTCTGTCCGCCTTTTCTTTTCTTTCTGCAGGTGAGACATTTATCAGCAAAAAACTATTTTGTACAGATCACAATATTGCACTGACAATGAAACCCTGCAAAGTCTCCTACCGTTCGTCAAATATGAAAAGACTCCTAGTCAATTAGACTGCTCTGCCCCTGAGGATGGGAGCTTGAATATTAGAGCATGAAACCATTCTCCGAGACGGCAATATATCACTGCGTACTGTGTCGATGTAGTTAACATACAGTTCGTATCCTACACCATACAAAATTTCCTCTTTTACACCATTTGTATAGCTATCGACCGCAAGACACTCGTACATATACCACAAAAGACAGACACCATTAGCACTTGCACCGTAGTTATACCCCTCGCTGCAATAGATATTTTCCGTGAGGTCGGGCCAGAGCACCCTCAGTGGACCTCAATCAGTCTCAGAACTGTTCTACAAAATCAGGGTCGGCACAAAGGCGTTAATGTTTCTAGCCTCGACCTGCTTGCTTGCTTGCTTTTCTATACTCCTCTCCAGACGTGTCTTCCACCTGTCTTTCACCTGCTTGATGCATGCACCACAATCGACATTCCCTCAACTAAATAAAGGTGTGAAATGTGTAGAAGCAGTCAATTGTGCAATTTACATGGGAAGCAATAATGGTTCAGCACGAACACACGTCCATATTGAATCTTTTCAAATTTTCACGTGATCACGAAAGCTGCCCAACACATTTAAAGTGTTATTTCGCTATTCGGCCGTCTAGAGGACGACACGGTTAAGTCAGCTACAGTCCTGCATTCCAGCAGGCGTCTCCATTCGGATGGCTCCTACTATTAGCCAGAAATGTGAATCATTCCCACCACAGGCCCCTGCAAGCGCGCCATGCACCCTATAGACAGAATCGTCCTCTGTCATCAGAGGACATCCATCTAATGTGTGATGAAACGTGATCATGCTGCATGGTGGATTGGTCAAAAACAGTGTGAGGCGGTCTTTCAGTCTGTAACGTTCCCTGGCAGCACACACAATATTAATAAAATGAAATGACACACTGAATTGCTGAACTCGAGCGTGCACATTTGCAAATGCTTAACAACAACTGTGGCACGCCTGTTAGGAACGTGTACGGTAATGAGAACACTACGTACAGTTCATACCAACAAAAAGCAATTCGTATGTACTGTAATTGTTTAACAAAAAATGTTATTTAATTTTGTGTAAAGGACGTTGGTTATTATTGTAATATTTTCTGTAATAATATTCTCGATGTATTTATGATTGTAATATTTCTATACTCATAATGTAATTACGAATTATGTTAATATCTGCGATGAAAAAATGTAAAATATAGCCACAGAGGAAAATAATGTAAGATTACAAAGAGATATTCATTATCAGCAATACTATAAAAAGCACTACATAATGTGCATTCTTTGTAGTCTTCCTCGAGAGCTGAGAGAGAGAGGAACCTGTGACGTAGCATTATATGAATGAGTAGACTTCTGTCTGTATCTATCTTTAGCCGCCATTAGAGGAGAAATTATAAAGGTGTGTAATTTTAGTTATTGTTATGGTCTAAATACATTATAATTTATCAAAATTGTGTATTACTAATGTAAATTAGCTTGCCCATGTCATCTATAATATTTCTTTAAAGAATTTTCAGCATTTTTAGCGATTATCGTTGGTGTTGCTGGGCTGTGCCGCGACCGAACGATTTGCAACGGCGGCACATTTAAAAAATTGTTCCGCTATAAAATTAACCAAACCCGTAAATCGGGAGCAGGTAAAATTAACAGTGAATTACGAAATATTTTTCTTTTACAGCGATCCTGAGGCTGACCGAATTTATTACCGGTTTTACATTTGTGCATTCATAGGCGGATAATTAACGTTGAAGTTGTTAATCTGTTGGTTCTTTCAATTTCTAAAGCAAATAACTTAAACGTATAGTGAAGTGTGTTTTGTCAATGATAATTAAACGTTCAGGTCGGCTTGGCAATATTTAACCATTTTATGCTAACAGAGACAGTCTTGTGTTCCATAGCTAACGCCGGGAAAGAATTCAGTAAATATTTAAAAAACCACTGCATTTAGAAAATGTGTGCCAAGGCCGAAATACGTAAAAAATTTAATTTAAATAATTTTCAAAGTCATAAATGTTATTAATCAGTTAGTTTGACTTTATCAGCAGGAGAGGGTTGCTAAGGTTCACGTAATTTTAAATGTGCTTAATTCTGTCTAAATGAATTTTTATTACCACACGTAAAAAAGTGGTTCTACCACAAAGTTCGCACTGAAGGAGTATTTAATATTTTTTGTGTGTGATCAAAAATTTAAAAACCTCTCTCACACCGGCCTGATTTAGCTTCACTGATCAGGATAGTAAAAACATGCGTATATTAAGGGAATTTTCATTGACAAAGCAGGCTTATCACATTCACACAGTTCAATACTGTTCTATCCTGATTAAATTGAGCTTAACTTAAATTCCATAAGGCAGTGAAGCAATTTCGAAGTCTCGGTGCGACGAAAATTGTCAGTCGATCTCCTGGAAACATTTGTAATAATTATTAACTTTCGGTGATCACGTGGGGAAGACCGGAGATCTGCTGGTAAGACCGTGTTAGCCTATTTATTTGAAGTAACTGGATATCTTGAGCATACAAAACGGCAGGTTCGTCCAGTGTAAATCAGACGTTCCCCACTGATCCCGTGCAACACAGCGTAGTAAGCAGACACTGCCAATAATAAACAGTTAAATAATACGCGAACACACTTACTTTAGTTTAGTTCATGTATTAAATTCCTTCTCATACAGAATCTCATCAAGATGGCGACTAGCCCAACAGTACATACATATACATCCTCCTTTCACGACTCATCGGCAAGAAGTCCCCTTTCTTTTCATAAGAGAAAACATAGATAGCAGAGAAGCTATTCCATGGAGTAAATGGACGCTCCAAGGAATAATTGGGCTTGAAACTACTTTGCATTGATAATCGGTAAGATAAGAAGAGATATTTCGAGATATGTACTGCGTTATATAATTTATAAAATTTCTGAAAATATCGCGGAGAGACCGCTGCAAGAGACATTACATCGCCCCTCGCAGCGAGCAATGTTGATATGTATCCACTTTGCGAGCTAACTGTTGGCTTAGCTAACTCGTTAGAATTTGTGGAACATACGTTCCTATAAATTTTAAGAAGTTAGTAAGATTTTTTTTGATTACAAGAATTGAAAGAGATTTGGTATCTTCGTTACCTAGATACCTAGTTGTTGCTTTCACGTGTACTGGGGCATACCCGCATCCCACGTACACAACCAGGGAAGATGGACTTATATAGTTGTTAATCAGGTCTACCTATTTAGGAACTGGCCTTCACAGGGAAACCCCGGAAAACCTGGAGGCTTAGACCCCAACTAGGTATCACAGATGATAGGAAAGACAGAATAATTTGGAAATTTGAGAGTTATCTAGAATTCATAGGAAAGATAAAATCTGCCTCATAGCCAAAAAAAAAAATCTTTACACATGCAAATTTTTTACAATCTTCTGAAAAATTTTCTTCATCGATGTCCTGCTGAACTGCGGTGAAACTGATCGAACAGGAACATGGAACACGGCACGGAGGACAGGCGTCGCATTGGCGTACCGGACAGGAGACGTAACGGATTTGAGAGACCAGAAGGGAACCTCAGGAACAGGTACTCAGGATTGTGGCATGAAACAATCGAAATTCGTCTAAGGGATGGTCAACTATTAAAGATTCCTGGAAGAGAAAGGTTAGTCGAATTTCTCCAGATTCATTTTGAACTCAAATATGGACCTGATCCATCCAATCTTCCATCTGAGGAATGGGAAAATCCATTCGTCTTATACTTTCCACACCTAGGTGTCTTAATCGATACTGTAGTTGCACAATATCACAACTCCAGATCGGAAAACAATTTTTGAAAACATGGATAGCAGAGAAGCAATTACATGGAGTAAATGGACGCTCCAAGGAATAATTGGGCTTGAAAGTACTTTGCATTGATAATCGGTAAGATAAGAGATATTTCGAGATATTTACTGAGTTATGTAATTTATAAAATTTCTGAAAATATTGCGGAGAGACCGCTGCAAGAGACATTACAAGTAAATAGCAAAAATATTTAAAGCCATTTCTTCCCCATTTCCATCCATTCTTTTTACATAATAAATATTTTTTTCTCATTAAAAGTCTCTGATTTTATCCTAAGACTGTGGGAATGCTCTGTGACTCCCATCCGCATAGAGATAGATGTGTTTCGACACATTCCTCTAAACGAACGAAGATTTATGTGTTGTACTCCATTCGCTTGTCACACCTTGGGTATAAAATCGAGACTCCAGTTTCATAACTAAGATGATTCTAAGTTAGCGATAGGTGTTTGTGAAACACTGCAATCCCCATATATACATCTGCTTGACAGTTGTCCTGTTTACAGAGTCAGTGGTGGCATGACATGTAATTTCACATGTCAGACACTTCTGCTATTCGTTTATCTGTTTCCTTGTAAGAGGTATTCTCTGTTACTAACGATCATTTTATACAGGACTGATGCAAACATAGTGTAGTGTTGGCAGGAGAGCCAACACCGTGTTACTAGAGGAGGCCGAAATGCACGCGTTTTAGCTCACGCAGGCTGGCGTGAGGAGGGAAGAACTATACTGACTTGAGGTCTGGAACATGACGAGGAATTAGAATTCAGAAAGCGGACGTAGCTAGTTTGATACTTAACTTTAATCTATTAATGAAGAACGTCGCTCTTGACGGTACATGATTCACAATATTATCTGTTCAGAATAGTAACTGAATATGGCGCCTTGCTAGGTCGTAGCAAATGACGTAGCTGAAGGCTATGCTAAACTGTCGTCTCGGCAAATGAGGGCGTATGTAGTCAGTGAACCATCGCTAGCAAATTCGGCTGTATAACTGGGGCGAGTGCTAGGGAGTCTCTCTAGACTAGATCTGCCGTGTGGCGGCGCTCGGTCTGCAATCACTGATAGTGGCGACACGCGGGTCCGACGTATACTAACGGACCGCGGCCGATTTAAAGGCTACCACCTAGTACGTGTGGTGTCTGGCGATGACACCACAAATAGTATAATTTCTGAACTGTGATCGGATGTAAACGTTATACATCTCTGGAAAGCTACATTGTGCACATATCAAACATAATCGATATTTTAAGGAAGTAGTTTCTTCATTTTACATTTTGTTACCATAGTTTATCGTAGAGAAACTTGCAGGCAAGGTGTATGTCATGCACTGGAACTATATCTCGTACATTGATATGCACTGGAACTATATCTCGTACATTGATAGTCTGTTTCAAGTGCAGAACCGTGTAGCCTTAGGAGTACGTGTGTTTATGTTCCCTCTTACCAATACCCTCCTGGTACTGATGCCAGACACTAGAACAATACTTTAAAATTGATAGCGTAGTTGATTTACGGAAAATGCTGGAGCTCCATCATGCATAAAAATCGTCCGTTTCTTGTTCTTCTTAACCGTCTGCTATTACATCACAAGACTTTCAAATCTGTTACTATAGGTAGATCGATAAGGAGTGCTAACCTCCTCGACATGGGTGCGTTTCGAGAAATCTCGTGTACTTGGATGGGCAAGGACTCGGCTAGCTCCATTCATTCAAGAGCCATGGAATGTAGCAGTCTACTTCTGGTCGGTTGCAGTTTAAATCGGTAATGGTGTTGCAGTGTGGGTTGGTCAAAGACAGTGTGAAGGGGTCTTTCAGTCTCTAATTTTATCCTAAGACTGTGGGAATGCTCTGTGACTCCCATCCGCATAGAGACAGATCGTAAACTAAGCACTATGCTAGAGGTGCTAGAAATATGTAGAGCACTGTCTGGTATACTTTGATGATGTATGTGTTCGAGAATTAACAATGAATCGACGTACTGCACAGTCATCTATCTACATTCGCAATGATACCCGCAAAGTAGACAAGGGATGGTTTAGTTATGAAAGTGAAACTGGGAAACATGCTGTCACATCATTGGTCGGTGTTGAAATTACTGTTAAATTGCTAAAATTATTCGCACTATCAACTGTGATGCTTATTATTTCAGTACATCGACGATGTCTTTTCCATCCCATCTGTCCACTAGTCCGCTGTTGGTTACCACATAATGATTGACTGACATCGCTTGTTTGAGTTGGAGAAAAAGTTTTAGTGGAGGGGCAACACCTTCTGGGGATGGCTAGCACCAAAACAGTTATCACGTACATGACAAGGAATATGAGGAATCAGTCGAAGTGGAACGCAGAGCCATCAGCTATTCTGTCACTGTGAAGGATGAGTTTAAATGAAGAGATCGTCAATCACCTTTGGACAGCAATTCAGAAATTCCCCACGTCACCACTCTCTACCAATTGCCTTATGTTGTAACTGTCCTTCATTTAAAATCATGCAGTGTGTGTGGTCTGTTATGGTAGCAGCAGTAACAACATGACTTATACCATGCAACGTTTAGTTTTCTGTGAGAAGGGATGATTCAGAACATGTTAATTGTGGTGAAAAAACACTAAATTAATGGCAGTGTAGAAAGCGTGTTACAGCAGAAAAAAACAATGTTTCAAACAAAGAGATATGGTCACAGGGAGCGTCTCTTGTGACTTACAATATAGGATCATCACATGTGCTCAATGACGGCACGTAGGCAGCATTTGTTTTCGATAAATGGGAGGAGAGATATGACGTAAAAATCTTATCGAGTTCTCTGTCGGATGAAGTTAGTGGAGCTTTTTATAGTTCGTAATTTTTCCCTGTTGGATGGTACAGAATAACGATGATAGAATGTTGGGGTGATAGGCGTGAATGGGCCCAGAGGGATGCAGTACTGTAGTACCTGTATGTAGTTTGGAGAAGCACCACAATACAGTAGCAAAGTACTTACTACTTACTGCTGCAGGAGCAGGCTTTGTTTGGCGCTGACCTTACACGTCATGCATAGTTGGCGGAGCTACGACAACATGTTTCCATATCCATCGAATGTTCAGTAGCAGTAACTCAGTTTCTACATGGGTTGCAGAAGGTGGTAGATATACACTCCTGGAAATTGAAATAAGAACACCGTGAATTCATTGTCCCAGGAAGGGGAAACTTTATTGACACATTCCTGGGGTCAGATACATCACATGATCACACTGACAGAACCACAGGCACATAGACACAGGCAACAGAGCATGCACAATGTCGGCACTAGTAGAGTGTATATCCACCTTTCGCAGCAATGCAGGCTGCTATTCTCCCATGGAGACGATCGTAGAGATGCTGGATGTAGTCCTGTGGAACGGCTTGCCATGCCATTTCCACCTGGCGCCTCAGTTGGACCAGCGTTCGTGCTGGACGTGCAGACCTCGTGAGACGACGCTTCATCCAGTCCCAAACATGCTCAATGGGGGACAGATCCGGAGATCTTGCTGGCCAGGGTAGTTGACTTACACCTTCTAGAGCACGTTGGGTGGCACGGGATACATGCGGACGTGCATTGTCCTGTTGGAACAGCAAGTTCCCTTGCCGGTCTAGGAATGGTAGAACGATGGGTTCGATGATGGTTTGGATGTACCGTGCACTATTCAGTGTCCCCTCGACGATCACCAGTGGTGTACGGCCAGTGTAGGAGATCGCTCCCTACACCATGATGCCGGGTGTTGGCCCTGTGTGCCTCGGTCGTATGCAGTCCTGATTGTGGCGCTCACCTGCACGGCGCCAAACACGCATACGACCATCATTGGCACCAAGGCAGAAGTGACTCTCATCGCTGAAGACGACACGTCTCCATTCGTCCCTCCATTCACGCCTGTCGCGACACCACTGGAGGCGGGCTGCACGATGTTGGGGCGTGAGCGGAAGACGGCCTAACGGTGTGCGGGACCGTAGCCCAGCTTCATGGAGACGGTTGCGAATGGTCCTCGCCGATACCCCAGGAGCAACAGTGTCCCTAATTTGCTGGGAAGTGGCGGTGCGGTCCCCTACGGCACTGCGTAGGATCCTACGGTCTTGGCGTGCATCCGTGCGTCGCTGCAGTCCGGTCCCAGGTCGACGGGCACGTGCACCTTCCGCTGACCACTGGCGACAACATCGATGTACTGTGGAGACCTCACGCCCCACGTGTTGAGCAATTCGGCGGTACGTCCACCCGGCCTCCCGCATGCCCACTATACGCCCTCGCTCAAAGTCCGTCAACTGCACATACGGTTCACGTCCACGCTGTCGCGGCATGCTACCAGTGTTAAAGACTGCGATGGAGCTCTGTATGCCACGGCAAACTGGCTGACACTGACGGCGGCGGTGCACAAATGCTGCGCAGCTAGCGCCATTCGACGGCCAACACCGCGGTTCCTGGTGTGTCCGCTGTGCCGTGCGTGTGATCATTGCTTGTACAGCCCTCTCGCAGTGTCCGGAGCAAGTATGGTGGGTCTGACACACCGGTGTCAATGTGTTCTTTTTTCCATTTCCAGGAGTGTAGTTATCTCCGACTTCTACTGAGTTCCGACTTACATTGGAACGATCACATGCACAAAGCTTTAGGGGTGGTAGTGCAGAGTCTGAGAGGCAGTTGCAAGATGCATAGGGACTACCTAAAACCACGTTGGAATTTTACTGTAGCAGATAGGTTCGAGAAAGGTTACTCATTTCCAGATATGAGAGTGCCAGAAATATGATTCACTACTGGCTGTAATCATTAAAGGACTTCTCCATCAGATACAACACAAGTATGTGGTTGAATGGAAAGACTCGATTCCAAATTGCAGACAGCGTTTCTAGCCGATAGCGTAACACTAGAGATCTGAAAAGCTAGTGTACATTCCTCACAACCTGAATCAGCACACCATCTACTGTTTGTGATCCTTCTCAATCAACAATCGCCTATAACCCACTCGATATATCACCGAACCTCTGGCATGGCATCGAGACAGAATGCGTAACAAATACTGGAGAAATCTCTAGCGGCGGCGTCGTGAGGGAGTTGCAAATGCCGGTTTCATACCAGTATCCTTAGCCTAATCACTTTCTAAATTCGGTAATTTTATGACGAAGTTGCACTGTCGGCGACGTGTAACCACACTGTTGGTCTGATACTATACACTCCGCAGATCACTGTCTATATCCAGAGTCACGGTATTTGTCTGGAAAAAACCACTTCATTCGGAGGTAATGCAATACCTCGATTTATAAAGCCAGTATAGCTTTTAACATGGATACTTGTATTCTCCTTTAGAACCAAGACCGCCTGTGACAGTAACATACAGTAGTTGTTACCATCTGGTTTTTTAACATCTGTCGGTTTGTAAGACGATTACACCTCTCTCTCTAAGGCACAGTGGTACCACTCGCAAGAAAAACTTACGAGATCTGTCCACCCATCGTTGATTTTCGGTTAGTATTATTTCGTATCGCCAGCAAACAGTTATTGACGAAGTTTTGTTCTCAGTAGTAGGGGATGCGTGATAGGTTCACCTTGAGTATCAGGCTTATAAAGTATGTGTTTGTGTTCTGACATGCGCAAAGGAAATGACTATGTCCAGTCGTAATGAAGGCATGGATTTGATGTGGAATACTGTGATAGCAAAGGTAAGAGTACGTCAAGTCATAAGAATTGTACAGATACATACATTTCCAGAGCCATAGCCGTCAGCAGAGTGTATTTCCGATACTTCATTCATTGTCGAATGTCATTCAACTGAGACTGCACTCGTAACATTTAATTGTAACTATAGCGATCAAATATATATGTGACTGTTTTTCTAGGACAATTTTGTCTAGTGGTCTGTGGCGCGCCGGCAGTGGCCTGTGGTGGGAATGATTCACATTTCCGGCTAACAGTAGGAGCTGTCCTAATGGAGAGGCCTGTTGGGGAGCAGGAATGTAGCTGACTTAACTATATCGTCCTTTAGACGGCCGAATAGCGAACTAATACTTAGTGTGTGTTGTACAGCATTTGTGATCGTGTGGAAATTTGAGAAGATTCAATATGAATGTGTGTTTGTGCTGAACCATTATTCCCTCCCCTGTAAATTATGCGGTTGACTGCTTCTGCACATCGGTATTTGTGAGTGGCAATTTCTTTTATTTTTTTCAAGTTTTCATGTAAACGTCTTTGCAGACGGGATAATTTTTAGTTACTCAGTGGTTTACAGTAATCTCCGTCTAGCTAAAGTTTCGGGTTACTAGAGAAAAAATTTCCAGTCTAAACTTTCAGAATTCTGTTGTGTAAGCAATACTGTTATGAAAGCGATATTGCTATGTGCTTGATATCGAGAAGTATCGCGAAAATGGATGATATTCTGGCAAGCCATGCAAAATTATATATGCTCTTGTAATCCCAGAGTCTGGAGATGGGTGTAGAAAAGCAAGCAAGCAAGCAGGTTGGGACCAGAAACATTAACGCCTTTGTGCTACCCAAAATTTGTAGAACAGTTCTGAGAGTTACTTTGGTCCACTGTGGGCAGCAGTCTGGTCACGTGTTGGGAGTGGATGACCACCCAACCTCGCAGGAAATATCTAGTGCATCTAGAAGTATACGTATGGTGCATGTACTAACGTTGTCTTTGGTGGTATATGTACAAGTGTCTAATGGTCGATAGCTATACAAATGATGTAAAAGGGGCGATTTTGTATGGCATAGGATACGAATTGTATGTTAACTATATCGACACGGTACACGGTGATGTACTGCAGTGTTGGAGATCGGTTTCATGCTCTAATATTCTAGCTCCCATCCTTAGTGGCAGAGCAGTGAAATTGAGTAAGGGTCTTTTCATATTTGAAGAACGGTAGGCGACTTTGCATGGTTTAATTGCCAGTGCAGTATCGTGATCTGTACAAAACATTGTTTTGCCGCTGAATGCCTCGCCTGCAGAAAGTAAAGAAAAGGCGGACAGTGCTTTCACACCAGCAGCATCAGTAATTCAGCAGGTAAATTCAATAAGAGCCAATCATAATGCTCCATTCATTCACAAGACATCCTTTGTGCTAGGAAGTAGGAGCCTCTACATAGCAGTGAGAATGTTTGCATTTCAGAAATGTTTGTTGAAAGCAGGACTTAACGATTTCCAGGAAGGGGAACACGTGATGGACGGGGTGCCACAGTAGGACCATCAGGAGGAATGCATTTGGCGTTATTCTGCGCTCTTTTCGTAAACAGGTTCTGTTAGGACTATAATTTCCATGTAGACAAGCTAAGAGATCATGAAAGCTGCTACAAAAGCGACCATTAATTATTTATGGGACACTATACAATTTCCAAAGGTTTGACTTGGCTCTTATTTTACAGAACCATGTGACATCAGTATAACATTGAGCACCTCTTCGATGCGTTTGCGATAGTGTGTAGCTATACAAGCATTTCATGGCGATGCATCAGCCACACTTGGCTGGTAAATGCCTGCAGCTCACATGTCCTGTCAGGATCACAAGGAAAAATGCAGCCTGTGCTATTCTGGGAACCACTGGAACAGGTTTCTATAGCGCGACCTGGGATTCCAGTCTCCACAGGTACAGGGATATCGCGCCAACAATGGTAAACACGTGCTTGCGACGTAGACTTCTTGCATATGGGACTGGCTGAGCATGCCGCCGGCCGGGGTGGTCGAGCGGTTCTAGGCGCTATAGTCTGGAACCGCGTGAGCACTATGGTCACAGGTTCGAATACTGCCTCGGGCATGGATGTGTGTGATGTCCTTAGGTTAGTTAGGTTTAAGTAGTTCTAAGTTCTAGGGGACTGATGACCTCAGTAGTCCCATAGTACTCAGAGCCATTTGAACCATTTTTCTGAGCGTGCCCCTTGGTGTGTGCAGCTTGGAGTTCTGTAGGGGAGCATTTTGTGCATATGTCGTGGTTGACAATAGATTGAAAGCGTTTTTTATGTGCAATGAGTGTTTGTGCACTGCATTATTTTCGGCTGTTTAAGCGTACTCTGCGTGTTTGCATAGCGTTACACAGGCATTATCTTTTGACAATGTATGAGTTGTTTTTGTGTCTGTTACATTGTTGTGAAGAGGTTTGCAGGCTGTGCAATGCATGATTTCGACAGTTTACAATTAGCGAGCGTGTTAGCAGAGCATTATAATGCATTATATTGACAATTTACGAGTTCAAATGGTTCAAATGGCTCTGAGCATTATGGGACTTAATTTCTGAGGTCATCAGTCCCCTAGAACTTAGAACGACTTAAACCTAACTAACCTAAGGACATCACACACATCCATGCGCGAGGCAGGATTCGAACCTGCGACCGTAGTGGTTGTGCGGTTCCAGACTGTAGCGGCTAGAACCACTCAGCCACTTCGGCTGGCATTTAAGAGTTGCTTGCATGTCTGTACATCAGTGTACTACATTATTTCGTTGATTTACGAGTATTTTGCAGTTCTGTAGGCTGTGAATTGCGACCCCCAGCACGTCAGAGTGCATGTTTTTTATCTGTGTAATAAATTAACTACGAGAAATCCATCCCTAAATAAATTGTTCCAAAATAAATAAGAGTACGTTCCTTCCTCTCTCCAGCAGCTCAGCACAGCCTGGGTCCCTTTTCCACCATTTTGCCTCCAGACTGCCATGGGGTGAAAGTGCACTCTGGTGGCAGTACTGTGCACTACATCAGTTGGACTGTGAACCTCATGGTGAACACACTGGATTGAAGTACTGTTTCAAATTGTTTAAATAAAGACTGAAAATATTTATTCCATTCTATCCACCAGCCCAGCACCGACTGAGTCCTTTACCCGCCATTTTCCCCCAGACTGCCATCTTGGATTACGTAACAGGAGGGACAAATGCACCCTCTGGTGGCAGTACTGTGTACTAGGTCAGTTGGACTCTGGACCTTATGGTGGACACACTCAATGGAGCTACTGCCTCAAATTGTTTCAATAAACACTGCATGCAAAATAAAGACTTACATCCATCTTATCCAGCAGCCCAGCATGGGCTGAGTTCTTTCCCAGTCAATTCCTAGGAAGAGGTGGTGGTTGGATGACTTAGGTTAGTGGAGGTAGCCCAAGTGACCCATCTTCCCGCCATTTTCTTATAGTTAGTGAAGGTAGCCATGGTGTGTTGCATTGTCCTGCTGGAATTTAACTTCCCACCATTTTCTGGGGTTTGGGGAGGTGAGGGGAGGGGGTTGGGATAGTGGATGTAGCCCAATTGACCCATCTTTCCATCAAAATTTGAGCTTCCAACCACAAAATCATTGCGACTTTGCCGTATCTATCGCCGCGATCTCGCATCCGCCATCTTGAATAAATTTGGCAACAATGCAATCTGGGGCCCTAAGGAGGTGTCCCTGCTACTAACGTCACGGATTAGCGATACATACTTATGCAGATGGCGGTAGTCTCGTGTACACAAGGTATGAAATGGCAGTGCCTTGCTGGAACTGTCATTTGTATTCAGGCGATTCATGTGAAAAGGTGAATACGGTCGCATGACGGGAATTAACAGACAGTGGTAGTTGAAGCTAGATGCATGGGACATTCCATTTCAGAAATCGTTATAGACTTCAATATTCTGAAATCCACAGTGTAATAAGTGGGCTAAGAATACTAAATTTCAGGCATTACCTCTTACCATGGACAACACAGTGGACGACTGCCCTCACGTAACGACCGAGAGCAGCATCTTTTGTGTGTAGTTATCAGTGTAACAGACAAGGAAAAAAATGTTTAAATGTGTGTGAATTCCTAAGAGAGCAAACTGCTGAAGTCATCGGTCCCTAGACTTACACACTACTTAAACTAACTTATGCTAAGAACAACACACAAACATCTGTACCCGAGGGACCTTTGCCTTTCGCGGGCAAGTGCTCGAGTTCGAGTCTCGGTCCGGCACACAGTTTTAATCTGCCAGGAAGTTTCATATCAGCGCACACTCCGCTGCAGAGTGAAAATCTCATTCTGGAAACATCCCCCAGGCTGTGGCTAAGCCGTGTCTCCGCAATATCCTTTCTTTCAGGAATGCTAGTTCTGCAAGGTTCGCAGGAGAGCATCTGTAAAGTTTGGAAGGTAGGAGACGAGGTACTGTCGGAAGTAAAGCTGTGAGGACCGGGCGTGAGTCGTGCTTGGTTAGCTCAGATGGCAGCTGGCACGGTAGTTTAGTGTGTTCTGTCAGAGAGCTGGTTGGCCTCTGTAATAAAAAACTGAGCGGAAGGATCAACAAACGAACTTTAACGGATGTCATGTGACGTCCGCTACGACCAAACACAACGACCAACAAAAAAGATGGTAGAGCACTTGCCCGTGAAAGGCAAAGGTCCCGAGTTCGATTCTCGGTCTGGGACACAGTTTTAATCTCCCAGTAAGTTTCAGCATGGCTAAATATTTCTGCGGGGGACTTCCAGAGACTTATTGAGTCTATGACACTACGCCGGCAATAGGAGGTGCGATACGATATTAGGTGGTATCCCATGACTTTTGTCACCTCAGTTTACAGTATGCTTTGAAGTACACTCCACTCCAAAATAAATGCTTCACAAAGTGCATACCTTCAGAAATCGGCTGCAGCAGTGCAATAACAATGAGGGAGATGAGTTGCAATATTTGTTGTTTAAAACATTATGAAATTAGCTTACAGCTGTACTGCTGATGCCAAAATAGGATTTTGTTCTAGCATGCTTTGTTTTTTTAAATTAACTCACAAAGTTAGGGATGCTTCCTTGCCTCCCTTCCATCCCCCCCCCCCCCCCCACCTCCTGTGCAGTAATGATGCTTCTTGTATACGAGGGGGGACCCAAAAGAAACCGGACTCCGAGGGCGCTGCCACTCGTAGACGTAGTGCAGGATTCTCACGCTAGATGGTGTTAGTAGAGACCTTCATGCAACAGCTGTGCAGACGGCGTCAGTATAGAGCTGAACGTGCAAGTGTGGTATTGTGTTTCTCTGACTGTTGGCGGGTTACCTCTGCGAAGTCGTTATCGCAACTTTAAAAGAACAAAGTGTGTGTGTGAAATTTTGTTTCCTGCTTAAAAAAACTGCAACAGAGACACACCAAATGCTTCAGGAAGCTTTCCAGTAGGACACTATGAGCCGCACACAGGTTTTCGAGTGGTTTGGGCACTTTAAACGTGGTGAGATTTGTGTTGAAGACCAAGCTCGTTCTGGACGCCCTTCAACATCGCGAAATGAGGAGAACATTGAAAAGGTCCGCCAAAAGATCAACGAGGATCGTTGCCAAACGATCGACCAAATTTCAGCAGAGACAGGAATCAGTTGGAGCTCGTGACGGCGGATTTTGAGTGAGGATTTGCACATGAGACGTGTTGCTGCTAAATTTGTTCCGCGCCTTCTCATACAGGAGCAAACAACAATCCGCATGAATGTGTTTCAGGACTTGAAAACAGAGATCCAAACTTCTTGAACAAAGTCATTACAGGGGATGAGAGTTGGTGCTACGGGTATGACCCAGAAACAAAGCAAGCGTCAAGCCAGTGGAGGACTCCCAACTCTCCCAGATCAAAAAAAGCAAGACAAGTGAGGTCAAATGTGAAGACGATGACCATTGTCTTTCTTGATGTTCGTGGAATTGTGTATCGGGAATTCGTACCCCCTGGTCAGACTGTAAACCAGCACTTTTACTTGGATGTTTTAAGGCGTCTGTGGGAGGATGTGAGGAGGAAACGCCCGTAACTTTGGCGATCAGGTGACTGGTTTTTGCATCACGACAACGCTCCAGCACACACGGCCTTACGAGTGACCCACTACTTGGCATCACAGAGGTGGTCTGTCGTTCCCCACGCTCCATATTCGCCGGACCTAGCCCCGTGCGACTTTTTCCTATTTCCACGAATGAAAAAAACGCTAAAACGGGAGCGTTATGACGATGTGGAGGCGGTAAAAACAGCTTCGCAAAGGGCACTGGACAATATCAAACTTGAAGAGTTCCAAACATGCTTCCAACAGTGGGAAAAGAGACTTGACAAGTGCATCGCATGTAATGGAGAGTATTTTGAAGGTGACTGAAGTAATTTTGTACAAAGGTTCATCAATAAATTTTTTATGACAACAATCCGGTTCCTTTTCGGTCCCCCCTCGTATAGTAAGCAGCGAGGAATGGTTGGCCCACTCTCAGGAGCGCCCAGCTCCGTGTCCGAGAAGCTGACCAGAAACTCGGCACGGGGCGCTACCGTTGTCCACCAGGCCCGTCTCCGACCGCTCTCTGTGCTCTCCACTATGACACAAAAGACAGTATCGAACTGTTCAACAGCGAATGTAATAGTTTACAACAATTTTCGAGACAATGGGGTCGACACAATTTTGTATTTGGACAGTGCAGAGCTGCGCCTATGTTTCCGACGCGGAGATGACGGAATTGATCCAGTCGCGGTAGTAGCCGATGAACATGAAGAATATGTTCTTGGCCTTCTGGGCACACAGGCGCGTGGTCTGATGCTCGGACGACTTGAACGTCTTGTACGCTATCAGCCCCGCCAGCTTCCTGTCAACAACAGACAAGCACACAAACATTCTTAAAAAATGGTTCAAATGGCTCTGAGCACTATGCGACTTAACTTCTGAGGTCATTAGTCGCCTAGAACTTAGAACTAATTAAACCTAACTAACCTAAGGACATCACACACATCCATGCCCGAGGCAGGACTCGAACCTGCGACCGTAGCGGTCGCTCGGCTCCAGACTGTACCGCCTAGAACCGCACGGCCACTCCGGCCGGCCAAACATTCTTACACTCTGCTATAACAAGTTCGCACTGAAGTTCATGTCTGTAGAATTCAGTGTTTGGTTCAAAAATGGTTCAAATGGCTCTGAGCACTATGGGATTCAACTGCTGTGGTCATTAGTCCCCTAGAACTTAGAACTACTTAAACCTAACTAACCTAAGGACATCACAAACATCCATGCCCGAGGCAGGATTCGAACCTGCGACCGTAGCAGTCGCACGGTTCCGAACTGCGCGCCTAGAACCGCGAGACCACCGCGGCCGGCTAATTCAGTGTTTGGTTTCATTACGATAACTACAAGAACTGTCTCCTGTATTCCACTGTTGTTGATTTCAAAACCGTACCAATAAATTTTGAAAAGCAAACAGTACAAATCACAAAATAAGCTGACGAGTTTTTATATTTAATGCAGTTGAGACATTCACTGCACAGACAGTCAAAGTAAAAGAAAGTAAGCAGATTTGTTTGGGCGGCCGTAGTCCACAGTAGCTGTTATACAGGGTATTTCACAACTCATGTTACACACTTCTAGAGGTTCTAGGGGGGCTTAGTAGATCAGGTTTTACAAAAGAACGCACATTAGGAGACGTCATCAAATTACGCTATAGAGCGCGAAATTTATACACTACTGGCTATTAAAATTGCTACACCACGAAGGTGACGTGCTACAGACGCGAAATTTAACTGACAGGAAGAAGATGCTGTGATATGCAAATGATTAGCTTTTCAGAGCATTCACACAAGGTTGGCGCCGGTGGCGACACCTACTACGTGCTGACATGAGGAAAGTTTCCAACCGATTTGTCATACACAAACAGCAGTTGACCGGCGTTGCCTGGCGAAACGTTGTTGTGATGCCTCGTGTAAAGACGAGAAATGCGTACCATCACGTTTCCGACTTTGATAAAGGTCGGATTGTAGCCTATCGCGATTGTGGTTTATCGTATCGCGACATTGCTGCTCGCGTTGGTCGAGATCCGATGACTGTCAGCAGACTATGGAATCGTTGGGTTCAGGAGGGCAATACGGAACGCCGTGCTGGATCCCAACGGCCTCTCGAGATGACAGGCATCTTATCCGCGTGGCTGTAACGTATCGTGCAGCCCGTCTCGATCCCTGAGTCAACAGATGTGGACGTTTGCAAGACAAACCATCTGCACGAACAGTTCGACGACGTTTGCAGCAGCATGGACTATCAGCTCGGAATCCATGGCTGCGGTTACCCTTGACGCTGCATCACAGACAGGAGCGCCTGCGATGGTGTACTCAACGACGAACGTGGGTGCACCAATGGCAAAACGTCATTTTTTCGGATGAATCCAGGTTCTGTTTACAGTATCATGATGGTCGCATCCGTGTTTGGCGACATCGCGGTGAACGCAAATTGGAAGCGTGTATTCGTCATCGCCATACTGGCGTATCACCCGGCGTGATGGCATGGGGTGCCACTGGGTACATGTCTCGGTCACCTCTTGTTCTCACTGACGGCACTTTGAACAGTGGACGTTACATTTCAGATGTGTTACGACCCGTTGCTCTACCCTTCATTCGAACCCTGCGAAACCCTACATTTCGGCAGGATAATGCACGACCGCATGTCGCAGGTCCTGTACGGTCCTTTCTGGACACAGAAAATGTTCGACTGCTGCCCTGACCAGCACATTCTCCAGATCTCTCTCCAATTGAAAATGTCTGGTCAATGGTGGCCGAGCAACTGGCTCGTCACAATATGCCAGTCACTACTCTTCATGAACTGTGGTATCGTGTTGAAGCTGCATGGGCAGCTGTACCTGTACACGCTATCCAAGCTCTGTTTGACGAAATGCCCAGGCGTATCAAGGCCGTTATTACGGCCAGAGGGTGGTTGTTCTGGGTACTGATTTCTCTGGATCTATGCACCCAAACTGCGTGCAAACGTAATCACATGTCAGTTCTAGTATAATATATTAGTCCAATGAATACCCGTTTATCATCTGCATTTCTTCTTGGTGTAGCAATTTTAATGGCGAGTAGCGTAGGTTGGAAAAATTTGAAATTACTTGTAAGATTTTATGGGACCAAAATGCTGATATCATTGGTCCCCAAGCTTACACATTACTTAATCTAACTTAAACTAACTTACGCAAAGGACAACACCCACACCCATGCCCGAGGGAGGCAGCCGCGCGGACTGCGTCAAGGAGCCCCAGATCGCGTGGCTTCCCCGCGCGGCAAATTATTGGTGCCATCGCATACAAATGTATGTGTATACAGCGTGATTTCGCGATGATGTTACAAAATTAAAAAAAGAAAAAATTGATGGGACAGGATAAATGTATCAATTCGAGGTAAGGGTGGAAACAAACGAGTCGAAAGTTACAAGCAAAAACCTTTCTAACACCTCTGACATTGGAATATTGGAATACACAAATCGGTACTGTAAGATTGTAGGGCAGCAACTTTCAGAGCAGGACGAAAACAAGAAAAAAGTCGCTTAAACATGAGATCTAAAACGCATGCATCAGGAACTATGAGCTTGTTCACCGCCGGCACTATGAAACAAATTCTTCTACTGCAAGCTCTTATGTCCGTAGGTTTTTTGTGTCAGTTTGATAAACACAACAGACACTCATGACAGAGATTTTAGTCACCCATAATACACTGAAGAGCCAAAGAAACTGGTACACCGGCCTAATATCGTGTAGGGCCCCAGGGAGCACGCAGAAGTGCCGCAACACGACGTGGCATGGACTTCACTAACGTGTGAAGTAGTGCTAGAGGGAACTGACACCATGAATCTTGCTGGGCTGTCCATGAACCCGTAACAGTACGAGGGGGTGGAGATCCCTTCCGAACAGCACGTTGCAAGGCATCCCAACTATGCTCAACAATGAAACTTCCTGGCAGATTAAAACTGTGTGCCCGACCGAGACTCGAACTCGGGACCTTTGCCTTTCGCGGGCAAGTGCACTTGCCCGCGAAAGGCAAAGATCCCGAGTTCGAGTCTCGGTCGGGCACACAGTTTTAATCTGCCAGGAAGTTTCATATCAGCGCACACTCCGCTGCAGAGTGAAAATCTCATTCTGCATATGCTCAACAATGTTCAAGGCTGGGGAGTTTGGTGGCCAGCGGAAGTGTTTAAACTCAAAGAGTGTTCCTGGAGCCACTCTCTAGCAGTTGTGGACATGTGAGGTGTCCCATTGTGTTTCTGGAAATGCCTATGTCCGTCGGAATGTACAGTGGACATGAATAGATGCAGGTGATCAGACAGGATGCTTACGTACGTGTCATCTGTCAGAGTCGTATCTAGACGTATTAGGCGTCACTCCAGCTGCACATACCCCAGACCATTACAGAGCCTCCACAAGTGTGAACAGTCTCCTGCTCACATGAGGGGTCCATGGATTCATGAGCTTGTCTCCATACTTGTACACGTCCATCCATTCGATACAATTTTAAGGGGAGCGGGGGGGGGGGGGATGACGTCAAACGGGCCGACTTGGAGCAGGAGAGGCATCACAAGACATTTTAATTTCTAGTGTCTATTCTTTTACAAATAAATTCATAAAACTTTGTCAGCATCACTAGGAAGGATTCAGGACTCACACTCATTGCAGTGGAAGTTCGAAAACATAACAAAATAATTTTTTTTACGTGTGAAATTTCATCATTTTTTCACTTACTAATGGCTGCATTTGTTGCTATAAGTACACTTTTCTTCATAAGTTACAGAGATTCTTCGGTGAATTTTGCTCAGCATACCGTACTTACAGGTGTATAAAACTCTAGAATTTATTTAATTTATGAAAAAACGAATGATCTGTTGTCTTTTAAACTTCATGTTTAGAAAAAACACAAATTTTGCAGTTAATTACCTCAATTTTTATCACAGTTTTTAATAGATTTGGAAAATTCTAGAGTATCATACAACTTTAAGTATGGTTTGTATGCTGTGCAAAATTTATCGAACAATCTCTCTTACTTATGAAGAAAACTGTACCTATAGCAACAAACGCTGCCATTAGTAAGTGAAAAAAATGATGAAATTTTACATGTAAAAGAAATTACTTCGTTATGTTTTCGAACTTCCACTGCTATGAGTGTGAGTTCTGAATCCTTCCTGGTCATGCTGACAAAGTTTTATGAATTTATTTGTAAAAGTATAGGCAGTGGAAATTAAAATGTCCTGTGGTGCCTCTCCTGCTCCAAGTCGGCCCGTTTGACGTCCTACACCCCTTAAACGAGACTCGTCCGACCAGGCAACATGTTTCAGTCATCAACAGTCCAATGTCAGTGTTGATGGGCCCAGGCGAGACATAAAGTCTTCGTCTCCGAAAGCCCATATCGATTATGTTTCAGTGAATGGTTCGCACGCTGACACTTGTTGATGGCCCAACACTGAAATCTGCAGCAATTTGCGGAAGGGTTGCACTTCTGTCACGTTGAACGATTCTCTTCAGTCGTTGTTGGTCCCGTTCTTGCAGGAACTTTTCCCAACTGCAACGATGTCGGAGATTTGATGTCTTACCGGATTCCTGATATTCACGGTACACTAGTGAAATGGTCGTACGAGAAAATCCCCACTTCATCGCTACCTAAGAGATGCTGTCCCATTGCTCGTGTTACGACTTTAACACCGCGTTTAAACTCACCTAAATCTTGATAAACTGCCATTGTAGCAGCAGGAACCGATCTAACAACTGCGCCAGACACATTTTGTCTTATATAGGCGTTGGCGACGGCCGTCTTCTGCCTGTGTACTTCGCTATGTCTGTCAACGCTGGGGTAACTTCTCGGTTCCGCGACTACAGAAATCACGTGGATTTCAGGCGAAGAATTCGTCGAGCTACATTCGCAGCGTATTTTCATCCAAAGAGGAAGTGCCTTGAAGGTTGTTAGATTGAGAGCGGAAAAGGTGAAAATCTGAGGGCGCAGGATCAAGCGAATATGGTGAGTGCGGAGAGACTTCCCAACCCAACTTCTGTATAGTGCTGTTTGGCAGTCTAGCAGTATGTGGGCGGGCGTTATAGTGGAATAGCATCGCTTCACCCTGTCTTCCTGGTCGTTGTTCTTAGATTGCGTCTACAAGACGTCTCGGTTGTTGACAACAAATGTCAGCAGTGACTTGGGGGGCAATTCGTAGTTCACCACACCGTCGCTGTTCCACCAGACGCATACCAGTATCTTTTGTCGTTGCACGTAGGTCTTTGTATGGGGAGTTGCTGCTTTATTTGGACTCAACCAGTCCTTTCTTTTCCTTGTGTTGGCATAAAGACTCGTTTTTCGTCACCAGTAACAACACAGGATAGAAATGGTCGGTGTCGTTCACAAGCCGACAGATGACGAGCAAGTAGAGATGAACATATGGCTATCCGCTGATTCTTGTGATTTTGGCTTAGGACGTTCGGTAATCATACACCCGATTTTTGAACCTCCCCCACTGCAAGCAAAAACACTATTGGCCATTAAAATTGCTACACCACTAATATGACGTGCTACAGACGCGAAATTTAAGCGACAGGAAGAAGGTGTGATATGCAAATGATTAGCTTTTCAGAGCATTCACACAAGGTTGGCGACACCTACAACGTGCTGACATGAGGAAAGTTTCCAACCGATTTCTCATACACAAACAACAGTTGACCGGCGTTGCCTGGTGAAAAGCTGCTGTGATGCCTCGTGTAAGCAGGAGAAATGCGTACCATCACGTTTCCGACTTTTGATAAAGGTCGGATTGTAGCCTATCGCGATTGCGGTTTATCGTATCGCGACATTGCCGCTCGCATTGGTCGAGATCCAACGACTGTTAACAGAATATGGAATCGGTGAGTTCAGGAGGGTAATACGTTACGGCGTGCTGGATCCCAACGGCCCAGTATCACTAGCAGTCGAGATGACAGGCATCTTATCCGCATGGCTGTAACGGATCGTGCAGCCACGTCTCGATCTCTGAGTCAACAGATGGGGACGTTTGCAAGACAACAAACATCTGCACCAACAGTTCGACGACGTTTGCAGCAGCATGGACTATCAGCTCGGAGACCGTGGCTGCGTTTACCCTTGACGCTGCATCGTAGACAGGAGCGCCTGCGATGGTGTACTCAACGACGAACGTGGGTACACGAATGGCAAAACGTCATTTTTTCGGATTAATCCAGGTCCTGTTTACAGTATCATGATGGTCGCATCCGTGTTTGGCGACATCGCGGTGAACGCACATTGGAAGCGCGTATCCGTCATCACCATTCTGGCGTATCACCTGGCGTGATGATATGGGGTGACATTGGTTACACGTCTCGGTCACCTCTTGTTCGCATTGACGGCACTTTGAACAGTGGACGTTACATTTCAGATGTGTTACGACCTGTGACTCTACCCTTCATTCGATCCCTGCTAAACCCTACATTTCAGCAGCATAATGCACGACCGCATGTTGCAGGTCCTGTACGGTCCTTTCTGGACACAGAAAATGTTCGACTGCTGCCCTGGCCAGCACATCCTCCAGATCTCTCTCCAATTGAAAATATCTGGTCAGTGGTGGCCGAGCAACTGGCTCGTCACAATATGGCCAGTCACTACTCTTCATGAACTGTGATATCGTGTTGAAGCTGCATGGGCAGCTGTACCTGTACACGCCATCCAAGCTCTGTTTGACTCAATGCCCAGGCGTGTCAAGGCCGTTATTACGGCCAGAGGTGGTTGTTCTGGGTACTGATTTCTCAGGATCTATGCACCCAAACTGCGTGCAAACGTAATCACATGTCAGTTCTAGTATAATATATTAGTCCAATGAATACCCGTTTATCATCTGCATTTCTTCTTGGTGTAGCAATTTTAATGGCCAGTAGTGTATGTCACGGTGGTGGAGCAATCACAGTTCATCACATTTGACAGTTCTCAAGTACAGTGCCGTGGATCATTGTGTTTAAACAATCTTCATCATCCCGAAGATGTTCCTGAATGTGGAATTTTAGTAATGTCAAAATGATTTTTCTTAAAACGAGATGACCATTTTCTTGCCGTGTTCTGTCCAGTGGAATTATCCCCATACACTACGCAAATATTTATGGTTACCTCTGCTCCTGTCACTCCTCTATTGAACTCAAACAGAAGAATACATCGGAAATGTTACGATATCTTCACTTGGCAAGCCATTTTCTAGCGTCAACAGCTCCACTCTCTATCTCCAAATGACAAAATGACAGTTCGTAAACTCAAATAGCAACAATGAACTACAAATAAAAATGACAGTACACAAATATATCCATGCAACCGGAATACCAACATGCAAAACAAAACCCTACGAACTTACGCACCAAACTACTAACAGTAACAAATCGTCAGAGACTAAACACTGTTTCGAGATCAGAAAACTGGTGGCAACATTAATCAGAGAAAGAGGAGACACTTGAGAGAGCGATATTAAATTAATGATAATAACAGTAGGGAACACGACACTCGTGACTTTTGCTGGAAGTTCAGTGGGAAGATCAGACGAAATACACAACAGAATATTTGTTTGAGAAAGCAGGGCGGGTAAACTTGCTCTGGAAAATCACGACAACCGTAGGGAACAATTTATACAGTTCTCTGTACTACACAACGGTCCAGAACCACCTTCAAGTTTTCCCAGGTTGACTCTTCTCAAAATTGTTCAAATGTGTGTGAAATCTTATGGGACTTAACTGCTAAGGTCATCAGTCCCTAAGCTTACATACTACTTAACCTAAATTATCCTAAGGACAAACACACACACCCATGCCCGAGGGAGGACTCGAAGCTCCGCCGGAACCAGCTGTACAGTCCACGACTGCACCGACTCAGGCTAATCCCGCGCGGCTTGACTCTTCTACAGACACACACACACACACACACACACACACACACACACACACACACACACACACACACACAAACACAAACACGCACACACCAAGAATCTCAACTGTCCACCAAAAATGAAATCTACAAAGATACCCTTAGACTCAAAACAAAAGGACATCTGGGACATCTACGGAAGACGGCCTCATCGCGGGGTTACTGAAGTACGTAGCGACAAACACACTTGAGGAAATTACAGAAATCATCACAGATTCTTCACTTGTCTGGCTACGTTGTCTGTAGTTGCTTAAGGATACAGGGTATTTATAAATGGTGGAAAAATCGAAGTTTTTTTATGACTATTAAATTCTATAGTCTTTCATAAGTTGTCCACAGATGACTACCCTGTTCACAGACTTTGCCCTAAAGGATCAGATTCTCGGAGTGGTCACCAAAAAGCAAAGGAAAGTATCCAAATATACCCTCACAAGCATTATCTTCCTTAGCCTCTTATGGATAAAATAAAACCAGTTTTTAGAGACCTGAGTGACCCTGTTTTGCTTAGTAAATGTCTTCATGGGGGCACACAGAGTACAAATGAAAGTTCCAACCATTGCATATGGGAAAGATTACCCAAGAATGTTTTTGTAGGACTTAATACATTAAAAGTTGGTGTACTAGATGCAGTGATATGTCTCAATGATCGAGTGATAGGAAGGTTGGAAGTCCTGAGAAATTTAGGCATAAAATGTGGCTCTAGTATGGAAGATCAATTGCTTGTGTGTGACAGACAGTGGGTGCATGAAGCTGAAAGATTTGCTCTTCAAGTTACCAAAGAAGCAAGACTGCTAAAAGGAATGCCAAGAGGATGCTTGAAGATGAAGAAATGCTACAGGATGAAGACTATGCTTCAGGAATGTTCTGAGGCACAGTTCAATTGAACCCATATCTTCATTTGCAATTTCCTGTAAGTTGTATTTTTCAGAATTCAGGTACAAATATTTCCTAAGTTTATAAAGCATTGCTCTAATTTTTTTCTGTAACCTACAATAGTCCATACTACATGACCCAAGCTTTATTACAGAATCAACTAAAATATAGAAAAAATAACATTTTTATTAGGAAAAAAATTATAAAAATTAAAATGTAAGATGTGATGTTTTTATCCTTGTAATATACATAATAAGTCGAATTAAACAAGTCTAGTACCTCAGCCATCATGTCATGTACATCTGGTAAAAATTTGGTCTCCTTCAAATGTATAACATTGGGTTAAATGGTACCTCAACTTGAGGAAGCATTTTGGGAAAAAATGCATCAATTTCTTTGTAATTTTTTAACTCTAAGCAGGTTGGCTGGTTCAAATGGCTCTGAGCACTATGGGACTCAATTGCTGTGGTCATCAGTCCCCTAGAACTTAGAACTACTTAAACCTAACTAACCTAAGGACATCACACACATCCATGCCCGAGGCAGGATTCGAACCTGCGACCGTAGCAGTCGCACAGTTCCGGACTGAGCGCCTAGAACCGCGAGACCACCGCGGCCGGCTCTAAGCAGCTTCAAAAATATTCGAAATACTTCTAATTTGTATAGAAAGTGTCCTGCATTACCTGATATCAACAAAAAATCTGTAAAACATATATACTATAAACAGTGCCTGAAAGAAATAGGTGTTGGTTTTTACATAATATTGAGCTAGAAAAGTATCTTGTATCCTTAGCAATTCTTGATGGTATTTTTGTTCTGTCTTTGCAAAAAAGTGTGGTGTGAAAAACATAACAAATGCATAGTGCTGCAGAACAACTAAAAATTAGACTACAACTACGAGTGTCTAAAGAAGAAAAATATAAACGATGTGCTAGCAGACGGCATTTCCCGATGTAAGCGAGAAATCAGACGAAAAGCATCATAAGTACAAACCAACATACTACTAAGAAACTGTTTTTCGATCTTAAAGAAAATCGAAATGTAAATAATTACAGATCGTTGATGATGCTTTACCTCAATAAAGCGAAACGCGTCTGCTGAAGAAAACACACATTTTTGTAGTTGCAACGACAGAACAGAAATACCCTCAGGAATTATCATCTGTATTTGGCGTGCAGAGAAACTACCAGAAGATTGTCTGCAAGGTGACAGGACTGACGTAGATAGAGGGATCTCTCTCTTCCCAGTCATATAGGAGATATTCTCAGCACATTTACTTCAAAGAAGACAAGCGCAGCTTGGACATAACATCTACGAGCACCAAGTGGACTTTGATCAGGGCGTTCATCTGCAGAACACTTTTTCAGCCTAAAAGCAACACTGAAGCATAAAGCAACCTGAAACAGATAATTCATCTGCATTTTCGTCGTTTTCAAGATGGGATATGACTCGGTTAACCGACAGTCTCTTTTTTGACATCCCAGAAGGGCAGGGACTACACACAAAGACAGTAAGCCTTTCACGGACACGAAGACCTAAGTAACTGGTTAGGGCGATATATGAGAGTCCTTTGCAATTAAAACTGGTGTTCCCCTAGGACTGTGGTTCCCAACCTGGGGCTAATTACCACCTGAGAGGTAAAATCAAATTTTCTGAGGGGTAAAAACAAAAGGGTTTGATTGTGATTCGGTCATGAAACTAAATTATTTTTAGAAGATCTTTACTACTATCAGAGTTTTGTAATATTGATATTGACTATGTAAGTTATCAATCATTATTTTTTTCTAAGTTACCAGCATTATGGAGACTACAGGTTTCTCACACAGCTGTGATTACTCCACCACCGTGACATACACTACTGGCCATTAAAATTGCTACACCAAGAAGAAATGCAGATGATAAACGGGTATTCATTGGACTAACATATTATACTAGAACTGACATGTGATTACGTTTGCACGCAGTTTGGGTGCATAGATCCTGAGAAATGAGTACCCAGTACCACCACATCTGGCCATAATAACGGCCATGATACACCTGGGCATTGAGTCAAACAGAGCTTGGATGGCGTGTACAGGTACAACTGCCCATGCAGCTTCAATACGATAACACAGTTCATCAAGAGTAGTGACTGGCGTATTGTGACGAGCCAGTTGCTCGGCCACCATTGACCAGACGTTTTCAATTGGTGAGAGATCTGAAGAATGTGCTGGCCAGGGCAGCAGTCGAACATTTTCTGTATCCAGGAAGGCCCATACAGGACCTGCAATTATGCATTATCCCGCTGAAATGTAGGATTTCGCAGGGATCGAGTGAAGGGTAGAGCCACGGGTCGTAACACATTTGAAATGTAACGTCCACTGTTCAAAGTGCCGCCAATGCGAACAAGAGGTAACCGAGACGCGTAACCAATGGCACCCCATACCATCACGCCGGGTGATACGCCAGTATGGCTATGACGAATACACGCTTCCAATGTGCGTTCACAGCGATGTCGCCATACACGGATGCGACCATCATGATGCTGTAAACAGAACCTGGATTCATCCAAAACAATGACGTTTTGCCATTCGTGCACCCAGGTTCGTCGTTTAGTACACCATCGCAGGCGCTCCTGTCTGCGATGCAGCGTCAAGGGTAACCGCAGCCATGCGGATAAGATGCCTGTCATCTCGACTGCTAATGATACGAGGCCGTTGGGATCCAGCACGGCGTTCCGTATTACCCTCCTGAACCCACGGATTCCATATTCTGCTAACAGTCATTGGATCTCGACCTACGCGAGCAGCAATGTCGTGATACGATAAACCGCAATCGCGATAGGCAATTCGACCTTTATCAAAGTCAGAAACGTGATGGTACGCATTTCTTCTCCTTACACGAGGCATTACAACAACGTTTCACCAGGCAACGCCGGTCAACTGCTGTTTGTGTATGAGAAATCGGTTGGAAACGTTTCTCGTGTCAGCACGTTGTAGGTGTCCCCACCGGCGCCAACCTTGTGTGAATTTTTTACTATGATAGCAATGAAAGTAAAAACAAGTAGTTGCAAAGTCCAGGATTTAATAAAAATATTGTTGTTGAAACAAGTAACTAAATGCATCTGGAGCATAATTTATGATGTGCACTTACTGAAAACAACTCAAATACAATGAAGCGCCAAAGAAACTATTCAAATACAGAGATATGTAAAAAGGCAGAACACTGAACTGCGGTCGGCAACGCCTATACGAGGTGCATGCAAGTTCTAGGGCCCCCGATTTTTTTTTTTTTTTCTAATTAACTACTCACCCGAAATCGATGAAACTGGCGTTACTTCTCGACGTAATCGCCCTGCAGACGTACACATTTTTCACAACGCTGACGCCATGATTCCATGGCAACGGCGAAGGCTTCTTTAGGAGTCTGTTTTGACCACTGGAAAATCGCTGAGGCAATAGCAGCACGGCTGGTGAATGTGCGGCCACGGAGAGTGTCTTTCATTGTTGGAAAAAGCCAAAAGTCACTAGGAGCCAAGTCAGGTGAGTAGGGAGCATGAGGAATCACTTCAAAGTTATTATCACGAAGAAACTGTTGCGTAACGATAGCTTGATGTGCGGGTGCATTGTCTTGGTGAAACAGCACACGCGCAGCCCTTCCCGGACGTTTTTGTTGCAGTGCAGGAAGGAATTTGTTCTTCAAAACATTTTCGTAGGATGCACCTGTTACCGTAGTGCCCTTTGGATTTCAATGGGTAAGGATTACGCCCTCGCTGTCCCAAAACATGGGCACCATCATTTTTTCAGCACTGGCGGTTACCCGAAATTTTTTTGGTGTCGGTGAATCTGTGTGCTTCCATTGAGCTGACTGGCGCTTCGTTTCTGGATTGAATAATGGCATCCACGTCTCATCCATTGCCACAACCGACGAAAAGAAAGTCCCATTCGTGCTGTCGTTGCGCGTCAACATTGCTTGGCAACATGCCACACGTGCAGCCATGTGGTCGTCTGTCAGCATTCGTGGCAGCCACCTGGATGACACTTTTCGCATTTTCAGGTCGTCATGCAGGATTGTGTGCACAGAACCCACAGAAATGCCAACTCTGGAGGCGATCTGTTCAACAGTCATTCGGCGATCCCCCAAAACAATTCTCTCCACTTTCTCGATCATGTCGTCAGACCGGCTTGTGCGAGTCTGAGGTTGTTTCGGTTTGTTGTCACACAATGTTCTGCCTTCATTAAACTGTCACACCCACGAACGCACTTTCGACACATCCATAACTCCATCACCACATGTCTCCTTCAACTGTCGATGAATTTCAATTGGTTTCACACCACGGAAATTCAGAAAACGAATGATTGCACGCTGTTCAAGTAAGGAAAACGTCGCCATTTTAAGTATTTAAAACAGTTCTCATTCTCGCTGCTGGCGGTAAAATTCCATCTGCCGTACGGTGCTGCCATCTCTAGGACGTATTGACAATGAACGCGGCCTCATTTTAAAACAATGCGCATGTTTCTATCTCGTTCCAGTCCGGAGAAAAAAAATCAGAGGCCTTAGAACTTGAATGGACCTCGTATAAGACGACAAGTGTCTGGAGCAGTAGCTAGATCGGTTACTGCTGCTACAATGGCAGGTTATCAAGATTTAAGCGAGTCTGAACGTGGTGTTATAGTCGGCGCACGAGCCATGGGACACAGCATCTCCGAGACAGCGATGAAGTGGGGATTTTCCTGTACGACCATTTCACGAGTGTACCGTGAATATCAGGAATCCGGTGAAACGTCAGATCTCCGACATCGCTGCGGCCCGGAAAAGTATCTGCAAGAACGAGACCGACGATGGCTGAAGAGAATCGTTCAGCGAGACAGAAGTGCATCCCTTCTGGAAATTGCTGCAGATTTCAATGCTGGGCCATCAACAACTGTCAGCGTGCGAATCGTTCAGCGAAACATGATCGATATGGGTTTTCAGAGTCGAAGGCCCACTCGTGCACCATTGACGACTGCACGACACGTAGTTTTACGCCTCGCCTGGGCCCGCCAACACTGACATTGGACTGTTGATTCCAGGAGACATGTTGCCTGGTCGGACGAGTCTCGTTTCAGATTGTATCGAGTGGATGGACGCGTACGGGTATGGAGACAACCTGATGAATCCATGGACCCCGCCTGTCACCAGGGGACTGTTCAAGCTGGTGGAGGCTCTGAAGTGGTGTGTCGTGGGTGCAGTTGGAGTGATATGGGACCCCTGATACGTCTAGATACGACTCTGACAGGTGACACGTATGTAAGCATCCTGTCCGAACACTTGCAGCTATTCATGTCTATTATGCATTCCGACGGACGTGAGCAATTCCAACAGGACAATGCGACACCACACATGTCCACAACTGCTAGAGAGAGGCTCTAGGAACACTCTTCTGAGTTTAAACACTTCCGCTGGCTACCAAACTCCCCAGACATGAATATTATTGAGCATATCTGGGATGTCTTGCAACGTGCTGTTCAGAAGAGATCTCCACCCCCTCGTACTGTTACGGATTTAAGGACAGCCCTGCAGGATTCATGGTGTCAGTTCCCTCCAGAACTACTTCGGCATTAGTCGAGTCCATGCCACGGCGTGTTGTGGCACTTTGGCGTGCTAGCTGGGGCCTACACGATATTAGACAGGTGTACCAGTTTCTCTGCCTCTTCAACGTATAAAAATAGTTGTTAGACAAAAGCATTACCTATTGTTTCATTGACTGATTAGTTTATGACTTAAAAAAACACCCAGAAAACAAAATATGATTGATCTTTCACTATTTTCAGAATAAAAAGTGTTCAATGAAAGTTCTTTTTCATTCTGATGCTTAGTTAGGTGTTACACTTGTTGATGGTGGGGTACTGTCTAAGATCTGGTTTCACTTGTGGTTAATGGTCTAAGAAAGGTTTGGAAACACTGACCTAGGATATTCAACCATATCGTACAAGGAAACCACACAGTAATACCATTTTTGATTTTTTTGTATTTATTATATGAAGTTCAGGACTAAAATATCAATATTCAAAAGCTGTTTCATGCAACTCTCAAAAATTCTCGAGAAAATTGTCTGTGGAGTGTTCTGAGCGCCTTTAATGTTTAAAAACTAATGACATGTTTTCGATGGGATGCATGGCTACGTGGTAGAACGCTCGCCTACAATGTGGGACGCCAGGTTCGATACTCGATCGATGCAAACTTCTAAACAATGGTGCTTGTTCCACGAGCATAAACTACGAGAGGATACCAAAAAGAAACCGAACTAAATTCGTAGGGGGCATAGCTTTTGTAATAGCGCTTTTCGCCACAAGGAACGCAGAGAGCGAACATTCCAGAGTCGGTAAGCTGGGTGCTTTTGTTGAAGATAGTCAGATCAGTTTCAGCAGAGTTTATACTGACAATTGTTTTGTTTGATTGTCGTTTTTACAATGGCTGATTTTCGCGAACAGCGTGCGGCGGTGAAATTCTGCTTTTTGCTCGGAGAAAGTGGAGCTGAAACTCTTGTAACGTTAAAAACGGCGTACAACGACGATGCTACAGGGAAAACTCAAGTGTTTGAGTGGTTTCGCCGTTTCAAAAATGCTGAAATATCAGCTGATGGGATGGTGCATTCTGGTCGTCCTTTCACGGCCGAACACGTGAAAATGTTGAAAACATTCGTGCAATCATCAACTAACATCGACGACGAACCATTGAAGAAACTGTGGAGCTGTCGGGACTTGGAGTTCAGTGCAGCTGCACTATGTGATCAAAAGTGTCCGGACACCACCAAAAACATACGTTTTTGATATTAGGTGCATTTTGTTACCACCTACTGCATGTACTCCATATCAGCGACCTAAGTAGTCATTAGACTCGTGAGAGAGCAGAAAGGGGCGCTCCACGGAACTTACGGACTTAGAACGTGGTCAGGTGATTGGGTGTCACTTGTGTACGCGAGATTTCCACATTTCCTAGGTCCACTGTTTCCGGTATGATAGTGAAGTGGAAACGTGAAGGTGCACGTACAGCACAAAAGCGTACAGGCCGACCTCGTCTGTTGACTGACAGATCGCCGACAGTTGAAGAGGGTCGTAATGTGTAATAGGCAGACATCTATCCAGACCCATCACACAGGCATTCCAAATTGCATCAGGATCCACTGCAAGTACTATGACAGTTAGGCGGGAGGTGAGAAAACTTGGATTTCATGGTCGAGCGGCTGCTCATAAGCCACACATCACGCCGGTAAATGCCAAACGACGCCTCGCTTGGTGTAAGCAGCGTAAACATTGGAAGATTGAACAGTGGAAAAACGTTATGTGGAGTGACGAATCACGGTACACAACGTGGCAATCCGATGGCAGGGTGTGGGTATGACGAATGCCTGGTGAACGTCTTCGGCCAGCATGTGTAGTGCCAACAGAAAAATTCGGAGGCGGTGGTATTATGATGTGGTCGTGTTTCTCATGGAGGGGGCTTGCACCCCATGTTGGTTTGCGTGGCACTATCGCAGCACAGGCCTACATTGATGTTTTGAGCACCTTCTTGCTTCGCACTGTTGAAAAGCAATTCGGGGATGGCGATTGCATCTTTCAACACATCGAGCACCTGTTCATAATGCACGGCCTGTGACGGAGTGGTTACGTGGAATAACATCCCTGTAATGGACTGGCCTGCACAGAGTCCTGACCTGAATCCTATAGAAAACCTTTGGGATGTTTTGGAACACCAACTTCGAGCCAGGCCTCATCGACCGACATCGATACCTCTCCTCAGTGCAGCACTCCGCGAGGAATGGGCTGTCATTCCCCAAGAAACTTTCCAGCACCTGATTGAACGTATGCCTGCCAGAGTGGAAGCTGTCATCAAGGCTAAGGGTGGGCCAACACCATACTGAAGTCCAGCATTACCGATGGATGGCGCCACGAACGTGTAAGTAATTTTCAGCCAGGTGTCCGGCAGAAGATTTGGGAATGAAAATGGTGGCTGCCAAATTATTTCCGTGACTGCTGACAGCTAAACAAAAACAAGGTCGCGTAGAAGTCGCATGTCCAGAAATGATCCAAACTTTCTTTTCAAAAATTATCACTGGTGACGAAACTTGGTGCTATGCTTACGATCCTAAATCGAGGTAACAATCAAGCCAGTGGAAGATTTCAAGTTCGCCTCGCCCCGAGAAAGCTCGTCAATTGAAATGAAACTTTAAAACAATACTGATTTGTTTGTTTGGATGTGAGAGGACTCATCCATTCAGAGTTTGTTCCCCGAAGTCAGACAGTTAACCAGGCTTTCTACTGGAAATTTGAAAAGATTGCACAACAGTGCGCGGCGGAAGCTGACTGTTATGTGGCAAGTCGGGTGATTGGTTTTCCCATCATGACAATGCCCCTGCTCACACACCACTGTCTGTGTGACAAATTTCTTGACCAATAACAGTATGACTCTTGTTCCTCACGCCTCACACACAGCCGACCCTGCACCGAGCGATTTTTTTTAGTCTGTAGAAAAGAGACATGAAAAGAATGCGTTTTGCAGATGTTGCTGAAATGAACGAAAAAAACGATGGATGTACTGTCAAGCATCACGAAAGACGAATCTAAACAATGTTTTGAAAAATGGAATAAAAGGTTAGACAAGTGTATTAGTGCAAGTGGAGACTCGTTTGAAGTGCTGAAAATGAGAATAAATAAGTTAGGTTTCTTTCGGCTACCCCGTGGTACATAAAGATGAAAAATATAATTTATGATGTCTTGGTTAAATTTAAACAGACGTTTGTTAACAGTCTTTTACAAAAGATTTGTAATTAAGAAATTATATTTGCAATGAAAACTGTTTTTTGTGTGCAATATGTTATGAGAAATTCGAAGACGAGCATTTTTCATAAAACTGACGATTATATATGTGTAAGTTAGTATATGTTTGATGAATGTCATATTTAAGTGATATAGGCATTAGAACTGAACGAAAAAATCGAAAAACATATGACCAAAAGAAGAGTTGAACCAGCGAACCAGGCATTACGAGTCTCGAGGGTTACAGATTTTCTTCCATCTTTACGTATTGCACACTTCATAGAAATGCTTGTAGAACATGCACATTTGTTTAAAAATTTGCGTCAGCATCAAATCGAACCTAGGATCCCAAATGGAAAGTGACCATTCTACCACAGCACCATACAGCCTGTTGAAAAATCGAACTTATTTTAGGGTATTAAAGGCACAAACGATTTGGGGTTACTAACAGACAATGAAATCACGGCAATAAAACCGATAAAAGTTCTAAATGAATACGCTGAAAAATGCTGGCTTAGATTTTTCTTTTAAAAATTAGTTAATCTATACTAAAACATGCTGAAATTAAACCCAAAGTACGACCAAATCAGGAAGGATCACGCCAATAGCGTCGAATATGCTTAGAGAATTTCCCTAAGCACGTCCGACGTTACCTGAATGACATCATTCCAAGACGTTGGACTGGAAGAAGAGGAGCAGAAGATGAATTTCATTGCCCGTAGCCTCCCAGGTCTCCAGAGCTCACAGCTCGTGAATTTTATCCGTGAGGTTGCGTAAAAGACTACGTTTTTATCCCCCCTATGCGTGTCACTTTTGAGACTCTGCGACGTCGCATTGTTGAAGCTGTGAATTCGATAACGAGTGACCAGCTGCTTCGTGTGTGGCAGGATGTGACCGACCGTTTTGATATTTGTCACGGAACACGTGGTGCTCACATTGAATGCATAAAAATTTGAGCTTTGCTTTTTCCATGAACACTGGAATTGTGTTTCTGTCTTTTGTAATCTGTATGTAATGAATGTCTCAAATCTGTTCCTTCTTTTTGAATAGCCCAGTATTTCGCTCAGACTGGCTGAACTATGATGAATTAAATTCCCCCACAGTTGTGTAAACGATGCCACTTCGATCTAGCGCTAAGTGACGGAATTCCTTGGAACGTACACGCAGCAACCCCACATTAACGGTAGCTCACGCTGGACTAGCACTGTAGTCGGGCGGGTTTACGCCTATCTTCTGAACCTTTGCTACTGTCAGCATAGTTTCCCTTAAGAGATGCAATGAATTACTAGGCTGTCAACCACTGCTCTCGTAATATATGTAACTTCTCTCATCAGCTGTATTCCTAACATTTTTGACAGTCATAATTCGCCTTGATACTTTGTTCCCTTACCATCTGCGCCCGTCCTGTCCGCCTCTCCCCCACCCTCACCTACCTTGGCCTTACCGTTGACCGTCATCTCACCTGGATCCCTCATCTCCGCTCTATCCAATCCAAAGCCCACAACCACCTCCGACTCCTCAATCTCTTCTCTGGCTGGACGTGGGGGTTGAATCCCTCTACCATCCTCCAAAACCTACAAATCCTTAATCCATCACTTCCTTTGTTATGCCAGTCCCGCCCTAATATCCGTCTCCCCCAGATTCTATAAGCCCCTCCAGATCCTCGAGCACCATGCACTCCACCTCGCCTTCCGCATACGCCTCCTGTCCCCCACGCGAATCCTCTATGACCTGATTCCTTTCCCCCACCTGCTCCTATTCCTCAAACACATCTGCATACTCTACACCTCCCGCCGCCTTCATCCCCCTCATACCCTGGTTGCTCCTCTCCTCTCCAACCCTCGCCCTCTGCCGCGCCCCTTCACTGTTGTGTCTCCCCTACCCTCCATCTCTACACCCTTCATCTCCTTTCCCAAGATGGCTTCCGTCAACTGCCCCTCCCGGATGATGCCTTCTCTCCCTCCATTTATCCCTCCTATCAACTCTGATCATCTCCTCCTCGTTTCCTCAGTCCTTTCAAAAAAATGGCTCTGAGCACTATGGGACTCAACTTCTGAGGTCATAAGTCCCCTAGAACTTAAAACTACGTAAACCTAACTAACCTAAGGACATCACACACATCCATGCCCGAAGCAGGATTCGAACCTGCGACCGTAGCGTCTGTCCTTTCATTGGGCTCCCTCTTCCCCCCCTTCCATCCTGTTTTTCCCCGCCTACCCTCTGTCTGCCTCCCTTCTCTCCCCCGAGTCCTTTTGCATTCTCCTCCTCTGCCTTTCCCCACTCCCTCTCGTGTCTGCCCTGTTCCCCCCTTCTGAGTCCTCTCCCTCCATCGGTTCCCTCCCCCCTTTCGTTTTTACTCTCCTCGCCCCCCTTTTTTCCTCTCATCTGTCCAGGTCTCCCCCCATCCGCCCTTGCCTGTGGTGTGTCATCTTCGTACTGACTTTTTAATGCAGTGTTTCCAGTGATTGTTAAGTGTTGTGTGTCTTTTCCGTAGTGTTGCGAATGTGATTTTTATATCTCTTACCAACAGAAACCAGGCTGTCGCCTAGTTTTTTTAATTGCCTGTCTACTATTTTCCCTGTCTGCTTCCTGTGCATTTTATTATCATTGCCCACCTTTTGTTTTATGTTTTAACTTTCCACAATTTTCCGCTGTTTTACAGTTTACGTCACCGTTTTATCGCCTGCTTTTATTGTTTCTTATCTTCTTATGTTTTAAAAATTCTGTAGGCTGAAGAGCAGCGTAATAAGCTGCTGCCAGCCCGCCCCCTTCAGGGAGAGGGGGGGGGGGGGGATCGAAATCCAATAAAGGAAAAAAAAACAAAAAGACACTTTGTATAGCCATGTGTCGCTCTGAAACACAGACAGCACACGTTGGGTGCGTGTGTGTCACACCATTTGCTATACAATGTGCCACTATCTCGAATTGTAGAGTATAAAAGAAGCTCGGACCACCAGACTGCAATGCCGCTGCTGTCCACTTTCTAAACGACCCGCATTGCAGGATATATCAGTTACCAAGCTAATAAGAACAGACTTTTACGTATACAATTAATGTTTAAGGGAGTATAAGGTGAAATGCAGGAAAACGTCACATTAAAAATTTACCTCTCGCTGGACTGGCACTCAGCAGGACGATCGGCAAGTTGCCGTAGCTTTCAGCTCCCCTGATTGCGACGAGATGTCATTCCAAAAGCCGAATTACTAAGGGACAAATAAGACTTATCTCTCCAGAGAACATTTCTGGCATACACTGCTTCAAATGTTTAAGTAATATGAAAATGATGATATTCAGTTTCCTAAAGTTATTATATGGCTTTTAATGTTGCGGCCTGCAAACAAATTTACCACTGCACCAGCAAGGCGTCAGGCCATAGGGAAGGATGGCCAGGTGGCTACTATACTACATTTACAGAACCATCACTGATCATGATTTATCGATGAAATTGAAGTACGATTAAGACACAAAAAATAATAATTCATTTGAAAACAAAGTATAGTTTCCAAAATGAAGCCTGCAGTGTGTCTCAGAACGAAAGTTTACAGTCAGCACGGGTCACTAGTTTTGACTTTGGGTAGTAATCTTTGATACCAAAAAATTCGAAAAGAATAGAAAGGTGGGGCTGGGGATTTGCTTGCAAAGACAAGAAAACAACATGTGGAGGAGAGTATCGCCTGGAGAGCAAGACTTAGGTATGAGTGTAACGACCCTGAAATGGATGTGGGTGCTTTGGGTAGCATGGTGAATGGATTTTAGCTACAGTGAGGAAATTATCTCCCAGATATAAGGAGATACCAAAACACTGAGACAATGATCTCACAGAGGGTAGGCAGCCGACACTAGGAAACGTGCTGTGGCAGCCACATGCCCTCATCCGAGGGGAGTACACGAGGCCTGCATTTCACCCTGCAATTTGGTGGGCAAACGATTAGTTAATACTGTACCCTGCTGCACGTATCTTTCCGTTAAAAAAACATTCCACCTACCTGAAGATAAATGATTACTTAAATCAAATCAGCTGCCGTTTTTAAATAAGTAAAAACTCATAAAACATAATTCACTAATTGTGGTTATTACGAGGGTCACTCCAAAAGAAATGCACACTTTTTTTTAAATCCATGTTTTATTCTACATGTTTGAAAGGTTGACAGTGTGTAGATACATCCTTTAGGAACAATATTTTCATTTCTCCACATAATTTCCATCCCTCTCAACTGCCTTACGCCGTCTTGGAACCAGCGCCTGTATATCCGCACGGAAAAATTCTGGACCAACCTGTTGGAGCCACTGTTTGGCAGCGTGCACAAGGGAGTCATCATCTTCAAACATTGTTCCACGAAGAGAGTTTTTCAGATTCCCAAAGAGATGATAGTCACATGGAGCCAAGTCAGGACTGTAAGGCGGGTGTTTCAGTGTTGTCCAACCGAGTTTTGTGATCGCTCCCATGGTTTTTTGACTGACATGTGGCCGTGTATTGTCGTGCAACAGCAAAACATCCTGCTTTTGCCGGTGTGGTCGAACACGACTCAGTCGAGCTTGACGTTTCTTCAGTGTCGTCACATATGCATCAGGATTTATGGTGGTTCCACTTAGCATGATGTCCACAAGAAATAGTCCTTCAGAATCGAAAAACACCGTAGCCATAACTTTTCCAGCAGAAGGTGTGGTTTTGAATTTTTTTTTTTTTTTTTTTTTTTTTGGTTGGGTGAATTTGCATGATGCCACTCCATTGATTGCCTCTTCGTCACTGGTGAAAAATGATGGAGCCATGTTTCATCACCTGTCACAGTTCTTCCAAGAAATTCATCTCCACCATTCTCGTACTGTTCCAAAAGTTCGCTGCATACCGATTTTCTTGTTTCTTTGTGAGCCACCGTCAACATCGTGGGAACCCACCTGGTACAAACCTTTTTTAGCGCAAACACTTTCAGTATTTTGCAATCACTACCTTCCCCTATCCCAACGTAGCGTGACAATTCGTTCACTGTGATGCGTCTGTCAGCAGTCACCAATTCGTTAACTCTCTGCACATTGTCTGGAGTGCGTGCAGTACGAGGCCTGCCGCTGTGAGGACAATCCTCAATATTTCCGTGCCCGCTTTCATCACGTAACCTGCTTGCCCACCTGCTTGCGATCGACAGCCGCATCTCCATACACCTTTATCAACCTCTTGTGGATGTTTCCCACTGTCTCGTTTTCACAGCACAGGAATTCTATGACAGCACTTTGCTTCTGACGAACGTCAAGTGTAGCAGCCATCTTGAAGACATGCTGTGACGGCGCCACTCACGGGAACAGGTTGAACTAAATTGGAAAACAAGCGGGAATGATGTAACTACACACTGTATAACTTTCACACACGCAGAATGAAAACTGTATTTTTACAAAAATAGTGTGCATTTCTTTTGAAGTAACCCTCGTATAAGATGTACTAGAAATGACACAACTTCCCAGGAGCAAAATATGATGATCTCATATGTCCATATGAGGTTTCTAAAGCAGTTTCTACGTGGATACTGCTGGAAGTTTCACTGCTGTAGGTCTGTTACGTTATTGTTCAATGCTGTACTGAGTAGAACGTTGTGTCGCAAACTTTGCGAATTTCGAGATGGCAGAGTTAGAGGAGCAACACGTCTGCATTAGATCTTGCGTAAAACTCAGGAAAACATTTACAGAGACACACCAAATGATGGAGGCTACAGTGATGAGTGCTTAAGCCATACTCAGTGTTACGAATGGTTCACGCTGTTTAAAAATGCTCGGACGGAAGTTAAAGATGGCGCTCATTCAGTACGCCCTTCGAGATCTACAGAGGACGCTCATGTCAGAAACGTCAACGAAATTGTGCGTGCCAAACGAAGAGTGGCTGTCCCAGAGATTGCCGAAGAATGCAACGTTTCGGTTGGATTATGTCACGAAATCCTGACATGGAATGCATCGCGTTGCCCACGGCTCATGAGTCAAGACCAGAAAGACCTTCACCTCGCGATCTGTGAAGAGCTTTTGGATCGCGCAAGTAAGAATGAGATGTTCCTTAAGAGAACAGTAAATGGCTATGAGACGTTGGTCTACGGTTATGGTGTTGAGACCAAGATTCAATCTTCACAGTGGGTCGTAAACGGTTCTCAAAGACCAAAAAGGTCTCGTCGGGGCAAATGTCAAAGTCATGCTGATAGTTTTTTTGACTTTGAAGGAATAGTTCATCATGAATTCATGCCACAGGGACAAACTATTAATCGGTGGTACTATCGGGACGTGTTGCGACGCCTGCGAGGAAATGTGAGAAGGAAACGGCTTGAAATATGGCGCGACAGTCCGCGCCTATTGCATCACGATAACGCACCCGACAATTCATCACTACTGATGCGTGACGATTGGACAAGAAACGAAATCTCTGTGCAGCCTCATCCTTCGTACTCTCCAAATCTGGCCCCTGCGGACTTTTATTTCAAAAATTGAAAACCCTGTTGAAAGGATCTGAAAATGATAGACGAGATAAAAGAAAATTTTCAGACGGCGCTTCGCGCAATCCAGCAGGAGGCGTACCAAGGCTGGTTCCAGAAGTGGAAATCGTTGGGAGCGGTGTATCAGTTGTGGAGGAAAGTATTTCGAAGCAGACCATGCACAATAAGTACACTACTGGCCATTAAAATTGCTACACCACGAATATGACGTGCTACAGACGCGAAATTTAAGCGACAGGAAGAGGATGCTGTGATATGCAAATGATTAGCTTTTCAGAGCATTCACACAAGGCTGGCGCCGGTGGCGACACCTACAACGTGCTGACATGAGGAAAGTTTCCAACCGATTTCTCATACACAAACAGCAGTTGACCGGCGTTCCCTGGAGAAACGTTGTTGTGATGCCTCGTGTAAGGAGGAGAAATGCGTACCATCTTTGATAAAGGTCGGATTGTAGCCTATCGCGATTGCGTTTTATCGTATCGCGACATTGCTGCTCGCGCTGATCGAGATCCAATGACTGTTAGCAGAATATGGAGTCGGTGGGTTCAGGAGGGTAATACGGAACGCCGTGCTGGATCCCAACGGCCTCGTATCACTAGCAGTCGAGATGACAGGCATGTTACCCGCATGGCTGTAACGGATCGTGCAGCCACGTCTCGATCCCTGAGTCAACAGATGGGGACGTGTGCAAGACAACAACCATGTGCACGAACAGTTCGACGACGTTTGTAGGAGCATGGACTATCAGCTCGGAGACCACAGCTACGGTTACCCTTGACGCTGCATCAAAGACAGGAGCGCCTGCGATGGTGTACTCAACGACGAACCTGGGTGCACGAATGGCAAAACGTCATTTTTTCGGATGAATTCAGTTTCTGTTTACAACATCATGATGGTCGCATCAGTGTTTGGCGACATCACGGTGAACGCACATTGGAAGCGTGTATTCGTCATCGCCATACTGGCGTATGACCCGGCGTGATGGTATGGGGTACCATTGGTTACACGCCTCGGTCACCTCTTGTTCGCATTGACGGCACTGTGAACAGTGGACGTTGCATTTCAGATGTGTTACGACCCGTGGCTCTACGCTTCATTCGATCCCTGCAAAACCCTACATTTCAGCAGGATAATGCAAGACCGCATGTTGCAGGTCCTGTATGGGCCTTTCTGGATACAGAAAATGTTCGACTGCTGCCCTGGCCAGCACATTCTCCAGATCTCTCACAAACTGAAAACGTCTGGTCAATGGTGGCCGAGCAACTGGTTCGTCACAAAACGCCAGTCACCACTCTTGATGAACTGTGGTACCGTGTTGAAGCTGCATGGGCAGCTGTACCTGTACACGTCATCAAAGCTCTGTTTGACTCAATGCCCAGGCGTATTAAGGCCGTTATTACGGCCAGAGGTGGTTGTTCTTGGTACTGATTTCTCAGGATCTATGCACCCAAATTGCGTGAAAATGTAATCACATGTCAGTTCTAGTATAATACATTAGTCCAATGAATACCCGTTTATCATCTGCATTTCTTCTTGGTGTAGCAATTTTAGTGGCAAGTGGTGGACTTTCGTAGGAACCGCGCCTTTATATTGATTTCCGTTACTGTGTGTTTTTACATTGTACCATAGGATACTGAAACTAAGACAATCCTTCTGCTGGATATAGATGGTCTCTAGCCCAATGGGTATCCAATACACTAGATCCTACCTTTCTATCACCAATAGAACCTGAGGATGTGTCCTGAAAAATCCCGTTTTTATGCGCGGCGTTTTTGGACTATTAGGTAGCGCATGTACCGATAAGTATCAAAATTCTCCAAAGGTTTGGAAAAATCAGAAACATCACGGAGACAAGGACGAGTGTGAGTTGGAGTCCTGGAATAATAAGAAACAACAAAGAAAGAAGAGGGGCTGAAGTTGTGAGGCGACCCCGTCGGTCGAGACGGAGACGGCCGAGCAGGAAGTGAGACGTACCCCTCGTTGTCTATGACGGCGCCGCCCATGTCGCCCCAGCACATGGCGTACGTCGTGTTGACGCCGCAGAGCGCGTTCTGGCCCAGGCGGTAGGCGGGCACCTCCTGGCTGCACATCTCGCCGCACTCCAGCGTCACACTCGCGCTGCCCAGCACGTGCGCAGAGTCCCCTTCGAACGTCTCGCCGAAGCCCATCATGATGCCCACCCTGGGCTCGTCCCACCTGCCACAACACAAACCCATCATCGTGCCGTCGCTGGGCCCGCTCCACACGTCACAAACCGAACCCTCGCTCACCTCACTACAACGCAGCACCCACACCTTCTGGGAGCACGTCGAGCCTAAAATTCACCTATGAACGAGGACAGTACTCGATACTGTAATGAATTTTGCCACCTCACAGCTTTCGTACCTCAACTGAAACATTAAATCCCGTATAAATTTCGGCCTGACCTGAGTTAAATACGTACTTAATGGGGGTAGGACGTCAAACGGGCTGACTTGGAGCAGGAGAGGCACCACAGGACATTTTAATTTCCACTGTCTATACTTTTACAAGTAAATTCATAAAACTTTGTCAGCATGACCAGGAAGGATTCAGGATTCACACTCATAGCAGAGGAAGTTCAAAAGCATGACAAATTTTTTTTTTTACATGTGAAATTTCATCATTTTTTCACTTACTACTGACTGCATTCGTTGCTATAGGTACACTTTTCTTCATAAGTAAGAGAGACTGTTCGATGAATTTTGCACAGCATACAAACCATACTTACAGGTGTCCGAAACTCTAGAATCTATTTAATTTATGAAAAAATGAATGAGCTGTTACGTTTTAAACCTTATGTTTATAAAAAAAAATTAAATTTTGTAGTTAATTATCTCAATTTTTACCACAGTCTTTAATAGATTTGGAAAATTCTAGAGTTTCATACACCTGTAAGTATGGTTTGTATGCTGTGCAAAATTAATCAAAGAATCTCTCTTACTTGTGAAGAAAGATGTACCTACAGCAACAAATGCAGCCAATAGTAAGCGAAAAAATGATGAAATTTCACATGCAAAAAAAACTTATTTTCTTATGTTTTTGAACTTCCACTGCTATGAGTGTGATTCCCGAATCCTTCCTGGTCATGCTGACAAAGTTTTATGAATTTATTTGTAAAAGTGTAGACAGTAGAAAATAAAATGTCCTGTGGTGCCTCTCCTGCTCCAAGTCGGCCCGTTTGACGTCCTACCCCCCTTAAATTATATACAGGGTAAAAAGTATTTAAACCGACAAACTCTGGGAGGTTGTAGGGGACATCAAAACAAATATTTTTCCCTAATGTCATTTTTTTCCTATGAGGATTATTTAAACCGGTGGAGGCCATATTACGCTCTTCAGTTGTAGGCAACTGCTGTCCACCAGTGTAGTAGTGCATTGTTTCTGTTTACTAATGGAGCGATACACCTGGAGTACAGACATGGTTGGTGCGTACTACGTAGCGCACCACAACGGACGAGCTGCACAGCGGGTTTATAAACAATAATATCCCAATCGCCGCATCCCGAATCATACGACCTTTGCTGCTGTGTACCAACGTCTGCGTGAGACCGGATGATTTAGCAGATTACCTGGACAGGGACGCCGTCGCACGGTAAAACGCTCAAAGTTGAGGAAGCTGTCTTGCAGCATGTGGAGTGGGATCCTTCAATCAGCACTCGTGCAATTGCACGTAACATGGGGACGAATCAGACGAATGTAAGAACAGTCCTTCGAGAGCAATTGTTACGTCCATTTCCCTTACAGCGTGTCCACAACCTGGAACCAGTTGATTATCCACCCAGAGCACAGTTTCCACAGTGGTACCTGGAACAGTGTGAAATGCATCCTAAATTTCCATCCTCTGTGTTGTTTACCGAGGAAGCAATGTTCGGTCGTGATGGAGTCTTCAACATGCACAATTCGCATGTTTGGAATGAGGATAACCCACATGCCACAGTTACTAGCGCTCATCAAGTGTGGTTCTACGTTAATGTACGGGCCGGTGTTGTTGGGGACTGTTTAATTGGGCCGTATCTGCTACACAGGCCATTAAATGGCAGGTACTACTGGAATTTTCTCGCCAGAGCATTGCCAGAATTGCTGGAAAACGTCCCGCTCCCTACAAGACAATGCATGTGGTTCCAACATGACGGGGCGCCGGCACATTTCGGTCATCGTGTGCGTCGATTCCTGGACCGATGGTTCCCGGAAACGTGGATTGGCAGTGGCAAAGTGTTTGTTGGATTAATTAATTTGCCGCCAGAGAAATCTTCCTCTGCCGGTTTAAACACTCCTCATAGGAAAAAATGACATTAGGGAAAAATATTTGTTTTGAAGTCCCCTACAACCTCCCAGAGTTTGTCGGTTTAAATACTTTTCACACTGTATATGTCACATCTAAAGACAATATTGCATACGTATATTTGATCATCAAAACACTATTTTTCTGACAATATAATTTTATTTTTCATATCGATTCATTTAGCAACATCGATCTTGAACCATGAAAATTAGTAATCACAACTGTTACTTGATAATTGAATCGACAATTATACAAAGACCGGAAGCTGATAGTTCTAACAGTGTCGAAATTTACAAACTTAATTATTAATTATTAGGCGCATAAACTTTTATATAAATATTTCCTGAAAACATTATGTAAATTATACCTCAAAAGTAATTTCAATTAAGACAGTCATAATAAAATCATTTGAACTACATCCTCTTCTAGAAGGATCTGGAAGCTATGTATGTAATATTTATAAAAATTTTAGGCGCCGAAAGTGCCACAATAGTTTCGGTTATTCAGATTGTTCAAAATGTTCAAATTGTGTGAATTCCTAAGGGACTAAACTGCTGAGGTCATCGGTCCCTAGACTTACACACTACTTAAACTAACTCATGCTAAGAACAATACATCCTCCCACGCTCGAGGTAGGACTCGAACCTCCTGCGGGAGGAGCTGCGCAATCCACGACATGGCGCCTCAAACCGAGCGGCCATACCAGATTGGTTAATGTAGCTATCAAGTTCCTTATGTTGTGTTGCAATGTTGCACGAGGCATTTACTTTACAAGTGATGTTGTAGAAAATGTCAAACGTTATGAATAAATACTAATGATGTCAAAAAGCAAAAATATTCCAGCGACATATATTGAAACAAAAAAACCTTCGACTTACTAATTGGAAAGCATAAACAGGAAACGACACTCTAGACAACGAGACAGCCATACCACGAATAATGAAATTTATCTGCTACTACACTACTGACCATTAAAATTGCTACACCACGAAGATGACGTGCTACAGACGCGAAATTAAACCGTCAGGAAGAAGATGCTGTGATATGCAAATGATTAGCTTCTCAGAGCATTCACACAAGATTGGCGCCGGTGGCGACACCTACAACGTGGTGACATAAGGAAAGTTTCCAACCGATTTCTCATACACAAACAGCAGTTGACCGGCGTTGCCTGGTGAAACGTTGTTATGATACCTCGTGTTAGGAGGAGAAATGCGTACCATCATGTTTCCGACTTTGATAAAGGTAGGACTGTAGCCTGTCGCGATTGCGGTTTATCGTATCGTGTCATTGCTGCTCGCGTTGGTCGAGATGCAATGACTGTTAACAGAACATGGAATCGGTGGGTTCAGGAGGGTAATACGGGACGCCGTGCTGGATCCCAACGGCCTCGGATCACTTGCAGTCGAGATGGCAGGCATCTTATCCGCATGGCTGTAACGGATCGTGCAGCCACGTATCGATCCCTGAGTGAACAGATGTGGACGTTTGCAAGACAACAACCATCTGCACGAACAGCTCGACAACGTTTGCAGCAGCATGGACTATCAGCTCGGAGACCATGGCTGCGGTTACCCTTGACGCTGCATCACAGACAGGAGCGCCTACGATTGTGTACTCAGCGACGAACTGGGTGCACGAATGGCAAAACGTCATTTTTTCGGATGAATCCAGATTCTGTTTACAGCATCATGATGGTCGCATCCGTGTTTGGCGACATCGCGGCGAACACACATTGGAAGCGTGTATTCGTCATCGCCATGCTGGCGTATCACCCAGCGTGATGGTGTGGGATGCCATTTGTTACACGTCTCGGTCACCTCTTGTTAGCATTGACGGCACTTTGAACAGTGGACGTTACATTTCAGATGTGTTACGACCCGTGGCTCTACTCTTCATTCGATCCCTGCGTAACCCTACATTTCAGCAGGATAATGCACGACCGTGTGTTGCAGGTCCTGTACGGGCCTTTCTGGATACAAAAAATGTTCGACTGCTGCCCTGGCCAGCATTTCTCCAGATCTCTCACCAACTGAAAACGTCTGGTCAATGGTGGCCGAGGAACTGGCTCGTCACAATACGCCAGTCACTACTCTTTATGAACTGTGGTATAGCGTTGAAGCTGCATGGGCAGCTGTGCCTGTACACGCCATCCAAGCTTTGTTTGACTCAATGCCCAGGCGTATCAAGGCCGTTATTACGGCCAGAGATGGTTGTTCTGGGTACTGATTTCTCAGGATCGATGCACCCAAATTGCGTGAAAATGTAATCACAAAAAATGGTTCAAATGGCTCTGAGCACTATGGGACTTAACATCTCTGGTCATTAGTCCCCTAGAACTTAGAACTACTTAAACCTAACTAACCTAAGGACATCACACACATCCATGCCCGAGGCAGGATTCGAACCTGCGACCGTAGCAGTCGCGCGGTTCCGGACTGTGCGCCTAGAACCGCTAGGCCACCGAGGCCGGCAAAATGTAATCGCATTTCAGTTCTAGTATAATATCTTTGTCTAATGAATACCCGTTTATTATCTGCATTTCTTCTTGGTGTAGCAATTTTAATGGCCAGTAGTTTCTGCAGTTATGAAATTATGCAGGCTGACTTATTCCACCGTGTACAAACCCTAGAGACTGATTGATGAGAGGATACGGAACATGTCCGGTAACGCATGGTTTCCATGCTAGAGACCATTTATTCAGTCACACCTTGTTACAGAGATTGTGGTCAAATACGCGCTGTACATGCAGCCACAGTTACAGTATGAGCTGAAAATGGTTTCCATGTCTCTCAACGCTTGCGTGTACGCTTCGTAGCATGTTCTGTCTGACACGTTCACATCGGCCGGGCTGCATCCAGTGTCAAACGCAGCATGAATACGCTGCTCCAATGTCTGAACATCTGGAATGGGGTCTGCACGCACGATACTTTTGAGATGGCCTCATAACCAGAAATCGCACAGGTAAAGAGCAGGCCCCCTCGTCCTATCCATCGACCAGGGCAGACACAAATGAGATGCGTCCGGACACTAATGGCGAAGCGGGCTGGAGCACCGTCATGTAGGAGCCACATAACCCTTCGAATCATCAATGGATACTTCTCCCACCAGTGGAGGCAAAGTCACGCTTTAGGAACGCCGATAGTTCCGGTCTGTTAGGCGATGTGGAAGGAAGGCTTGTCCCAAGATACGGTCGCCAGTTATCCCAGCCCACACATTCCTGCTGCATCGATGCTGATGATTCCCCGTCACCATACTATGGTGATTCTGCATACTATCCCACAGATGACTGTTATGAAAGTTGAAGATACCACTTTGTATGAAGGTGGCCTCATCTGTGAATAGGGTGGACGACACAAATCCCGGAATCGTGGTTGCCTGGTGAAGAAACCAGTGAAAATACTGCTCCCGATGTGGAAATTCTGTCACTACTAAGCCCCGCACACGCCGTGGGGAGCTACAATTGTCACGGAGAATGTTCCACACGGTCGTCTGGCTTACCCTGTACTGGCAGGCTAACTGCCTGGTACTGACACGGCTGTCGCCTTCCACAGCGTTAATCTTATTTTCCTCCAAGTCTGGTCTCTCAACATTTCGCGTACGTCCTTCATAATTTCCTGCTCTCTGAACCGACCTTGTCTCGAACAATGGGCGAAACACTGTTGCAAACACTAAATGCAGTTGTTGTTGTCGACGGGGATGGGTCTCCTAATATAACGTTACTGCCCGCCTCCTGTTCAAATGGTTCAAATGGCTCTGAGCACTATGGGACTCAACTGCTGTGGTCATAAGTCCCCTAGAACTTAGAACTACTTAAACCTAACTAACCTAAGGACAGCACACATCACCCAGCCATCACGAGGCAGAGAAAATCCCTGACCCCGCCGGGAATCGAACCCGGGAACCCGGGCGTGGGAAGCGAGAACGCTACCGCACGACCACGAGATGCGGGCTTCGCCTCCTGTTGCCATTTGCCGCTCTATAAGTAAACACCATGTCGGCAAGCTCTCGATTCGAATACAGAACCATTGTGTACATCGCTGTATCACATCCAATGCAAGGTGAGTCAGCAAGAGAAGTGAATCGGAGACAACATTACCAATTACCAATTACCAATCGGATGTACGCGAGAGAACTTGCCCCCCTTCTAACAGCCGTGTACCGCAAGTCTCTAGAGGAAAGAAAGGCTCCAAACGATTGGAAAAGAGCACTGGTAGTCCCAGTCTTCAAGAAGGGCCGTCGAGCAGATGCGCCAAACTATAGGCCTATATCTCTGACATCGATCTGTTGTAGAATTTTAGAACATGTTTTTTGCTGGCGTATCATGTCATTTCTGGAAACCCAGAATCTACTCTGTAGGAATCAACATGGATTCCGGAAACAGCGATCGTGTGAGACCCAACTCGCTTTATTTGTTCATGAGACCCAGAAAATATTAGATACAGGCTCCCAGGTAGACGTCATTTTCCTTGGCTTCCGGAAGGCGTTCGATACAGTTCCGCACTGTCGCCTGATAAACAAAGTAAGAGCCTACGGAATATCAGACCAGCTGTGTGGGTAAATTGAAGACTTTTTAGCAAACAGAACACAGCATGTTGTTCTCAATGGAGAGATGTCTACAGACGTTAAAGTAACCTCTGGCGTGCCACAGGGGAGTGTTATGGGACCATTGCTTTTCACAGTATATATAAATGACCTAGTAGATAGTGTCGCAAGTTCCATGCGGCTTTTCGTGGATGATGATGTAGTATACAGAGAAGTTGCAACATTAGAAAATTGCAGCGAAATGCAGGAAGATCTGCAGCGGATAGGCGCCTGGTGCAGGGAGTGGCAACTGACCCTTAACATACACAAATGTAATGTATTGAGAATACATCGAAAGAAGGATCCTTTATTGTATGATTATATGATAGCGGAACAAACACTGGTAGCAGTTACTTCTGCAAAAAAACTGGGAGTATGCGTGCGGAACTATTTGAAGTGGAATGATCACATAAAATTAATTGTTGGTAAGGCGGGTACCAGGTTGAGATTCATTGGGAGAATCCTTAGAAAATGTAGTCCATCAACAAAGGAGGTGGCTTACAAAACACTCGTTCGACCTTTACTTGAGTATTGCTCATCAGTGTGGGATCCGTACCAGGTCGGGTTGACAGAGGAGATAGAGAAGATCCAAAGAAGAGCGGCGCGTTTTGTTACAGGGTTATTTGGTAAGCATGATAGCGTTACGGAGATGTTTAATAAACTCAAGTGGCAGACTCTGCAAGAAAGGCGCTCTGCATCGCGGTGTAGCTTGCTGTCCAGGTTTCTGGATGAGGTATCGAATATACTGCTTCCCCCTACCTACACCTCCAGAGGAGATCACGAATGTAAAATTAAGAGAGATTCGAGCGCGCACGGAGGCTTTCCGGCAGTCGTTCTTCCAGCGAACCGTACGCGACTGGAACAGGAAAGGGAGGTAATGACAGTGGCACGTAAAGTGCCCTCCGCCACACACCGTTGGGTGGCTTGCGGAGTGTAGATGTAGATGTAGATTACTATGGCAGGAGAAGGCATGACATGTGAGGAACAGTACCACCCTCTAGGAGGAAACCATGGATACTGTAACTGTGGCAGCATGGAGCAGCGCATATAAGACCGTAGTCTCTGTAGCAAAGTATGATTTAATAAATCGTCTGTAGCACGGAAACCATGCATTTCCGGATATAAATTCATTAGATCTTTTTTGTTCCGTATTCTGTTATCGACCCAACCCTAGAGTTTGTACACAGAGGAAAAACTTGCCCCATAAAAATGTTGACAGAACTAGAATAGGAAGTTCAACGTGGGATATTTACTTTCTGTACGTCTACGAACATTTTGGTAGTATGGGATATGTAACATTATAATACCGATGTTTAGTGAAGCTCTCCATACATGCATATTTCGAAATCTAAATTTTTGTTTTGAGACGTTTGGTGTTTTAATGCGATGTTGTGTAGTCAGATAATCACATTACTACTAGACACTCGATCGCTTAAGCTAAGTGAACGAAATAAGTTCACGACTTTAGTTCAATTATAAATTATTGAATACATATGGACCAGTGTGCTGAAACCCAACATTATCCATATAGATTAATGCTACATGAGAATTAAAACAAATGTACGAAATACCGATTTTCGGCATTATAACTATCATTTTGTAAAATAATTCAGAGATAATTTAAGACGACAGACATAAAGAAAATCTTCTTTGTGAAATAAAATATATAACGTTGAAATTGAGAAGAAAAATCAAGTGTAACTGATTATTACATAAATGACCTTGTGGATGACATCGGAAGTTCACTGAGGCTTTTTGCAGATGATGCTGTGGTGTATCGAGAGGTTGTAACAATGGAAAATTGTACTGAAATGCAGGAGGATCTGCAGCGAATTGACGCATGGTGCAGAGAATGGCGATTGAATCTCAATGTAGACAAGTGTAATGTGCTGCGAATACATAGAAAGATAGGTCCCTTATCATTTAGCTACAAAATAGCAGGTCAGCAACTGGAAGCAGTTAATTCAAAATGGTTCAAATGGCTCTGAGCACTATGGGACTCAACATCTGTGGTCATCAGTCCACTAGAACTTATAACTACTCAATCCTAACTAACCTTAGGACATCACACACATCCATGCCCGAGGCAGGATTCGAACCTGCGACCGTAGCAGTCACGCGGTTCCGGACTGAGCGCCTAGAACCGCTAGACCACCGCGGCCGGCGCAGTTAATTCCATAAATTATCTGGGAGTACGCATTAGGAGTGATTTAAAATGGAATGATCATATAATGTTGATCGTTGGTACAGCAAATGTCAGACTGAGATTCATTGGAATGCAACCCGAAAACAAAGGAAGTAGGTTACAGTAGGCTTGTTCGCCCACTGCTTGAATGCTGCTCAGCAGTGTGGGATCCGTACCAGATAGGGTTGATAGAAGAGATAGAGAAGATCCAACGGAGAGCAGCGCGCTTCGTTACAGGATCATTTAGTAATCGCGAAAGCGTTACGGAGATGATAGATAAACTCCAGTGGAAGACTCTGCAGGAGGGACGCTCAGTAGCTCGGTACGGGCTTTTGTTAAAGTTTCGAGAACATACCTTCACCGAAGCGTCAAGCAGTATATTGCTCCCTCCTACGTATAGCTCGCGAAGAGATAATGAAAATAAAATCAGAAAGATTAGAGCCCACACAGAAGCATACCGACAATCCTTCTTTCCACGAACAATACGAGACTGGAATAGAAGGGAGAACCGATAGAGGTACTCAGGGTACCCTCCGCCACACGCCGTCTGGTGGCTTGCGGAGTATGGATATAGATGTAGAGATGTAGATTTATTAATGTAAATATTGAACTAATTGTTTAACATCCGTGTATGGATGAATGTGGTGACGAAAGAGAGAGTATGAGTTTGTGAGTCTTGCGGTTTTGTTTTTATCCTTTGTCAAGGTTGGCTTGATGATTAATAATATAAACCCAAAAATGGGGAAAATTGTGTGATTTAACAGATTAATCTATCCTGGAACCTACATCATAATGATGAAGTAAGTACTATACTTTTCGTTTAGTTTCACTTAATGTAATATATTCCCGAACGTGGATGAAGCGGAACTTAAATTTCATAGTTCGAAGGAAAGAAAAAATTAACAACATTTAACATTTTTATTGTATTGAACATACAAATTATTGATGCGTAAAACCATCCACAGACCGGCCGGCACACCGGACCTCGACACTAACCCGCAACAATCGTCCCAGTGGAAGAGCCTGGGCTCTCCAAAATCCAAAAAAGTGAGAAGGCGAAGAGCAAAGTGAAGAGCATGATCATCGTTTTCTTTGACACCAAGGGAATTGTGGACAAAGAATTCGTCCCACCCAACCAAACAGTGAATTCCGCGTACTACTGAGGCGAACTTTGGTGCCAAGGGAACTGGCTGGTGCATCACGACAACGCACCCTGTCACACGTCCTTGCTCACCAGGACCTTTTCTGGAAAAAACAACATCGCGGTTGTACCCCACCCACCATACTCGCCAGATTTGGTTCCTTTGCGACTTCGCGCTATTCCCAAAACTGAAACTCAAGTTGAAAGGCTGTCGGTTCGACACTCTATAGAGGATTCAAGAAGCATCGCTGGTGGTGATAAACACCATCAAAGAACAGTACTTCCAGAAAACGTTTGACCAGTGGCAGAAGCGCTGGGACCGGTGTGTACGTGTGGATGGGAACTACTTCAAGGCTGATGGTGACCGTTAGTCCAAAGGTAAGGTTTCCAACAGTTGGCAGCACCAGTCCAGAAAATTTTGAATAGCTCCTCGTAATTTTAGACGTTAGTATGGTGGTGAAGGAAACAAAAGAAAAGTTCGGAGTAGGTATTAAAATCCATGGAGAAGAAATAAAAACTTTGAGGTTCGGCGATGACATTGTAATTCTGTCAGCGACAGCAAAGGACTTGGTTCAAAATGGCTCTGAGCACCATGGGACTTAACATCTATGGTCATCAGTCCCCTAGAACTTAGAACTACTTAAACCTAACTAACCTACGGACATCACACGACACCCAGTCATCACGAGGCAGAGAAAATCCCTGACCCCGCCGGGAATCGAACCCGGGAACCCGGGCGTGGGAAGCGAGAACGCTACCGCACGACCACGAGCTGCGGACAAAGGACTTGGAAGAGCAGTTGTACGGAATGGACAATGTCTTGAAAGGAGAGTATAAGATGAACATCAACGAAAGCAAAACGTGGATAATGGAATGTAGTTGAATTAAGTCGGGTGATTCTGAGGGAATTAGAGTAGGGAATGTGACACTTAAAGTAATAAAGGAGTTTTGCTCTTTGGGGAGCAAAATAACTGATGATGGTCGAAGTAGAGAGGATATAAAATGAAGGCTGGCAATGGTAAGGAAAGCGTTTCTGAAGAAGAAAAATTTGTTAACATCTACTATAGGCCGGCCGCGGTGGTCTAGCGGTTCTAGGCGCGCAGTCCGGAACCGCGCAATGCTACGGCCGCAGGTTCGAATCCTGCCTCGGGCATGGATGTGTGTGATGTCCTTAGGTTAGTTAGGTTTAAGTAGTTCTAAGTTCTAGGGGACTGATGACCACAGATGTTAAGTCCCATAGTGCTCAGAACCATTTGAACCATTTTTTTTTCTACTATAGATTTAAATGTCAGGAAGTCGTTTCTGAAATTATTTCTATTGAGTGTAGCCATGTATGGAAGTGAAACGTGGACGATAAATAGTTTTGACAAGAAGAGAATAGAAGCTTTCGAAATGTGGTGCTACAGAAGAATGCTGAAGATTAGATGGGTAGCTCGCATAACTAATGAGGAGGTATTGAATAGAACTGGGGAGAAGAGGAGTTTGTGGCACAACTTGACTAGAAGAAGGGATCGGTTGGTAGTACATGTTCTGAGACATCGAGGGATCACAAATTTAGCATTGGAGGGCAGCATGGAGGGTAAAAATCGTAGAGGGAGACCAAGAGATGAATACACTAAGCAGATTCAGAAGGATGTAGGCTGCAATAGGTACTGGGAGATGAAGAAGCTTGCACTGGATAGAGTAGCATGGAGAGCTGCATCAAACCAGTCTCAGGACTGAAGACCACAACAACAACAATGGTGCTGAACCACCTACAGCAAAAACTATACGTCACTGGCTAAAGTCTTTCAAGGAAACCGGTAGTGTTTTAAAAATAAAATCACGAGGTAGACCGAGAACTTCTGAAGATGGTGAACAGATCCGTGTTTCGTGTGTTCAGAGCCAAAAGAAGTCATTGGCCAGATGTAGTCCACAATCAGGAATGCCTAAAGGTTCTGTGTATGATGCTGTGCGTAAAAGGCTTAAGTTGTGCGTCTACAAATTGCAACTGTTACATGAAATAAAAGCTACTGATAAACTCGAAAGGTATGAGTTTGCTGTTGACTTTCTACACAGAACTGGTGATGATATAAAGTTTTTGAAAAAGATACTCTTTTCTGATGCTACATTTCATTTTAGTGCAATAGTTAATCGTCATAACTGCAGAATTTTGGGGGGCAGAGCATCAGCACGACGTTATTCAGCATAAACGTGACTCTCCCAGAGTTAATGTCTGGTGCAATTTGATGGATGATCGAGTGACTGGTCCTTTCATTTTTGTATAAAAAACAATAAAAACAATAAACGGGGACGTTTACTGTGACATATTGACAGAGGACGTCTGTTCCCAAATGGACGATATTGAGGCGGCAAAGAGGTTTGTTTCCAGAATGAGATTTTCACTCTGCAGCGGAGTGTGCGCTGATATGAAACTTCCTGGCAGACTAAAACTGCGTGCAGGACCGAGACTCGAACTCGAGACCTTTACCTTTCGCGGGCAAGTGCTTTACCAACTGAGCTACCCAAGCACGACTCACGCCCCGTCCTCACAGCTTTACTTCTGCCAGTACCTCGTCTCCTACCTTCCAAACTTTACAGAAGCTCTCCTGCGACCTTGCAGAACTAGCACTCCTGAAAGAAAGGATATTGCGGAGACATGGCTTAGCCACAGCCCGGGGGGTGTTTCCAGAATGAGATTTCCACTCTGCAGCGGAGTGTGCGCTGATATGAAACTTCCTGGCAGACTAAAACTGTGTGTCGGACCGAGACTCGAACTCGGGACCTTTACCTTTCGCGGGAAAGTGCTCTACCAACTGAGCTACCCAAGCACGACTCATGCCCCGTCCTCACAGCTTTACTTCTGCCAGTACCTCGTCTCCTGTAAAGTTTGGAAGGTAGGAAACGAGGTACTGGCAGAAGTAAAGCTGTGAGGACTGGGCGTGAGTCGTGCTTGGGTAGCTCAGTTAGTAGAGCACTTGCCCGCGAAAGGCAAAGGTCCCGAGTTCGAGTGTCGGTCCGGCACACAGTTTTAATTAGTCAGGAAGTTTCAAAGAGGTTTGTGTTTTTCCTACAAGATGGCGCCCCACCTCATTACAGTAATCATGTGCGTGCAGCTCTTGATACTCGCTTTCCAGGAAGGTGGACAGACAGTGCTGGCCAAATACCTTGGCCACCACGAAATCCTGATGTACCCCTACTGGATTTTTTCTTTTGGGGCCACATAAAAAATGTTGTATACTGTGAAAAGATCAGAGATATCAATCATTTACGGGAAAGAATCGTCGCAGCGGTTATACCTGAAATGTTGGTGAATACGTGGCGAGAAATGGAATACCGTCTCGTCGTGTGCAGAGCAACAAATGGATCCCACGATGATGTCTACTGCCATTAAACAAAACTTGAAGGAATTCTCCTTCATGATATGTACTCATTGATGTAATTTATCATTAATTTCTCCATTAAATTTGTACTTAAAACAAGGGAGTTCTTTTTCAAACACCCTGTATTGTAATGGAGCATGTTACAAATAAATAAACAGAAAAATGAAACACTGTTATGCGGCCTGGCTGTGAACTGTACTAGAGATGGGTAGTTCGCGAACGAACAGGTGCAAAGGAACGGTTCACCAAGATGAACGAAAGGACCGCGGAACGAATTCCAAGGAACGACCGGTTCATAGTTCACTTCGGTCGCGGCGGTCTACTTATAGTTCCCGGGAACGAGGAATGATCAGTTCATAGTTCACTTCGGTCGCGACGGTCTACTTATAGTTCCCGAGAACGAGGAACGATCGGTTCATAGTTCACTAGTTCACTTCGGTCGCGGCGGTCACTTCGGCAGTTCTCGTTCCAGACTCGGATCGTTGCTCGTCTCAGTCTCGGTCTCCCTCGGCCGCACTCGTCGTTCTTCGCATGGCCACCTGTCTCAGTTCCACTGCCGACTGCTCCTAGTTAGTTCAGTATCCAGTTGTTCGTTTCGTTCACTGCGCTCGCCTATTTTACATGTGTTCCAAACTGTTCTTGCACTTGGTTCTGGCTATTCAGCGTCCACGACCATTAATCAAAAAGTATTTTACAATTACGTAAATTACATAAAAATTAAGTTGTATGTAATAGATACGTCTTTTCAGGTAACAAAAGGGCATATCAGCTCACTTCATTATATCGATGAACAGCAGAAGACATACTTATAACAAGGGAATTTTTTTTTGTTATTCTTATATTTTTTGGTTTCATCGACTTGATTTGGCAGCTAACTTTCTAGAATGTGTTTAATTTTTAGTGTAAGAAAATTCATATTAAACGATTTTCGTGTATCTTTCATATACAAAACATTACATTTAGGAAGGCTCTAATTATTTTTAAGTTTGGTTGTTTCCAATTTGCAGTACCTGCTAGTTTGGTTTCTTTGAAAAAAAAAGTGGGTTGTGGGTCATTTTGGCTCAGTAGGAAAAGCGGTGACTCTCCATTTGAAAAGACATAGATCGCCATAAAATCGTATTTACGTATTATCTCAAAAACATTTGTTCAGAAGGAGCTTTCAAACCAAAAACTTTATTACTGCGAACTTAATTATTATTATTATTGCTGCATTAACGTTAATAATGCAACATAAAAACATAATATTTACTAAGCGTGTGACGCAAGTATGAGAAAACCACATTTTATTTTATGCTTCCATAAAGTCTCTACTTCGCCTACGAGCTCAGAGACAACGTGAAGTATATATAGGGTGTAAACGATTATAGTTTACAACGCAGCATAGCTATGTAGTGGAAGTCGAAACGAAGAATTTTATACAAGACACTTGTGGTCTATTAAGTTGGGAAACAGCCACCAACACGTTTACAAGACTACGTGAGCTATAGCCCATGCGCGTCGCGTGAGATTTTCATGTTCCCTTCTCCAGCTCTCTACACATCGTCATCGATTGTTTCGCAATTGTTGCTTGCATTACCTTGTTATTTCTTCACTGCCTAATTATTACATGTTTGTTTGTTGTATCTGCTCGCAACGAGCAACACATCGTCCGTAATTGGCGAGCAGTCTGTACTCGGGGCCGGTTTCCCGTGCGCTACCCTATATTATTTCCCTGCGATCGGCCACACAAGGCTATGGTTGGCTAATTCTGTAATGAATAAAATCTCTATACTCCAGGGGGGAGGCAAGTGCCCCCCCCCCCTTGGTGCCCTCCATCCCTCAGTCACCTATACTACTAGTTTTCAGTTTTTCATAAGAACCATATACCAAGCCAAATGAACGGTGAACGAGTAAAAATGAACGGTTCCCAAAAAAGAACTATCAGCAGTGAACTAGTTCCCAAGGATGAACGAGTTTGCCCATGTCTAAACTGTACGTACTTGGTGACCGAGGTGAGTGCGACGTGGTTGATGTTGGCATTCGGATCGCACTTCCTCGACAGCTTGCCGATCGCCACGTCGTGGTCCAGGTGGCGGTCGGAACCGCTGAAGACGCGGATGTCGCTGACCACCGCCACCACCACCTCCGGCTGCCGCACGTCCGCCATCGACTGGTACTTGGTGCCGCCCAGGAAGGCGGTGCCTGTGCAACGTCAGTAGTGCCCTCACAAATACCAGAGTAGCAGAGTGTCAATTATCTCAACACAGATCAACTCAAACACAAGCTGTCTCCAGTCGGCATTTGACTCGTGACCACACCAGCAATAAAAACAAAATTAGTTCAAAATGGTTCAAATGGCTCTGAGCACTATGGGACTTAACATCTATGGTCATCAGTCCCCTAGAACTTAGAACTACTTAAACCTAACTAACCTAAGGACATCACACAACACCCAGCCATCACGAGGCAGAGAAAATCCCTGACCCCGCCGAGAATCGAACCCGGGAACCCGGGCGTGGGAAGCGAGAACGCTACCGCACGACCACGAGATGCGGGCAAACAAAATTAGTGAAACGGTCCAAAATGGCTCAAATGGCTCTAAGCACTATGGGACTTTACATCTGAGGTCATCAGTTCCCTAGACTTAGAACTACTTAAACCTAAGGACATCACACACATCCATGCCGAAGGCAGGATTCGAACCTGCGACTGTAGCGGCAGCACAGTTCCGGACTGAGGCGCCTAGAACCGCTCGGCCACGGCCGCCGACGGTGAAAGGGTCCAGGATTTTTGGTAGGAATGGCAGAACACTTTAATTACGATGGAGATGCACTCACAAAAGTAGAAGCAGATTCTGGTATGTCATAGAGAAGTGTATTGGGACCCTTGCTGTTCATGTCGTTTATTAAAGATATTGGCGAGAATATTAATGGAAACCTCAGAATTTTTGCAGATGATGCAGTTGTCTACAATGAAGTACTGGCTCAACATACTTTCCTCAGTACTCCCCAATACACCTTCTTTCAGTCCATACTGCTCCATAAAACTAACTTAATAAACTTTAATCAAAGTTTTAAGTCTTACGAGGGGAGGTCCTGATTATGGGATCACAGATTTACTTCAAACTTTGTAATCCTTTAATAGACTATTAAAACAACGCTATGTGTCAGATAGACCGCCAGAGACAGGGCACCTCGTGTTCCTGCTGCTAATGAGGTGAGTACCCCATTCGTTTGTTATATATTTTTACGAGCTTCCAACAGGAGCGACTTATTTACAGATACCTATGCAGTTACTAGATTATTTTTGTAGATTCTTGAGTGTTCGAGTGCTTACTAGGCACAAGCTTTCATTTTAACAACAGTGTAGTGTATAATGCTGCCATTGTTATCGCCCTCATGTTGTATAGGCTTTTGTTTGTTTTAGTTAGTGCAGCTCAGAGTCGTTTAGACCATTAGTGAGAGAGCACTTCGAATTCCTGCTGCTAATAAATCGAGTACACCTTTCGTTTGCTACATATTTTTATGAGCTTCAAATAGTAGCGACTGCAGTTCTGGATAGGAACTGCGATTGCTGTGTACAGATGCGAGCTGAGTTGGCGGCCCTTCGCTCACAGCTCCAGGCTGTATTGGCTTCTGTCACACAGCTTGAGGCTGCTGCCAAGGAGCATCACTGTGGGGGTTCGGACGTGGGGATGCAAGGACGTCGAAGTCCCACATGTCCCCACTGCTGTGGCTGCTCCAGGTACTGCCTGCACTGAGGTTGACCCCTCACCTGTGGTCGAGTGCGAGATCTTTCCAAAGTCTGTCCGCAGCTCGTGGTCGTGCGGTAGCGTTCTCGCTTCCCGTGTCCGGGATCCCGGGTTCGATTCCCGGCGGGGTCAGGGATTTTCTCTGCCTCGTGATGACTGGGTGTTGTGTGATGTCCTTAGGTTAGTTAGGTTTCAGTAGTTCTAAGTTCTAGGGGACTGATGACCATAGATGTTAAGTCCCATGGTGCTCAGAGCCAACCATTTGAACCATTCCAAAGTCTGGCAGGCAGCAAAAAAATTTCTGAAAAGACAATTTTAGGGCCTCCCCAGTTCGTTTGAAGAATAGGTTTCGGGCATTATCTGTGGCTGAGGATGTCTCTGAGCCGGATGCTATCGTCCACCGTACTCCAGAGGAAGCTTTTCGGCCCACAAGGTCTGGGCATTCATAGAGGATGGGTTTGCTGGTAGTTGGGAGCTCCGTCGCTAGGCGCGCAATGGGGCCCCTTAGGAAGATGGCTGCCAAGGAGGGGAAGGAAGCCAGTGTGCACTCCGTGTGCATTCCGGGAGGAGTCATTCCGGATGTGGAAAGGCTGCTTCCGGATGCCGTGAAGAGTATGGGGTGCAGCCAACTGCAGCTGGTGGCTCCTTTCAGTACCAATGACGTGTGTCACTTAGGATCAGAGGAGATTCTCTCTGGTTTCGGGCGGCTAGTGGAAATGGTAAAGACTGACAGTCTTGCTTGTGAGATTAAGGCGGGTCTCACCATCTACAGCATCGTCGATAGAACCGACTGTGGTCCTTTGGTGCAGAGCCGAGTGGAGGGTCTGAATCAGAGGCTCAGGCTGTTCTGTGAGCGTGTAGGCTGCAGATTCCTAGACTTGCACCATCGGGTGGTGGGTTTCCAGGTTCCGCTTAATAGGTCAGGAGTCCACTACATACAGGAAGCGGTTACACAGCTAGCGGGAGCTGTGTGGAAGAACTGGGCGGGTAAAACACAGTTAGGTAGTTGTAGCAACAATCAGTACTGTAGTTGTAAATTGTCGCAGCTGTGTTGGGAAAGAACCAGAGCTCCAAGCCCTAATAGAAAGCACTGATGCTCAAACTGTTATAGGTACGGAACGCTGGCTAAAGCCGGAAAAGAGTGGAGCAGAAATTTTTTCAAGGGACCTAACAGTGTTCAGAAATGATAGATTAAATACAGTTGGTGATGGAGTATTTATTACTGTCAGAAGTAGTTCACCTCGTAGTGAAATTCAAGTATATAGCTCCTGCGAGCCGCGCGGGATTAGCCGAACGGTCTCGGACGCTGCAGTCATGGGCTGTGCGGCTGGTCCCGGCGGAGGTACGAGTCCTCCCTCGGTCATGGGTGTGTGTGTTTAATTTAGGTTAAGTAGTGTCAAAGCGTAACTGGAATCGAGAGCATACTTGACCTCTTAGCAACAAATAATCCTGGACAACGTCCAATGTGGCCAACATTTAAACCAAGTGAAATTATACAATCAAAAAACCAATTTTTGCCACTATTTGGTGGACCAACAATACATAATGTGTTTAATTTTTTATTTGGTACATATACACTTTCTTGCCATTGATACAATCCTTTTTTATTGAACCAAGATACAAGATTTGTTAAAAATTTTGTAACCTCGTCAGTATCATCTGCACATTGAAACAATAAAAGTTTATTTAGCCAAGCAAGAGAATCCTGAAGAGTATAATAGTAATCCCAAACATTTGTGGAATGAGAATAAAAAATATTATCTTCAGAACCAGAACACAATAAATTCTCTATACCATGTAAATCCAAATCATTTATGGTTTTTTTATATAGTTCTAAACCCATATCCAAAAACCGTTTGAATTTTGGGTCAATCAAATTAATAAAATATGGATGACCTGATGGTATTACATTCACTAAATTTTCTGGTGGTATACAATTGTATGACATTAATATGGAAAGTACCTTTTTTGCCGTCGTTTCAGGGTTGCACCTTTGGTAGTCAGAGATTGGCTTGCGCTTTGTATGAGGCCATTTACGTGAGCCATCTCTGGTGAGTTCTTGTTGCAACTGATCATTAATTCGAGGGTTTTCCCTTTCCAATACTGAGAGGGATCCCTCGATGAAACTGACCCATTGTACAATTTCAAACTCACCAGGCACTCTCTTATGGGTTCCTCTAATCCAAACTTGTCCCCGACTTGGCCTTTTTTGCAAGAAGAAATATATGAGTATATTGAACCAGTCGAGGTCGGACATGGCTGTGATTGCTCTCCTTCGTCGTGGACATTTCTTAATTCTGGTGGCAATAAATGGGTCAACCCTAAATCGGCATCTACATCGTCTAGAGGAGTACGTGCAATCGTGGACGAGGTGGATGTGGTCGTCATCATGTTTCCATATGATAATTTCTCCAGGGTAGACTGATGCGATAGAAGCAATTCGTCTACTAAATTCATCAATATCGTTCGGTCCTCTGATGACAATGACATCAGTGTAATACCATCGTTCTGAGATTTCAGATATTCGCAAAAGTTCTGGCAACCAAACGATAATTGTGAACAGGAATTTTCGAATTTCGTCAAACAATTCAAAATTGTTAATATGTATGTCCCTAAGGGTCCATCGGTTGCTCCCAACTGGCAGTTCAATCTCGTAGCAATCCAAATGAAGACTTTCAGGGTTGGGTTCGTCAGGTGAGCTTGAACCAGCGTGAAGATGGACTGAAAGATCTCCGTCAGCGTCTCCATTAGAACTCTGCAAGTAATAAACCAGGTAAATCATCATCGTCGTCTTCGGAATCAAAGACTTGGCCCAATGAGCCACCACAACGTACACTTCTGAATAAAGGACTATTGGCACAGAACATGCACCAATGACTGTATTGCTTAATTTGTGGAGGACAAATTACACCATTTGAAAAATATGGTGCCCTTGTAACCATATTAATTTTCATACCAATGAGAAGCGGTTGCAGTAACGAATTTTGCCAAGAATTTGTTAATTTATATAAGCAATTTTCACAAATGGTAAATACCAATTGCTTATAAGTAATTTCATAAAAAAACATTTTAATTTTAAATCGACTCTGCCAGAATGTAGTAGTGTCGAAGAAAGACATTGTGGTTAAAGCGAGAATGTCCCATGGAACTGGAATTCCAGCTCTTATTTTAGAAGCTGCTTCTATTGCATCATTCACAATTTCGTTAATCATTGGGACATTGTCGCTTCTATCAAAAATATAGCATTCTGGCAGACGATACGAATTTAACATAAAATTGAATTTTGAATATCGGAATTGGAGTAAAATGTCTTCTCGTATCGTTTCTGGTACTTCTAATTCATATACATCTAAAGCATTTGTAAGTCTTCCACAAACAGCAATCCGTGCAAGTTTGTACAAACTGTCCATTATTTAGAAATGTACTTACTGTTTCTGGCAGCTCTTCACAGACAATAGATGTGTTCGGCGTGTAGTCAGAGGACATACTGTGAAGACAACAATTTTATGCCCCTTATATACTAAACAATTTCAGTTATCAATACCCACATGACTGTCACTCCAAAAAGACAACTTTTACACGCGCCAACCTTTTGCTGGCGTGGGTGCTTGCTCAGATAATTGTCCTAAAAGGACAAATTATCTCGGCGGGACAGTGACGCCGCCATCGCGACCTTGGGACCCGGGGGGCCCCTTTTTTTTTATCAGTTGCTGACCCTCATGAATCGAAACATGACTGCGTCGCGTCGTTTCATGATTCGTAACAACCACAACCATCAAAAAGGAACACAAAGTACATCTATTTAAAAAAAAAAAAGCTGATAAAAATCCTCTTAACGGCTTTATACGGTAAGAGACAGTCTCCACTCCTTCCGATATGATATTGCAAGCGCAGAAAAGATGTGGAATGATTTCAAAGAGATAGTATCGACAGCAGTTGAGAGATATATACCACATAAATTAAAAAGTGATGGTACTGCAGAAGCAGCGAAAAAGCATGCCAAATTTAAAAGAACGCAAAATTCCCAAGACTGGCAAAGTTTTAAGGAAGTTCTAAATGTATGGTGTTCTTCAGTGCGAGATGCTTTTAATAACTTCCACAACTAAACTCTCTCAAAATCTGACAGAAAACCCAAAGAGATTCTGGTCATACATAAAGCACACCAGTGGTAAGACGCAATCAATAACAACGGTGAAGCCACTGATGACAGTGCCACTAAAGCAGAGTTATTAAACACGGTTTTCAGAAATTCCTTCACCAAAGAAGGCGAAGTAAATATTCCTGAATTCCAATCAAGGACAATTGACAAGATGAGAAACATAGAAGTAGATATCCTCGGTGTCGCAAAGCAGTTTAAATCAACAAAGGTAAGGCCTCTGGTCCAGATTGTATACCAGTCAGGTATACAATAGCTCCATGTTTAGCAATTATATATAACAGCTCGCTCACATAGGGATCCGTACCTAAAGACTGGAAACTTGCTCAAGTCACACCAATACCCAAAAAGGGAAGTATGAGTAATCCCTTGAATTACAGGCCCATATCACTAACGTCGATTTGCAGTAAGGTTTCGGAACATATACTGTATTCGAACATTATGAAGTTCCTCGAAGAAAACGATTTATTGACACACAGCCGGCACAGATTCAGAAAATATCGTTCTTGCGAAACACAACTAGCTCTTTATACTCGTGAAGTAATGAGTGCTATCGACAGGGGATGTCAAATTTATTCCATATTTCTGGATTTCCAAAAGGCTTTCGACACCGTTCCTCACAAGCGTCTTCTAACCAAACTGCTTGCCTATGGAATCTGGCCTCAGTTGTACGACTGGATTCGTGATTTCCTGTCAGAAAGGTCACAGTTCGTAGTAATAGACGAAAAGTCATCGAGTAAAACAGACGTAGTATCCGGCGTTCCACAAGGAAGTACAGGCCCTCTATTGTTCCTGATGTGTATTAACGATATAGGAGACAATCTTAGTAGCCGTCTTAGATTGTTTTGCAGATGATGCTGTCATTTACCGTCTTGTAAAGTCATCAGATGACCAAAACGAATTGCAAAATTATTTAGATAAGATACCTGTATGGTGAGAAAAGTGGCAATTGACACTGACTAAAGAAAAAGTGTGAAGTTATTCACATGAGTACTAAAAGAAATCCACTAAATTTAGATTACGCGATAAGTCACACAAATCTGAAGGCTTTAAATTCAAGTAAATACTTAGGGATTACAATTATAAATAACCTAAATTGGAACGATTGCATAGATAATGTTGTGGGTAGAGAAAACCAAGACTGCGATTCATTGGCAGAACACTTAGAAGCTGCAACTGGTAGTCAAATAACATAAGAAATTCACTACAAGTTCATGATAAAGCACGGCTCATAAAAATCAAGTAATGTGACCAGTGGTGAAAAAAATTAATATAAATTAGTGCTGGCAGGACTTGAACCACCTTCTTGCAATGCATGAACGCTAACCGCTTGACCCCAACGACTTCTTCCAGGTAGCATTTTCGCACAGATACATCACCTACAGAATAGATGGGTAAAACTCCTCTTGCGATTTTGTCTGAGTTGCCAGAGTAGTGCAGCTTACGACTTGAATATTATTTTGTTTTAATGGCCTACTAATGATGTACAAAATTTGAAGTAAATCCGTGATCCCAACGTCGTGGGTCAGTTATACGTACGCTGGATAAAAGTGGATATCATAATTAGTACTGATATTCTTTATTGATAAAATTAAATTCTAAGGTATCCATCAAATAAATCACGACAATGATAGACAAACACTAACACGAACACCTTGTATCTCCTATTGTAGTTGTTAAACCAAGTTTATTTGTTTTTAATTTTAGGTACAATTCAAGGTTCTCATCAATAAGACGATTTCTCAATTTACTCGTCATATGGTTCTTGATCGAACTCTCATTCCAAATGAATAATGTAAGTGTAGACCAGATGTGGCTTACATTCAAAGAAACAGTATCGGCAGCAATTGAGAGATTTATACCAAATAAATTAATAAACGACGGAGCTGATCCTCCTTGGTACACAAAACGGGTTAGAACACTGTTGAAGAAACAACGAAACAAACATGCCAAATTGAAACAGACGCAAAATCCCCAAGATTGGAGATCTTTTACAGAAGCTCGAAATTTGGCGGGGACTTCAATGCGAGATGCCTATAACAGTTTCCACAACGAAACTTTCTCTCGAAACCTGGCAGAAAATCCAAAGAGATTCTGGTCGTATGTGAAGTATGTTAGCGGCAAGAAACAATCAATGCCTTCTCTGCACGATACCAATGGAGATATTATCGCCGGCCGGAGTGGCCGTGCGGTTCTAGGCGCTACAGTCTGGAACCGCGAGACAGCTACGGTCGCAGGTTCGAATCCTGCCTCGGGCATGGATGTGTGTCATGTCCTTAGGTTAGTTAGGTTTAAGCAGTTCTAAGTCTAGGGGACTGATGACCTCCAAAGTTGAGTCCCATAGTGCTCAGAGCCATTTGAACCATTTTTTGAGATATTATCGAATACAGTGCTGCTAAAGCAGAGTTACTAAACACAGCCTTCCGAAAAGCCTTCACAAAAGAAGACGAAGTAAATATTGCAGAATTCGAATCGAGAATAGCTGCCAACATGAGTGACGTAGAAGTAAATATCCTCAGAGTAGAGAAACAACTTAAATCACTTAATAAAAGCAAGTCTTCTGGTCCATACTGTATACCAATTAGGTTCCTTTGGGAGAATGCTGATGCGTTAGCTCCATACTTATCATATACAACCGTTCGCTCGACGAAAGATCCGTACCCAAAGACTGGAAAGTTACACAGGTCACACCAATATTCAAGAAAGGTAGTAGGAGTAATTCACTAAATTAAGGCCCATATCGTTAACGTCGGTATGCAGCAGGATTTTAGAACATATATTGTGTTCGAACATTATGAATAACCTCGAAGAAAACGGTCGGCCGGCAGGTGTGGCCGTGCGGTTCTAGCCGCTACAGTGTGGAACCGCGGGACCGCTACGGTCGCAAGTTCGAATCCTGCCTCGAGCATGGATGTGTGTGATGTCCTTAGGTTAGTTAGGTTTAAGTAGTTCTAAGTTCTAGGGTACTGATGACCTCAGCAGTTAAGTCCCATAGTGCTCAGAGCCATTTGAACCATTTTTGAGAAAACGGTCTATTGACACTCAGTCAACGTGGGTTTAGAAAACATCGTTCCTGTGAAATACAACTAGCTCTTTATTCACATGAAGTGTTGAGTGCTATTGACAAGGGATTTCAGATCGATTCCGTATTTCTGGATTTCCGGAAGGCTTTTGACACTGTACCACACAAGCGGCTCGTAGTGAAATTGCGTGCTTATGGAATATCATCTCAGTTATATGTCTGGATTTGTGATTTCCTGTCAGAGAGGTCACAGATCGTAGTAGTTGACGGAAAGTTCAAAATGGTTCAAATGGCTCTGACCACTATGGGACTTAACATCTATGGTCATCAGTCCCCTAGAACTTAGAACTACTTAAACCTAACTAACCTAAGGACATCACACAACACCCAGTCATCACGAGGCAGAGAAAATCCCTGACCCTGCCGGGAATCGAAACCGGGTTCCCGGACGCGGGAAGCGAGAACGCTACCGCACGACCACGAGCTGCGGACTGACGGAAAGTCATCGAGTAAAACAGAAGTGATTTCTGATGTTCCTCAAGGTAGTGTTATGGGCCCTTTGCTATTCATTATCTAGATAAACGATTTGGGAGACAATCTGAGCAACCGTCTTCGGTTGTTTGCAGATGACACTGTCTTTTATCGAGTAATAAAGTCATCAGAATATCAAAACATACTGCAAAACGATTTAGAAAAGATATCTGAATGGTGCGAAAAGTGGCAGTTGACCCTAAATTACGGAAAGTGTGTGGTCATCCACATGAGTGCTAGAAGGAACTCGTTAAACTTCGGTTACACGATAAATCAGTCTAATCTAAAAGCCGTACATTCAACTAAATACCTAGGCATTACAATTACGAACAACTTAAATTCGAAGTAACACATCGAAAATGTTGTGGGGAAGGCTAATCAAAGGCTGCGTTTTATTGGCAGGACACTTAGAAAATGTAATCACCAACTTTCTCCTCCGAATGCGAAAATATTCTGTTGACACCGACCTACATAGAGAGGAACGATCATCAAGATAAAATAAGGGAAATCAGAGCACGTACAGAAAGATATAGGTGTTCATTCTCTCCGCGTGCTGTACGAGAGTGGAATAATGGAGAATTGTGAAGGTGGTTCGATGAACCCTCTCCCAGGCACTTTGGAGAGTATCCATGTAGATGTAGATGTAGATTGTTTACACGAACATGTAGATCCAAATAAGGAAAGAAGGCAAAAGCTAATTTTTTTTCCACTGATCATATCGGTCAGTAATACTATTGCAGGTGCTTAAAATCAACAAACGTTCCTTCTCTGGGTCTTCCCAAGTAGACGACCTGTGTTGTGAATGAAGTCCACATATGTTTTTCTCCGGTATTTCTATATCGGCACAAAGGCGATCAGATTTCAAGCCTCTCGCGATTGAAACTTCGTGGCCCCTCAATGCGCAGAACGGCCGCGAGTGCATGGGAAACCGCTGCTGCTGGGGAAGAGAAGCGCTTTGGACAGAGGCAACGGCGGGGAGTGCAGATTTCAACTACAGCTCAAGTCTTTCACGCAAGGATATGCACTTAGAAGTAATACATTGTAGAGCACGGAGGAAAGATACGACTTAACGACACGCACTGACATTTTATCTTTCTGGAATCGTACGTAACCGACCGCATGTGGTACTTTCTACAAGAGCCACACTCAAGGGTCCAAACAGCCGCATGTGGCTCACAAACCGCGGTTTGCCACCACTGCTAAAGACTAATATCAAATTAGACGTCTACAAAGAATATTTACTATCAAAAACAGTCTTGATCACAAATTATTTATTCCGGTGACCGGTCTCGACCACAACTGTGGTCATCTACAGACCAATGAGCAAGAACCTCCTTCTGGTGATTTGATCACAAATTATTATCTTCAGGCCAATGAGCAAGAACTCCTTCTGGTGATTTGATCACAAATTATTTATTCCGGTGACCTGTTTCGACCACAACTGTGGTCATCTTCAGACCAATGAGCAAGAACCTCCTTCTGGTGATTTGATCACAAATTATTTATTCCGGTGACCAGTTTCGACCACAACTGTGGTCATCTTCAGACCAATGAGCAAGATCCTCCTTCTGGCGATTTGATCACAAATTATTTATTCCGGTGACCGGTCTCGACCACAGCTGTTGTCATCTTCAGACCAATGAGCAAATCTCCAGAAAGAGGTTCTTGCTCATTGGTCTGAAGATGACCACAGTTGTGGTCGAAACCGTTCACCAGAATAAATAATTTTTGATCAAGACTGTTTTTGATAGTTAATATTAGTAATAACATTGATCACTGTTGCTCCCACAATGTATTCAAAAGTAATTAAATCTACAAAGAAGACTAGCATGCGTGGTGACAGGCGTGTCTGACTGAGCATCACACCAATGCTGGGAAATCTGGATTGGTCGACAGTTGAATGTAGACACAAACACATATAAAGTTCCAAGAACCAGTATTAATTGAGGAATCTAGGGTTTTGCAAGGTTATTATACATGACTGAAGTGATTTCATAAATTCACTGTAGCTACATAAATTGATATACTGTCACAAAACTCATCACTCATACAGAAAAACTCAGAGATTTGTACTATTGCAGCCGCAAATCAGATTTCTGCCGCTAGAGGGGATCAGTGAACATAATTGCGAAAAGCGGCTAGAAAGTGTATGTTGTGTTTGAAATGAATTCATATCAGTCTGCCGTAACAGTGCAACGACACTTGAAAACGAAGTTCAACAAAGATCCACCAATTGCCAACTCCTTTCCACGATGGTACACGCAGTTTAAGGCCTCGGGAAGTCTCTGCAAGGGGAAATCAATAGGTCAGTTTGTAACGGGTGCAGAAACGGCTGACCGCTTGTCGGCGAGTTTCTTACGTAACCCACAGAAGTCGAAGAATAGAGCAAGCAGAGACCTGAACGTACCGCAACTATTTGGAAGATCTTAAGGAAACGACTGAGGCTCAAGCGCTACCGCTGGCAATTGCTGGAAGTCCTGACTCCAGATGTCAAAATCAGACGCTGTGCATTTCCGGCACAGTTGCAGCAGCTTATGGACGAGGTTTATGGAGGAGAAACTCATTGGGACGTCATCGTTGGCATGGTTGTTAGTTGACCGGAATTCCATCTTCCGTGCAGAATACGATCGTGCGGACATCTGGTTGACAGTTTGTACGATTATATCCTGAATTAGACACAGGACGGGGAAATAGCGGTTTGTTGCTTTAATTTTGGACGCCAGTGTAATTTACAGCAAAAGTTATAGTAATCAGTAGAGCTGCTACTGACAACAGCTCTATAGACAGCTCTAGGCAGCTGTGTAAATACATGCGGCTAAACTATAAGCTTAACGAATAAAAACGAACTGAGGACTCATGAATGTAAAATTAACCGTATTGGCACGTTGGTAAAGTGTACACAACCCGTTTGGTGTCAGTGAAAAATGCACTATATTGTGTAAAGTAACCTACAGTTCCCAAGAAAAGTGTTTCGAAACAAGTTTAATAAATTACAGTTCTCGTTTTATTTTCAATTAATGTTTTGCAAGTATTCGCGGGGATCCTGAAATCAACTGCAACTGCTGCTAAACGTAGCAGTTCATTTTCCATAGCAGAGCTTCGCGATACAGTGACGTTCGTTTAACACTGATTGCAATTGCTTGGCAAATCACTGACGTGTGGGGTGTCGAGGGGAGCAACCAATGTGACGGAAAGTCATCGAGTAGAACAGAAGTAATATTTGGCGTTCCCCAACGAAGTGTTATAGGCCCTCTGCTGTTCCCGATCAACACAAACGATTTAGGACAATCTCAGTAGCACTCTTAGATTTTTGCAGGTGCTGTTGTCAATTATCGTCTTATAAAGTCACAGATGACAAAAAAAATTGCAAAACGATATCTACGAGTATCTGTATGGTGCGAAAAGTGACAATTGACTCTAAATAACGAAAAGTGTGGGGTCATCCACATGAGTACCAAAAGGAATCCGTTAAATTTCGATTACACGGCAAATGACACGAATCTAAAAGCTGTAAATTCAACTAAATACTTCGGAATTACAGTCACAAGTAACTTAAATTGGAGTGATCACATACAGGTTGTTTCACAATTCATGTTAAATACTTCTAGAGGTTGAACAAGGGACTTAGTAGATCAGGTTATACAAAGGAACCACCCCATGTTCGGGAACGTCATCCAGCGACGCTACAGGGCGCCTGTGGCAACTATTTATTCACAACCGATACAAAAGAGTTACATGTTTGACCCCGTTTCCTTCAAAGTAGTCATCAGTGTTGTGTAGAAGCCATTGTCAGCGATGCGAAAGCCGTAGTATACCGTTAGCAGAGCCTGTTCTGTTGATGGTGTGAATAACCTCGTATATACACGAGGGTCACTCCAAAAGAAATGCACACTTTTTCTGTAAAAATACAGTTCTCATTCTGCATGTGTGAAAGTTTTACACTGTGTTGATACATCCTACCCGCTAGTTTTCAAACTTAGTTCAACCTGGCCCCGTCAGTGGCGCCGTCACAGCATGTCTTCAAGATGACTGCTACACTTGATGTTCGTCAGAAGCAATGCGCTGTCATAGAATTCCTGTGCTGTGAAAACGAGACAGTGGGAAACTTCCACAAGAGGTTGAAAAAGGTGTATGGAGATGCTGCTGTCGATCGCAGTACAGTTAGTCAGTGGGCAAGCAGGTTACGTGATGAAAGCGGGCACGGCAATATTGAGGATTGTCCTCGCAGCGGCAAGCCTCCAGACAGTGTGCAGAGAGTAAACGAATTGGTGACTGCTGACAGATGCATCACAGTGAACGAATTGTCACGCTATGTTGGGATAGAGGAAGGAAGTGTCTGCAGAATACTGAAAGTGTTGGCGTTAGAAAAGGTTTGTGCCAGGTGGGTTCCCAGGATGTTGACAATGGCTCACAAAGAAACAAGAAAAACGGTATGCAGCGAACTTTTGGAACAGTACGAGAATGGTGGAGATGAATTTCTTGGAAGAATTGTGACAGGTGAAAACATGGCTCCATCATTTTTCACCAGAGACGAAGAGGCAATCAATGGAGTGGCATCATGCAAATTCACCCAAGGAAAAAAAAAATTCAAAACTACACCTTCTGCTGGAAAAGTTATGGCTACGGTGTTTTTCGATTCTGAAGGACTCTTGCTTGTGGACATCATGCCAAGTAGAACACCATAAATCCTGACGCATATGTGACGACACTGAAGAAACGTCAAGCTCGACTGAGTCGTGTTCGACCACACCGGCAAAGCAGGATGTTTTGCTGTTGCACGACAATGCACGGCCACATGTCAGTCAAAAAACCATGGGAGCGATCACAAAACTCGGATGGACAGCACTGAAACACCTGCCTTACAGTCCTTGACTTGGCTCCATGTGACTATCATCTCTTTGGGAATCTGAAAAACTCTCTTCGTGGAACAATGTTTGAAGATGATGACTCCCTTGTGCACGCTGCCAAACAGTGGCTCCAACAGGTTGGTCCAGAATTTTACCGTGCGGATATACAGGAGCTGGTTCCAAGATGGGGTAAGGCAGTTGAGAGGGATGGAAATTATGTGGAGAAATGAAAATATTGTTCCTAAAGGATGTATCTACACACTGCAAAACTTTCAAACATGTAGCATAAAAGATAGATTTTTAAAAAAATAGTGTGCGTTTCATATATATAAGTTAAAAGCTATAGGCACTTGTTCAATACAGATGTGTTCCACAGCAGCGAAATCGAACAAGTACTCATAGCTCCTCAGGTATGTAATTTAGAGGCCATACTTACTGGACATTTATTCCTTATTCTAAAAGTATTTCAAATAAAACAGTAAAGAAATAACACCAGAAGTATCAAGATAACCTAGTTTGATGTTCGGCTTTTCTCACAACAGTACAGCATAATTTCTTAATTCAAGGGAAAATTCAGTCGCACCAGAAGGTGGTTCCACGCCTCTATTTGCCCATTTTCTTGCAATTAAATATAATTAGTAATTAATACCAAATTTGGTTGCACCGCTATATTCAGTTAATTTCTAGTTTAAAATGTTTATCACATTCTTCCTATTTCAATCATTTAAGGAAATTTCAAAAATTCGGGACAAGAAAGAAGATACTGTGGAAATTTGTTGCCCTCTATCAGTTTTAAAGGCATTGAGGACAAAGAACAAAAACTGAGGGCTGTCTACAGGAAATGATGTCTGGTCACCTTAGTTTAATGACTGAAAGTATAATAGGAGACCTGCATTGTTGGGCAGTTGAATATTGGTGGTGGTTGACCGGCAGGGGATATCGGGGAGACCGACGGTAATAAAAAAAGATGGGGCCTGTTTTTCAGTTAACTCCTAGGCCAGCAAATCACCTGGCAACCGCCCTGGTAGCAACGTAGCGTTTGTATTTGTTTACCTGAGGCTTACTCCCAAGGGCGCCTCACACGAGACGGATCGAAGCGGTCCATCGCATGGGCGACCAGGCGCTTCGTAGATTGCACGTGCGTGGGCAAATCGCAGCGATCGGTAGCATGGAAATGCCAGACAATCTGATGGATCGCAATATAGCTGTCTGGCTGTTTAGCAGCGGTGCGTGGCAGTACGGCTACGACTCGTTTCTCTGTTTATTAAGCGTGCTTGTGCAGTTTTGTTTCGTCTCGCTCTGCCCATGTTGAGCAAGAAATATACGTTAGAATTTACAATTATCGAGGGACCACGAACTACCCTGAGAAGTGAAAGCCGGAGCTGCCATTTAAATTAAGAAGTAATGCAAAATACACCTCCGATTTTGCAACTACCAGCACTCTGAAGCTTGTACCACAGAAGTAGAATCTGATGGGAAGTTCATGGCAATAGTCACGATACAGTAGGCTCCATCTTACGATTTTGAGTTATTTATGAAATAATTATACGCATAATTAAAGGCTTTAACTTCATACATATCTACTGCGACGTTTAGAGGGCGTTTTAGATGTTCAGGGCAAATCTATTATACAGTTTTACTCAAGTTCCTTGACATTTCATATACTTTATAGCAAGAGTTACGGTAATCAGTAGTGATGCTATACATCTCTACAGACACGGCGAGTAAACTGTGTAAATACCTGCAGATACACTATACGACTAATGAATAAAAAGGAACTGAGCACTAATAAATGTAAAAATAACTGTATTGGCGTACTGGTAAGATGTACAAAACCCGTTTGGCGTCAGTTAAAAAATTTGATATGTTGTGTAAAGTAACTTAGAATTTTGAGACTGAAAACATAGTCCAAGTATGCTGTATTCTTTTCATTATCTGTGTGATCGGCCAATTTCAACCTTGGATCATTTTCCGGCATGTATCTTAAGGTTCCTCTATGAGATGACATCTTTCCGTTTATATCGGCTAATTGTTTGTGTGCCACATACGCACATAAATGAGACGTATACCTGTCCACATGTACCAGCGATGTATCACAATATAAAATGAAGCTGGAAGCCCAGGGTGAGCCAGATCGCAGGTCGATCATCAGCGAGCGGCTTGTTATCTTTGGCGCGTCCCCGGGCATGAGCATCTTTGCGTTTTCGGCTGGGGCGCGCGGGACGGCGAGAGGCAGTCGGTTTGGGGCGGCCGCTGAGACTGGCGGAGTTGTGGCTCGGGCGTAAGCACGTGTGTGATGTCTGTTACGCTGGGGCTGTTTGCTAATCGTGAAACTCCTGCGGCGGTTACTGGTTGCCTGGAAGGCATTTTATATAAACTGTGCCAAGCCTCGCAATGAGAGAGGAGTCCGGAGTTGGTGTTGGCCTATAGGTTTGTACAAATTGAGGTGCCTGTGTGAGAAGCACGGCGTGGGCCTGTCGGTTGCTTCCTCCTTCTGGCAGCCACCGCAAGCGGATGTTCGGCCGGAATGTCTACAGTTTGTGGTGAGCATAGTGTGGACAAGTTCTCCTAGGATGTGCTCCCAGCCTGACTCTTAGCCTGTGTTATTTGTGGGTGCCGACCCCTTGTCTGTTACTGCTTCCGGGTGTCCTGTAAGATTTCACAGCAAAACTGTGTTTTTGTGGCATTCTGTGTTTCTGGCTCAGCCTCCGCCTCGAAAGGGGAAAGATATGTGTCTTAACTGAAAGGGGGGGGGGGCGGGGGGTTCTATTGGACATCTTTTGGAATTCCTTATTGCTGTAATGTAAGTGTATAAAAAAAAGGTTGTTCTTTCCGAAAAAGCGCCTGTTTCTTTGGGACACTGCAGTTCAAACAGGAGTGGCATAATGTTAATGAGTATTTGTTATTCGTCAAATGAAGTGTATTTAATGTCTTGCTGTTTTCCGGGGCACGCAGCTGTGTTGTTGAACTTATTTTGAAGTGTTCTGTCGGGTGAATGACTGCTCCCCGCTTCAGTGTGTTCTTTTGAGTAGTATTGTACAGTTTTTTGGATATTTGTCAGTGGGTGTATTGATTCAATTTTGTTTTTCTCTTTCTTTTGAATTACGCTGAATTCTTTACTTAATCTGGTTATTGGCTTAACTCGCGCTTCACTCACTAAATCAGCTGATATTGAAATTGTTTTTTTAATTCTTGTTTAATGTCAGACAGATTCAAATGTAACTTCATTTATGTTATTTGAAATAAATGTGTTGGATTGACCTTAATGAATTATGTGCAATCGAAGTAAGGGACCCAGTCCTTCATTAGTGCTTAACAGTGGCGTGTGGTTCGGGTTGTGAGCCCCGTGCTCGGACCACAAGGTACTAGCTTGAAAATGACCTAAGGTTGAAACTGGCCGATCGCACAGATAATAAAAAGGATATGGCTCACTCGGACCACGTTTTCATTCTCAAAACACGTTGAGGCTGTGGAGCCCTACAAACATAAAATTAATATGACCTACAGTTTCCAAGAAAAGCGTTTCGAAATAAGTGTAATGAATTATAACTCTTGTCCATTTTAAATCTATGTTTTGCAAATATTCGTTGAGATTCGGAAATCAACTGCAACTGCCGCTAAACATAACATTTCATTTTCCATAGCAGAGCTTCTCGAGACACAGTGACGTTCATAATACTGACTGAAATTGCTCAGCAGATCGCTCGTATGTGGGGTTTCGTGGCGAGCGACCGATTGTAAGGGATATCGCATGCGACAGATCGCCGTGATTGTCACTCGTGTGTGGGGCCCTTTATGACGAACAAAACATAGTTTGCAGGCGATATCGCATTCGACAGAACCCTTAAGTAAATGTGGTTCAAAATACGCACCAACGAGTGACGCCGCAGCAGCTGCCGGCATTACGTCGCCGACCAAGCAAGGGTTGGGTTGATTTGGGGGAGGAGACCAAACTGCGAAGTCATCGGTCTCATCGGGTTAGGGAAGGATGGGGAAGGAAGCCGGCCATGCCCTTTCAAAGGAACCATCCCGGCATTTGCCTGAAGCGATTTAGGGAAATCACGGAAAACCTAAATCAGGATGGCCATCCTGCCGAATGCGAGTCCAGTGACCAAGCAAGGGGATTATTGAAGAATGAGATACAACACGTCGGCATTTTACCAATGACATCGGAAGTTACCAGAGATGGTGCATTGAACAGATTTAACAGCAAAGACGAATGTTGATAAACAAAGGAATGCAGGACAAAGAAAATATATGGTAGACATATATCACTACATTCATCTTTCGAACATAATATTAAGTACGAGGTGTGGCTAGAAAAAAACCGGACTAGTACTGGTGAAACAATAAAACGAATGCAATAAGGCTGAAAGTCGCGTGGCCTGTCACGTGACTCTCGCTCCGCCTACTGCTCGAGTTTCATCTGCCTCCTGCACTCAGTCTGCCCGTGGCGTATGTTTTAAGTAGTTGACGTTTTGTCTGTGCGTCGGAAAATGTTGAGTGTACAGAAAGAACAGCGTGTTAACATCAAATTTTGTTTCAAACTAGGAAAATCTGCAAGTGAAACGTTTGTAATGTTACAACAAGTGTACGGCGATGATTGTTTATCGCGAACACAAGTGTTTGAGTGGTTTAAACGATTGAAAGATGGCCGCGAAGACACCAGTGATGACACTCGCACAGGCAGACCATTGTCAGCAAAAACTGATGCAAACATTGAAAAAATCGGTAAACTTGTTCGACAAGATCGCCGTTTAACAATCAGAGCAGTGTCTGAGTTAACAGGAGTTGACAAGGAAAGTGTCGAACAAGTTTAACGATTTTTTCAATGTTTGCATCAGTTTTTGCTGACAATGGTCTGCCAGTGCGAGTGTCATCACTGGTGTTTTCGCGGCCATCTTTAAATCGTTTAAACCACTCAAACACTTGTGTTCGCGATAAAAAATCATCGCCGTACACTTGTTGTAACATTACAAACGTTTCACTTGCAGATTTTCCTAGTTTGAAACAAAATTTGATGTTAACACGCTGTTCTTTCTGTACACTCAACATTTTCCGACGCACAGACAAAACGTCAACTACTTAAAACATACGCCACGGGCAGACTGAGTGCAGGAGGCAGATGAAACTCGAGCAGTAGGCGGAGCGAGAGTCACGTGACAGGCCACGCGACTTTCAGCCTTATTGCATTCGTTTTACTGTTTCACCAGTACTAGTCCGGTTTTTTTCTAGTCACACCTCGTATATCGCTTCTTTCAGTCGTAGTATCCTATTCTTCAGTTGACCTATGTAGCTGAAATGAAGAATGGGATGCTAGTGCAAAAAAGAAGGGAAAAGAAGTAATGTTAGCATAGAATACCTCAGTTGACATATATAGGTTGATCTGTATAGGTCAACTGAAATACGGGATACAAATTTAACCTACGAGGGCTGTCCAGAAAGTAAGTTCCGATCGGTACGAAATGGAAACGACTATGAAAATCCGATAAAGCTTTGCACAGATGTGTTGGGTAGTGTCTCTAGTATAACCCCAGTTAGCATCGCGTCGCTCTTCTCATTTCTGAGCTCGCAGTGAGTGCGTAAAGATGTCTAGAAAATAGTGTCTCCCGCCAAGTACGAGGACCTGGTGAGAAATTTCGCCTGAAGCTATGCAGCTAACATTACATAACTGTCGTGCTGTTTCTTCTGCAAGACAATTCTCAGCCGCATTCTGCAGGGGCAATGAAGATGCTCCTGCATCGTTTCCGGTTGGAAATGTTTGATTACCCACAATACAGCCCGTAATTGTCTCCCTCCGAGTTTCATCTCTGCTCACATGAACCACTGGCTATGAAGACAACATTTTGGTACAGACAACGAGCTGTAGGCCATCGTAGAGAATTGGCGGAAAGCACTGGCGGCTGCCTTCTGTGATGAGGGTACTGGAAAGTTGGTACAGCGCTACGACAAACGTGTAAGTCGGACCGGCGAGCATGGAGATAACTAGCTGGAAGTTGTAGCTAACTGTTGCAAATAAAACAGTTTTGATTTTCAATGTGGTTTCCATTTCACGATCAATAGGAACTTACTTTCTGGACAGCCCTCGTATGTCAAGTTTTTCGCCTTCGCTAGCACTAGTATCCTACTCTTCAGTTGACTTATGTAGGTAGTGAAGTCTTTTCGCCTTCGATAGTACTAGTATCGACTGAAAATACTAGTGCTAGCGAAAGCGAAAAAGCGACAGCTGTAAAATTTTATTCCGTTCTGCGGTTGGAAAAGCCTGCTTCAAGTCTTGGGTCAATTCTGGAGCCCGATTCCAGTCGTCGGCTTTGAACAATGACGTCGTACCTAAGGCAGACGCGTTACACAGAGGCAATCTTGGAAAGCAACTGATCACATTGGTAAACAAACGAATGTAGCGTACGATAAAATTACAATCACAGTTCACTTGTTTGATAACTTAGCCTCAAATTATGTCGAAAAGAGCTGAAGCTAACGAAAATAAACAAGAACAGAAAAAGAGAAGTATATATGCCTGAAATAAATTAGTATCGTGATTTACGCGAGCAGAAAAGCACAGAAAACCTTCAAATCCGTTACAGAATAGCGTATGATGAAGTCATAATACTGCGAAATAGCGTTAATTTTTAAATAATAATTATTAAATCTACCTGGACTAGTACACAAGTAACGAAAATTACAAAATGTAGGGTCAAACAAATACTGGAATCGGTAACTGAAATTAAGTTATATAGTTCAATTTTAGTTACAGATTCCAACCGTAAGATAGATAATCTTCCTTGTTTTTCCAGAAGATGTGTGCGCTGAAGTATGATAGGATTTCTGCATTTATAATTTCTGTCTGAACTTCTACGGAAAAATGACTAATATTGAAGTGGTAACGAGAATTGTCCTATATAGGTTGATTCTAGTTGATTCTAGTTACCGATTCCAATCACTCCACAGTTCATTATTTAGATTGTTTTAACAACACATGTATACACTAAAGTGTTATAGGATTTCTACATTTAGTATAACTCTCTTCTCTTCTATGAAAAAGAGAAAAATTTGGAAGTTGTACCTACAATATTGGTTGCTTTCGCGTGGTAGTTCTGAGACCAATAAGAAATCTAGAAATCCTACAAAATCGTAGTGCACAAATTTACTGCAAAAAGTCCAGAATTTTGACCCATCGAATAGTTGGAATCGGTAGCTAGAATTGACCTCCTATACAAGTCAATTATAGTTAGCGATTGCTACCATTCGATAGTTCATTAATTAGATAGTTTTCAGCAGGTGTGCGCACTAAAATTTAAGCTAATACGATTTCAGAACTTTTAATCGCTCTCTGAACTACTGCAAAAAAGTTACTAATATTGGAATCGGTTTTTAGGATTGACCTATATAGAAGGTCAATTCTAGTTGCCGATTCCAATTTTAATTTACCACAGTAGTTTTAGAGAGCAATTGCAAATGCAGAAACGCTATTATGTTTCAGTGCATACAACTCTCCCAAAAAGAGTATGTATATAAATCATGGAACGCTTGGAATCGATTACTGGCATTTACCTATATAGGTTAATTATATATATAGTTACTTTTTTCTGTTTTTTCGTTAGTTTGTATTGGCTTTTCTTTTAGAATTTAGTGTGTTGATTTCTCCAGATTTCATGTTACTGTTTCGTATTTGTTGTCACTCGTTTCATTTTTCCGTTTTTCTGTTACTTTCTAGTTGCTCCCCACCCAACCTTAACTTTCCTTCGCTTCTCCCGTTGGATTCAGTAATTAACAGTAAAATCGACGATATTTTATGATACTATGACTTGACCATGCACTTTATTGTAGTGCATTTTAAAGATTCTCTGTGCTTTTCTACACGCATAAATTACGAGTATAATTCTTATCAGACATGAATTTTTTTGAAATTCTTGTTCTCAATTATTTTCGTTATCTTCAATTCGTTCGATAAAAATTCATAACTAAGTACATAACTGCGTGAAATGTGATTGTAATTTTATCACATGCTATATTCGTTTGTTTACGAGTCTGACCCGCTGCTTTCATAGATCGCTTGTACGTAGCCTCTTTGCCTTAGGTATGACGTCATTGCTCAGTGCTGACGAACAGAATCGGGTACTAGAATTTACCCCAAGTCTTCCATATTCACTGGAATAGATAAATGCATACCTACATATGAAAATCAAAATGTAAAATTTGTCCAGAATGGAAAAAAAAAATCTTCCAAAAACCTCAAATTCACTAAGAACAAAATAAGTACCGAATGAATTGGAACGAACAAATTATTTAAATTAATAAAAGCGACAAAAATCGTACACAATGTCCGGTAATTTCCAAGAATCATTGCCTATCGAAGTCGCGCAGTCCAAACGATATATATCGAACGTGCGATCGTAAATCGATCATGCGACTCCGGTGGCGGGTTACAGTTGTCATTGTAGCAACGACAAAAGAAGAGCGTTACAAAAATACTGGTAATTGCCAAGGAGACGACTTGCCTCACTCGTCGTCGGTGTTATCGTCATGTGAAAGTCCATTACGGTGATCTGGATGGATAATTTGGAAGAGTCGAACCCTGTATTCTTCCTGATACTCGTTCGTTTTTCGCACTGTCCGCAATGATATTGTAACGGTATTTCAGCATCGAAACTGTTCCTACGAAGTTTTATACACTTCGCACCACCACAGTCTACACAGTCCCTTCTTTCCTCGTCCGGTAGTACTCCATATTTGCGACAAAAAGTCGAACAATTTTCTACGCTGGATAAACATGGAATTACATTTTTCCATGTGAGAGAATCAGTCGAAGGAACGTCAAGAATATCAGACATCCCACTCACAAACGACATACATCGTCTGGGTTTCCCTAGCAACTCAGAAACAATTCGCAGAGGTATGTAATTTTAGGCAACTAAGGAAACGACGGAAAACAGATAAAAAATGGTTCAAATGGCTCTGAGCACTATGCGACTTAACTTCTGAGGTCATCAGTCGCCTAGAACTTAGAACTAATTAAACCTAACTAACCTAAGGACATCACACAGATCCATGCCCGAGGCAGGATTCGAACCTGCGACCGTAGCGGTCGCTCGGCTCCAAACTGTAGCGCCCAGAACCGCACGGCCACTCCGGCCGGCAACAGATAAAAATGAAGATCACAAATAATTGGTCACAACGCTCGCCACCGTAGTCGCATGATCAATTTACGATCGCACGACCGGTATGTATCGTTTGGACCTCGCGACTTCGATAGGCAATCATTCTTGGAAATTGCGCATGTCCTAGCCCTGTCTTTTAAAAACACATTCATTTGTATCTATTTACCATGATGACGCCTCGCCACAGAAGATAATCGGTTTATTAGCCATGGCTCGAAGATAACGACATAAATGTCTACGAGGATACTGGGTCTAGTGAAGCAGGGGGTACAACCACACAACCCGTCGGCTTTGACCAATGACGTCAGAATTGGCCAGAGAACATTTATTACACAGATAAAGAGCTGACAAGAATGTTCAGAAACAAAGGAATACCAGAGACGAAAAATATAGTTGACATATGTAAAGCCCAGTAGTCTTTTCACGTTAAGGATATCGCGTGTTTGTATGGTATTATTTCTCTGGAAAATGAAAGGGAAAAAATGGATGGAAAATATTGGTAGCATAGAATACATCATGTCACATATATATGAGTTGTATCTCGAACCTCATTTGAACTGTATTGCTTAAGTGCAGTACGGGAAACAAGTTTGGCGTACGTCGATTTCTTTGTTTTCACTAGCATTAGTGTCCTGTTGTTCAGCTGAACTATGTATCCCCTGCTTCACTAAACCCTAAATGAAGCACGGGATACAAATTTTACATGTGTTGTTTATTTCGCCTCCGCTATCACTAAGTTTTTACGTAGATATTAGTACTACCGATGGCAGAACGAGCTACGTACATAATATTTGTATCCCACACTTCCGTTGACCTCTATATATGTACACTGCTAACGAAAACGTGGAAGTGGACGTGCGTTCCATTTGCAACCAGTTAAACTACGCGAAGAGGCAATAAGACGACACACACACAATTTGTATCCCTATGGGATACAGTTTTTTTTCGCCTTCGATGCTAATAGTATCCCATTCCTTACTTGAGCTATATAGCTATACACAACATTTGTATCCTGCTCTCCAGTTGACATATGTTGGTAAATCTCATCAGTGTTACACATGTCGTTCTTTTCGAAAACATAGTGTCAGTGTAAAGGTCAACTGAAGGACGGGATACAAATTTCAGTTGTGTCGGCCGTTTCGCCTTCAATATTGCTGGTACAGATTCGAAAAAATCGTACTGATACTAGTGCTGCGAAACGGAAGAAGAACGACAGCTCCGAAATTTCTATTACGTATTGGAGTACACGAAACATACCTAATGGTGTAATACAACAATGAAATAAGTCAAAATAGGCAAATGCAGTAAAAGAAGAAAATGGAAAAGTGAACTGACCAGACGGGAACTAACTAAAAGAACCGAAGCTCGCCTAGAAAGACATCAACAAAAACCACATACACAACATTACGAAAACACACACACACACACACACACACACACACACACACACACATATTCACCCCCAACCCCACATCCTAATGTGAAATTAGCTAACATATTTCGGACGGTACATTTGCCCAACATGTTTAATGAAACATTTATACAGGCAATACGTTTGGGGAATACTATGTCTCCATGAATATTCGTCTAGGTGACTTTGAAGTGGGTAAATATGGCATTTCCCTCTCCCTACAAGAGATTTCACAGCTGGCCAATAGCTCTCTATGCTATTTCTGCAAGCCCCTGTGGATAATGATCTGAACTCAATATTGTGATTTACTACGAGATGCTGATAACCCCTTTCCCCTAAATCCCTATATGAAGAAAACCCGTCTGAAATTACAATGGAACCCTCTGCAACGTGATCTTCAATTAAGCCGACCAAAACTTCTTTCCTTCGATTGGGTACTACTTTGAAAACTACATTGTCACACTCCTGATCTGGAACTACTGCCCCCCAAACCCATAATCCCACCGGAGGTTCCCCCCTGTTGTACCTGCTTTTGCCAAAATGTGATTCGTCAGTTTCGACCATAACACACGGCCCCCCAACGGCCCCATATATTTCATGTACTCCCCACGCACTTCCCTACAAAAAGAATACCAATCCACAACTGTACGCTTACTCACACGACATTCGTGCACACACAGCCACACAGGACATCTCAGACACAAACAGAAAGTTATTTTGCTAATATCTCTAAAGGCGAGCTTAGATTTTTCGAACCACGTTCCTCTTCTAATGGATCACCACAACCTATCTCTGCTGCAGTGCCATGCGAATAAGTCGTGAGTACGGCGACGAGATACACTTGTGAGGCGCGTATGTTCGCCTACTCACGACATCGAACATACTCAGCAAGGAGACCATACATTTTCAAAAAAACAAATCGTGGCCGACATGTCTTCGCCCATAGCCTCTCGTAAATCATCAAGGTTAATCGTAACATATCAATCCATACCCTCGAACGAAAATGAGATACTAAAAATTGTTCTAAAATAAGAAACTAAGGGTCTAGGGGACTAGTGCAGCAGGGGATGCAACCCGTCGGCTTTGAACAATGACGTCACAAGTCGCCAGATAGTATGTATTACAGAGATGAAAGAGGTGAGGAGAATGTTGAGAAACAAAGGAATGCGAGAGAGATAAACATTGATCTTGCCAAAAGCATAAGTGTTTTTTTGACTTAAAAAAAATCTCACGAGATAGAATAAACTGATCCTACTTTATTAAGCAATATCTTGTCAAAAGCCGAGAAGCGATTGTTCTTAATGTTCTAGCTCCCTTCAGTACGTAATAAGTGTTTTTTGACTTTTTTTAAAAAAAAATTTCACGAGATAGAATAAACTGATCCTACTTTATTAAGCAGCTCCCTTCAGTACCTAATAACTGTTTTTTGCCTTTAAAAAAAATCTCACGAGATAGAATAAACTGATCCTACTTTATTAAGCAATATCTTGTCAAAAGCCGAGAAGCGATTCTTCTTAGTGTTCTAACTCCCTTCAGTACGTAATAAGAGTTTTTTGGCTTTAAAAAAAAATCTCACGAGATAGAATAAACTGATCCTACTTTATTAAGCAATAGTGTTTTTTGGCTTTTTTAAAAAAAATCTCACGAGATAGAATAAACTGATCCTACTTTATTAAGCAATATCTTGTCAGAAGCCGAGAAGCGATTCTTCGTAGTGTTGTAGCTGCCTTCAGTAGCTGATAAGTGTTTTTTGGCTTTAAAAAAAATCTCACGAGATAGAATAAACTGATCTTACTTTATTAAGCAATCAGTAAAAAAACGAAATGGAAAGATAACAGCAAAAGCTGTTATGTTTTAGTTTAGTTTTTTTTATTGATTGCTGAATAAAGTAGGATCAGTTTATTCTATCTCGTGAGATTTTTTTTTAAAAAAAAGCCAAAAAACACAATCCACATTACCTCAATATCATTACGAAAAATATTAAGTACCGGACGAATAAAAAACAAACAATTAAGTTAATTAAATCACACATTTAATGATGCACCGAATATCAAGCGATCGCTTTTAGATTAACATTCAATTATTTTAATCATAGTGCTTATTAGAACACAGAACTGCTTTATTATCTATGCCTCGAAGTGAAGACATTACGATCTATGACTAAGGGATGACGTCATTGTTCAAAGCCGACGGGTTGTATCCCCTGCTGCACTAGACCCGGGTCTAGTGCAGCAGGGGATACAACCTGTCGGCTTTGAACAATGACGTCATTCCTTAGTCATAGATAGTAATGTCTTCAATTCGACGCATAGATAATAAAGCAGTTCTGTGTTCTAATAAGCACTATCATTAAAATAATTGAATGTGAATCTAAAAGCGAGCGCTTGATATTAGATACAGATGCTTCAGTAGCTGATAAGTGTTTTTTGGCTTTAAAAAAAAAATCTCACGAGATAGAATAAACTGATCCTAAGATACAGATGCTTCAGTAGCTGATAATTGTTTTTTGGCTTTAAAAAAAATCGCACGAGATAGAATAAACTGATACTACTTTATGTTAGTAATAGCGGAGACGAAATAAACAGCACATCTACAATTTGTATCCCGTGTTCCACTTAGGGTTTACTGAAGCGGAGGATACATCGTTCAGGTGAAGAACAGGACAGTAATGCGGAAATACAGAAGCGTCCGATCTTACCCGTCGGCTTTGACCCATGACGTCACAAATACCGCGGAAACGACCATAAACAACAATTCCAATATGGCGGATATAAAAACATCGAATACGTATTGTAAACACTGAAATACACAAGTTTCACAAAACGGCTAATGACTGTAACGGGACAAGCGTGGGAAATTGGGGGTTTTTGGGTGGGGAGAAACTAAATATGTCGTTATGCGGTGGGGGGAGTCTGCAGTGCCCCCCCATCCCCCCACAGGCTTCATTAGTGTCAAATCAATATTTTCGAATCAAAGGCGGCCGCTGCCGCGGCCGCATTCCAAAAAAAAAAACTCCCAACCTAACCTCAAGTGGGCTACGCTACAGATCAATATGTTCATCAAATTGCTTCATATTACGTATACATGTTCTTTAAACAAGAGTACATCAAACCATGTATTAGGTTTTCCGCGCCGTAATGACGTCACACACCACAACACGATTACGTCACGGGTCAAAGCCGACGAGTAAGATCGGACCTTTCTGTTGACCCCAGTAATGCTAGTGAAAACGAAGAAATCGCCTTACGACAAACTCGTATTCCGGACTGTACTTAAGCAACACACTTCGAATGAGCTTTTAATTTGTATCGGGTTTCATTTGCGGTTTAGTGAAGCAGGGGATACATAGTTCAAGTGAACAACAGGACAGCAATGCTAGTTGAAACTAAGAAATCGACTACGCTGAACTTGTATCCCGTAATGCACTTAAGCAATACAGTTCGAAAGACTTTCAAGATACAACTGACATACACGTAACGTGATGTATTCTTTGCTAGTAATTTCATTCATTTCTTTCCATTGTCACCTGAGTCGCATGATCGATTTACGATCGCACATCCAATATGTATCGTTTGGACCTCGCGACTTCGATAGGCAATCATTCTTTGAAATTACCCAATGTCCTAGCCCTGTCTTTTAAATACATTTGTATCAATTTACGACGATGACGCCTCGCCACAGAAGATAACCGAATTATTAGCTACGGCTCGAAGATAACGACATAAATGTCTACGAGTAAACTATGACGTCATAGGTCAAAGCCGACGGGTTGTATGCCAGTTTTCAGTTGACCCGAAAGCAAATAGCGGCAGGTACCGTTTACGGCGTGCTCGGTGCAGTAGGCGCTGGTGAGGATGTACCACTCGGAGACGAGCACGCCCGAGCAGGGCCGCACGCCGAACACGACGAAGACGTTGAAGGCGGCCGGGCTGACGGTGCCCGGCGGCTCGAGCTCTATCTTGGGCGCCGTGTCGGCCCGGAGGCGCGCGAAGCGCGAGTGTGTCGACGCGCACAGCGCGCTGCTGGCCTTCCGCAGCAGCTCCATGTCGCTCTCAGCGCGCGCCAGCGCGCACGCGAGCAACAGCAGCAGCAGTCCGCCAGGGCGCGCCATCGCTCACTGACAACAGAATGTCGCCCATTGTCGCCGCCACACGCAACTCTCTGGCTCGCGTGCAACATCTTTGATGCGCGCCAGAGATCACTAGCCAACCAGAGCACAGAGTCACCATCATGGAGGTAAAAATAAGAGGAGTTGTCATGACGTCACAAACTTGAAGCCGACCCAAGTGAAGATCCGCCACGTTAGCTACCCCAAAACACTCGCTTCTGGTGGGTTGATTCCGTGAAGTCGTGAAGTGTTCTGATAAAAAATGCCGGTTTACGTCGCTTACGGGGATAATAATCGTTCTGATTGTGGTCTTAAGTTTAAACAAATCACATTTCATTCGTAAGTTTAAGAGCTATTTTCTTATATACACTTGAAATTCCGATGCACTGTGAAGTTTTACAGTATGGTTTTATTTCTGTGATTTGACTTTAGATTTCCTATCAGTCCAACGCGAAGAGCTCTCTGGAGGTGAGCAGTACACTTGGTTTTCATTGTTTGGTTATTCCCAAGTAACTGAAAAGTCCTGGCAAGAAATATCCTGGAAATGGGGACTAATGTTTTAAAATGCAATGACTTAATATAAAAGTAATGTAACTACATGTAGGTAATTAAATCTTCAGTAAAATGTGTGGAACACCTGTTACAGTGGTTAAATTGAAGTACTTAAAGGGTTACATATTTGCTAAAGCAAAGTCCCCTATCTAAGTCCAGCCTATTTAGATCATTACATTTATCATTGTGCTGTCGTGTTACCCTGTAAATTGCTGTTATTTGCTACACTGAATGTCACTTGGTAGCTACAATTTAAAAACAAAGCAGATGTGTAAACTACAATTGGCCTGACAATCTTAAATTCAGTTTTTTTCCTTCGTAATTTAACAAATCTTTCATTTTGATGAAATGACTACTGGCTTGTTTATATCATCCCTGCATACATGTTTGGGACACCAAAGGAAATAAGGTAAGTTTTTTGCGAACTTGAACATTTAAAATTTGCATTTGACTTGAAAATGCAACGAATACAAAACGGCGCCTCTGAACTATCAATCATTGCTTTTGGAGTTCTGGCTTTATCAATTATCGACACAAACACAATGAAAGTGAATAGAAATGGATTACGAAAGCACGCTTTTCATAGCACATACTTCTCGGATATTCGAAGTGTGTAATCAAAAAGGAATTACAGTACTGAGGCCAGAAGCGTCATAATTTCGTGTCGTATTACTGTATCGAATACACATTTAAGACCAGAAAAAACATTTGAAGTTGCGTTCCTTATGCTGTGTTGTTCACTAAAACACTGTAACATTAACTATATAAAACAAATATCGCGTGCACACGACAGAAATGACGAACAAGAAGCAATTATAGACACTCGTCTGCTAATGTTTTGGGAGATCCAAGATGGCGGCAGGCCACACCTACTGGCTTCAAAATAAGGTACAGCGTCTAAGACTGTAGCGCCATCTCCCCTTATTCTACCTCCATGGTCACCACAGTCTAACATAACAGTCGCGACACTAGCGCTCCAAGCGGCGAGTAAGATGAACGTCAGACGTGTCGTAAGCATAATGTTTGTTTTGCATCCATTTCCTACGTAATTTAAGAAATATTTCAGTTATTTTCTTTCCTCTAAGGGTTCGTGTAGTATCAGAAGGCATATATGTTTCTAAAAATGATTCTAAACTAAGCGGAAGTATGGACAAAAACCGTGAATCGAGTGGCAAGCTACAACACATTCGTGAAGAAACACTCGTGACATTGGCTAGAACTGCAGTTTACCAGGTTGATATCAAAAGACTATAAACACACAGATTCACACGTAAGAAGCACAGACATGTAGCTCTACATGCAGCCAGCCGGAGTGGCCGAGCGGTTCTAGGCGCTTCAGTATGGAACCACGCGACCGCTACGGTCAAAGGTTCGAATCCTGCCTCGGGCATGGACGTGTGTAATGTCGTTAGGTTAGTTAGGTTTAAGTAGTTCTAAGTTCTAGGGGACTGATGACCTCATATGTTAAGTCCCATAGTGCTCAGAGCCATTTGAACCAATTTTTCTACATGCAAAAGCGATCGACAGCTCATTTATCGTTCTGTAGGCCTACTGTGTTTGTCATTGTTGTCACCTGTTGCCACAATTACGACCTTCATCTTTATATTATTCTAAGTGGGACAAGCAACTGCCAAATAGTGGGAGAAATATGTTGAAAACATTATAATGAGCTGGTAACATTACATTTCACGCAAAACCAAATAATTGAATAAGTTTCAAACAATCTGTCAGTGAACAAGGTGCTAACAAAATAATGTCATCAAACGAGGGAAGCAAGGGAAATTAAGTGACTAACAACAGAAGTGAATGAAATACGAGGGTAATCCCAAAAGTAAGGTCTCCTATATTTTTTATAAGTACAGAACTCTGTTTGTGTGGCAGTTGGTCACACTGTTATGAAGAGTACTTCACGCGCTGAGTGTAAACATGCGCACGCCGCGCTGAGGCGCTCAGTCTTGGCTTGGCAGCCGTTGAGAAGGGAGCTCCCGTTGGATGTTACCGCCAAGTGCGAATCGCGCGCAATTATTAGATTTTTGAACGCAAAGGGCACTGCACCGATTAAAATCCATCGCGAATTGACGGAAGTGTATGGTGAGTCGTGCATGGATGTCAAAAATGTTCGTAAGTGGTGTAGAACTGGTCGAACCGAAATTCACGACGAACAAAGGAGAGGAGACCGTCAGTTTATGAGACAGTTGTGAAGGTTGAGCAAAGCATGCGTGAAGATGGGCCGATCACCCTGGATGATCTCTGCACGTTGGTTCCTGAGGTTTCTCGAAGCACCGCTCACAGATTTTAACGGAAACATTGAACTACCGGAATGTGTGTGCAAGATGGGTGCCACACATGCTGACTGAGGACCACATGCGACAACTAGTTGACGCTTCCCGCGCATTTCTTCACCGCCTTGCAGCCGAACAGGACAACTTTCTGGGCTCAGTTGTCCCGGGTGACGAAACCTGGGCATACCATTTTACACCTGAGACCAAGCAACAATCACGCCAGTGGCGGCATCCTTCTTCGCCAAAGCCGCGGAAATTCCAACAAACACAGTCTGCCGGTAAAGTCATGACAAGCCTTTTTTGGTATCGGAAAAGGGTATTGTTGGCCGCTTTTTGCCGACTGGGACCACAATTAACGCTGACAGGTACTGTGAGACTGAAAAAACACAAATGGGCAACTCAGAATAGGAGAAGAGGAATTTCGAGCAAGGGCGTACACATTCTCCATGACAACGCTCGCCCACACATCGCTCGGCAAACCGTTGCTCTCCTGCAACAGTTTCAGTGGAATATAATCACCCACCCACCCTATAGTCCTGACTTGGCGCCCAGTGAATATCACCTGTTCCCTAAGCTAAAAGAACATTTGGCCGGAAAGCGATTCAGCTTCGACGACGAGGTGAAAGAAGAGGTTCATAACTTTCTGAACAGTATGGCGCCGAGCTGGTATGACATGGGCATACAAAAACTGCCACAGCGTCTACAAAAATGCATCGACAGAAATGGTGATTATGTTGCAAAATAGCTAAATGTTCAAGCTGTAAACTGATGTAAACCATTGTAGAAAAAAAACAAGCCTATGTATTTATAAAAAAATAGGAGACCTTACTTTTGGGATTACCCTCGTACATACCAAACGCTTTTGCAAGACACGAATAACTCCACTTAATCTAACAACTTCATCGTCAAAACATGTCTGTGTTGACGACTCACACGAATTTGGCACTGATACATGGAGAGCTGAACTGGCTGCTTCTGTGTCATAGGACTGTTTTACAGCTTTAGACGGATTGTCGAATCTTTGTGGCAGTTTCCTCTTCATCGTCAGTTGAGGTGGCTTATTTGGGATGTCAAACAGTGTGGGTACTGCACTCTACACGAGTTTATTATTGTCTTTGTTCATGAACTGGTTTTGTTCGAAATGTAGCGAAGAAAACCTAATATTATTGTACAGATAATCTGGATCTTTTTTCATAAGGCCTTCTCGTCTGCTACTAACTAACCATTTTCTGCTCCTAAAACGAAACATTAATCATTAATACACATGTAGTTTGCAAGTGAATGCTGACGATAAGTTTAGTAACATGATATATACCTCTCAGGATCCTTAGGAAACGCAAAAAAAGACAGCTGTTGCTGCAATTTATTGCGCTACAAACGTTCCAGCTTGTAAAAACCATTATAGAAATCAAAATAAACAACCACTATTCGCTTTCACGATCGCGCCGAGCTCACAGTTTAAGTTATTGGCCGCTTGGGGAGCTACTGGCGCGGTAGGCAACAAAATCGAGGCGAAGTGTCGTGACTGTTTTGTTAGACTGTGGAGTCACGGAGGTACAAAAAGAGGGGAGATGGCATTACGTCACAAACTTGAAGCCAATGTCTGCCATCTTAACTACACTCTGTTCATCATAAGAATAAACCTGATGTAAACATTACGCCATTAATGCTTCCACGTTCATCATAAGAATAAACCTGATGTAAACATTACGCCATTAATGCTTCCACGTTCATCGTAAGAATAAACCTGATGTCAACATTACGCCATTAATGTTTCCATGTTCATCGTAAGAATAAACCTGATGTAAACATTACGCTATGTATGCTACCATGTTTGTTTGAATCTCATTGGATTTCGCTTCACGTGGAGCGGAAGTCAAGTTGTGACCAATAGTCAAATACGATCATAAAGGATACATTTATGCTGTGTTACACGTACATAGACTGAGCGATAATGCTGGACAAAAGCTTTACCTGCGCATTAAACTTGGACAGCCATGGTCAACCAGCGGTCCAACTAACCTGCAATGACGTGAGCATTTGCAGTTCAGACGTAAAAAGAGATGGCCAAAGAAACAATACAGCTTCGAATGTCATTTAATTTTTGAAGAGAATGAAATAATATTTGGCAAAACTCCAGCACTATAGCGCGCTTCTTAGGCGACCAGACGGAAACCATAAAATGCTCTCCATCTCACCTGTCCTATTATTCTAATTATAAACATGAGTGATGAATATTCCTGTCTTAAACACAGGATAATTTTTCTGAGCGAGCTATGTGTGATTCAAGGAGGAGGGGGAGGATATTAATGTTTAACGTCCCGTCGACAACGAGGTCATTAGAGACGGAGCGCAAGCTCGGGTGAGGGAATGATGGGGGAAGGAAATCGGCCGTGCCCTTTCAAAGGAACCATCCCGGCATTTGCCTGAAGCGATTTAGGGAAATCACGGAAAACCTAAATCAGGGTGGCCGGAGACGGGATTGAACCGTCGTCCTCCCGAATGCGAGTCCAGTGTGCTAACCACTGCGCCACCTCGCTCGGTATGTGTGATTCAAAAGCATACTGTAGGGATTTCACCGTATTGGTTCAAATGGCTCTGAGCACTATGGGACTCAACATCTTAGGTCGTAAGTCCCCTAGAACTTAGAACTACTTAAACCTAACTAACCTAAGGACATCACACACACCCATGCCCAAGGCAGGATTCGAACCTGCGACCGTAGCAGTCCCGCGGTTCCGGACTGCAGCGCCAGAACCGCACGGCCACCGCGGCCGGCTCACCGTATTGTTGAATACTGAAGCTACTGAAGGTATTAACTCAATTGTTCAAGTGTGTGTGAAATCTTATGGGACTTAACTGCTAAGGTCATCAGTCCCTAAGCTTACACACTACTTAACCTAAATTATCCTAAGGAGAAAACACACACACCCATGCCCGAGGGAGGACTCGAACCTTCGCCGGGACCAGCCGCACAGGAAGGTATTAACTAGTCAGTCGTCTGGTAATCTCGTAGCTCCTTCCTTATCTGAATCCGAGAAATACACTCCAGTTCTGGAACTATCATATGCTACGTTGATAACGAGTCGATCAACAACAGAATACACGAAACCAACCGGGCACCGCATTTTCTCCTCTTCTTTTATGACGTGCCGTTCGACATCCCGCGTGAGTTCGGTAGTCACAAGTGAAAAAGCTGCGTGTGTTCGTTCCAGTACATTTGGCAGCTTGACAGTCGTGTTATTTCTCGGGCCAATTCCCTTGACTTGGCTCCAGATCAGTTCTGTTGGATTGATATTGTAATGGTACAATGGAAAATGTAAAAATGCAGCATTTGTATGGTGTGCTCGATGCTGTGAAAATGATTGTTTTACATGTATCTACATCTGTGGTATAAAACAATGGACAAAGTCCAAATAAAGAGTATCTGGTTTTTCATTTTTGCCTTAAAAATTAAACTGTTATGTCTTTTTTTAAGTAACCTCTATTACCAGTCTTTCTTAAAATATTGGTAATTAAGAATTTATCTTTGAAATGAAAACAGGAATTTCGCGTGCAGTATCTAATTAAAAACAAGACGTGCCTTATTCATAAAAAATGGTGAATTTTACAATTACGAGATGTAGCTATTTCAAATTGAAAGAGAAAATAATGATTCCGAAGAAACTTGAACCAGCGAACCATGAACAGCAATATGTTATTAATCATCTTCGCTACCGTTTCCGCTGCACATACAAATGCAGCTCTGTCTCACCTGTATCTAATATAGTCCCTCGGAAAACTTGAAAGCCGATTATCTCTGTAAATTTATGAAAAATATTAAGAACGACCTGTTCCTCGGCACTTTTTAAATATGTTCCACATGCGTGTTTCCCTACCGAAGAGGAAGAAGCCTCAGCCATTTCCACACCGCGTATTAACAGCGCGAAATCAGAGCACAATGTGGCAGAGACTGTGATTGTTCACGATTTCTGAAATAAAAACAACATAGCTAAAGCATGGTTAAGAAAAACTTTGATGGCTGGTAATACATTTGGATATCTTAAAGTTTCATTTAACGTAACTTAGTAATAAGCTGTGTAATACATACAGGGTGTTTCAAAAATGACCGGTATATTTGAAACGGCAATAAAAACTAAACGAGCAGCGATAGAAATACACCGTTTGTTGCAATATGCTTGGGACAACAGTACATTTTCAGGCGGACAAACTTTCGAAATTACAGTAGTTACAGTTTTCAACAACAGATGGCGCTGCAGTCTGTGGGTGCGCCATTCTGTACGTCGTCTTTCTGCTGTAAGCGTGTGCTGTTCACAACGTGCAAGTGTGCTGTAGACAACATGGTTTATTCCTTAGAACAGAGGATTTTTCTGGTGTTGGAATTCCACCGCCTTGAACACAGTGTTGTTGCAACAAGACGAAGTTTTCAACGGAGGTTTAATGTAAGCAAAGGACCGAAAAGCGATACAATAAAGGATCTGTTTGAAAAATTTCAGCGGACTGGGAACGTGACGGATGAACGTGCTGGAAAGGTAGGGCGACCGCGTACGGCAACCACAGAGGGCAACGCGCAGCTAGTGCAGCAGGTGATCCAACAGCGGCCTCGGGTTTCCGTTCGCCGTGTTGCAGCTGCGGTCCAAATGACGCCAACGTCCACGTATCGTCTCATGCGCCAGAGTTTACACCTCTATCCATACAAAATTCAAACGCGGCAACCCCTCAGTGCCGCTACCATTGCTGCACGAGAGACATTCGCTAACGATATAGTGCACAGGACTGATGACGGCGATATGCATGTGGGCAGCATTTGGTTTACTGACGAAGCGTATTTTTACCTGGACGGCTTCGTCAATAAACAGAACTGGCGCATATGGGGAACCGAAAAGCCCCATGTTGCAGTCCCATCGTCCCTGCATCCTCAAAAAGTACTGGTCTGGGCCGCCATGTCTTCCAAAGGAATCATTGGCCCATTTTTCAGATTCGAAACGATTACTGCATCACGCTATCTGGACATTCTTCGTGAATTTGTGGCGGTACAAACTGCCTTAGACGACACTGCGAACACCTCGTGGTTTATGCAAGATGGTGCCTGGCCACATCGCACGGCCGACGTCTTTAATTTCCTGAATGAATATTTCGATGATCGTGTGATTGCTTTGGGCTATCCGAAACATACAGGAGGCGGCGTGGATTGGCCTCCCTATTCGCCAGACATGAACCCCTGTGACTTCTTTCTGTGGGGACACTTGAAAGACCAGGTGTACCGCCAGAATCCAGAAACGATTGAACAGCTGAAGCAGTACATCTCATCTGCATGTGAAGCCATTCCGCCAGACACGTTGTCAAAGGTTTCGGGTAATTTCATTCAGAGACTACGCCATATTATTGCTACGCATGGTGGATATGTGGAAAATATCGTACTATAGAGTTTCCCAGACCGCAGCGCCATCTGTTGTTGAAAATTGTAACTACTGTAATTTCGAAAGTTTGTCTGCCTGAAAATGTACTGTTGTCCCAAGCATATTGCAACAAACGGTGTATTTCTATCGCTGCTCGTTTAGTTTTTATTGCCGTTTCAAATATACCGGTCATTTTTGAAACACCCTGTAAGTAGGACCTACTTCCAAGAGCGTAACACCACCAGTGTACGTGTGCTACAGCTTCTGACCAATTTTCGCTTTTGCGATTGTTAACATTAGGTTTGTTCTTATAACAAACGGAGTACAGCCCAAAACATTGGGTTCACCGCATTCTGACGCCCATAGCTCACCGCGGTGAGGTTCCCCGTGGCTCTAAGCACTATGGCATTTAACATCTGAGGTCATCAGTCCCCTAGACTTAGAACTACTTAAACCTAACTAACCTAAGGACATCACACACATCCATGCCCGAGGCAGGATTCGAACCTCCGATCGTAGCAGCAGCACGGTTCCGGACTGAAGCGCCTAGAACCGCTGACGCTCCCCGTGATGCCACTCTGACTGTATCGTATTACTGGAGCAAATACGCATTCAAGAACAGAAAAACATTGGAAATTGCCTTCCTGACACTATGTTATTCATGTAAGTCTATAATTTTTAGTATGTAAAACATATGCGCACATGACAGAAATACTGAACAAGAAGCACTCGTAAACAAGAGTCTGCTAATGTTCTGGCCTACTTAGTCTGTGGTGCCACCTCCGATTTTTTTTTTTTTTACCTTCATGCACAGAATAGAGCCACAGTCTAATAAATACAGTCACCACACTCTCTGGTGTGGAAGTTGTTACCGTTTGAAGGCTGGAACGACACTAGCGCTTCAAGCGGTGAGAAAGTAGATACTCGTATGTTTCGTAAGGATAATGTTTGTTTTTAACTGTTTTCTACATAACTATCGAAACAGTGGTTACATTTTTGTGTTCCATGCGTTACTAAATTACCAGGAGACATGAATTATCGTGAAACGCGTTTATAAACAGCTGAATCACAGAAATACAATGACATAAGCGACAACTTTTTCATGAAGAAGTACTTCCGAGTATGCATATATTTACAGCTTTTTTCGCCGAAAGCAAGAGAATATAAACACATACTTCATGCATCATAAGCATATATTTCTGTTGTCTGTTCTTATTATGAAGGGCACTTTCTTTAATTGTGTGCAGAGTCTAAAGATTCGCCCGGTCTTACACTTCACTCAACTTTAAAATACCCAATATTTTTGCAAATGAAATTTCCTTTGCTTCAAAAGCGAATGTGTTGAACAGTCTTGTTTTTTTAGGCTCACATATAGCGAAAACAGCGGAAATCGTTTCTTCTGTGCGGGGAAACAGTCTTCTTGGTCTTGACTTTGTATTATCTCGTTTGTGTGGTTTTCCGCTAACTACAGGTGTGTAGCCTTGTGTGGCACGTTAAGTAATGTAGGTAGCGCCTAAGAAACTGGTAGACGGGTGCGAATTCAAATACACAGACATGCAAACAAGCAGAATACGGCGCTGCGGTCGGCAAAGCCTGTATAAGACAAGCGTCTGGCGCAGTTAGATGTTACAATGGCAGGTTATCAAGACGAGGAAAGTTTCCAACCGATTTCTCATATACAAACAGCAGCTAACCGGCGTTGCCTGGTGAAACGTTGTTGTGATGCCTCGTGTAAGGAGGAGAAATGCGAACCATCACGTTTCCGACTTTGATAAAGGTCGGATTGTAGCCTATCGAGATTGCGGTTTATCGCATCGCGACAATGCTGCTCGCGTTGGTCGAGATCCAATGACTGTTAGCAGAATATGGAATCGGTGGGTTCAGGAGGGTAATACGGAACGCCGTGCTGGATTCCAACGGCCTCGTATCAGTAGCAGTCGAGATGACAGGCATCTTATCCGCATGGCTGTAACGGATCGTGCAGCCACGTCTCGATCTCTAAGCAACAGATGGGGACGTTTGCAAGACAACAACCATCTGCACGAACAGTTCGACGACGTTTGCAGCAGCACGGACTATCAGCTCGGAGACCGTGGCTGCGGTTATCCTTGACGCTGCATCAGAGAGAGGACCCCTGCGATGGTGTATTCAACGGCGAACCTGGGTGTACGAATGGTAAAACGTCATTTTTTCGGATGAATCCAGGTTCTGTTTACGGCATCATGATGGTCACATCCTTGTTAGGCGACATCGCGGTGAACGCATATTGGAAGCATGTATTTGTCATCGCCATACTGGCGTATCACCCGGCGTGATGGTATGGGGTGCCATTGGTTACACGTCTCGGTCACCTCTTGTTCGCATTGACGGCACTTTCAACAGTGGACGCTACATTTAAGATGTGTTACGACCCGTGGCTCTACCCTTCATTCGATCCCTGCAAAGCTCTACATTTCAGCAGGATAATGCACAACCGCATGTTGCAGGTTCTGTATGTGCCTTTATAGATACAGAAAATGTTCGACTGCTGCCCTGGCCAGAACATTCTCCAGATCTCTCACCAATTGGAAACATATGGCCAATGGTGGCCGAGCAACTGGCTCGTCACAATACCCCAGTCGCTACTCTTGATGAACTGTGGTATCGTGTCGAAGCTGCATGGGCAGCTGTACCTGTACACGCCATCCAAGCTCTGTTTGAGTCAATGCCCAGGCGTATCGAGGCCGTTATTGCGGCCAGAGGTGGTTGTTCTGAGTACTGATTTCTCAGGATGTATGCACCAAAATTGCGTGAAAATGTAATCACATGTCAGTTCTAGTATAATATATTTGTCCAATGAATACCCATTTATAATCTGCATTTCTTCTTGGTGTAGCAATTTTAATGGCCAGTAATGTAATTCGCAATTGCCGATTGATAGAAACCTTCGACCAATCGATTCATGTGTGTATTCTTATCGTATACTGTAGACGCAGTAGTACTTGGCCTGTAATGCGGCAACTACGTATCCCAGCCCCTAGGAAACGAAACCAGCAAAAACTTTTGATATTTCAACTCTGAATCGGGGGGGAGGGGGGGTATGTAGTTGAGGGCCACCACACCACACCACATTTATTATTATTATTATTATTTTTAAGCCCGGACGTTAATATTCGCACTCGTCCGATACGGTATTCAGAAGGGTCGCTTGTTCGCCACTTGGAGCGCTGCTATTGCTGTGGACAACAGAAACAAGACGGAGTGTCGCGACTGTGGTACTAATCACTCAAATTTGAACAGTTGCGATAGTCTTGCTTATCTTCGTAATGCTCTACGATAGCAGCGCTCCAAACGGCCAACAAGCAACACTTCTGAATACGATATTGGATGAGAGCAAATAGTTTCATTTATACTGATTTGGAACAGTTTCTACAATGCAGGGCGTATGTAGTGCCTCAAAAATCGACAATAACTAAAAAAAACACTGCATTTGTACCTCTTTAGTCTCTTAGGACCCTGGAAGGTATGAAACGGTACATTACAGAACAGTTTTATCTTCAATTCTCATGAAAGGTACCGGTACTGAAGTATGTATGTATTTATTTATTTATTTTTTAAGAACATGAAATTGCCAGTAAACACCAGAAGACCTACTTTTTGCAGAAAGACGTTATATATCCACCCAACAACGATAACATTTATTCGCTACACTGTCAGCTAAATCAGTGAATGTGGAACGTAGAAAACTTGTTTGGAATGTAATATCTGCATTATTTAACGTACCATATAAGCCAACACACATGTAGCGGAAGAGGAAACCGCACAGATGTCATAATAAACGTCAACAAGCATAAAACTGTTCTGCGACAGGGAAGAAACCAACTGCATAATTATTGTTGCTACATCTGAGCAGCAAAAGACAACGATCTGTAACATATTCACTTTTGAAGCAAAAGTAATTACATTTACAACAATATTCGTGTGTCACAGAGGTGACTGGAGATTAGGAAGAGAGAAAAGCAAAGTACAAGCTAGTGAGATGAAATTCTTGAGAAACAGTATTGGAGTGACAGAGACAGGTTAAGAAATGACAGGATCAGAGACTTAATGAAGGTGGAACGATTACAGGAGGAGATAGAGAAATGAAGCTTGAGATGGTATCGACACGTTAAGAGAATGGAGGAGGATACGCAGGAGGATACACGAGATGACACTGGAAGGAAAGAGACTAACAGGAAGACTGAGAAACAGATGACTGAAAGGAGTAGGAGAGATGGTGGCATGACAGAAGACGATGGAGTGGCCTATGTTCCATACAGACCCGGCCAGAGGCTGGAAACTGTCCAAGATGATTCAAATGGTTCAAATGGCTCTGAGCACTATGGGACTTAACATCTGAGGTCATCAATCCCCTAGAACTTAGAACTACTTAAACCTAACTAACCTATGGACATCACACATATCCATGCCCAAGGCAGGATTCGAACCTGTTACCGTAGCGGTCGCGCAGTTCCAGACTGAAGCGCCTAGAACCGCTCGGTCACAGCAGCCGGTTATCCAAGATGATGATGATGATTTACTTAGCCACGAATTACATCGAAACGAACTGCAGACAACAAAAATAAATAAGAACAAAAGAAAGATAGGTATGTATGTGTGAAATAAGCTGTCATCGTAATTTATGCAAGTAAGAAAAGCCCAGAGCATCTTTGAATACCTTTACAGTACAGTATTTGGTGAAATCGTAAAATTATAAAAAAACAGCGTTTATCTATAAGAATAATTACTAAATCTAATGGGACTACCGCGAGAAAGTGGGGTTTCGGGCGAGGAAAAACTAAAATGTAGCACAACAATGGGAAAATGAAATAAATAACAACGTATATGAAAAACTAGCATGAAATGTGGAAAAACCGACACAGAAATCCTAAAAAGAAACCAGTACACAAAAAACGAAAACAGGGGGCTCAGCATTCGTTGCTTGGTGACCCTGGGGTTCCTGAGCTGGGGCTCGTAAGTGCCATAAGTCTCCTGTCCCTATAAGCTCTGGGCATGCTTCAGCGACCATCGTGCAGCGGAACGGTGGAACGTTGTGTAACACAGGTAAAGGGGATCTTGGCTTGACCGCCGGATCGCGAGGACGGTAAAAAAATCTATAAAAAAACCCTCAGTCTTAAGATTTACTGCGTGCCGATGAGGTGCACGGCTGTTGAGGTGGAACGGTCGTTAGTGGGAAATATCTGGGGGACCTGCCACACCTCAGTTGTATAAGGCTTACTTAGACATGTGGGGCTCTGTCAAGATGGACTTTTATTTCCCTAGCTGCTAATGGGACCGGGATTGATCCTTCGAAGTTTTCTCTTCCGCCTACCATCGGAAAGAGTGGGCCGCGATTAGGTACCAACATCCAGTCAAACAAGGGGTCTCATGTAGCCAATCCTCCTGATTCTGGACTTATTCTACTCTTTGAACTTAGTCAAGCGCTTGTAAAATGGAACATTGTGAGTGGAAACATTTAATTTCTGGCAAGTCGTTGTTGTTGTTGTTGTGGTCTTCAGTCCTGAGACTGGTTTGATGCCCCTCTACATGCTACTCTATCCTCTGCAAGCTTCTTCATCTCCCAGTACCTACCGCAACCTACATCCTTCTGAATCTGCCTAGTGTATTCCTCTCTTGGTCTCCCTCTACGATTTTTACCCTCCAACTGCCCTCCAATACTAAATTGGTGATCCCTTGATGCCTCAGAACATGTCCTACCAACCGATCCCTTCTTCTAGTCAAGTTGTGCCACAAACTTCTCTTCTCCCCAATCCTATTCAATACTTCCTCATTAGTTATGTGATCTACCCATCTAATCTTCAGCATTCTTCTGTAGCACCACATTTCAAACGCTTCTATTCTCTTCTTGTCCAAACTATTTATCGTCCATGTTTCACTTCCATACATGGCTACACTCCATACAAATACTTTCAAAAATGACTTCCTGACACTTAAATCTATACTCGATGTTAACAAATTTCTCTTCTTAAGAAACGCTTTCCTTGCCATTGCCAGTCTACATTTTATATCCTCTCTACTTCGACCATCATCAGTTATTTTGCTCCCCAAATAGCAAAACTCCTTTACTACTTTAAGTGTCTCATTTCCTAATCTAATTCCCTCAGCATCACCCGACTTAATTCGACTACATTCCATTATCCTCGTTTTGCTTTTGTTGATGTTCATCTTATATCCTCCTTTCAAGACACTATCCATTCCGTTCAACTGCTCTCCCAAGTCCTTTGCTGTCTCTGACAGAATTACAATGTCATCGGCGAACCTCAAAGTTTTTATTTCTTCTCCGTGGATTTTAATACCTACTCTGAATTTTTCTTTTGTTTCCTTCACTGCTTGCTCAATATACAGATTGAATAACATCGGGGAGAGTCTACAACTCTGTCTCACTCCCTTACCAACCACTGCTTCCCTTTCATGCCCCTCGACTCTTATAACTGCCATCTGGTTTCTGTACAAATTGTAAATAGCCTTTCGCTCCCTGTATTTTACCCCTGCCACCTTCAGAATTTGAAATAATTCCACTCAACATTGTCAAAAGCTTTCTCTAAGTCTACAAATGCTAGAAACGTAGGTTTGCCCTTCCTTAATCTAGCTTCTAAGATAAGTCGTAGGGTCAGTATTGCGTGTTCCAACATTTCTACGGAATCCAAACTGATCTTCCCCGAGGTCGGCTTCTACCAGTTTTTCCATTCGTCTGTAAAGAATTCGCGTTAGTATTTTGCAGCTGTGACTTATTAAACTGATAGTTCGGTAAATTTCACATCTGTCAACACCTGCTTTCTTTGGGATTGGAATTATTATATTCTTCTTGAAGTCTGAGGCTATTTCGCCTGTTTCATACATCTTGCTCACCAGATGGTAGAGTTTTGTCAGGACTGGCTCTCCCAAGGCCGTCAGTAGTTCTAATGGAATGTTGTCTACTCCGGGGGCCTTGTTTCGGCTTATGTCTTTAAGTGCTCTGTCAAACTCTTCACGCTGTACCGTATCTCCCATTTCATCTTCATCTACATCCTCTTCCATTTCCATAATATTGTCCTCAAGTACATAGACCCTCTATATACTCCTTCCACCTTTCTGCTTTCCCTTCTTTGCTTAGAACTGGGTTCCCATCTGAGCTCTTGATATTCATACAAGTCGTTCTCTTCTCCCCAAAGGTCTCTTTAATTTTCCTGTAGGCAGTATCTAGCTTACCCCTAGTGAGACTCGCTTCTACATCCTTACATTTGTCATCTAGCCATCCCTGCTTAGCACTTTGGCACTTCCTGTTGATCTCATTTTTGAGACGTTTGTATTCCTTTTTGCCTGCTTCATTTACTGCGTTTTTATATTTTCTCCTTTCATCAGTTAAATTCAATATTTCTTCTGTTACCCAAGGATTTCTACTAGCCCTCGTTTTTTTTACCTACTTGATCCTCTGCTGCCTTCACTACTTCATCCCTTAGAGCTACCCATTCTTCTTCTACTGTATTTGTTTCCCCCATTCCTGTCAATTGTTTCCTTATGCTCTCCCTGAAACTCTGTACCAACTCTGGTTTAGTCAGTTTATCCAGGTCCCATCTCCTTAAATTCCCCCCTTTTTGAAGTTTCTTCAGTTTTAATCTACAGATCATAACCAACAGATTGTGGTCAGAGTCCACATCTGCTCCTGGAAATGTCTTACAATTTAAAACCTGGTTCCTAAATCTCTGTCTTACCATTATATAATCTATCTGATACCTTTTAGTATGTCCAGGATTCTTCCAGGTATACAACCTTCTTTTATGATTCTTGAACCAAGTGTTAGCTATGATTAACTTATGCTCTGTGCAAAATTCTACCAGGCGGCTTCCTCTTTCATTTCTTAGCCCCAATCCATATTCACCTACTATGTTTCCTTCTCTCCCTTTTCCTACTACCGAATTCCAGTCACCCATGACTATTAAATTTTCGTGACCCTTCACTATCTGAATAATTTCTTTTATTTCATCATAAATTTCCTCAATTTCTTCGTCATCTGCAGAGCTAGTTGGCATATAAACTTATACTACTGTAGTAGGCGTGGGCTTCGTATCTATCTTTGCCACAATAATGCGTTCACTATGCTGTTTGTAGTAGCTTACCCACATTCCTATTTTCCTATTCATTATTAAACCTACTCCTGCATTACCCCTATTTGATTTTGTGTTTATAACCCTGTAGTGACCAGACCAAAAGTCTTGTTCCTCCTGCCACCGAACTTCACTAATTCCCACTATATCTAACTTTAACCTATCCATTTCCCTTTTTAAATTTTCTAACCTACCTGCCCGATTAAGGGATCTGACATTCCACGCTCCGATCCATAGAACACCAGTTTTCTTTCTCCTGATAACGACGTCCTCTTGAGTAGTCTCCGCCCGGAGATCCGAATGGGGGACTATTTTACCTCCGGAATGTTTTACCCAAGAGGACGCCATCATCATTTAACCATACAGTAAAACTGCATGCGGGAAAAATTACGGCCGTAGTTTCCCCTTGCTTTCAGCCGTTCGCAGTACCAGCACAGCAAAGCCGTTTTGGTTAGTGTTACAAGGCCAGATCAGTCAATCATCCAGACTGTTGCCCTTGCAACTACTGAAAAGGCTGCTGCCCCTCTTCAGGAACCACACGTTTGTCTGGCCTCTCAACAGATACCCCTCCGTTGTGGTTGCACCTACGGTACGGCTATCTGTATCGCTGAGGCACGCAAGCCTCCCCACCAACGGCAAGGTCCATGGTTCACGGGGAGGGGGGGGGGGCAAGTCGTTAACCTCCAAAAAGCTAGATGTCTTTGGAAGTGTGCAACAGACACAGAACTGCACAGCAACTTGAGCTACAGCTACGGTGTTGTGACTCCCAGGAATCTCTCTGAGATTCCCAGAGTAGAATTAAAAAATTGATATACATAATTTAATGAAAAGGATGTACGGCGACCTAATGAAGTAGGACTTATGTTCAATGGCACGAAACTTTCAGAGCATGTCAAGGCAGGTTTCCTTCGCTTCAGTGTGCGACCTTATTCCCTGAACACTTTGTGCTGTTTTAAGTGCCAGTGCTTTGGGCACACTACTTTCGGATGTAATGGGGAAGTCACTTGTGGCAAATATGGGAAGACCATCCATGAAAGAGTTGGTTGTTCATCTCCTGTGAAGTATGTTTACTGCTCTGGATATCTCCCAGTTTGAAATAGGGACTACAGTGACTTTCTCGAAGAAAGGAAGATACAGGAAATAAAAACCAATAAACGTAACTCATATCGAATGGCCAAATGATCTATAAGGCCATGCAGCCTCAGATGTTCGCTACCTCCTTTCCGAGGGTTCTTAAACAGCCAGTCCGTAAAACCGATACTCCTATGCAACAGAGGTTGCCAGTGTCAGCACTAGTATCTGAATTTACTAGTGCACTTGTTCTGCTGCAAGCCCATATGTCCATCCAGGACTTGAGACAAGGCTGTGGTTGGCGCTGTTATGGATTTCTCTGCCCCTCCAAAGGTTCAGACTGGTCCACTGTGCTGTGCTGCCACTGCCACAGCCATGGTTGTAACCCCAAATCCCACTCAGGGCAATAAATCCAACACAAAGCGTCAACCACTGACAGAGCTGGAAAGTCAATTGTCTGATGATGTCGACGTCATCCTCTCTGAGGCATCTTTTGATTCTTCTCCTGAGCTAATGGACCTTGATGTTGGGTTGGGGCAATCATCTCGTCCCAAAGCTGAGCCTCCTCATATGGTAATCTCCCCTCCTACACACAAAGTCAGGGTGAAAGTGCAACCCCATGATAAATGGCTTCCATCCCTCAGCGAAATGTTAATGAGCTCAGGACACTTGTGGAAGAACTGAAACTCCTCGCACAGGAACATCAAGTGTGCATGTGTTTGCAGGAAACGCATTTGAAAGCGCCTGGTTGTCCTGTTTATAAAATAAATAAAAATAAAATTTTGGAATAAAATATTAATGATTAATTATTCTGTATGTATGATGATTGGTTGTAATTGGTATTTGCTTATCTGGAACGTGGACGTTTAATTATTCGGTATCAGACGCTTGACAATGGCTATTTGGAAAAGGCAATATAACTCGTAGTTGACCGTGAAATAAAACTGAAATAATCGGACTTCGTAATTAAATCGTTTCCAAAGACTGCTGCGGTAGGTACGGACTCATGATCTAATCTCAATATTACAATGATTTGCCAGCCATGCCAATACGTCGTACAGAGGTGATTGTCTACTAAACATAAAAAAGTTACACAGTTAGTTAAATCAGATATATTCAATGAAATAGCCTACAGTTCATAATCCTACTTACTTTTATAAATATAAATTCATTACAGAATCGAGTGCCTAGTGTGGTTGCAACTCGCAGTATTCTTCTATAACATGAAAATATGGCGGTGTGCCAGACAATAAAATAAAATACGTGCTTCTCGCACCACTTCTACCTGAGCTCTCCCTTCTCTTAAAACAGACATAAGAGTAACGTAATAATTCTTTTGTCTTTATCAGCGACACAGCGCTGCAGTTGTGTGCCATAGGCTTTATTTATTAGTCACTGATTATTTATTTAATTAATATTTCGCGTTTCCGCGGAAACTCACGCTCGGCATGCAAATGTGCCTTTATATTGCCCCCTGAATTGCGAGGCGAAAGGACACACCTGCAGGCGAGCAATTCACCTAAAGGCACAAGAAAATCTAAGTTATCTACAACTATTCACATGACTTACATTACACACATTATACACATTATATACAAAATTTGAATGACGCGGGTGCGCCGTAAAAGTTCTTATGTTGGCAGATAGTGTGCGCACATGCGCAGAAGCGTCTGTGTGACTCCGGCAGTGCCGTTATATCATACAGTTAGATCACGCGGCACAGTAATGCAGTTCATATTGTTCGTGTGCGCGCGTATCTTAGTCGTTGCACAAAGAAAATATTCAACCAAGATAACATATGAAGACTACATTCTATAACAGGTAACTTAGTTTTAAATTTACAATATTTGTTATATCACAATACAACTCAGATTGTTGAATGTTCTTAGTTACATAGTATTGTTTTGAAATACTTCAAAGAAAAATGTCCGTATGTTTCAGGTGCGTCGACCTATTCACATCGTGTCGTTATTACAGTTCATATTCATCTGCTGCACAATAATTTTTTCACAGGTTAGTATCATCGTCGTATAACAACGTGATTAAAACATAAGCGTGTCCATTTCCATTTCCATTATAGTCGTTGTGATGCAGTTCGTTGTGACAAAAAGGCATTGTTTATTACAGATCTGACGTGACCCGTTAGTAATTGGTCCACGTGCAGTTCGTTTTTTACATTCCGTGGAAGCTTGGTTGCAGAACCTCGGACGGCACATAGCTGGCGTGGATCCTTGGACAGTCCAGGTAAGAGTGTCCGTCACATTTCGAGAACATTTCATTCCCTGAAGTTCCAACCAAAATTCTTCCACCCGTCGTGTTGTTTTCTGGACAGGCACTTTGTGTCCGTTTAATCCAGTTAACATCTTGAAGTTAGGTACTGTAGTATTGTCACTAGACGATGCACGAATTATGCACTTCACATTTTCAGTTTTTTGCGGAATATAGCTCACCTAAATGTTCGTAGTTATTAATCAAAGAAATGGTTCATCGCGTTTACATAGGTACGATGCATAATGAATGTCATTAACAGTTTCTTTCACATAGGTTTCTGCGTAGTTGCAGGGTTAGTTATGTTCATTAATGTCCGTGAACAATGGTTCACTATGCAATGTCCTTTTGGCACTCGTTTTGTTCAAATTTCTTTTACATAGTAACAGTTACATTATACATCATTGAAAGAGAAGAAAAAAAATATAAGTAATCATACATACACACGTCACATATTTTCTTAGCATAAATATAATACAGTTGCACATAAACATGTTTACATCATTATTACATAGCTATGGGTTATTACATTGTGTCACATTTGATTACATGAATTGCAGATAATTACGTCCTCTTTAAGGGTTTTGCTGGGATTTTATCGATGTTTATTTTGTGATGTCATCTGAAATTAAGATAGGTTAGACACAACATTCATTACATCAGTAGGCAAGACCAGGCATTTTCACTACTCAATAAATATTCAAAATAGTAAGAGAGAAAATGTTTGATTCCTCGCGTTTTGTGCGTGTGTGTATAGTGTCTGTGTGGCCTTGACTACTGATAGATGCTTTTCGTGTTGAGAGATGTGCGTCTAATCTATTTCTCAAAGTAAAAGTTCGCTTCACAGATGACGTCTGTCGGTTCGTCAGGTGTCATACCAAGTCAGTGATACCTACAGTCACAAATGTTCCGTGAAAAAATTAATATATCATTCACTGCTACGTAAACATAAATTTTATTTTAATATTCCGTCTTCCAGGTGGTGGCGCGCGCTGAAAGAAGAGTTCTTCTGCCTTCAACTGCGTCACTGGAACCGCTGAAATGAAAATTTCTATACTACTTACTATCTGTGTTGTAGCAACAGAGTTTTTTTTTGGAGTTGCTTAGCAATGTTTTGATGGATGTGACTTTGACATTATTCCGCATGAAATGCTCTAAGATCTCGGTGTGCGTATAGCCCAATAATTTTGTTAGTTCTACGATGTTGTAACAAATACGCACCAGGATGCGGTATGTTAACAATTATATAAGGTCCTTCATATAGCAGACGCCACTTAGCGTTGCGTCGTTTGAGTGCTACAGATTTATGATGAGTACGAAGTAGTACAAGCATTCCTACCTCGAATTTTTGTTTTCTTTTTATTATGTTTCTGTGATGTTTGTTTCGTATCTGTGCGTGATGTGTCAGCGTAGTCAAAACTTCTTTTATTTTCTGTTCAGGTGTGATTTCCTTGTCTGACAACTTAGGTAATGGTTCTATCCACTGATCGTTCTGTTTGCAATTGAACATGATCTCGTTAGGTGTGTAATTTGTATCGTAAATATTTAAGTTATTGTGTACGTCTTCGAAAAGACTTAGGTAGGATACCCAATTAGTATGTTTTGATGAAATATAGGTCCTCATGAATCGGTTTAATTCTCGGAAAAGTCTCTCAGTCGCGTTACATTGTGGACTAAACTTTGAAATAGATATACTTCTAATGTTATTGTCCTTCAAGAAATTTCTCCATTTGTACCCAGAGTAGTATGCTGCATTATCTGACAGAATTGCTTTTGGTTTTCCCACGTGCGTCAGGTAATCACTTGAGAATCTTCGTATTATAGCACTTGCAGTGGCGGATTTTAAAGCATAAAGTTTTACATGTTTAGAAAATATATCGTAAAAAGCCAAGATATATTTGACGCCTCCAGAGCTTGCTGGATGCGGTCCACTGATGTCAGTACACAGAATTTCCAGGGGTTTACTGGGTAAAATAGAATGTAAATCTGTCTTTGTGGATAAATTCTGAGGTTTTGATTTTTGACATATGACACATGTTTTCAGTTCCCTGTAAATTTTCCTTCTCATATTGCTAAAATAACAGTATGTGCTGACCTTTGCTAAACACTTCTTCGTCCCATAATGACCCCAAACTAAGTGTGTGTGCCAAATTAGTTTACGTTCAGACTCTTTGGGAATGCATACACACCAGTTAGTAGCATTTGAATGTCGGCGATAAAATAACACATCATTGTGTAACTTGTAATACTTAGTCAAAGGATGATTGTGTTTTTCTACCAGTAATGTTATTATCTTATACCAGTGAGGATCAGATTTTTGTAATTTAGCCATGTTTCTGCACATATCAATATAATATTGGTGATACTGCTTATCTTGCATTAAGAGAATCCTGTAGTCATTTATATTTTCTAAGTCACTGTTGGTTTCATTCATACCTTGTGGAAGTCTAGACAAAGCGTCGCAAGTCATACAAAAATCTAAATTGAAATCTGGATGGCTCAATAAGTTTGCATTCACTAAAGCATGTTTAATTGTATTAAAGTCATTCTGGCACTGTTCCGACCAGATCCAAACTTGATTCTTTCTGAGTAGATTTAGCAGATGTTTACTGTTCAAAAGTGGTTGTGGCAAAAAACGTCTGAAAAATGAACATAGCCCAAGGAATGATTTTAACTGCTTTTTAGTTCGAGGACTAGGAAAGTTTCTGATAGCATCTAATTTACTGGGATCAGGACGTATGCCCTGTGAATTAATGATATGTCCTAAATATTTTATCTCATTGCAACCAAACTTTGATTTTCTAAGATTGGCTGTGACTCCAGCTTGTGCAAATTTTTCTAAAATTCTTTGAAATGTGTCAAGGTGTTCATTCCAAGACTGTGTAGCTATCAGTATATCATCAACATAGTGTGTGACTGTCTCAACTAAATCATCGCCAAGCACGGTATCCAGGGCTGTAATGAATACCCCAGAACTGACATTCAGTCCGAAAGGTAGAACACAAAACTGATAGGTTCGCCCCCCGAACATAAATGCAGTATATTTCCGAGAATCAGGAGTGATACTTACCTGCCAAAATGAATTAGCGAGATCTATTGTGGAAAAATACTTTGCATCTAGAAATTTCTGTAATTGCTCTTCTAAATTTTCGGGTTTTGTGTGAACTGGTAAAATTATTTCATTAATTGCTCGTGCGTCTAACACTAACCTAATGCTTCCATTTGATTTTTTGACAACAAGTAGAGGACTACAGTAAGGTGAGGTGGATGGTTCAATGACCTTCCAGTCTAACATTTGTTTTAATTCTTGCCACACAGCAGGTCGTTGAGATAACGGTACGTTATATGTCTTGTGGTAGAAGATCTTGTGAGGCTTAACTTCAATCTTGTACGCATACGTGTTGATAACACCTATTCGTTTGGCAAAAACTTGTAAATATTTGGATAACACTTCCTGTAGTTTTATACGTTCATGTGCACTGAGAGCTGTAGCTTCATTTATCTTATGATCAAGCAATGTTTTCAAGTCCATTAGCTCTGTGTCAAATGAGTGTGTGTGCGTGTCTTGAATGTCATTGTCAAGTACTAACTGAACCTTGTACCCTGTACAGTGTTTGTCATGCTTTACAGTTCTCCTGTCCAAATCAATAATAATTACACTGCCTCTATCATTTAAAATACATTTACCTTTGGAGAAGTCTATAATGCAGTCCTTCTCGCTCATAATATCTATTCGTAATATGCAATTTGTCACAAGGTTTTGTACAACCAGGAATGGCCATTGTACGGTTCCATTACCTATTTTAATGTTTACAAAAACTTGCTTCGTAACCCTACATGACTTATTACCTAGTGCAGTAGTTATTTTACAGTTTTGGGCAGGAAACTCAGGCACAGGTTCCAATTCACACATCTTTTTATAGAAATTAAAAGACAAAACGCTCACAGCTGCACCTGTATCTAGAATAATAGTAGTTGGAATCCCACCTACTACACCAGTGGTAGATGCTAAAACAATTTCATTTGTGTTTGAACGACATTGTGTACTGTCTTGTAAAAGTTCATCTGATATATTGTTATTGTGGTTGTATCTTATCAATAAAACAGGTAATTTTTGTTTAGAATTATTCGGCATATCATTATTCTGATGTTCAACTGTGGTGCCAAATAACTGATTAACATTGAAGTCGCCCCCCAAGAATTCCTCAGCCACGACCTGGGGCATAGAAGTGACTGTTTCTAGTTTGTTGGATTAGCATTTGTACTAGGTACTGACACAGATTGAGGTTGTGTGTCAGGTGTCATTTCTATTATATTCACATTCGGATATTGCCTATTGTGATCTCCAAACTTTTGCGGTTGTTGTTGCTGTTGCGCATTATAACTTACCTGTCGGTCATAAGGTATGCTCCAATTTTGTCCTGGTGGCTGCCGTGGTAAAGCAGTGTTTGAATGAAAGTACTGATCGTTACGAGTCCAGCCTTGACGCTGTCTTGGCTCGTAGTTATTATTATTATTTCTGTTTCTGTTTGTGTTTTTGTTGTTGCCTATGTATCCGTTGTTACCGTTGTAGTTATTACCGCGGTGCCTTTTGTATGGATTGCCGCATGAAGTGTTATTACTGTTGTAACTATTGTTTGTATTGGAATACGCGTGTTGATTTTGATTTCCGTATTGAGACGGCATGTGAGTTTGCTGTTTTTGTTGTACCGCGTATCCAACTGTGGGCGCGCCAGAATTGAGTTGGCAAGCCTGCATGTTTTGCATCGCACTAGTGTAAACATTGTGGCTGCTGTTTTGCCGCGCGAAGCGCTGATCTTCAAGTAACATGTCAACCGAATCTAAAGCTGTTAAAAAATAATCTGAATCGTCATCCGGGATATGTAGGAGTTTTTCTTTAATGTTGAAAGGCAATTTGGCCTTCAACGCACGGAGTATATCGCGTGTTGCGACTGGTTCGTCTAAAAAGTGTCCCATGTTCAAGTATTTTTCAAAATATCTGCGTAAGTTGCCATTTTTACTGTTAAAAGTTTCAGGTTCTAGAATTTGTCTTCTGAGTCGCTCCTGGACGGATTGCGACCAGAATTTGTTCAGAAAAGCACGCTCAAACTCACTGTACGTGGTACATACGTCAGCTTGACTGTATGCCCAGACAGCTGCATCGCCTTGGATGTAACCGACAATATATGAAATCTTTTTCCGGTCACTCCAAGTGCGTGGAAATGCGTTACTAAAAGATTTAAGAAAAATCACCGGATGAATGGTTCGTTTTTCTGGGATAAAAATCTGAAATTGCCTGTGTTTCATTAAGCTTTCTTCTTCCTTCGCATTGTGATATGGATTTGTTCCACTGTAATTACTGCAATGTTCAGCTGGCGAGTAATTACAATAATGTTGCTGTGGTTTACCATGATAATAGCTTGTGTTTGTGTTTGTACATCGTGGTATGTGTTGTAGTCGTGGTGTGTTTTGTTCTTGTGTGTTTGTCGTGTGCGGTATGTGTGTGTCATACTCGAATGTATATTGGTTCCTGAACTGTACATTTTGAGTGATATTTTCGTTACATTCAGACTGTGGTCGATCGGTGAATTGTGTCATTGGTCCAGTGACGGATTGTACTGCGTCACTGATCAGCTGTTTGTTATTAGTAATGTATTGCGCTACGGAGTCGTGCACAATTGTTGGTAAATTTTCACGTAGGCATCTATCAAAATGTTTGTCTTTGTTCACTACCCAATCATGAAATTCTTTATTAATGTTTTGAAAATGAGCTGTAGCATCAGATTGTAAGATGTCAGTCAGGTGTTGTTCAACATTGTCAAATTTATTCTGTACGTCAGTAATTCGTTTTTCAAGGTTGTCGTGTACTGAAGGATATGTTTGAATTTGTTCAGTAAGAACTTCACACGTGACATTAAGATTTTTTACTTGTGTCTGTAAAAGTGCTACGTCAGTTGTAGTCTTTTCTTGTGTCGTATTAAGCTGGGAAAATTTAGTACTGAGTTCAGTCATCTGTTTGGTCAGTGTGGCGTCTATAAGTTCCACACGTTTACATAAAGTGTCATTACTCGTCTTGAGTGCTATGAGGTCAGATTTAATTTCGTCATATTGTGTCTGTAAGGTTGCCATGTTTTCGGCGTTCTGTTTCATTATCATTTGTAACATGTCGGCAATGTTTACCGTTTGCAACGTCTGTGCCCCCGCCGCGTCATTAGACGTGACGTCATGCATTAACATGGGCTCTGACTGAGACTTTGAAATTTTTGTGGTGGACGGCCTGTTGTCAAAATTTCCGTCAACACTTGCGTCAATGTTTGATAAATCGTCACTACCGGTTGCTGTCGTAAAGTCATTTTCTAACATTTGTCTCTCGTCCGAGTCGGATTGTGTCTGAATAGTACGTCTTTGCTGTTCCATTTTTGCGTATTGATTTATAGTCAATACCATGCCACACGTGATTTATGTTTCAAGAAAATATTTGACACTGATTTTAAAATGAAATGCAGTTGAGCATGAATCGCTCGTAGCAACAATGGCTGTCCCGTTAATTTAAAAATATAAACTGAATTTGAGATTATTGGTAATGGCTGCTGGCCATGTTACATCATATCGTACAGAAGTCGGCCATATTGTACACTCGTGTATTGGTATTGTTGGATACGTTATTGTTTAGGAAAAAGTGCTAAGAATGAAATTTGTTACTGAAAACTGTTATGCGCGAAAGAAACACTACAGAATTTACTGAAAAGCTAATACACTGAATTATACGTCTGGTCAAGCCTGCTAATGCAAAGATGCTGCGTCTTACCTTATTTTGCTGGAAGCTTCATTGCGTCTTCCGGCAAAACTTTAGAATTGGAAAATATCTTCAGATTTTCATTATCTCTCATACATTCACGTCCAGGTCCAGAAAGTTGATTTTTGACATGAAACAAAAAGAACAATGTAACGAATGACAAAATAACAAGTCCGACACGCAGTCGCCAATATAAAATAAATAAAAATAAAATGGAATAAAATATTAATGATTAATTATTCTGTATGTATGATGATTGGTTGTAATTGGTATTTGCTTATCTGGAACGTGGACGTTTAATTATTCGGTATCAGACGCTTGACAATGGCTATTTGGAAAAGGCAATGTAACTCGTATTTGACCGTGAAATAAAACTGAAATAATCGGACTTCGTAATTAAATCGTTTCCAAAGACTGCTGCGGTAGGTACGGACTCATGATCTAATCTCAATATTACAATGATTTGCCAGCCATGCCAATACGTCGTACAGAGGTGATTGTCTACTAAACATAAAAAAGTTACACAGTTAGTTAAATCAGATATATTCAATGAAATAGCCTACAGTTCATAATCCTACTTACTTTTATAAATATAAATTCATTACAGAATCGAGTGCCTAGTGTGGTTGCAACTCGCAGTATTCTTCTATAACATGAAAATATGGCGGTGTGCCAGACAATAAAATAAAATACGTGCTTCTCGCACCACTTCTACCTGAGCTCTCCCTTCTCTTAAAACAGACATAAGAGTAACGTAATAATTCTTTTGTCTTTATCAGCGACACAGCGCTGCAGTTGTGTGCCATAGGCTTTATTTATTAGTCACTGATTATTTATTTAATTAATATTTCGCGTTTCCGCGGAAACTCACGCTCGGCATGCAAATGTGCCTTTATATGTTCTATGGGGCTATACACTTTATTACAAGAATGAAATGCGTGGGGAAAGGGCCAAGGGAGCGCTTGCTGTGTTTGTAAATAAAATATACTACTTCTCTGATCTCCACCAGCTGCAGCTGAAATTCATATTTGTCTGAGGATCACAGTTGCAGTAGACTATCAGCTCCCACAGATCTTATGGGAGAACTCCCCCACCCAATTCATCTCTTGGGAGACTTCAATGCTCATCACATCTTGTGGATCGCGACCTCCACTTGCCCTCAGGGTTGGGTTTTGGAGGACCACATGACATCCCAAGAGCTGTGCATCCTAAACACTGGTACCTATACTCATTTCTGTGCTGCTACTGAGTCATTCTCAGCCATCGAACTATCTCTCTGCCCTCCAGCCCTTGCAGACTCTATTCAGTCGGAAGTCATTCGTGTATTCACGACCTCCATTGCAGTGATTATGTCCCACTCCACATTAACCAACTGAATGGACGACTGCTTCAACAGAACCCACCAAGAATGGGTGGACCACATCACAAGAGTGATCCATCATGCAATCGATTTCACTATCCTAGAGCCATCAGGTCATCTTAGGAGGCGACCTGTACCTTGGTGGTCTGATGAGTGCCGTTCATTGATCTGGGATGAATGCCAACCAACTGCAGACAACCTCAGAGCCTTTCGAGTGATGGAAGGGAAGGCTTGATGCGTAATTAAGGAGAGCAGGAAGAGGTCATGGCAAGTGTCCTGGACTCTATCATTCCATTTGTTCTACCAAAGTCTGGGGAGCCATCTGGAGGATTTCCAGTAAATGCAGCCGTTTACCAATAGCAGCAGTCCTGAAAGATGAGTATCTCCAAACAACGCCCAGCGACATCACTCGGACACTGGCAGAGCATTTTGCAAAAACTACAGCCCATTCCATACAGGATCCAACGTTTTGCCACTACCATGTGACTGCAGAGAGGGGCAAGCTGGACTTCAGATCCAACATTTCTCAGACCTACATCTCCCTTTTCTCCATGTGGGATCTGGAATCGGCCCTGCCTGAGATGTGCGACACTGCACCTGGTTATGATCAAATCCAGTACTGCATGCTTCGACATTTGCCACCAGTGTCAAAGGAAATCCTCCCCGAATATTTTAATATGATACGGCAAACAGGTCACTACCTGAACTCATGGATAGAGGCAATTCTGATACCTTGAAAGGTGGCTACACTGAGCCACAGCGCCAGAGATCGCTAGAGAGCATTGTTCCGCCGCCTCCACTGGCAGTGATTATTGAGAACTCGTAGTGGGCAGTGCTTGTCCAGGACTCGTAGTAGTCAGTTCGTGTTCAGATGTGCTAGTAGGGAGTACTTGCTGAGATGTGATACTGAAAAGTTCTTGTTGAGATGTGGTAATAGCGAGTCGGTGTGGAGATATATTGTAATGATTAGAGTGATTTTGGTCAATATATGAAGGTAACGAAACTTGATTTATTTTTCATTATTTCCATGTTTTAAATAATGCGTCATTACAGGTTCAGTCAACAAAGCATCTGGCTTGTGTTCTTGGATTAGAGTGTAATTCTGGTTTTCTTGAGTAATTATGGTATTTTTATTTTCTTTAATTAATTCAGTATAAATGATATTTAAAATTTCTTGTGTTATTGAAGAAGAACCGTGCCAGATGCGTACGTTGAGTCATACTTCCACACACAGAACAGTTATACTTGTGCTTTGATTTCGTAGGTTTTTATAGTTGCTGGGGACTTAATTAATTAATTGTGTTAATGAAAATTTCCATTTCATTCTTTGTTATTGTTCTAAGCAGTCAGATTGCGTAATAATACTAGTCAGGGCCAACCGTTTACGAGACTTCGTAATCGAACAGACAGCTACTAAAGCAGAAATTAAAATTATTTGCATTCTCATTTAATTAAGCCCCCATGCACGTGGCGACCGCTGCTTCGGATCGTCCCTTGGAATTCTTCTGATTGTAGAAATAGTAGACAGTAGGATTGTTGTAGTAATTTGTAGTTTAGTAATTGTAGTCTATTTTGCATGTGTAGATTTGGTAATTGTCATTCTTCTAATGGTATTTTTTTTCTCTGAATTTGATTTGTTGTCTTGTATACGCGTTTGACGATTTAGTGCAATTATTTCAATTGTTCGTTAATCGTATTTGAGGGAAACATTTCGAGTGAATGGTATTGTTGGAGATAAAGAGTCATTGTGTATAATTTCCGTACAGTGACGAGTTTTGTATGTTTTGTAAATGATTACGCGATCAATGAAAAAGGCGAAAATGATGGATAGTGAGAATGACGAAATTGTTAACATGGCGAACTCGCCAACAGAGGAAAACAGTATGATGGATAATGAAGTGGAAAACAATGTAATAAGTCGGGAAAATAGTCCGGAACCATTTCAAAATTTTTCTCAATCAGAAAATTCACAGAATCCGAGATTAACGACAGAAGATTCTGAAATAGTATCGAACACAGATAGCTTTACAGCCATGACGAAAGAAGTTGGTTTCGCGGGAAATGTTGGGGGCGAAAAGAATTTCGAACCGACTATTACGGAGCAGTTGATGAGTGCTATATTAAATTTGGGAGCACGAATGGAAACAATTAAAACAGAGATAGGAACTTTAGCAACACGGTTAGACTCACAGGGATCACAAATAGGAATAATTACAACTGGTATGGGAACAATGGAGCAGTTTCGATCTGAATTTAAAACAGATATAGGAACAATTAGAACCACGATGAAAGCAATGACAACATGGTTAGACTCACGAATAGGGACATGTTTCAAAAATACGAATGATGAATCAAACAAAGAAATTAGAGAAGAAGTACAACCGGTTTTGAATGCTCACAATAATAGCTTAATTTCAACAGAAATCAGACAAGAGGAACAGGACAGAGAACGGGAAGAAAAAGATTGTGTGATAGTTCAAAAATTTTCAGAGTTAAATTTACAACTTGCACATGATAAGGAAGAAATATTTGAGAGAATCGAGGAATCCGTAACAAATGACTTAACGCAACAGTGTGAACAGTCAGCTACTAAATGTGACAATACCGAAACCCGAGTTGCGACACTGACGGAAGACGTAAACTTAGCGGAATGAGTTGAGGAGATTCCAGATAAATTGACAAGTCTTAACTTAAATGGGGACAGAGATTCAGATGATACAGCACCATTGCCATTTGCAGAAACCGAAGAGTACCAGAACATAAATAAGCATGTTGAAAATCAGGGAAAAGTTAATGAACGCGTCAAAAGGGAATCTGAGGCATTACAAAAGCAAGACAAATATATTGAAAGCGAAATCGCAGGAAAAGACAGCAGACGAAATTTAGTATCACAGATAGCAGAGGGCTTTGAAGAAAGTAATTTGTTTCATTTACGGGATGTAACAAGAGAGCGCCAGGCGCGGGAACCTGACAATAATCGACATTGGGACTGGGACAGACGCGGTAGGTCTTTGTCGCCGCGAGGCGGAAGCTTTGACTGTAAACACTTCTTGACTGTTCGGAAATTTAAGATCTTTTGCAATTCTAGGAATGACATACGTCCATGTTCATGGTTGGATCGATTTACGTGCGCACTTCCGCCAGATTTGCCACAGTGTCACAAACTGGAAATTATGTGCAGCTATTAAAGTCCTCAGGGGATTCACTACAGTAAGTGAATATGTGCCGTAGCGCTCACAGGGCCCCGAGCTGTAGTGGTGCTATTTCCCTTTTAGTTTTCAGCACCGCTGCCTACTCTTTCACTATTCTTTGCATCTATAAAAACAACTCTTCTACTATCCATCTGTCTAAACAGTAGGTAAAGATTAACTGGATATGACGATTTTACCCAAAAGTGACTTTGGAAATTACCGTTTCGACTTACTATATTGTCTGCAGCATTCATTCGTAATTTAAACGAAATTTTACCTGAGTATCTTCGTGACAATATTACTTCATATGTTGATGATATTCTTATTGCTAAACGTTCTTGGAGTGTGCACAACAAAATTTTGGATTCATTATTACGTATTTTTGCAAGAGTTGGCATTACAGTGAACTTGGAAAAATCTGAATTTGGTCGTTCTCAGGTGAAATTTCTCGGTCACATTATTTCTACAGAAGGTATTCTTCCTGATCCAGAGAAACTAGACGCTATTCGTAATTATGCTGTTCCTTCCACAAAACGTGATGTTCGTAGTTTCCTTGGTGTCTGTAATTTTGTTAGACGCTTTGTTAGATTGGATGATTTGGCCACACCTCGTTTACACATTTCAGTTATGCGCACTTTGGTCCCAGAAAATGCTTTCATAAATTTGTTCGGTCCAGTGGTTCGTTCTACTAATGGTTTTGCGTACATTTTCGTAGCAGTGGAATTGACATCAAAATACGTGTGTTTTACACCTTTACGCAAAGCAACAGCTCGTTCAGTATCTAATGCTTTCATCAAACATTTTCTTAAAGAAGTTGGTCATGTTGATAAGGTCATATCAGATAATGGATCACAGTTTCGCTCTAAAATTTGGCTTCGTACTCTACGGCGTCGTAAAATTAAACCAATCTTCATTTCACTTTTTCACCCTCAATCTAACGCTTCAGAGAGATGGATGAAGGAAATCAATAAATTGTGTCGTCTTTATTGTCATCAGAATCACAGAACTTGGGATCAGTATCTTCATATTTTTCAAAACATTCTGAATGAACTCCCTAATGATTCAACTTCTTTATCGCCTCTGTTGATATTAAAAAATAAAGTACCAACAAATCGCATTTCTGAAATCGTTCCTTTTCCGCCTTCACGGAAACTGCGGCATTCTGAAGTTGTCAACCTGGCTCTACAAAATATTGCATCTGCGGCTGCTAGAAGAGAGAAATCAGCTAAACATCCTGGTCGTTTAAAAATCTTGTCAGTTGGCCAAAAGGTGTTAATTAAGTCTCATCGTTTGTCTCATAAAGGAAAAGGCTTGTGTCGCAAATTTTTTCTGCTTTATAACGGTCCATATAGAATTCGCAAAATTATTCATGATAACACTGTTGAAGTAGAAACTCTTAAATCTCGGCGCTCTAAGGGAATACATCACATATCTAACGTTAAAATTTTTGTGGAATGACATACTTTAGAGAAACTAACAGCTACATGTAAACATGCAGAGAATACAAGGATACCGCGCCGTGTTCCGGCGGCGGCACATACTCAAAGCAACAGTCAAGTCGGCGCGCCGCACAAGGCAGTCGTTGACCGCAAACAATCGCTTCCTACGTCACGCGCCTACAGCTGATCGAACGCTCAGTGCGAATGCACTGACAGACGTAAACAAATACACAGTCTAATTTCTCCGACTAAATTCAGTATAAAGCTATAGTGACTTGATAAATTATGTTATTAACGTTCAGTATTTTTCAGGATACGGTTGTATAAAATATTTAAGACCTTCAGGTAAATTCTATGTGTGTCCGACGTTAAGAGGACTTGCTATGGAGAAAATTTCAGGAAGAATGTAATTTCAAAAAAAAAAAAAAAAAAAAAAAGGAAGTAAAAAACCAAAAAGGTAACGATTAATTGAGTTTATTTTTCAGGTAACATATTTCCACTTAGGTACGTACTTTAGACGTAATTTGCTGCTCGCGATTACGTGATTCATACTTTGTGCTAAATTTCATGTTCTATGAATTTACTAGTGAAGCGACGTGCTTGCGCACATTAACTGATTTTGACAATGATTGACTAATGAACAGGGTTGTTATTTGTATATATTATGCATTGCTTGGCTGCACTGCCTTTTCACTGATGTCATATTTTTTTTATTATGTGCCTGCTGTGCTTATTTATTTCAATTGTAATTGTCAACTGATTAATTGTGCTGACTGTGGTTATGTATGTAGGTTATACTTTGTGATTTCTCTGCTTGCGCCTTCATGTTTACTTATTAAGATTACATATAAACATTTATTTGCTTATGCTGATATGATGCTAATGACTTGTTTATTACGTAAGATATATGTTTGCTGCTGTGCGTATGGATTGCATATTTACACATTTCTGTTTTGTTGTCATAACTACTCTTCAATTTAGTATATAGAAATGCTGATATACTGTGTACAAATATAGAGTTTAAGTTACACTGTGGTATTAATTATAGATTGTTCGCTTGGCAGAGCCTCGTTGTAGGAATTGTGCTGCATCCACTTGTTGACATTCAGTTCTCTACTGGTATATTTACTCGCTATTGCATGTTTTGCTTATGCTCAGTGCCTTATATTTTTAAGATAAGAAAATGAACTGCTATAATTCGACGAACGACATGAGTACAAGAAACTTCATAGAAGTCACATGAGCTGAGGTTTTATGGAAGCTGTATAAATTTATGCTAATAGGAAGGAAGCTAACGACATGACATACCAAAACTAGGTTTAGACCATTGACAGTTATTACACTGCATTCTTCGTGAGCAATTGAAATAGGAAGTGACACTTGACACAAAAAATACTCCACATGTTTGCTTCTGCTATGATTCTTGAAGTGGTATACACACTGTGAAATATTATGATCATTCACACTCTGTAATCGTACTTAATTACTGAGAGTTATTCGAACTAAGTCTGTTAGAGGTCATGTATGCATTTCTTTTATTTAATGATGGACAAGGAACCAAAATGTATCTTATAATTTATAATGAGTAGAAAATTTGGGTCAGATGGATTACAAGGAGGTTGTGTGTAGACACTGTGTCTTCGGATTGTATGGGATGATGAATTGAAGTTGCACTAGGATTTTGTCTGTACTTGTTCGAGGAGACTGACTAGAGGAAAGAGTTGTTATGGAAGTAAAATGATATTGGTGCTGAGGTTTATATATATCGACGTAGTGAAGAGGTATTATTGAAGTATTAAGATTAAGTGATGATTATTGGAGTTTTCGTGGACAAGAGGTAAGGTAAATGATATTGATGATAAGGTTTATATGTATCGACGTATTGAAGAGGTATTAGTGAAGTATTGAGATTATGCTGACGATTATTGGAGTTTTGGTGGATAAGAGGTAAAGTAAGTGAGGAGCATATTTTTTTTTTTTTGTTGGTCCATATGGAACAAGGAGGATGAAGATGGCAGACTAGAACACTCAAGTAGAAGGAAGATTGTCTACACACACACTTTGTCAAATCACTAAGCAGTATATACTTTTTTTTGAGAGAGGAAGCATGTGCATATCTTGGCTCACTGACAGTTGTTCAGCAACCGTACATTTTGATCTGGCTTGGCAAACATTGGTCTAGACATGATGACTATGACGTTGACTTAACTATTATTGACTGTTATACATTGCTGCCACTACTACTTGGTACACATGATGAACATCAAATCTTGGACAGATTTACATTTACACAGTTAACACTATTCAATTACACAGTAGTACTTAATGTGGATGAAAGATGAGTGAGTGTGTTTTGTGTGTTTTCCTTTCCTAATCCTACCCACCTATCTCCTAAATATTATTTTATTTGTTGGTAGTGGCTTGCACTGACACCCATAAATGTTATAGGTTTACTGGTATTTGTGTATTGTAATAGTTAATAGGACAATTATCTGATATCATTTGTGTGTTTGTTATGATTTGTATGTTTAGTGTAAAAGCATTGTATGTGTATTCAAACTATTGTTCATGCCTGAACTGTCTGATTAGTGATGGTGCTGCACTTTTCAACATGATGTGTGACATTTAGTCATGTTTAATTTCTGCTGATGAACTGTGTGATCAGTGATTGTAAAAATTATGGACTGTTACTTGTACCTTTTCTACATGATTGGTGCCACTAGGACATGTTTAATTTCTGCTTATAAACTCTGATGAACAGTGTGATCAGTGATAGTGAATTTTATGGAACTGCTTCTACTGAGAAATGTGACTTGTTGCTGTGTGTACCTGCTCAACATTGCTGGGTACCACTAATGGAACTGCTTATACTGAAATGGTGTTACTTGTTGATGTCTGTACCTGCTCAACATTGCTGGGTGCCACTGATGGATTGCTTCTACTGAAAAGATGTCACCTGTTGATGTCTGCACCTGCTCAACATTGCTGGTGCCACTAATGGAACTGTTTATACTGAAATGGTGTTACTTGTTGGTGTCTGCACCTACTCAACATTGCTGGGTGCCACTGATGGATTGCTTCTACTGAAAAGATGTCACCTGTTGATGTCTGCACCTGCTCAACATTGCTGGTGCCACTGATGGACTGCTTCTACTGAAATGGTGTTACTTGTTGGTGTCTGCACCTGCTCAACATTGCTGGGTGCCACTGATGGACTGCTTCTACTGAAATGATGTTGCTTCTTGCTGTCTGCACCTGGTCAACATTACTGGGTGCCACTGATGGACTGCTTCTACTGAAATGGTGTTACTTGTTGGTGTCTGCACCTGCTCAACATTGCTGGGTGCCACTGATGGACTGCTTCTACTGAAAAGATGTCACCTGTTGCTGTGTGCACCTGCTCAACATTGCTGGTGCCACTAATGGAACTGCTTATACTGAAATGGTGTTACTTGTTGGTGTCTGCACCTATTCAACATTACTGGGTGCCACTGATGGACTGTTTCTACTAAAAAAAAAATGTCATTTGTTGGTTTTGCACCTGTTGACCATTGCTGGGTGCTACTGCTGGAACTGTCAACTGCTTATTCTTGGGCTATGGAAAGCGTTTATGTGAATATTTGTATAAACTGATTTTTTGTGTATTACTGTTTGTGAAAAGTTATGAGACTCTTACCTGCACATATTCGTCATTGCTGACGCTATTGATTGAATTGTTTAACCACATAATACTTGTGTAAACTATTATGTAAAGTCACATGTATGAAAGAATTTGTATTGCTTACTGTATTCTATATAATAGGTTATTGAAAGGTCAGTGCAAAGCCAAAATTTTATCTAGTTATATGATATTTACGTATTAATATTATCTTTTATTTTTGTCTGTATTTTTTTGACGAATTTGGTGGTATTTTCACCACCAATGCTGGCAAAAATACCATCAAATTCTAGCCGTGGAGGAAGGGCATATGAAAGGTGGCTACACTGAGCCACAGCGCCAGAGATCGCTAGAGAGCATTGTTCCGCCGCCTCCACTGGCAGTGATTATTGAGAACTCGTAGTGGGCAGTGCTTTGGGAGAACTCGTGGTAGTCAGTGCTGAGATGTCGTAGTGAGGAGTGTTTGTTGAGATGAGCTAGTAGGCAGTGCTTGCTGAGATGTGATACTGAAAAGTTCTTGTTGAGATGTGATAGTAGCGAGTCGGTGTGGAGAGATTGTAATGTCTAGAGTGCTTTTCATCAATATAAATTAAGGTAACAAACTACTTTTCTTTTCTTTCTCATTATTTCAATGTCCTGAATAATGCGTCATTACAGGTTCAGTCAACAAAGCATCTGGCTTGTGTTCTTGTATTAGAGTGTAATTCTGGTTTTCTTGAGTAATTATGGTATTTCTATTTTCTTTAATTAATTCAGTATAAATGATATTTAAAATTTCTTGTGTTGTTGAAGAAGAACCGTGCCAGATGCGTACGTTGAGTCATACTTCCACACACAGAACAGTTACACTTGTGCTTTGGTTTCGTAGGTTTTATAGTTGCTGGGGACTTAATTAATTAATTGTGTTAATGAAAACTGTCTGATTAGTGATGGTGCTGCACTTTTCAACATGATGTGTGATATTTAGTCATGTTTAATTTCTGCTGATGAACTGTGTGATCAGTGATTGTAAAAATTATGGACTGTTACTTGTACCTTTCCTACATGATTGGTGCCACTAGGACATGTTTAATTTCTGCTTATAAACTCTGATGAACAGTGTGATCAGTGATACTGAATTTTATGGAACTGCTTCTGCTGAGAAATGTGACTTGTTGCTGTGTGTACCTGCTCAACATTGCTGGGTACCACTGATGGACTGCTTCTATTGAAATGATGTTGCTTCTTGCTGTCTGCACCTGGTCAACATTACTGGGTGCCACTGATGGACTGCTTCTACTGAAATGGTGTTACTTGTTGGTGTCTGCACCTGCTCAACATTGCTGGGTGCCACTGATGGACTGCTTCTACTGAAATGATGTTGCTTCTTGCTGTCTGCACCTGGTCAACATTACTGGGTGCCACTGATGGACTGCTTCTACTGAAATGGTGTTACTTGTTGGTGTCTGCACCTGCTCAACATTGCGGGGTGCCACTGATGGACTGCTTCTACTGAAATGGTGTTACTTGTTGGTGTCTGCACCCGCTCAACATTGCTGGGTGCCACTGATGGACTGCTTCTACTGAAAAGATGTCACCTGTTGCTGTGTGCATCTGCTCAACATTGCTGGTGCCACTAATGGAACTGCTTATACTGAAATGGTGTTACTTGTTGGTGTCTGCACCTATTCAACATTACTGGGTGCCACTGATGGACTGTTTCTACTAAAAAAATGTCATTTGTTGGTTTTGCACCTGTTGACCATTGCTGGGTGCTACTGCTGGAACTGTCAACTGCTTATTCTTGAGCTATGGAAAGCGTTTATGTGAATATTTGTATAAACTGATTTTTTGTGTATTACTGGTTGTGAAAAGTTATGAGACTCTTACCTGCACATATTCGTCATTGCTGACGCTATTGATTGAATTGTTTAACCACATAATACTTGTGTAAACTATTATGTAAAGTCACATGTATGAAAGAATTTGTATTGCTTACTGTATTCTATATAATAGGTTATTGAAAGGTCAGTGCAAAGCCAAAATTTTATCTAGTTATATGATATTTACGTATTAATATTATCTTTTATTTTTGTCTGTATTTTTTTGACGAATTTGGTGGTATTTTCACCACCAATGCTGGCAAAAATACCATCAAATTCTAGCCGTGGAGGAAGGGCATATGAAAGGTGGCTACACTGAGCCACAGCGCCAGAGATCGCTAGAGAGCATTGTTCCGCCGCCTCCACTGGCAGTGATTATTGAGAACTCGTAGTGGGCAGTGCTTGTCCAGGACTCGTAGTAGTCAGTTCGTGTTCTGATGTGCTAGTAGGGAGTACTTGCTGAGATGTGATACTGAAAAGTTCTTGTTGAGATGTGGTAATAGCGAGTCGGTGTGGAGATATATTGTAATGATTAGAGTGATTTTGGTCAATATATGAAGGTAACGAAACTTGATTTATTTTTCATTATTTCCATGTTTTAAATAATGCGTCATTACAGGTTCAGTCAACAAAGCATCTGGCTTGTGTTCTTGGATTAGAGTGTAATTCTGGTTTTCTTGAGTAATTGTGGTATTTTTATTTTCTTTAATTAATTCAGTATAAATGATATTTAAAATTTCTTGTGTTATTGAAGAAGAACCGTGCCAGATGCGTACGTTGAGTCATACTTCCACACACAGAACAGTTATACTTGTGCTTTGATTTCGTAGGTTTTTATAGTTTCTGGGGACTTAATTAATTAATTGTGTTAATGAAAATTTCCATTTCATTCTTTGTTATTGTTCTAAGCAGTCAGATTGCGTAATAATACTAGTCAGGGCCAACCGTTTACGAGACTTCGTAATCGAACAGACAGCTACTAAAGCAGAAATTAAAATTATTTGCATTCTCATTTAATTAAGCCCCCATGCAACCTCTCCTTAAACCAGGAAAGGACTGCACATGTTTCACTAGTTACTGGAGTAACGTCTTAACGAGCTGTGTAGGAATGACCTTGTAGCGAATGGTTAACCGTCCTCTTGTCTGTTAGAGACCAGGCAATTCCTTAGCAACTCTCAGCGTGGATTCTGTAAATTTTTGTCCACTGTCGACAACTTGGCCCTGCTAGAGGTGGCCATTCAACAGTCTTTCCTACGTAGACATTACTGTGTCAACATATTCTTCGATACCAATAAGGCGTATGATACTACTTGGAGACACAGTGTTCTCATACAACTGCATCAATGGGGCTTTCATGATTCCTATGGTCGTCCTATGATCTTTTCTGTCTCAGCGGTTTTTATGACTCGAGTTGGTGACATGCTGTCCGATCGTTTTCAGCAGGAGAATGGCGTCCCTAAGGACAGTGTTTTAAGTGTTAACCTCATTGCCATACCCATAAACAGTATCAAGTCTATGGCAAGGAGTCCTGTACAGTGCTCCTTATTTGTGCATGATTTTGCTGTTTCCTGTACGTCTTCCAGTTTTGCAACAGCGAGCAGTCAGTTGCAATTTACACTGTGGAGGTTAGAGGAGTGGCTGCAAAGATTGGTTTTCAGTTTTCTGCAGATAAGAGCATGTGTGCTCATTTTAATCGTTTTCGTCGTATTTTTAATTTACCAGACTTGCATATGAGGGCCTCATTAGGCCCAGAAACCTCACCGAGTCTTTGACCCCAGGTTGTCGTGGTTGCCAAACCCGAGAGACGTGAAAGCCAGAATTCTCAAGGCACTGAACATCGTAAAGTGCGTTAGCCACAGGTCTTGGGAGAAGAGAGTGTACTCTCCTTCAGTTTTATAGAGCTTGTGGGTGTTCGTGGCTGGCCTGTGGGTTCATAGTGTAGAGATCAGCGAGGCCTTCTTATATGAAGATTAATGATGCCGTCCACCATGAGGGGATTCGGCTGCCCACGGGTGCTTATAGGACCAATCCGATACTCAGTGTCTGTGCTGAGGCTGGGGAACTGGCATTCACCATCCGGCGGCAGCTCCTCATCATGCGTAAAGCATGTAACTTCCTCGCAGCTCTGACTTAGCCCTCATGCCATACTGTTGCTCATCCACCTCTGGAATGCCTGTCCACGAGACACAATGCCGTTTGGGATCCACATGCAGCTTGTGCTGGAGTCACTCGGTATGGAGTAAGTGCAACCTCATATCCAGGGTTTTAACCATCTGCCGCCCTGGTTACTGCAGACTCCTCTCCTCCCGAACAGGCCGTGAAGACTCAACGGTACCGACTGGGCGCCGTGTGATCCTCAGCCCATAGGCGTCACTGGATGCAGATATGGGGGGGGGGGGGCATGTGGTCAGCACAGTGCTCTCCCGGCCGTACGTCAGTTTCCGAGACTGGAGCCGCTACCTCTCAATCAAGCAGCTCCTCAGTTTTGCCTCACAAGAGCTGAGTGCACCACGCTTGCCAACAGCGCACGGCAGACCGGATGGTCACCCATCCAAGTGCTAGTCCAGCCCGATAGCACTTAATTTCGGTGATCTGACGGGAACCGGTGTTACCACTGCGGCAAGACCGTTGGCCTGTTACTGCAGAGATCCAGAGAAATTTTAGTTCTGGTGCGATACAGGAGGGATTGCACTCCTGCTTCTGTTTTTTATGCAACATTTTCTGACATTTCATATGGACACCACAACTATGTAGCTGTCTTTATGGATGTATCTAAACAGGGACCCTCAGTTGCTTGCTTTTATGTTTTCACAGATCGTGCCCACAAGGTCCGACTGCCTAAAGATTTTACTGTGTTCGATGCTGAATTATATGCGATCTTGCTGGCACTGGAGCAGATGAGACGTTCTTCCGGTGCAAAATTTCTTGTGTGTTCCGATTCTTTGAGTGCGCATTACTCTCTAGAACGTTTGTAACCAGCAGATAAAGTAGTCCAGAATATCCAGGATGCCGTCCTCAAACTACGACAACTGGGCAAGAAGGTGTCTTTCTGATGGATACCATGAAATGAAATGAAATGTCGTGTGGCTAGGGCCTCCCGTCGGGTAGACCGTTCGCCTGGTGCAGGTCTTTCGATTTGACGCCACTTCGGCGACCTGCGCGTCGATGGGGATGAAATGATGATGATTAGGACAACACAACACCCAGTCCCTGAGCGGAGAAAATCTCCCACCCAGCCGGGAATCGAACCCGGGCCCTTAGGATTGACATTCTGTCACGCTGACCACTCAGCTACCTGGGGCGGACATGGATACCGTAGAAGATGGGTATTGCGAGAAATGAAATGGTGGATCTAGCAGCCAAGGAGGCCTATCGTGATCTTCAGGTGTTCCAGTGCGCCATCCCCTAGCATGTGCTATAGCCTCGCTGTTGAGCTCCAGAGTCTTGTGTCGGTAGGAGGATGAGTGTCTATAAGCCCCGTCTTGTGAAACCCACAACGCGGCCGTGGCGGACCTCCTTTCAGCCACGTTGACGGGACGAGGTCCTCCTTACTCGTATAGGCATAAGCCAGAGCCTTATGACCGCATGGCTTCTTGCTCGGGCGAGAGGACCCTCCAGTGTGTGGTGCTTGTGGCATACACATCACTGTGCGCCACAGTTTATTGGACTGTGTTTTATTCTCCGACCAGCGGGCCGCGGCGGATTTGCCAACGGATCTGTCCGCTATTTTCACTAACATTCCAATGAGTGTGGTTCGAATTTTAAAGTTTTCTGAACTGTCCAGCATTTTTCCCAAGATTTTAGTGAGATGGTTTTAATCTGTTAACAGGGTGAATGGCTCACCCATATTTTTTCTAGGTAGTCAGCCAGTGACATTTGCCTGTGCCTTTCTTTTACATCCCTTATAGTTTTACTTGTATTTTAATCTCATGTACAGCTACTTTTACACTTTCTACATTATTTTAGAGCAGGGCTTAACAACTGGCCGGTTTTGAGCACGAGTACTCGCGTCTGCTCAGGCACCTGCTCGCGAGCAGCTGCATGGTCGCGGAGGGGGAGGGAGGGGAAATGCGCGCGCACGTTTGAATAGGGCCGCAGCGTGCCTATTGAATTCGCGCCGACTGTGTAACGTTTAAAGTACTACGATCAGCTCGTAACAGTCACTTCGCTGGTTAAGAATCATGTGAATTCGCCGTTGTGTAACCCCAACCATGCTTTCGCAGTTCAACCCCCATTGGGAGGAATTGTATCTGTTTACTGAAAAAGATGGTGTTGCAAAATGATTATTATGTCACAAAACGCTGAATTCTTTTACGAAATTTAATTTGCAGCGACATTATATGTCGTACCACGCGAAAAACTACGGACGTGCAAAATGTGATTGACCAGATCGTGCACAGGAAGTTATTAAACTTAAAAGGAAGCTATCCGAAGAAGATCTGCACGACGAAGAAAAATCAACTGAGGCAGCTCTCAGAGTGGGTTACAAAACTGCTTTGCTTTTAGCAAAATCCCTGCGCCCCTTAACTGATGGCGATTTAATAAAAGAATGTTTGGTAGCTGCAGCGGAACATTTGTGTCCATCTCAAGTTGAACAGTTTCTGATTGTGCCATTATCTAACATGACCATTATGCGTCGCATACAGGACATGGCAGACGACGTCCAGAGCCAGCTTGCAAATATCTGTAAAGATTTTATGGCGTATTCTCTAGCTCTGGACGAAAGTGTTGATATCACTGGAACAGCGCAGCTTGCCATATTTATTAGAGGAGTTAATAGAGATCTTCAGGTGAGGGAGGAGCTCCTCGATGTAGTAGCCATGAAGAACACTACAACCAGAGGTGATATTTTAAGTAGTGTTGAAGAAAGTGTTGAAAATATAGGATTGTCGCGGAATTCTTTAGTTTCAGTGTCTACAGATGGTAGAGGCATACACTAAGCTAATAAAATTATGAGGCACGTGTACATTCTCCTTTATTTGTTTCATTTGTCGCAGTAATAATTCGTGAGTGATATCCCTGCAGGTGGCCGCGGATTTACATCGACTGGCGGCAGCTGTTGTGTACCCCACGTGACTCTCTCCACTCTCCGCTCTGGTCCGGTAGTGGGGGTAGCGTGATCGCGCTGCTCCGTGCTCGCGCCTTGCTGCTCACAGCTTGCTCCGCGAGCACGTATGTTGTGAAGCCCTGTTTTAGAGCATGTGCGATAGAGTGATTGTGCTTTCTATTCGCGTGCATGTGTGGGAACAGTTTTCGAGTTTTTAGCCACATCCGCTTGCTTTAATGAGCATAGGGGCGCTGACAACGTCGCTGTTGAGCTCCCATAAGCTCCAAACACACACTCGATAACTGCAATTGACCTATATACGAGATGCGACAATAAAGTAACGAGAGTGATGTGAAAAAAATGTTGCTTACCGTTTTAGTTAAGTTTAGTGTTGTCTCCTTTACAGTAGTTCCCTTCTGATTGCACACTTTTTCCAGCGCTTCTGCCATTGATGGTAACAGTTCTGGAACTCATCTTCTGTAATACCCTCCAAGATCCTCGTCACAGCTTTTTGGACATCTTGTGTTGTGTGAAAACAGTGTCCCTCGACCGCCGTTTTGACTCTTGGAAATAGAAAAAAGCCGCAGGGAGCGATATCTGGTGAATAAGGTGGCTGTGGCAGTACTGAAATTTCTTTTGAGGTTAAAAATTGCTGTACTGACAGAGCAGTATGGGATGGCGCATTATCGTGATGCAGAATCCAATTATCAGGAATGCAGTCACGGACACAAAGAATCTTTTACGAAGTCTTTCTTATGATTTGAACCATTTGAACCACCCTTAGCCTTGATGACAGCTTCCACTCTTGCTGGCATACGTTCAGTCAGGTTCTGGTAGGTTTCTTGGGGATTGGCGGCCCGTTCTTCACGGAGTGCTCCACTGAGGAGAGGTATTGGTTAATTGTTTGTCCTGGAGGCACCCATTCTTTATGAACAATTCCCTTGGAGTCAAAGAAGCACACAAGTACGCATTTCACTTTTGACTTTGACATGCGAGCTTTTTTTGGTCTGGGTGATCCCTTTGAGCACCATTGCGAACTTTGGCGTTTTGTCTCTGGACCGTACTAAAAAAACCAACTTTCATCACCAGTGATAACACGGCTCAACAATTCTGGATTGATTTCCGTTTGCTCTAACAGGTCGGCTGCCACATTTTCCGTGTTTCTCGCTGTTGTGGTGGGAGATTTTTGGGGACCATTTTTGCACAAATCTTTCTCATACTAATATCTTCAGTTATTATTAGACGAACCGTTTCCCGATTGATGTTCAGTTCTTCTGCAATCATTTTCGTGGATAATCTTTGATCAGATCGTACGAGTTCATGCACCCTTGCCAAGCTGACATCCGTCCGTGAGGTTGATTGTTGTCCACTGCAGTCTTCATCTTCAACATTCGCTCTGCCTTTACTAAACATTTTACGCCAATGAAAAACTTGAGCTCTTGTCATAACCTTCTCTCCGAAAGCCTTCTGAAGCTTACTGTAAGTTGCCGTCGCGTTTTCACCCACTTGAACGCAAGAAGAAATGGCATACCGTTGCGCAATATTATGCGGCTCCATTTCCGTGACGAGAGACACAAACACGTGTTTACTTATTACAGTACAACTCACGAATGAGCAGTTGCATCGCTGTGCCGCTTGGATTTGAAGCAGCTTATAGACCAAGGTCAAAGATGTGTCTACGCAAGCCAGCAAGATTGCCACATCTTGCAAAGAAAATCAGTCTCATTACTTTATTGTCGCACTTCGTACTTTAATTCTAGTCACCGATTCCGAAATTAATTACTCCTTTGCAGCAGTTTAGAGAGCAACTACAAGTGCAAAATTCTCTTAGCTACTTTTCAGTGCACACACCTGCCGCAAAAACGACGTAAATAATGAATCATGCAATCCGTAACTAGAATTAGCTTCTTATATAGCTTAATTCTAGTTACTGGCTCCAATATTTGTCATTTTTTGCAGTAGTTAAGAGAACAATTACAACTGCAGAAATGCTATTACATTTCCCTTTACACGACTGCCGGAAAACGATCTAAATAATGAACTATTCAATTGTTGGAATCGGTAACTAGAACTGACGTATGATATCAGTTCAAGTTACCGATTCCTGCCATTCGATGGTCCATTCAGGGTAACAATTATTGAATTATGAAATAAAATCGTCATAACTTGCAAATGGTTAGGACGTTCAAACTGCACGGTTGGCCGAGGGGCATGATGAGAATTTGCGTGCTGATGTATGATTTGATATAGCGACGAAGCCCACATTCATTTGGATGGGTTCGTCAATAAGCAAAATTGGTGCATTAAGGGGACTGAGAATCAGCATTTCGTGTAGGGGGAGTCTCTTCATACTCAACGGGTGACTGCGTGCTGTGCAACGTCCAGTCACGGAATAATCGGTGCGATATTCCTTGATGGTACGGTGACTACCGAACGGTACGGTATGTGAAGATTTTGGAAGATGATTTCATCCCCAGACCCTGATTTCGGCAAGCTGTGGTTCATGCAAGACGGAGCTCCATCCCATCGAAGCAGTGAAGTGATGTCCTGGAGGAGCACTTTGGGGACCGCATTCTGTCTCTGAGGTACCCAGAGGCCACTGGCATGGGCCTCGATTGGCCGCCATATTCTCCGGATCTGAACATATGCTACTCCTTTTTATGGTTCTATATAAAGACAAGGTGTACAGCAACAACTTCAAAACCAATGCTGAGCTGAAAACAGCCATTCAGGAGGCCTTCGACAGCATCGACGTTCCGACAATTCAGCGGGTCGTGCAGAATTTCGCTATTCGTCTGCGCCACATCATCGCCAATGATGGCAGGCGTACCGAACATATCATAACCTAAATCTATATTTCTGGTGACGTTTACATGTTGAACAAAGTGTATGCACGCCGTATTTTGTAACTAATTTACGTTTTTTTCTGTATACTTCAAGGATTGTCAACCTGTAGTTTGGGACACGTGTGAAATAATGTGTGAATTCGCTTTTGTAGGATTTTTAGAGTTCTTATTGATCTCTGAACTACTGCGAAAAGTAACAAATATTGTAGGTACGATTCGAAGTTTTTCTCTTTCTCATAGTAGTGAAGCGATTAATACTAAATGTAGACACTCTATAACACTGCAGCGCACGCGCTTATTGCAAAAACGGTGTACATAACGAACCGTGGAATGGGTTCCAGCATTTGTTACTTTTCGCAGTAGTTCAGAGAGCAATTACAAATGCAGAAATCGTATTGCACGCATCTAAATAATAACCATGCTACGGGTGGAATCGGCAATGTAGAAGTGACCGTATAGCTCAATTCTAGTTAGCCATTACAGTATTTGTTACTTCTTGTGATTTTTCGTTACTTGTATACTGGCTGTTCTTTTAGAATTTCTGTGTCGGTTTCTCCACATTTCATGCTACTGTTCTTGTTACGTTTCACGTAAGTTGTTATTCATTTCATTTTTCGCTGTTGTGTTGCATTTTAGTTTCTCCACGTCTAAAGCCCGCACTTTCCCGCGATAATCCGTTTAGATACAATAATTATTATTATAAGTTAACACTATTTTATAATATTGCGACTTCACGCGCTATACTGTAAGAGATTCATATCTTCTCTACTTTTTTCTTACTCGCGTAAATTACGATAATTTCTTTCAGACATGTACATTTCTCTTTTTCTGTTGTTATTTGTTATCTTTAATTCTTTGAGATATAATTCATGCCTAAGTAGTTAATCATGTGACCTGTGATTGTAATTTTATCGCATGCTACGTTCGTTTGTTTATGAATGTGAACATTTGCTTTCAAACATGGAGGTAAAAAAAAGAAGAGAGTTGTCATTACGTATCAAACTTGAAGCCGACGTCCGCCATCTTAAGCAGCCCAAAACATTAGGATTACCGCGGTGATACTTCTCTGTGACGTCATTCTGACGTCCCCGTGTCCAGTTTCGAACATGTTGGGTGTTCTGAATGTGTGAAACTTAGTTGTTTCGTCAGAAATGCCACCTTGCCTTGTTTACGAGTATACTAATCGGTCCGATCGTAATCTAAAGATTAAAGGAACCACATTTCATTCGTAAGTGGACCTTTTCAAGCAGTATTTTCTTTTGTATGCATGAAATTTTGCTGAACTCTTTACTTTTATTGTAGTGGTTTTATTTCTCTCATTTGACTTTCGACTTACCTTACTTTACTCAGAGTCCGTTCTTTCTCTTCTTCCCTGTGCTTTTCATTGCCTTTCAAATCGCAAACGCCCCGACATCCTAGCCAGACTGTATTGACAGTTCCGTCCCCGCAACATACACATGGCTATGCACCCGCGCTGATTGTTGGGGCAGCATCTCATGCCCTAAATTCCCCCCTCCCTCCCTTCCCGATATTAATTCAGTGTTCACATTTCCTCCCCCTTTAAAAAAATTCTGGTTAGAAAAGCTGGTGACAGCGACCATGTGTGTGTCAGCTGTATGAGCATGATTATGTGAATGTGCGTGTGCTTTGCTTTCTTTCTGAAGAAGGCTTTGGCTGAAAGCTTAATGTGAACACTCTTTTCGTCATGCCTGCCTGCAGCTCGACATGTGGGTAGCGTTCTATCGGTTTCAAAGTAGAATTATCCCCTCTTGAAGTTTGTTGTAAATAATATAATAATAATTTCAACAGGAACAATAATGTACATAATTACAGTACCAGAAGAAAAAAAATGACATTAATTGCGTCACATTAAGATTGTATGTAGCACAAACAGGGGTTCATAACGTTGTAGTCAAGAGTTTTAATCACTTAAGCAATGATATAAAATGCCTGGCAGACAGCAAAGTAAAATGTGAAATTAAACTGAAAACGTTTCTCTTTGACAACTCTTTTATTCCGCAGAAGCTTAGCTATTACTGTAATGTGTGAGTGGTGATGGGTACGAATTAATGACTAACATTTATCTGGCTTTAATTAAAAAATTAAAAAAATTAAAAAATCATCAGAATGGAGCCATGTTTACAAACAAAAAAATATGTCGGTATATAATGAGCCGTTCCAAACCATTATGATTTATCGTTTAAATGATACATGGAACATGAAATTAATTGACTACTGGTATATCAGAAAGCATGGTATAGGCTTATATACTTTGAAAACCTGGAAATGCAATTCAAAAGTAAAATCGATCAGGTGTTCAAAGTAGATGTACATTCCACTTGTGCTAAGTCTGGTTATCCCTGAAAAACTGATAGTTACTATTGATAAATATCCCGGGAAAACAAGCAGATAGGCTACTGTTGGAAAGGTAGGCCTGCATTTTGCACAGATTTGGCTACCATTACTGAAAAAAATACTTACATAGATATTACAGCAAACTGAATGACTCATTATAGGTAAAATTTCAAAGGGAGAAGATGTGCAAACTACAGCGAGACTAATGCACTTACATCTAATAAAATAAGAATATCCTACATGGAGGTCTGCAGTTTTGTTTCTTTCACATTTCAATAATCGTTCACGTTCTTGAAATGCACAATGCACGATACCATCCCTTGCTTCTCTCCTCACTGTGAACTTTATAGGCCAACAAAGCACACGCAAGTAAGTTTTTTGCAAACTTGAACATTAAAATGTTGTGCATTTGAGTTGAAAGCTGAAAAAGTAACGAATAAAGAGCAATACCAGTAAGCAAACAAGCATTGGTTTCGGAGTTCCAGCTTCGTTTGCTATCGACACAAACAGATTAAAAGTAGAGTTAAAAATATTACGAAAGCATGTTATCACTTCCGTCTCTTCTTGGTTTCTCGAAATATATCAACAAAAAAGAAGTTACATTAACAAGACGAAACATGTCCTATTACTAGAGAAAACACGTATTGAAGAACAGAAAAACGTTCGAAATTGCCTTCCTGTCGCTATATTATTCATGCAAGCAATTAACTTTTAGTATTTAAAAGAGTTGTTGCATGTATGCGACAGAAATTGTTGTGGCTGTGCTCTTTTGTAATTATTGGTGGTTTCTGGCTGGATTAGGAGAGGGTGGTATGATAGGTGGGTGATCGGTTTCCTCTCATTACAACGCAAAATCCAACTTGGTTAAGGTACATTTTATGACCACAACCAATTGAGTACTTCAGTGATGTCCAGTCTGAAGTTCTGTACTTAACAACAATCAAATAACATGTACTAATTCCTGAATCATGTCTGTGAGTAGTAGGACGATGAGGGCATCGGTATAATTTTGACATCAAATTGATATGCAATTTAATTAAATTGATCAAATAATCACGCGACCACACCCACCCAGACTCCTGACCACGCCCACTCTCACCCCTGGGATGATGTCATGCGTTTTTCTCAGCCTGCACGTGGTCCCCAGCCGCTCCACCCTCACCGTGCCCCGATCTACCCTACTGGCGGGAATTTGGAATTTTGGTGGGAATTTGTTTGTCCCAGAGCTGTGCTGACATCCCACCCCTCCCTCCACCCAGGAATTGGTGAGAAATTAAAATTGTCAGTACCCTTTACAGGACTAGAACCCTGGTCCTACTAGATGGAAAGTCCAAATGAACCTCCCAACACATGGAAACTGTCCAGATGCAGGAGAGGAAGGTTAGGTTAGTGTACTAGGCCTAATTACACAACTACATGTATAGCGCTAGACAAGGACGGCCTAAAATCGTAATACAGATCATAAGTTGACGATGCCATACAACTGGAGCTATGTAGCTTGGAAAAAATTTCGCAATACCACTCGAAACTAGAGACAGACACACTCAAACTCTACCCTTCACCTACAAGCTGGCGGGAAAAAGGCAATGGTGTAAGGTCCTATATTCTTTTTTGGCTGGAAATACATTGAAGTGATGAGATGCTGGTGTAGGACAGAGAGGAGTTTAAAAAGTGTATTACCTGTAAGCATACAGTATTATTGTTGTTTGATATAAGAGTTCACTACAGAAGCTTACTCAAAAACCACCCTGCACCCCAGGTAACCGAAGCCAATACACGATACCACAACCGATAGAAAAAATGTGCCACAGTTCTGATTACACTTCGAAATTGTTGTGAAAAAACCAGCACTCATAATGAACAGGTCATAATGCAGCACATGTACTAGGGAAAATAGTTAACCTAAAAGACTACAGGGGGTGGTAGTTGAAAGTGCGTTCTCCTCAGTGTACAATCACAATGTGCCAAAAACCGACGCCCTCTTACCCTCACTCACGTCTCTTCCTTGCCCCTCCCTCAATCCAGCCACCATTCGGGAGGAAACAGGCTTTTTCAAACTGCCAGCTGCTCCCCTGAATGGCTCGCAGCTCATGATGGTCGCTGTCCACCCTTTGTTGTTTTTCTGCGGCTCAACTGCCCCCCTCTACATCCGCTGGCCTCACCAGACCCTCCGCCACCCTCCGCAGTATGAGGCATGCCTTCAGGCGACAGTCAAATGGTTCAAATGGGTCTGACCACTATGGGCCTTAACATCTGAGGTCAAAAGTCCCCCAGAACTTAGAACTACACTACTGGCCATTAAAATTGCTACGCCAAGAAGAAATGCAGATGATAAACGGGTATTCATTGGACAAAGATATTATACTAGAACTGACATGTGATTACATTTTCACGCAATTTGGGTGCATACATCCTGAGAAATCAGTACCCAGAACAACCACCTCTGGCCGTAATAATGGCCTTGATACACCTGGGCATTGAGTCAAACAGAGCTTGGATGGCGTGTACAGATACAGCTGCCCATGCAGCTTCAACACTATACCACAGTTAATCAAGAGTAGTGATTGGCGTATTGTGACGAGCCAGTTGCTCGGCCACCATTGACCAGACGTTTTCAATTGGTGAGAGATATGGAGAATGTGCTGGCCAGGGCAGCAGTCTAACATCTTCTGTATCCAGAAAGGCCCGCACAGGACGTGCATGTGGTCGTGCATTATCCTGCTGAAATGTAGGGTTTCACAGGGATCGAATGAAGGGTAGAGCCACGGGTGGTAACACATCTGAAATATAACGTCCACTGTTCAAAGTGCCGTCAATGCGAACAAGAGGTGACCGAGACGTGTAACCAATGGCACCCCATACCATCACGCCGGGTGACACGCCAGAATGGCGATGACGAATTCAGGCTTCCAATGTGCGTTCACCGCGATGTCGCCAAACACGGATGTGACCATTATGATGCTCTAAACAGAACCTGGATTCATCCGAAAAAATGTTTCGCCATTCGTGCACGCAGGTTCGTCGTGGAGTACACCATCGCAGGCGCTCCTGTCTGTGAAGCAAGTGGTCTCCAAACCATGGTCTTCGAGCTGAAAGTCCATGTTGCTGCAAACGTCGACGATCTGTTCGTGCAGATGGTTGTTGTCTTGCAAACGTCCCCATCTGTTGACTCGGGGATCGAGACGAGGCTGCACGATTCGTTACAGCCATGCGGATACTGCTAGTGATACGAGGCCGTTGGGATCCAGCACGGCATTCCGTATTACCCTCCTGAACCCACCGATTCCATATTCTGCTAACAGTCATTGGATCTCGACCAACGCGAGCAGAAATGTCGTTTTACGATAAACCGCAATCGCGATAGGCTACAATTCGACCTTTATCAAAGTCGCAAACGTGATGGTACGCATTTCTCCTCCTTACACGAGGCATCACAACAATGTTTCACCAGGCAAAGCCGGACAACTGCTGTTTGCGTATGAGAAATCAGTTGGAAACTTTCCTCATGTCAGCACGTTGTAGGTGTCGCCACCGGCGCCAACCTTGTGTGAATGCTCTGAAAAGCTAATCATTTGTATTTCACAGCATCTTCTTCCTGTCGGTTAACTTCCGCGTTTGTAGCACGTCATCTTCGTGGTGTAGCAATTTTAATGGCCACCTAATTAACCTAAGGACTTCACACACATCCATGCCCGAAGCAGGATTCTAACCTGCGACCGTAGCGGTCGGCGGTTCCAGACTGAAGCACCTAGAACCGCTCGGCCACAAGGGCCGGCGAGGTGACTGTCCTAGACAACAGAAAAGGTAAATTTAGCAGCACCACCACGTCCATCCGGAGAACGCTCCAGATGGCTTTTTCAAAAGTCGGCTGCTTGCGAAACAGGAAGCCGCTTCTGCCTAAAGCGACCGCAGCCTCACACTGCAGTGTCTTCTGTACAATACGCTCCGACGAGCACGTTGCCAGGCAATCAGCGTTATCGACGCCTACAAAAGCTATACTTACAACAGAGATTGACAGCGGCAAGCCTCAGAACAAAACCGTGATAAATGAGGGCTATCCAAACTGCAGGGCTATCCCAACTGACGTCCCTAAGAGGTCGCAGTTGACCTTTTTGTCTAAAGGGCCAACTGCGACCTGTTAGGGAACTCCCACTACGCTATCGACCACTGGACTGTAATGTCAATGCGACTCCTATAATAAAGCAACTATTAAAAGAAAACGCAATCGTGACCATAATAAATGTATTCTTTTCACAAAAATAGGCAAAGTCCATTGTATTTTAGTTTTAAGAACAAAAACGGTATAGTATTTATGTTCGGCTGCAGGATACAATTTGCATCTCATTGTTTTCTGATGTCCAACGAAGTGCACTGCCAGTGATCACAAATGATCAACATAGACTTGGCCACCACGTGTAAAATCAGGAAAATAAGAACTTCGACTATTTTGCTGCTAAAATTACCCATCACCACAGAATGTCCTCGTTATCTCGGAACCGTCATCGGAGTAAAGAAATATTGAGAATTTAATGTTCAAAGAAAAAAAAATCTGTGTTAAGCAATTTCTTTCAGCTCGTTAAACAAATTACATGACATGAGAGCGTCTCTCGCATGCAGTGTCTGTAAATAAACTGTCATGCACGTGTGTATTACAAACATTTCAGACAATCTTTCACACCATTGGCTCACATGAGGGAGAAAAGCACATCCATTTTACTTTTGACAACACAAGTTATGACTGACTGGCATCGCTTGTTTGAGATGGAGAAAGAGTCTTGGTGGTGGGGGCAACACCTTCTGGGAATGGCTAACACCGAAACAGTGATCGCATGCATGGCAGCAATATGAGGAATCAATCAAACAGAACACAGCACCATCATCCATACCGTCATTATGAATGATGGGTTTAAATGTAGACTTCGTCAATCATCTTTGGACAGCAGCTTGGAAATGCTCCACAGTGCCTCAAAACTCGCCCAGTTTCCTTATGTTGCGACTGTCTTTTATTTCAATCACTCACTGTGCGTGTGTGTGTGTGTGTGTGTGTGTGTGTGTGTGTGTGTGTGTGTGTGTGTATGTGTTGTGGGTCGGTGTGTGTGTTGTAGGAGCAGCAGCAACAACATGATTTACACGATGTGATGTCTAGTTTTCTGTTAGAACCAGTGGATCGAAACGTGTTAATGTCAGTTTAGAACCTGACACAGACCTCGAACTCATGGCAGAAAAAATGCATGCCAGTGTACAAATCGTGTTACAGCAGAAAAAGCGCTGTATCAAACAACAAAACAGGATCCTCTCTTGTGACCAATAATCCGTGGATCAGTACCTGTATATTTAATAGGATACCGCATATGCTCAATGCCAGCACACAGACGGTATTTGTTTTCGTTATATGAGAAGAGACAGATGCGGTAAAAATCTATCAGATGAAGTTAGCGGAGCTTTTACAGTTCATAATTTTTTTCTGTTGGATTATACAGAATAACGATGATAGAATGTTTGGGTGATGTACGTGAATGGACCCTGAGGGATGCGGATCTGCTTCAGACTGCAGTATCTATATGATGCTGAGTCTTCCTAATCTTCCCAATAAGAAAGACCACCGTAACTGTTCGTACTGTCTTTTATACTACCTCACGTTGCATGAACAGGCTTCATTTGGCGCTGACATAACACATGGTACACAGGTGGCGGTGCTACGACAACATGTTCTTATTTCCACCGAGTGGTCAAAACACGGTCCTGTTACGCTAACTGAGCTCACAGCTCACTCTGTTTCTACACGGGTTGCAGAATGTGGTAGATATAGCTCTCTCCTACTTCTGCTCAGTTCCGATTTAAACTGGGACGATCACATGCGCAAAGCTACAGGGACGGAGGATCAGTGTCTGAGGAGCGGCTACATGATGCATAGGGACTATCTAAAACGACGTTGGAATTTTACTGTAACAGATAGGTTCAGACAAACGGACTCATTTTGAGATATGAGAGTGCCACGAATATGATTCACTAGTGGCTGAAATCATTAAAAGATTTCTCCATAGGATCCAGTGCAGGAATGTAGTTGAATGAAAAGACAGACAGCATTTCTACCGGAAAGCGTAACACTAGAGATCTGAAAAGCCAGTGAACATTTCTTACGACCTCAATAAGTATAACATGGACTGTATTTGATCATTCTCAAGCAGCCATCACCTATAACGCAGTGTATATATGGCAGAACCTCTGACGTGGTATCAAGACAGAATACGTTACAAATATTGGATAAATATCTAGCGGCAGCGTGTGGGAGTTGCAAATACTGGCTTCATACCGCGTTCCTTAGCCGAATCACTTTCTAAATTCGGTGATTTTATTACGAGCTTACGCCATCGGCAACGTGTAACAGCATTGTTGGTCTGTTAATACACACTCCAGCTGTCACTGTCTGTATTCAATGTCGAGGTATCTGTGTGGAAAAACCACTTCACTCGGACGTAATGCCAAACCTCGATTTATAAGGCTTACAAGGGGAGGCCGCCAATTCTGAAATTCAGATTCGATTCATACTGCGCATAATGAAAGCTCATGGCCAGAGGTGTAATGTGGCAAAGTACCAAGATGCACTTCTCAGCCGTTGTCGAGAAAATCTACAGTTAAAAGAAACCGTTGCGGTGAAATACTCTCTACGATTAATAATTTTCTACAGGTTCGTGGCGCAGCGGTAAGCGCTCGGGTTCGTAATCCGGTCACCGGATCCCGGCAGTCAGTTGCAACAATTATGCATATAATAAGTTGTTGAAAGTCGTTTGTCGTGGAAAAACTGAAGTCTTCGAACATCATTATGTTTTCCGCAAACAAAGTTGTATTTCACAAATGTTATTAATTGTCTTCATAATGTTAACCATGTATAGTTAACGGAAGACGTAGAAACGATATTCCGAAACGAATACGTATAGCGTAAGTCAAACGTTCGAATTAGAATAGAGACCCCACGAACACAAATTTGCTGTGGCAGGTATGAAATATAAACTCCGTTACTCGCTCGTTACACTTGAGGGACAGATGTTGAATGGGCGGAAACGAGCCGCCGCGTAACAGCGTAGTTGCCTGCTAACTTCGAAAGAAGGTAGATGCGGTCCCTAGCGCAACTTATAACATCGTCGAAAATCAGTGCGGACGTGAGAGCTTTGGTACACCCTGTTAAACAAACGGAAAAATGGAGGCGGTACAATTGGAGAGCGATCCGCCTTCATCAACATGCATAAGCAATTCATTAATAGTTTATATATATATATATATATATATATATATATATATATATTTGAATTACAAAAAACTAATAATAAAAAAATTGTATGGCGCGAGATTCGATCCGGCGACCTTTGGATTACAAACCCGAGCGCTTACCGCTGCGCCACGACGCTGTAGAAAAGTATTAATCGTAGAGAGTATTTCACCGCAACGGTTTCTTTTAACTGTCGATTTTCTCGACAACGGTTGAGAAGTGCATCTTGGTGCTTTGCCACATTACACCTCTGGCCATGAGCTTTTATTATGCGCAGTATGAATCGAATCTGAATTTCACAATTGGCGGCCTCCCCTTGTTAGATAGTTTTTAAGATCGATATTGTTAGCGATACTCGTGAGTACCTGTAGAACCTAGACGGATGTGACAGTAACATGATCGTTGCGATCGTGTTTTTATTATCTGGTGGCTTGTAAGACGATTACGTCCCTCTAAGACTCAGCGGTACCACGGCAAGGAAAAAACTAATGAGACATGTCCACCGATCGCTGATTTTCGCTCAGTACTGTTTCGTATCACAAGCATTTAGTTATTGGTGAAGTATTTACTTAGTAGTAGTATGGGATGCGTGACAGAATCGCCTTGAGCAGCAGGCTTACGAAGTATGCGGGTGTTCCAAGATGTGCAAAGATAATGACTACATCCTGTACTAACGGAAGGTATAGATTTGACTGGAAAACTGCGATAGCCGCAATTTAGTTATACTTTTGTTTATTTTGATAGTACTGTCTTTTTACGTTGATGATGCATGCTTTGTTTATTTGTTATATATCTTTGCAATTTTCAAGCTGCTATGTTAGTTTCGTTATTGCTGCCGTGCTGTTAATCATGGCTGCTCCGCTGTCTATTTGCACCAAAGAAGAGAAACGTTCAGTGATCCGTTTTCGATGGTCAGAAAGTGTATCAGGGGCCGAAATTCATTGAAGACTTTCGGTACAGTACTGGAATAGTGTTTTGCCACAACAGAGTGTCTATGAATGGACTGAAAAATTCCAAAATAATCGCACAAGTGATACGCACGATGAAGGAGCGGGACGACCGTTTACCACGACAAATGAAGAAAGCATTGAGCGTTCACGTGAAATGATTCTCTTGGACAGACGATTAACTATTGACGAATTGGCACATAGTCTGCAAATTACTCACGGTTCTGCCTACTAAATCATCCACAACAGCCTTGGTTTTCGTAAAGTTTGTGCAAGCTGGGTCCCAAAACAACTCACACAGTTGCATAAACAAACACGTTTGGGCATCTGCTAAAAACATTTGGAGTACTGTGGTAATGAAGGAGACAACTTCTTAAACAGGATGATTACTGATGACGAAACATGGATCCATCATTCCGAGCCGGAGAGTAAACGGCAGAGTATGGAATGGAAACATCCAAATTCGCCATGCAAGGAAAAGTTCAAGACCCAACCGTCTGCAGGAAAAGTGATGCTTACGGTTTTTTGGGATGCACAAGGTCCAGTACTGGAACATTATGGGAAAGGGGCACAGCAATAGACAGTGTACGTTACACTGAGATGCTTACTGGCAGGCTGCAATTCGAAGCAAACGCCGAGGATTGCTGTCAAAAGGTGTTGTGTTGTTGCACAACAATGCCCATCCGCATACTGCTGCCCACACTGCTGAAACGCTCCAGAAACTCAAATTTAAAGTACTGGATCATCCTCCATACAGTCCTGATCTTGCCCCTTCTGGCTATCTCTTGTTTGGTCCACCTAAACAGGCATTAAGGGGCCGTCGATTTGCCTCGGACGAAGCAGTGAAAGAAGTGATGCACTCCTGGCTCGCAGCTTAACTGAGAAACTTCTGTTATGAGGGCATCAGGTAGCTTGTACAACGATGGACCAAGTGCATTGAAACGCAAGGAGACTATGTCGAAAAATGATGTTCTTGTAAGTTTCCTATTTGATTACTGTAGTGGACTGTTAAGGCAGCCAGTCCACAGTGAAGTAGCCGAAAGGGCACGCGTCAACTCACGCCGTCTGGCGTTAAGTCTGGAACAGGATTCGTAATGAATGTGATAAAGAAAAGAACGTAGCTACTAGAACACTTAACTTTTATATTGTCCTTTGGTATACAGCATTCTGGATGATACAAGTGAGACTCTATCTTGAGGTACATGCAACGTTACAAATGGTTAATGGCGCCTTGCTAGGTCGTAGCCATTAACTTAGCTGAAGGCTATTCTAACTGTCTCTCGGCAAATGAGAGAAAGGCTTCGTCAGTGTAGTCGCTATCAATGTCGTCGTACAACTGGGGCGAGTGCTAGTACGTCTCTCGAGACCTGCCTTGTGGTGGCGCTCGGTCTGCGATCCTGGCAGTGGCGACACGCGGGTCCGACATGTACTAATGGACCGCGGCCGATTTAAGCTACCACCTAGCAAGTGTGGTGTCTAGCGGTGACACCACAATTACAATAAAATTTTATAACTACTTTGTGGATAATCATTGACTTACCCTCATAGTTGTGTAATTAGGCCCGATGTTTATGACTAATTAGTAATTTGGATCGATATTTGCGTCAGTTTCCGGCCCAAATAAATAAAGTACAGAATCTTCCTCTCCTGCGTCTGGGCGGTTTCCATGTGTTGGGGGGTGCTCTTGGGCTTTCCATCCAGTAAAACCAGTGTTCGAGTCCCAGAAAGGGCACTGTCAATTTTAATTTCCCACCAATTCCTGGGTGAGGGGTGGGGTCGGATGTTAGCACAGCCCTGGGACAAAGAAATTCCCACCAAAATTCGAAATTCCCGCCAATAGGGTATGTCGAGGGATGGGGTGGGTGGAGAAGGGGGAGGGGGCTGAGGCCCACATGCAAGCTGAGAAACACACGTGACGTCATCTAGGGGTGGGGGTGGGCGTGGCTGGGTGGAGGGTGATTAATTGATCAATTTAATTAATTTGCATATCTATTTGATGTCAAAATTGGGGTGATACCGCCATCTCCCTACTACTTCTGTGTCCGTATCGCAACTATATACGATGACTTACGTTACAATTAAAAGAAAACAGCCCTCGGTCACTAATTTTTAATGAATTAACCGGGTTTCGACACTGCTGGGAGTGTCTTCTTCAGAATTTAAACCAAAGAATGGTCTATAACATGGTCACAGAATTATGACTAAAAATGTATGATACAAATTATAAGTATAGAATTATCGTGAAAGACTGGCAGTACTTACATGTAATTTATAAAATAATAAATACAAGAGGGCATTAATCACAAAGATATTTAAGATTTAAAAAACTGTGATGGAGAGCCGCTAAGGGCTGCTCGTTACTTGCGTTTAGAACCTGCACCAGGCAAGTAACGAGCAGCCCTTAGTGGCTCGCCATCACAGTTTTTTTTTATCTTAAATATCTTTGTGACTAATTCCCTTTTGGCACATTTATTATTTTATAAATGACATATAAGTACTGTCAGTCTTTCACGATAATTCTGTGACCATGTCATGGATCATTCTTTGGTTTAAATTCTGAGGAAGAGACTCCTAGCAGTGTCGAAACTTGGTTAATTCGTTAAAAATTAGACCGAGGGCTGTTTTCTTTTAATTGTACAAAATCTTGCTGAGGTGCGAGGCGTCGACTATCAGTGTGGAAGACAGTACGCAGTACGACATATTGAGGTGTAATGCGAGCTGAGTCCCTGTGCGATGTTCTGAGGTACTGAGATTGGGAGAACTCGGTCGGCGGCGGCGGTCTACATGCACACTGCCCAGGGGGCGTTATCGGTTTGTAGCCTGGACTGTGTCTTCGTCTTCTCTTGTCATAGGCTCGCCTAGTTCAGCGCCTGCTATACAATATTTCCTCGTGCCGACCGATGTGCTGGCGAAGGCGTGCAACAGCACAGAAATACCGGGTGATCAGTCAGTATAAATTTGAAAACTGAATAAATCACGGAATAATGTAGATAGAGAGATACAAATTGACACACATGCTCGGAATGACATGGGGTTTTATTAGAACCAAAAAAATACAAAAGTTCAAAAAATGACCGACATGTGGCGCTTCATCTGATCAGAATAGCAATAATTAACATAACAAAGTAAGACAAAGCAAAGGTGATGTTCTTTACAGGAAATGCTCAATATGTCCACCATCATTCCTCAACAATAGCTGTAGTCAAGGAATATTGTTGTGAACAGCACCGTAAAGCATGTCCGGAGTTATGGTGAGGCATAGGCGTCGGATGTTGTCTTTCGGCATCCCTAGAGATGTCGGTCGATCACGATACACTTTCGACTTCAGGTAACCACAAAGCCAATAATCGCACAGACTGAGGTCTGGGGACCTGGGAGGCCAAGCTTGACAAAAGTGGTGGCTGAGCACATGATCATCACCAAACGAATTGCGCAAGAGATCTTTCACTCGTCTAGCAATATGGGGTGTTTTTTTTTATTCTGATAAAACCCCATGTCATTCCAAGCATGTGTGTCAATTTTTACTTCTCTATCTACATTATTCCGTGGTTTATTAAGTTTTCAAATTTATACTGACTTTTTGATCACCCGGTAATGTGAAAGAAGCAATCATAAACAGTAGTCTGCTAATGTTTTGGGCTATTTAAAATGGCGGCAGTTCCCGCTCATTATAGCTTCAAAACAACATAAAACGTAAGTCTATAGTTCCATCACCCTTCTTTTTTTACCTCCATGCTTACAAAGACTGCCTCTATGCAGCGTCTTTGCCTTAGATATGACGCTATTGCTCAAAGGCGGTGGGTGGAATCGGACACTATTATCGGACTTTGTTACCATCGAGACTTGAGTTTAAGCTTTAATTGCAAGCGAACCAGTAGGCCTATCGCAAAATGAGTTATACCAATATTTTCTTGGCTATAAGGAGAAATTTGGTTTTAAAGTATACTGGAAACGCTTTTCTTCCTTTTGACGTTTTATTATCATATCTGTATGGTTTTGTCTTCAGCTACAGGTGTGGTGGATTATTTGGTACTTCAGATAATGTACGAGGTGCATTCAAGTTCTAAGGCCTCCGATTTTTTTCTAATTAACTACTCACCCGAAATCGATGAAACTGGCGTTACTTCTGGACGTAATCGCCCTGCAGACGTACACATTTTTCACAACGCTGACGCCATGATTCCATGGCAGCGGCGAAGGCTTCTTTAGGAGTCTGTTTTGACCACTGGAAAATCGCTGAGGCAATAGCAGCACGGCTGGTGAATGTGCGACCACGGAGAGTGTCTTTCATTGTTGGAAAAAGCCAAAAGTCTCTAGGAGCCAGGTCAGGTGAGTAGGGAGCATGAGGAATCACTTCAAAGTTGTTATCACGAAGAAACTGTTGCGTAACATTAGCTCGATGTGCGGGTGCGTTGTCTTGGTGAAACAGCACACGCGCAGCCCTTCCCGAACGTTTTTGTTGCAGTGCAGGAAGGAATTTGTTTTTCAAAACATTTTCGTAGGCTGCACCTGTTACCGTAGTGCCCTTTGGATTTCAATGGGTAAGGATTACGCCCTCGATGTCCCAGAACATGTACACCATCATTTTTTCAGCATTGGCGGTTACCCGAAATTGTTTTGGTGGCGGTGAATCTGTGTGCTTGCATTGAGCTGACTGGCGCTTTGTTTCTGGATTGAAAAATGGCATCCACATCTCATCCATTGTCACAACCGATGAAAAGAAAGTCCCATTCGTGCTGTCATTGCGTGTCAACATTGCTTGGCAACATGCCACACGGGCAGCCATGTGGTCATCCGTCAGCATTCGTGGCACCCACCTGGATGACACCTTTTCAGGTCGTCATGCAGGATTGTGTGCACAGAACCCACAGAAATGCCAACTCTGGAGGCGATCTGTTCAACAGTCATTCGGCGATCCCCCAAAACAATTCTCTCCAGTTTCTCGATCATGTCGTCAGACCGGCTTGTGCGAGCCCGAGGTTGTTTCGGTTTGTTGTCACACAATGTTCTGCCTTCATTAAACTGTCGCACCCACGAACGCACTTTCGACACATCCGTAACTCCATCATCACATGTCTCCTTCAATTGTCGATGAATTTCAATTGGTTTCACACCACGCAAATTCAGAAAACAAATGATTGCACGCTGTTCAAGTAAGGAAAACGTCGCCATTTTAAGTATTTAAAACAGTTCTCATTCTCGCCGCTGGCGGTAAAATTCCATCTGCCGTATGATGCTGCCATCTCTGGGACGTATTGACAATGAATGCGGCCTCATTTTAAAACAATGCACATGTTTCTATCTCTTTACAGTCCAGAGAAAAAAAAATCGGAGGCCTTAGAACTTGAATGCACCTCGTACAAGTCGCATTCGATACAGGTATCCTACGTTACAGATTCCGCTATTTGGCTGGAAGTGTGACGAAAAAAAATCCGCATTGTTGGGTAGATAAGAGGTCTGTTAAAAAAATTCCGGAACTTTGTCCACAAAATTTTTCTACGCTTATGCTTTACTTATTGTACATAGTCTCCTTCGAAATACTCTCCTCCACATTTGATACACCGCTCCCAACGCCGTTTCCACTTCCAGAAGTAGTCTTGGTACGCCTCTTGCTCGATCGCACGAACCACTCGTCTATCGTTGCAAATCTTCGTCCTTTCAATGGAGTTTTGAGCTTTGGAAAATAAAAAAATGTCCGCAGTTGTCAGGTCTGGAAATAACAGAGGTTGAGGCAGCACAATGATTTCGTTTTTTGTGCAATATTCAAGCACCAACAGGGATGAATGTGCAGGTGAGTCATCATGATACAAGAGCCATGAATTGTCTCGCCACATTTCAGGCCGTTTCCTTCTCACATGTTATCACAGGCGTCGCAAATGTCCCGATAGCACCATCGATTAACAGTTTGTCCCTGTAGCATAAATCCATGATGAATGAACCCTTCTAAGTCAAAGAAGACTATCAGCATTTGATCTGACTTGACGAACTTTCTTTGGCCTTCGAGAACCTTTCCCGATCCATTGTGAAGATTAAACCTTGGTCTCAACATCATAACTGTAGACCCATGTCTCATCACCAGTTCTTAAGGAACCTCTCGTTCTCATTTGTGCGACCCAAATGCTCTTCACAGATTACGAGGCGAAAATCTTTCTGGTCTCGACTCATGAGCCGTGGCGCTACTCGATGCATTCCAAGAAGCTGTGTCAGGATTTCATGACATGACGCAACTGAAATGTTACATTCTTCTGCAATCTCTCGGACAGTCAGTTTTCGATTGGCACGCACAATTTTGCTGATGTTCCTGACATGAGCTTCGTCGGTAGACGTCGAAGGGCATCCTGAATGAGGGTCACCTTCCAGCTATTTTTAAATCGTTCCATAAAATTTCGAGCGTGCAGTCGCATAAATTCCACTTCTTCTAATATTTCGGCTGAATACCGTCCAGCCGATGCACCTCGGCTCACTCTGAAGATGGCTGGACGGTATTCAGCCGAAACATTAGAAGAACAAGTCAAATTCATGCCGCTGCACTCCCGAAATTTTATGGAACAGTCACTGCGCTGCTAAAATATGAAAATGAACATTTTTAAATCGTATGAATCATTCGTAACAGCGAATACGGCTTAAGAACTCCTCACTGTAGGCTTCCTCCATCGTTTGGCGTGTCTCTGTAAGCTTTTCTTGAATTTTACGCAAAATTTAATGTAGACGCATTGCTTCTCTAACTCTGCCATCTCAAAATTGGCAAACTGTCCGACAGAACGTTCTACTCAATACAGCACTGAGCAATAACTAACAAACATACAACAATAAAATTTCCAGTAGTTGCACATTAAACACAGGCGTGTGCTGGGATACTAGCCACATTTCGCTCCAACACACCATTGGTTGAAATTACGAACGTTCCGCAGTTTTTTGAACAGACCTCGTATACGACGACTTTCTACGAAGTTTTAAGTCTTCTCCTGTTTACTATCAATTTTTTATTATTAAAGTAAAAAGACATTCTTCAGTAAATATCTGCATGTTACAAATAGTAAATAAACTGTCCCGTAACATAGCGTTTCATAACGACCAGAGTCCGTAGGAAAGTAAAGAATGACAAATGTAGCGCCAATTTTTAGTTATTGTCGATTTTTATGGCACTATACAGGGTGTTACAAAAAGGAACGGCTAAACTTTCAGGAAACATTTCTCACACACAAATAAAGAAAAGATGTTAGGTGGACATGTGTCCGGAAACGCTTAATTTCCATGTTAGAGCTCATTTTAGTTTCGTCAGTATGTACTGTACTTCCTCGATTCACCGCCAGTTGGCCCAATTGAAGGAAGGTAATGTTGACTTCAGTGCTTTTGTTGACATGCGACTTATTGCTGTACAGTACTAGCATCAAGCACATCAGTACGTAGCAGCAACAGGTTAGTGTTCATCACGAACGTGGTTTTGCAGTCAGTGCAATGTTTACAAATGCAGAGATGGCAGATGCCCATTTGATGTATGGATTAGCACGGGGCAATAGCCGTGGCGTGGTACGTTTGTATCGAGACAGATTTCCAGAACGAAGGTGTCCCGACAGGAAGACGTTCGAAGCAATTGATCGGCATCTTTGGGAGCACGGAACATTCCAACCTATGACTCGCGACTGGGGAAGACCTAGAACGACGAGGACACCTGCAATGGACGAGGCAATTCTTCGTGCAGTTGACGATAACCCTAATGTCAGCGTCAGAGAAGTTGCTGCTGTACAAGGTAACGTTGACCACGTCACTGTACGGAGAGTGCTGCGGGAGAACCAGTTGTTTCCGTACCATGTACAGCGTGTGCAGGCACTAACAGCAGCTGATTGGCCTCCACGGGTACACTTCATCCAACAATGTGTCAATCCTCATTTCAGTGCAAATGTTCTCTTTATGGATGAGGCTTCATTCCAACGTGATCAAATTGTAAATTTTCACAATCAACATGTGTGGGCTGACGAGAATCCGCACGCAATTATGCAATCACGTAATCAACACAGATTTTCTGTGAACATTTGGGCAGGCAGTGTTGGTGATGTCTTGATTGGGCCCCATGTTCTTCCACCTATGCTCAATGGAGCACGTTATCTTGATTTCATACGGGATACTCTACCTGTGCTGCTAGAACATGTGTCGTTACAAGTACGGCACAACATGTGGTTCATGCACGATGGAGCTCCTGCACATTTCAGTCGAAGTGTTCGTACGCTTCTCAACAACAGATTCGGTGACCGATGGATTGGTAGAGGCGGACCAATTCCATGGCCTCCACGCTCTCCTGACCTCAACCCTCTTGACTTTCATTTATGGGGGCATTTGAAAGCTCTTGTCTACACAACCCCGGTACCAAATGTAGAGACTCTTCGTGCTCGTATTGTGGACAGCTGTGATACAATACGCCATTCTCCAGGGCTGCATCACCGCATCAGGGATTCCATGCAACACAGGGTGGATGCATGTATCCTCGCTAACGGAAGACATTTTGAACATTGCCTGTAACAAAGTGTTTGAAGTCCCGCTGGTACGTTCTGTTGCTGTGTGTTTCCATTCCATGATTAATGTGATCTCTGAGCACTATGGGACTTAACTGCAGTGGTCATCAGTCCCTAGAACTTAGAACTACTTAAACCTAACTAACCTAAGGACATCACACACATCCATGCCCGAGGCAGGATTCGAACCTGCGACCATAGCGGTCCTGAAAGTTTGGCCGTACGTTTTTGTAACACCCTGTATACACTCCGTATTATAAGAATTATGTTACAAATTAATGTAAACTATAGTATTCGCACTCATCCAATATTATGTTGAGAAGTGTCACTTGCTGCAGCCTGGGGCGCTGCTATAGCAATGAATAACAAAAACGAGACTGAGCGTCGCGACCGTTATATTAGACTACGCTCAAACTCGAGTCGCCATAATACAAAGTCCGTTAGTAAAATTGACCCAGACACTAGAATTGACGCAGGGAATTGACAGTGTTGTGTCAAAGTGCGACAAATGTATTAACGGTTACGGCGATTACTTTTGAAGGAATAAACAATTTACTTACTTTTTTCCCCTATGTCTCAGTTCATTTGACTGCCCCCTATAGTTTGATTCTTTAAAAAATCGGGAGTTTGTTGGTGTGTAGCTATGGTTTCATTATAGTGACGTCCACAGTCTAACATAACAGTCCCGACACTCACTGCTGTAAAGTTGTTACCGTTTGACAGATGGAGCGACACTAGGGCTCCAAGCGGAGAGTAAGGTGAACGTCAGACGCGTCGTAAGCATAATGTTTGTTTTGCATCCATTTCCTACGTAATTTACGAAATGTTTGAGTTATTTTCTTGCCTCCAAGGGTTTGTGTAGTATCAGAAGGCATATATGTTTCTAAAAATGATTCTAAAATAAGCGCAACTATGGACAAAAACCATTAATCGAGTGGCAAGCTACAACACATTCGTGAAGAAACACTTGTGACGTTGGATAGAATTGCCACTTACCATTGATATCAAAAGAATATAAACACACAGATTCACATGTAGGAAGCACAGAGATGTACGTCGACATGGGAAAGCGATCGACAGCTCATTTATCGTTCTGTAGACCTAGTGTGTTTGTCATTGTCGCCTGATGCCACAAGTGCGACCTTCATCTTTATATTATTCTGAGTGGGACAAGTAACTGCCAACTAGTGGGAGAAATATGTTGAAAACTTTATAATGAGTTTATTACATTACATTTCACGCAAAACCAAAAATTTGAATAATTTTTAAACAATCTGTCAGTGAACACAGCGCTAACAAAATAATGTCATCACATGAAGGGAGCAAGGGAAAAAAAGTGACTAACAACAGAAATGAATGAAATACATACCTACAGACTTCAACATTCGTTTGTCCTTGTTCACTTGATCCTTCTGATACAGTTTCTGTCACTGTCTGTAGGCAATTTCCTTTTCCTTTAATAGTTTTGCACGAAGTCTAGTGATCTGCACATTCTGACACTTCACACGCTTTTGTAAGTCAATCTAACCACTTCATCGCCAAAGCAGGTCTGTGTTAACGATTCACACTGGCTGCTTCTGTGTCATAGAACTGTTTTATAGCTTTAGATGGATTGTCGAATCTTTGTGGCAGTTTCCTCTTCATCGTCAGTTTAGATAGCTTATTTGGGATGTCAAACAGTGTGGGTACTGCATTCCACAAGAGTTTATTATTGTGTGCATTCATGGACTGGTTTTATTCGAAATGTAGCGAACAAAACCTAATATTATTATACATGTAAACTGGGTATTTTTCATAAGGTCTTCTCGTCTGCTGTTAACTAGCCATTTTCTGCTCCTAAAACGAAACATTAATCATTAATACACATGTAGTTTGCAAGTGGAGGAGGAGGAGATTAGTGTTTAACGTCCCATCGACAACGAGGTCATTAGAGACGGAGCACAAGCTCAGGTTAGGGAAGGATGGGGAAGGAAATCGGCCGTGCCCTTTCAAAGGAACCATCCCGGCATTTGCCTGAAGTGATATAGGGAAATCACGGAAAACCGGACGCGGGATTGAACCGTCGTCCTTCCGAATGCGAATCCAGTGTGCTAACCACTGCGCCACCTCGCTCGGTGTTTGTAAGTGAATCCTGACGATACAGTGTAGTAACTCGATGTTATATACTCTCAGGATCCTTAGGAAACCTAAAAAAGACGGTTGTGGTGTCTTTTTCCTGTTGTTACTGCAATTTATTGCGCTACAAACGCTCCTGCTTGTAAAAATCATTGTAGAAATCAAAACAAACAACCACTATTCGCTTTCACGATCGCGCCGAACTCATAATTTAACCTACTGGCCGCTTGGGGCGCTGCTGGCGCCGTAGGAAACAAAATCGAGGTGAAATGTGCCGACTGTTATGTTCAAAGACCTTGTAAAAAATAACTAGACTCACTGATGGCGCTGCAGTCGAAGGATAATTTGAACCTTCAGCTGGACGCCATTATAGTGGTTGTAGTCCGACGTGTTGTGTAGTATTGTTGCTTATGAAGACCCTGATTCAACGTTGTATATTTGTTGGGGCGTACATACAGTATTTGTTACTCGTAATTCTACTGTCTGTACGTTCCAATCAAAAGAAGTACAATGGTGAAGAGTTGTGCAGCGATTAATTGTACAAATACATTCTAGAAAGGAACGAATATTACATTTCACAGATATGTGAATATTTTAAGTTGTTTGTATGTCAGTGCACTTGATTAATAAATGTTTTTGTAACAGGGTATTAGCATAACGTCTGTGCATCTATTTGCAGGTTTCCTTTCTCAAAACCACAGCTGTTACAAAAATGGTTACACGCTGTCAGGAGGCAAGATTTCCGACCGACAGAATACCATTTTATATGTTCTGATCATTTTGAAGAAAGTTGGATGATCGGTACTGTTTTCATGGTCTAGATTATGTTGAAACTTGATAATTTGGTCGTGAGTTGCCAAAGCACTATGCCATATATAACGCACTTCTCGTCATAAAATCTAAAGCAAGGTAGAGTCAGAAAATATCTATTAATATAGTGGGGAAATCTTCGAGTATTTTGATGCATTTTGCGTACATCTATCGTAAATGAACTACGAAAAATGCTAGGGGTCCAGTACATAACTTTTAGCTACGGCAGATTCCATGTAGTACGTAAGATAAATTCATAAACAGTGACTAGTCGCTGTTTGTTAATAAATTAAAAAGTATATTGTAACGTATTTAAATGAGGCATTATGTTTGTGACCTAACTCAAGGGAAGGCATTTTATAACCAAAAGCGATGTATAAACATTCGAACTCCGCGCGTCAGTTTACCACTCTAATGGCCGCCGCCCAGCTATTCAATTTGTCCGCTCTTCACAGTCGACCACTCGCGCAGTCGCTCTTCACAGTCGACCACTCGCGCAGTTGTGGAGGCCTGGTTATGTTAGACAGTGGAGACGTCAGTTGCGGTGTGTATCATCTATGGCGTGTTTGAGCGGTTCCGAACGTCATCTGTCTCGCTTTACTTCCGCAGCGCAGAAACAATCGAATTACGCCTCTTGGGGAAGGACGCGCACAAACCAGCTGGTGTGCGTGTTTTTCAGTTAGTTGACGATGCTCTGTGGCGGAACAACGCGCGTGGAGAACGTGTTTTGGGCAAGCTGAGGAGTGGGAGAACGGTTCCGAAGCCGTTGCTGCACACGCGGAGTGTGGCAGTGTAGCTAATAGCGCTTATAGCGAGAGATATGCGGCGTTGGGTGTTGGCTGCACTGGCGCTTTTTGCGGCGTGTGCGTATGCGCCGGCGTCGGCCGAGAGCGACCCCGAGCTGCTGGCGAAGGGAGCCGAGGCGCTGCGGCTGATACGGCGCCGCGCAGAGAAGTTTCCCGATCGGCCGGAGGCGCGCATCTACAAGGGCACACTGGCCGACCGCGGCATGTACCCTTACGCCGCGTTCGCCGCCGTCTTCGGCCGCGCATGCTCCTCCACCATCGTAGACCGCAGGTTCGTGCTGCTCACCAGGATGTGCACCGACGCCAGGCCGGACGACGGTGAGTACCACGCAACGCAACGCCCTAACGTAAAGTCGACTGAACAGAAACAGTTTCCGACTTAAAAAAAATATGGGCAGGGTGAGTTTTTTGGAAATTTGTGGTAAGGTCTTATGGGACCAAACTGCTGAGGCATTTATGCAGTTTAAGGGGTACATGCGCTGATCACGAGAAAAGTACCTATTTTTGAAGGAAACGCGTATTTCTGAAGATATAAGTGAGCCGTGGCGGCTCATATCGATAGTGCCACTCTGGTGGTTTATCTTTCCTGCCACGGTCAGGGCGGTAAGCAGCGCCCTCTGGGGCCTACTCGAGGAGTAATGAGGCGAGGTCCTGTGGGGAGTGTGCTCCGTGATGTGGTGGAAGACGGTTGTCGGGTTGACGCAGCGAGTGTGGGACCGGAACTATCGCATGGAGATATACAATTTAGCTCTGAACGGAAGGCGCCGTAGCAAGCAGCGGGAAGCGGGCGTCCTGTAATTTGTGTGAAGGAGTAACGATTTTTGCATTGGATGTCCCAGTGGTTCCCGAGAGTTGCGGTGGCTGCTTTCGGAGAAGAGAATTGATAAGAGCTTGTGTCTACGTTCTTTTCCGTATGATGTTGCTGCCAGCCGTTATAAATGGGTGAAAATCAGGCGCTTGTATTGACTATACGGGAACTGGTGATGTAAAATTACATTTGTGATTGAGTCTCACTTCTACCGTGACAATTTAGAGGCGAAAACTGTGGTGGTTTCATTAGGTCTGGTTCTTTGCTGTGCAACTAAGGAAGTCAGTTATTTGGGGTAACTGAGGGAGCACCATTATGTTGGTCTAAGTGATACATTCTCCACATTTTGTCTATGGCTTTGCGAATCGAAATCGTGGGGGCGTACACGTGTGAGTAATTTGCTATTGTATTGATGGTTATGTTGTAATGACTGATATCTGGTGTGTTAAATCACACGCTGATTTGTAGCCAATCTAAGCGGAAGTTGCCATTGCTACTTGCTTATGTGCTACTGTCCTTATGATTGGCATTGTTTGTCTTTTGATTGTGGGTGTGCTCACATTTAAAAAAAACATTACTGCTACTATTCATAAGGGTTGTATAGTAAGGAAATTGCTTAAGCTTTTATCGTATGCTGGTCTGTTTGCCTATCACATTGGCTTTCTATGCAGTAACTGAAGGCATGTGTATGGTGGTTCAAGAGTGTAGGCTGACTAGTATTTGAACTGGTGTTGAGGTTAAGGGCGAGATCAGCATCCCGCAAACCCGCACGTTGCGCGTGGTTAATGTTCCGCTTTTGGGTTGCTGGCTCTCTGTTCTTGGATTTTGTAAGGATACGTGATGAGCGCATCGCTGTAGTTTTTCGCGTGCTAAATTGCGGGGTGTCGGTGCCGTCCTAGAGCTAGACTTGTGATGTATGTTATGTTGAAAGGGAATTAACTGTACCAAACTTAATTCCCTTTCAACATAACATACATCACAAGTCAATACCAAAAAATTATTTATTTAAAACATTGTGTTAGCAAAAAAGTACTTATTTTCATATGGATGCAAAAAAAAAAGATCAAGGAACTCTCTCAAAATTTTTTTTATCAAAAATGATGTATTGCATGTATATGCACGGAATTTCAAAAGCTTTTTTTTCCAAAAGATGGAATTAATAACAAAATTTTCTCAGAAAAGCATATTTGTTTATTTTGCACAGATATACATTAAAGCTCGAATCACAGATTATATAAAAACAGCAACCTCAAGTTAATTTGCAGCATTAGGATACATTTTTCGAACATGCTCAATGAAATTGTGGAATGAATTGTCCCCAAAATGCTGACGCCAGAGAAATTCCACCAGGTAGTTATTCAGCATAGCACGGTGAGTTCCAAAATGCCTTTATTTTTTTCTTTAGCTTTTTGCCAGACTGACTCCACGTGATTTGCGGTTGCGTTTGTAAAGGGATCGACAAAATAAAGTGAATAATTAACAGTCAGATGATACTAGCCCAAGTTACCTATGGCGTTGTAAGCTTGCCACATATCAGAAACTACTGTGGTTCCAGGCAAAACATACTGTTGTAAAATTGGCAGCAAATGGGTAGCATCACGTCGTGGCACAGGAACCATAAAGCTTTGCTTTGTCTCAACGTCATAACCACCAAAGACCCATTGCTCCTCTCACACTGTATGACCTCGATGGTACTTTCTCCTGACGAAGCAGCTCTCGTCTATTTCAACAGTATGGCCAGGGCCGCCCAAAACTATTGGCTCTATTAAGAAATAGTCATGGCAGATATCCCTACAAAATTGGCACCAATCGACCACAGTTTGCTCACTGCCAATTTTGAGCTCCCTCATTAAAAACTTTTTCTTATTGAGTTCGAAAGCCCACATGTAAGACAGTGTAAGTAGGCTGTTTAGGTATTTTATGTTGGTAACGCCACATAGCGCTCTATATGAAAATCACTGACTGTGCTGTGTGAAGTCTGTGGCTGGTTTGCATTGTTGGAATATTCGCTATTGTAGTGTTGGGTAGTTGGATGTGAACAGCGCATAGCGTTGCGCAGTTGGAGGTGAGCCGCCAGCAGTGGTGGATGTGGGGAGAGAGATGGCAGAATTTTGAGAGCGGACGATCTGAACTTATGTCCATCAGAAAGAGTAAATTTGTAATACAGTGCCTTCAGAAGTTAGAATCTTTTATTCAGCTGGCAGTATTGGCGCACGCTGTATTGCAGTAGTTTGAGTAACGAAGATTTTTGAGTGGTAAGTGATTCATAAAAGGTATACGTTATTGTTAGTCAGGGCCATTCTTTTGTAGGGATTATTGAAAGTCAGATTGCGTTGCGCTAAAAAAATAGTGTCAGTTTAGTGATGATCATAATAAGTAAAGAGAGAAATGTCTGAGTACGTTCAGTTTTCCTCATTTGTTTGAAAATCAAATAATGTAAGAGGTTTATGAGCACAGTAATTCATTAATTTTTCTAAGGGGATGTTACATATGTCGACCCTTATCCAAGGATACCTCACTGGAATCTTCTGATTTTTTCTTGTAGTTTGTGTAATTAGGTTAGCTATTGTTTATTGCTAGTGTATAGTTGTAGAGATAATCTCTTGTGTAGCTGTAGTTTTTCATTGTTGTACAGTAAAACGTTTGTGGCATGCATGTAGATTTGCATCAAGTATTTCGCAGCTGCGCTTGCAATTAACTAGATATTATTTTCAGTGCTATGTTAATGTGTTTTCTTATTTTGCTCTTCAAATTGTGCTTTTCTGTGTCATCGTGTGAAATATTGTGACAATTATGGCGTGTGAAAAACGTAATACTAGGCTCCAAAGTAAACTGAGAAATGACAGTAAAGACGAGAGTAATGTGTTAGCGCCACCGTTAATTAATTAACTAATGTTCAACATGGTAATTTAATAATTGTGGGTGGGGAAATGGACCAGGCAATAAATAATCGAGAAGAAAGTGAAACAGCTAGTGAACAGGGTAGTATTGTCGATCGATCGGTCGGCAACAGTTCGCCCCAGGAACCCGAAATGACAGGACACGATCTTGCAAATACCGTAGATTCAGGTTTTGAAGCCTCACCTTTTTCTCAGTTAAGTCAAGACACATTTTCTGCTTTTCAAAATGCGAATGTTGCCGGTGCAAATGCACTGCCGAAAATCATAGAGGAACAGATTCCAGACACTAACACATTATTATTGCAATTAATGCAACAAATGAAACAAAATCAAAAACATATGGAACAAAATCAGAGACAAACACAGCAACAAATGGAACAAAATCAGAAACAAAGTAAAGAAACATTTCAACAAACACGTGAAGATTTAACTACTGAAGGCACTAACTACCGATGGGCATAGTTAACAAATTAAAGATTTTGATAGAGGACATACAATGTATTTACCTTAATAATGTTCAAAAGTCATCATATATATATATATATATATATATATATCAGTTCATGATATACAGTATTACAAATTTACTATTTCTAATGGAAACACGTCCAGATCGTCCGCCCTCAAAATTCTGCCATCTCTCTCCCCACATCCACCACTGTTGGCAGCTCACCTCCAACCGCGCAACGCTAGGCACTGTTCACATCCAACTGCCCAATACTACAATAGCGAATATTCCAACAATGCAAACCAGGCACAAACTTCACACAGCACAGTCACTGATTTTCATATAGAGCGCTATGTGGCGTTACCAACATAAAAACCTAAACAGCCTACTTACAACAGTCGCAAAATTTGAGAAATGTCTAAATGACTGCCAGCAAAAAATGACATTATCCTGATTGAACATTTCTTTCTACAGTCCCTGCCAACGGAGCAGCGCCAAATTTCGCCATCTTCCCCTGTAGTTTTCTCCAGCTTCATCTCGTTGTATCCAACACAATTCCCATTTTCACACACCATATCGTTCTTCAAAAGACCTTGTTTCCTAGCCCATTGTATAGAACTTTGGGTGTTCTCCGTAACATGGTATAAATCTTCCATTACAAAGTCACTCAAATCTGGAAAATTTCTCGCCATTTTGGCACACACAGTAATATACGATACTTCAAAACAGACAGCCTCAACAGAAAAATATAGGTTGTTGGGCGCACTGATCAAGATACATAACTGTGAGCAACAGGGACATATACCATATGCAACAATATGCAAACCCAACAATAGCTATCATGGTTAGGATGTATGAAACTGTAAGCATTACCTATGGGTAAAGAACTCTGTGAGGAAATGCCGGGTGATCAAAAAGTCAGTATAAATTTGAAAACTTAATAAACCACGGAATAATGTAGATAGAGATGTAAAAGTTGACACACATGCTTGGAATGACATGGGGTTTTATTAGAACCAAAAAAAACAAAGTTCATAAAATGTCCGTCAGATGGCGTTAGACAGCAAAACGTCAGTGACTGCGCATGACAATCGTGTATGAAAGAAGCTGTAATGAGAGAGAGAATCAGATGCGCCAGCAGTCGCAGCATGTTGACGTTACCTGAAAAGGCGCTTTTAGTGAAGCAGTATTATCAGAATGGGGAATGTGCTAGTTCAGCGTTAGGATCCTATCGCCATAGGAAGGGGATTCGAACGGGTAAAGGTCCGTTGACAAATGCAGCTGTGGCGAGAATGATTTCGAAGTTCGAAGCCACGGGTTGTTTAGACGATAGACCCCGTAGTGGCCGACCGAGCACAAGGCGTAATGCTGCTGAGGCAGTTCAGGAAGAAATGGAGACCGTAGCGGGTTCGTCTATGCACGGGGAAGTCAGCGCTCGTGCAGTCGCACGTCGCACCGGCATTCCATACACTACTGTTTGATTGGCACTGAGGCATACCCTCCTATGCTATCTGTACAAAATCAATCGACATCATGAACTGTTACCTGGCGATTTAGTGAAGGGGAGGGCATTTGCGGTGTGGACGTTTCAAAAGATGGCGGAAGATGGCGATTCGTTGAGTAACATGTTGTGGACCGTCGAAACTCATTTCACGCTCCGAGGGTCTGTCAACGCCCACAACTGCAGAATTTGGGCTACCGAAAATCCTAGAACTGTCGTGGAAACTCCATTGCACGACGAGAATGTCACGGTATGTGTTGGATTTACCACATCTATCGTTATCGGGCCTTTTTTCTTCGAGGAAATGCGTGATTCTGGTTGTGTAACTGCTACCGTGACGGGTGAGAGGTACGCCGATGTGTTACAGAATCGCATCATCCTCAGCCTGGCTGATAAACACCTGCTGGAACGTACGATGTTTATGCAGGATGGCGCTCCACCCCATATTGCTAGACGCGTGAAAGATGTCTTGCGCGCGTCGTTTGGTGATGATCGTGTGCTCAGCCACCACTTCCGTCATGCTTGGCTTCCCAGGTCCCCAGACGTCAGTCCGTGCGATTATTGGCTTTGGGGTTACCTGAAGTCGCAAGTGTATCGTGATCGACCGGCATCTCTAGGAATGCTGAAAGACAACATCCGACGCCAATGCCTCACCATAACCCCGGACGTGCTTTACAGTGCTGTTCACAACATTATTCCTCGACTACAGCTATTGCTGAGGAATAATGGTGGACATATTGAGCATTTCCTGTAAAAAACATCATCTTTGCTTTGTCTTTATTTTTTATGCTAATTATTGCTATTCTGATCAGATGAAGCGCCATCTGTCGGACATTTTTTGAACTTTTGTATTCTTTTGGTTCTAATAAAACCCCATGTCATTCCAAGCATGTGTGTCAATTTGTTCCTCTCTATATACATTATTCCGTGATTTATTCAGTTTTCAAATTTATACTGACTTTTTGATCATCCGGTATATGCTTGTATCTTCAGAAGTACGCGGTTTCTTCAAAAATAGGTACTTTTCTCGTGATCAGCGCATGTACCCCCTAAACTGCCTAAGTGCCGCTGCTGAGGTCATCGGCCCCTAAGCTTACACAATACTTATTCTAACTTAAACTAACTTATGCTAAGGACGACACACACGCCGGCCGTGGTGGCCAAGCGGTTAAAGGCGCTACAGTCTGGAACCGCGCGACCGCTACGGTCGCAGGTTCGAATCCTGATTCGGGCATGGATGTGTGTGATGTCCTTAGGTTAGTTAGGTTTAAGTAGTTCTAAGTTCTAGGGGACTGATGACCTTAGAAGTTAAGTCCCATAGTGCTCAGCCATTTGAATCATTTTTGAACGACACACACACACCATGCCCGAGGGAAGATTCGAACCTCCGACGGGGGAAGCCGCTCGGGCTGTGGCAAGACGCCCTAGACCGCGTGCCGCAGGGGCGTCAAACAGGACTTTACAGCTTTGGAATGATATAAAATTTTTTAGAGATAATGTACAGAATCGGTGGAGGTGTCATTTTGAAGCAAGCAGCCTCAAGTTTCGCATTAAAGTGTGAAGGGTCATTTTGCTTCGATGTGACTACCACTTGGGATGCGGTAAACGCTCGTTGCAGCAAACTGGGCAAAAATTTACTATGGAGCGTTCACGCGCTGCTCTTGGTATAGTGTAAATAATGGCAACGCCTGTGCTTGTATCATTGGTGCCAGCCAATTGGAGAAAAGCTTTGATAAAGCTAATTAGATAGCCAGAAAACGATAAAATACGAATGACTTGCGTTATCTTTACATATTCGTTTTTTGTCGGACAGCTACGTCTAAGGTGTAAATAAAGATCAGAATATGATATTTCACTTGTGGTGACGAATGCACAAGAAATATTCGCGTCGTGTACACGGTCCTTTGTTTAATTTTCACTATTGCAGCATATTGACGTTTCTATTATTGATATAGCTATCAGTTTGTATGATGAAATATTACTAATGATTTTTTCCTTAAATGGGGATTATTGTATTGGTGACAGTCAGCAATGAATTATTCACGTTCTATGGATGACCTTTTATTAAATTTTTACTTACGCTGCATTTGGCGTTTCCATTATGGGTGCATCTATTTTAAGCAGTTGGCGTTATTTTATGTTGCAGCGGCTATAACTGGGTCTCTCTAACTTAGGGAAATTTGTTACGTAAAAGTATGATGGCAAGTAATTTGTGTACAAGGGTGAATTTTTGTTCCGATGAGAGACGAATTACAAACATGGTACAGGCGGGCCGTTCTTCCGCTTGTGCTGTTATAGTGGATTACTGTATGTTATAGTGGATTACTGTTTCTGTTATTCATATATAAAGCACATTCTGTGGTGAAACATTATTAATAATTCATTGTGGAATATTCTGTTGGTGACGGACTGCTGCAAATAATTCTCGCCTTATGGACGGCCCATTATTAATTTTCTACCCCTGCTGCATATTGGGGTTTCTGTTACCGATGTATATAGACAGTTTGGCGGTTTTTGTGTAGCAGCAAATGTTGCTGAGACGTCTAAATTACGGAAATTTGTTATGTGAAAGTCTGATAGTAAGTAATTTGTATACAATATCGAAGTTATGTTCCAACGAGAGACAAATTACATACGTTGTGTAGACGCCCGATCTTCCGTTTCTGCTATTACAGTATATTGCCGTTTTGTTAATCTTCATTACAGCACTTTCTACAGTGAAATATTATTAATAATTCATTGTTGAATGTGGAATGTTGGTGTTGGTGATGGACTGGTACGAATAATTCACGTTTTATGGACGGTCCATTGTTAATTTTCTACTTCTGCTGCATTTTGGCGTTCCTGCTATCGACATATGTAAGCAGTTTGGCGTTTTGATGTTAAAGTTATTACGCCTTATGTCTAAATTACGGATATTTTTGTTTTGAGTCATTCTGATGGGAAGCAGATCTTACACAATAGTGAAATTTGGTTGGGATGAGAAATGAATTACATGTGTTGTGTAGATGACTGACTGTTACAGCATATTGGTGTTTTTGTTATGACCTTTAGGCCAGCTTTGCCTAGATTAGGTGGGAATGCGACATTCTGACTGTGGGTTGGCGAAGCCGACAAATGAGATAGCAAAAAAGCCGGTTGCGTCGACAGACATATAGCGTAGCCCAAGGCATGGGTTAGGTTGGAAGACAAGTCTGGTTGTGAATTGACGAAGCCAACGAATGTGAAAGCAGAAAAATTGGTTGTGGTGACAGAATGAGCAGTAGCGTAGCCCGAGGCCTAGGTTAGGTTGGGAGGCAACAGTCTGGTTGTGAGTTTGCGAAGCCAACGAATATGAAAGTTGGAAAACTGGTTATGTTGTCGGACTGGCATGTAGCATAGTCCAAGGTCTATGTCAGAGTGACATCTGTCTATCTTTAACAGTATTGGCAGTGATAAACAGATACTAATGTAAGTTCCATTAATATTTTTATTGTGTTTCAGTGATTATTCTGATCTGACCACATCGAAAGGGTGTAGGGTTGCATAATGGTGGTTATTTCGCCCTAACCTATAGAAAATTACTCAAGCGTATTATTTCCAGAGATATTATCTTTAAATTTTCTGACGTATGTTACTTTGTCTCTAATCATCTCAAGGAGGACCCACACGTACTGCAGCATACTTCGCAAGCGCGCTTGTGCAAGCGTACACGCCCAAGCACGCTTGAGAGAGTGTACGAAAAATATGCGCTAACACCAGGGTTGTACAAGCAGCTTGATGGTTGAAACTTCCTGGCAGATTAAAACTCTTGCCGGACCGAGACTCGAACTCGGGACCTTTGCCTTTCGCGGGCAAGTGCTCTACCAGGAGAGCTTCTGTAAAGTTTGGAAGGTAGGAGACAAGGTACTGGCAGAAGTAAAGCTGTGAGGACGGGGCGTGTGTCGTGCTTGGGTAGCTCAGGTGGTAGAACACTTGCCCGCGAAAGGCAAAGGTCCCGAGTTCAAGTCTCGGTCCAGCACACAGTTTTAATCTGTCAGGAAGTTTCATATCAGCGCACACTCCGCTGCAGAGTGAAAATCTCATTCTGGAAATATCCCCAAGGCTGTGGCTAAGCCATGTCTCCGCAATATCCTTTCTTTCAGGAGTGCTAGTTCTGCAAGGTTCGCAGTGCTCTACATATTTCTAGCACTTCGAGTATAGTGCTTAATTTATGATCTATCTCTATGGAAATGGGAGTCACAGAGCATTCTCGCAGTCTTAGGATAAAATTAGAGACTGAAAGACACCCTCTCACTGTCTTTGATCAACGCACTGTGCAACACCATTACCGATTTAATCTGCAGCCGACCAGAAGTATACCGCTACATTCCACGTCTTGTGAATGAATGCAGCTTGTTGTGTCCTCACCCATCCAAGTGCACAAGATTTCTCCAGATGCGCCCATTAGCATGCCTTATCGGTGTATAGTATCAGATTTTAAAGTGTTGTGACATAATAGCAGACGGTTAAGTAGAACAAGAAACAGGTGGTTTTTATGCGTGATGGAGCCCCAGACGAATGGAGTTTGAAGCATTTTATGTAAATTAACTACGCAGTCAATTTTAAAGTATTTTTCTGGTGTCTGGGATCAGTACCAGGAGGGTACTGGTAAGAGAGAACATAAACAAACACATTCCTAAGGCTACACGGTTCTGCACTTAAAACAGGCTATAATGTTAGATCGCTGGAGTTTCCGACCTATCAGTCATGTGGAATGTAGTGCTGTTACTATTCCAACGCAAGTAGTATAACTTCAGCGTATGACACACATATGTCCTGCAAGTTTCTCTACGATAAACTATGGTAACCAACTGTAAAATAAAAAAAACTATTTCCTTAAAAGATTGGCTCTGTGTGATACATACACAATATATGATATAGATATACAGATATGTATATAGATACATACAGATATGTATATATACAGATATGTGTATAGATATACAGATATGTATAGCGTCCACTGTTCACATCCGATCAGGGCTCAGAAAGTATACTATGCCCACATCAATACTATATAAAATGATCGTTAGTAACAGAGAATGCCTCTTACAAGGAAACAGATAAATGCATAGCAGCAGTGTCCAACATGTGAAATTACAAGTCATGCTGCCACTAACTCTGTAAACAGCACATCCGTCAAGCAGATGTATACATGGGGAATGCAGTGTCTCACAAACATGTATCGCTAACTTAGAATCATCTCAGTTGAAACTGAAGTCTCGATTTGACACAGATATGACAGGAGGGTGGAGTACATCGCATAAATCTTCGTTTGTTTAGAGGAATGTGTCGCAACAGGATGGTCACGTTTCATCACAAGTGAGATGGAAGTCCTCTGATGACTGGGAGATTTTAAATTAACGATTGTGAGTAGACAGTGCTGTAATTCACATACAGAACACATGGTAGTATATGAGTCGAACACCGACTGTCACATGCCTGATGCATCCTGACAGAACAGTGGAAAAAATGGTCAAAAGACCTGCAGGAACATTTTCCTCCCTAGAATGCATCATCAGTCTGCCATTAAACTGTACCTCGTTACAGTTCCATCTCAATCGATCGCCCCATCCACTCTATGTCATCCTTTAACGCAGATGCATGTAAGTTTAGAGGTAGATGGTTTTCTGTCTTCCTGAAAAGCGTCAAATACAGTAGTCAACTCGCGTGTATCACTGTTACCTCAATAGACATACAGTAGAATGCTGCCTCAATGGAAAAAAGTGACTGTTTCCCTAGTTCCCTTTGCTTCCACGTCGACGTTTTCTATGATTCTTGTTGCTGTCGCATACTTGTTCCCATGTACAAATTGTTCTGTGCCAACCAGAAGACATGCAAGCACTTCCTCGATTTCCCCACATTTTGGTGTATATTCCCTCAATTTATACGTATTTTCTCGTCATTTTTCGCAATTCTATCGATCTTATGTCAGCTCCACCGATGCGCTCATGAATAACCTCTCGTTCTGTGTTCTAAAATTGCTTTTAAATGTAGTACAGCTGCCAACATCTAGCGCAAATGCGCTATTTTTCTGATTGGGAGGCATAGTGTAGCACTGTACTCGAATGCATCCAGACACACCCCCCCCCACACACACACACACATATTACACATTTTCTGAGCATGTGCTCTGTTTTCTGTATGTCTGTGTATATATATATGCATGTGTCACGGATGGTTCCCAGGACTGGCAGTAGACTCAAGTTGGCATTCAAGTGTGGGTCAACTGCACGTTATATCTGGAGCAATGTTGGGATGCAGATCCACAATATGCCATGTCTGGGACAGGATCTGAAGGTGAATCCACCGCACACAATGTACAGATCTATGTTGGGATGCAGATCCACAATATACCACATCCGAGTTAGTGTTCAAGTGTGAATCTGCTGCACACTATATATCCAGACCGATGTTCAGAGGTGGACCCACAACACGTCGCATCTGGTATAGGGCTCGCAGGTGGTCCAACCACATGTTATGTCTGAACATGTGCTCTGTGTGAAGTTGGGTCCACTGGCGGGAGGACCAGGTCCTGAGAGCCATCTGTGACACATGCACATACAGACATACAGAAAACAGAGCACTCGCTCAGCAAATGTGGAATATGTGGGTAGAGGCGTCTGGATGCATGCGAGTACAGTGGTATACTATGCCTCCTGATCAGAAAAATAGCGCATTTGCGCTAGGTGTTGGCAGCTGTACTATATTTACTGAAGCCATACAGGACAACTTCAATAAACGCAAGATGACAATTGGAGTTGTTTTAGATATGGAAAAAGCGTATGATAAAGTATGGGGAGACAATATCATCCTCAAGCTTCACCAGGACACGCCGTTATCAGATTGTTATGTAAAAACAATTCAAGAGCGGCAGCTCTACGTTAGAACTGCAGGCAAAAACTCTGGTATGAAATTGGTGGTGGTCGGGATACCCCATGGTTGTATCATGTCTCTCAAACTGTTTGACACGTATGTAAATGATGTACTGGCTGTACCTCGTGTATCAGTCAGCCTCTACGCCGATGACACGCACTTGCTAACCACTGGGAGAAAGCTGGGCCACCTCATCACACGGATGCAGTGACAAATGGGCCTGATGGAACAGTGGGCTTTGATGAACAAAATCACTCTCAACCCGATGAAAAGGGTGGCTATATTTTTAACATAACAGAAGCCATTCCTGAATATGAGGCTCACAATCAATGCTCAGCCTATCCCATGGTCCCCAATAGTGATATACTTGGGGGTCTGTTTGGATAGAAAGCTCTCTTCTCACTCCAAGTGGGAGAGAAGAACAAAGCGGAACTATGCGTGCCTCAACCATTGGTACCTTTCTTCAAGAGCACTCACCTGAACACCGGCATGAAGATATGACTTTACAAAGCAACAGTCAAACTTACATTGGTGTATGGTTCCCCGTCTTGGGGAATGACGTATACAACGAATTTCAGATCACTTCAGGTGACAAAAAACAGGTGTCAATCTTTAGCACTGGGAGCCCGCTGGAGGACACACACACACACACACACACACACACACACACACACACACACAATTGGCCTGCACAACGCAGTACAGGAAAAGTACGAGTATCTGCAGCAAAAAATCAAAGACAAAGTACAGAAAATGTTTGACAGGATCGACAACTTACGCAGCACAACTCGGCAGTTGTAGACGATAGGAACATTCCAACGAGAGAGCTGGCACAAGTGTCGGTTGCCAGGGTCTGTACTTCACATTTATGTCAACTGGCGTTCCCTCACCACTCTGTGAAGCAGTATATCCCCTTCAGTGAAGTATGCCTACCATCAAAGCTGGTGTAAGGACCAAAATATGAGCCCAAGACCTGTTTTATATGAGTAATTCTTCTTCTTCTGCTGCTTCATTAGGACACTTCAGGATCACGTGTCACTTGTTTTGTCGTCTTCGATACAGCATGTACACGTCATAATGACGTCTAGCATGGCTTTACCAGCGTGCAATAAGGTACAATTGGTAACGACGTCGCCATAGCAGACGTTTCCGCATTTACTACATTTATATGATTAATAAATGAAGAAATGTACCATTTACCCTACACCCTACACAAGCAGCAAAATTGGCACGTCGATGACGCTGGAGTCAGCACCACATTCTTTTTTTTTTTTTAAAAAAAAGGAAAAGCCCCTCTTAGCAGCTGACGTTCGTGGACTTACAACACCTGCTCCATTCACCACCACCGCCTCCCATCACAGGTATAATTTCACCTTTTTAATATTTGTTATGTGACATCTATTTTGTATGTTACAACTACTATCAGACATCCCTCTAAATCCATTCTATATTCATATTTCAGTAGGAGGGTCTGAGCAGAGTCAAAAACTGACTGAAACTGGTTACGACGGAGATAAATGTTTTTGCGGTCGAAACTGTCTGTGTCCATATTTAAGCACTTTTAACCAGACCGCTGCTTCTCACGAGAAATTGTGTCGAAAACTAGAGAATTATGCATCAGGCCACGGCCTGATGCCAATAAAACAGGTATCGGGAATTGAGCAAATACCACCCATGAGAGCCCGCATTGTGTGAGTTGACGACTTGTTCGTGGTGTAACATTTGGTTGGGTTCTTCAGTTAGAGGGGCGTTTGAAAGATACGTGCAGAAATAAAAACTACTTACGTGTTTGGGGTAAACCCTTTTTATATTTCGACATACTCCCTTCTAGACTTACACACTTCATCCAAAACTGTTCTAATTTGTTGCTCCCTTCTGAATAATAGGAATTGTGCAAGTCTGCAAAATAGCTATTAGTAGCTGCAATCACCTCCTCGTTTGAGTAAAATCATAGTCCCGCCAGCCATTTCTTCAAATTGGGGAACAAATGGTAGTCCGAGGGAGCCAAGTCTGGAGAATGGGGGGGGGGGGGGGGAACGAGTTGGAATCCTATTTTGCGTCCACAACTGCTGAGGTGTGTGCTGCTGCATTGTCGTGATGGAAAAGGACGTTTTGCGGTTCAATAGCCCGCGTTTTTCTTGCAGCTCGGTTTTCAAACGGTCCAATAACGATGAATAATATGCACCTGTAATAGTTTTACCCTTTTCCAGATGGTTGATGAGGATTATCCCTTGCGAATCCCAAAAGACAGGCGCCATAACCTTTCCGGCCGAAGGAATGGTCTTCGCCTTTTTTGGTGCAGATTCTCCCTTGGTAACCCATTGTTTAGATTGTTGTTTGGTCTCAGGAGTATAGTAATGAATCCATGTTTCATCCACAGTGATGAAACGACGCTTAAAGTCCTGTGGATTCTTTCTGAACAGCTGCAAACCATCCTTGCAACACTTCACACGATTCCGTTTTTGGTCAAGAGTGAGCAATCGCGGAACTCATCTTGCGGATAGCTTTCTCATGTCCAAATGTTTATGCAAAATATTATGTACCCGTTCATTCGAGATGCCCACAGCACTAGCAATCTCATGCACCTTAACTCTACTGTCATCTGTCACAATATCATGGATTTTATCAATGATTTCTGGAGTCGTAACCTCCACAGGGCATCCAGAACGTTTAGCATCACTGGTGCCCACATGGCCAGTCCGAAAATTTTGAAACTACTTATAAACTGTTATAATCGAAGGTGCAGGGTCACTGTAATCTTTATCAAGCTTCTCTTTAGTCTCCTGAGACGTTTTTACTTCCATAAAGTAATGTTTAATCACCACATGAAATTCTTTTTCGTCCATTTTTTGACAATCACTCGACTACCTTGATTCATACGAACACCAAACACAAAGAAATAGACCAATATGGCTGAAACTTGGTGTGCGTTCTTTCCAAAGATGCTACTAACTAAACATGACCTCGATACGCTCCGATGGTGCCATCTCTCGGTCTTTGCACAGACTTTTCGGGTGTCCCCCTGCAGGTATCGTGATGGCGGGCGGCACGGAGTTCACGACGATCCAGGACCTGACGCCGCCAGAGGTGCAGATCCGGCAGATCCAGCGGTGGTGGGTCCACCCGTACCGGCACGTGCTCTGGCACGACATCACCATCGCGCGCCTCTTCGCACCCTGGGTCTTCGGGGAGTTCGTCGGCACGCTGCCCATTCCCGACCAGCACACGTGAGTAGCTCTGAGGCGCGCCGCTACTGTGCGGGGCAATCCAAAACTTTCCGGTTGAGGGGGAAATACGGAAGCGTCCGATCCCGGCCGTCTGCTTTGTCCCATGACATCACAAATATGGCGGAAACGACCATAAACCACGATTCCAATATGGAGCATATAAAGTCGTTACGTACACATTATGAGGACGAAAATACATCGAAAAACAAACACACACACGTTCCATAAAAAGTCTAATGACACTAACGGGACAAGCGTGGGAAATAGGGGTTTTATGGGTGGGGGCAAACTAAATATAAACACCCACCCCCATACAAAACCACGCAAAACGACCAAAGCAACCGACATCAGAAAACTCCCCAAATACCACTAAACACAATATCATTTGGAATGCCGGCCGGGTTGGCCGAGAGGTTCTAGGTGCTTCAGTCTGGAACCACGCGGCCGCTACGGTCGCAGGTTCGAATCCTGCCTCGGGCATGGATGTGTGTGACGTCCTTAGGTTAGTTAGGTTTAAGTAGTTCTAAGTTCTAGGGGACTGATGACCTCAGCAGTTAAGTCCCATAGTGCTCAGAGCCATTTGAACCATTTTAAATCATTTGGAATCGGACACTTCCCTTGTCCTATATAGCTCAACAGCAGCTCCCGATGCCATACATTAGGACCTAACACTTCCCATGACCTATATAGCTCAAAAACATCTACCGATACCAATACCAACATTCACAGCCACACATTGGAATCGAACACTTCCCTTGCCTGTTATCTTTACGACATCTCCACATACAGCCGTCCCTGGTCCGAGACGCCAGAACTTTAAGTAAGTCTCATTTCTTCACATCATACTGAACACTTTACGACTTCACCCAAAAATCCGAATAGTTGAAGAAATTTTATCAGAGACAACGCACTGTCCCCCATCATAGCCGACACCCGAAAACTGTTGACCCTGTCAGTCATATCCATACCTACCAAAGACATAAAAAAAGCAACGTACCAAAATTCACACACGACGCCACACTCGCAAACAAAACCAAAAACATCACCTAACACACCACCAGAGAGCACCACCGATCGAATCAAAACGACACCCGCAAACACGCCACTCTCACAAACTAAATTCCGCGCCGTCGTGACGTCACACACCACTACAGCCTTACGTCACGGGTTAAAGCCGACGGGTGGGATCGGACGCTTCGGTCGACCCGTTGAGGGCGTAGCAGCTTCATCCGCGCAGAGTAGCGCGACGCCTATGCGAGTATATAAGCACCGACACGTAGGCAAGGCAGTCATATCTTTCCGACGTGCGTGTTGTAAATGCGGACACGTCAAGTATGGAGACGACGTTGCCAATTGTGTGAGTCTTATTGCACGCTGGTGAAGCCTTGCGTGACGTCATTATGTGTACACGCTGTATCGAAGACGACAGAGACCGCGTATCGACTTTTGGGACCGTTCGAGAGGCTGAACTGTGGTAGCCATTATTGCAGACGAATTAGATGGACAGCTGGAAAATTGGAAATTTGTGGTAAGTTCTGTGGGACCAAACTGCTAGGCTTACACACTACTTCATCTAACTTAAACTATCTTACATTAAGGACAACACACACACCCATGCCCGAGGGAGGACTCGAAACTCCGACGTGTGGAGCTGCGTGATCCATGACAAGGCGTCCTAGACCGCGAGGCTACCCCTCGCGGAGACGGACAGCTCATTATACACCGAATCGCCAAAGAAACTGGTTGTTGTTGTGGTCTTCAGTCCTGAGACTGGTTTGATGCAGCTCTCCATGCTACTCTATCCTGTGCAAGCTTCTTCATCTCCCAGTACCTACTGCAACTAACATCCTTCTGATTCTGCTTAGTGTATTCATCTCTTGGTCTCCCTCTACGATTTTTACCCTCCACGCTGCCCTCCAATACTAAATTGGTGATCCTTTGATGCCTCAGAACACGTCCTACCAACCGATTCCTTCTTCTAGTCAAGTTGTGCCACAAACTTCTCTTCTCCCCAATCCTATTCCATACCTTCTCATTAGTTATGTGATCTACCCATCTAATCTTCAGCATTTTTTCTGTAGCCCCACATTTCGAAAGCCTCTTCTGGTATAGGGATGCATATTCAAATACAGACATGTAAACAGGCAGAATACGGTGCTGCGGTCGGCAACGCCTATATAAGTGTGTAGCGCAGTTGTTAGATCGGTTACTGGTGCTACAACTACAGGTCATCAAGAAGATTGAAGTGAATTTGAATGTGGCTTTACAGTCGGCGCACGAGCGATGGGACACATCACCTCCGAGGTAGGGATGAAGTGGGGATTTTCCCGTACAACCATTTCACGAGTATACCGCGAACATCAAGAATCCGGCAAAACATCAAATCTCCGACATCGCCGCGGACAGAAAAAGATCCTACGAGAATGGGACCAACGACGACTGAAGAGAATCGTTCAATGTGACAGAAGTGTAACCCTTTCGCAAACTGTTGCAGATTTCAATGCTGGACCATAAACAAGTGTCAGCGTGCGAATCATTCAACGAAACATCAGTATGGGCTTTCGGAGCCGAACGCCAAGTCGTGTACCCTTGATGACTGCACAACACAAAGCTTTACGCCTCGTCTGGGCCCGTCAACACTGACATTGGACTGTTGATGACTGGAAACATGTTGCCAGGTCGGACGGGTCTCGTTGCAAATCGTATCGAGCTGATGGACGTGTACAGGTATGAGGACAACCTCCTGAATCCATGGACCCTGCATGTCAGCAGGGAACTGTTCAAGTTGGTGGAGGGTCTGTAATGGTGTGAGACATGTGTAGTGATATCGGACCGCAGACCCGTGTAGATACGACTCTGACAGGTGACACATACGAGGTGCGGCTAGAAAAAAACCGGACTGATGCTGGAAAAAAACATTTATTTACAATTATTTACAATTTCATGTTATCTCCTTCAATGTACTCTCCTCCTCGGTCTCTACACCGCTCCATACGAATTTTCCAGTGTTCATAGCAATGCTGCAGATCATTTTCGGTAAGTCCATACATTACTTCCGTCGCTTTTTCTTTTACTGCTTCAACAGTCTCAAATCTAGTTCCTTTCAAAGCTGACTTGACTTTAGGGAAAAGAAAAAAGTCACAGGGGGCCAAATCAGGTGAGTAGGGTGGATGATCTAAGATGGGAATGTTGTGTTTTGCCAAAAACGTCTTCACTGACAACGCACTGTGAGCTGGGGCATTGTCTTGGTGAAGGATCCATGACTTTTTTCTCCACAAATCGTTCCGTTTTCTCCGTACTCGCTCACGTAGGGTAGCCAGGACGCTAATGTAGTAGTGCTGATTCACTGTTTGTCCCTCTGGTACCCAATCAATGTGCACAATCCCTTTGATGTCAAAAAAAAAACAATCATCATTACCTTGAATTTCGATTTCATTCGTGCTTTTTTTTTGTCGTGGAGAACCAGGAGTTTTCCAATGCATCGATTGGCGTTTAGTTTCGGGATCGTAAGTAAAAAACCACAATTCATCGCAAGTAATAACATTTTGTAAGAAGGTGGGATCACTTTCAATGTTTTCCAGGATGTCAGAACAAATCATTCTTCGGCGTTCCTTCTGTTCAATTGTAAGACACTTTGGAACCATTTTTGAACACACTTTGTTCATGTTGAAACTTTCATGAACAATCTGCCTAACACTTTCCTTGTCAACTCCTGTTAACTCAGACACTGCTCTGATTGTTAAACGGCGATCTTGTCGAACAAGTTTACCGATTTTTTCAATGTTTGCATCAGTTTTTGCTGACAATGGTCTGCCAGTGCGAGTGTCATCACTGGTGTCTTCGCGGCCATCTTTAAATCGTTTAAACCACTCAAACACTTGTGGTCGCGATAAACAATCATCACCGTACACTTGTTGTAACATTACAAACGTTTCACTTGCAGATTTTCCTAGTTTGAAACAAAATTTGATGTTAACACGCTGTTCTTTCTGTACACTCAACATTTCCCGACGCACAGACAAAACGTCAACTACTTAAAACAGACGCCACGGGCAGACTGAGTGCAGGAGGCAAATGAAACTCGAGCAGTAGGCGGAGCGAGAGTCACGTGACAGGCCACGCGACTTTCAGCCTTATTGCATTCGTTTTATTGTTTCACCAGTACTAGTCCGGTTTTTTTCTAGCCACACCTCGTACGTAAGCATCCTGTCTCATCACATGCATCCATTCGTGTCCATTGTGCAGTCCGACGGACTTGGGCAGTTCAAGCAGGAAAATGCGACATCCCACACGTCAAGAATTGCTACGGAGTGGCTCCAGGAACACTCTTTCGAGTTTAAACACTTCCGCTGGCCACCAAACTCACGACACATGAACGTTTTGAGCACATCTGGGATGCCTAGCAAAGTGCTGCTCAGAAGAGATCTCCAGTTCCTCGTACTCCTATGGATTTATGGACAGCTCTGCAGCATTCATGGTGTCAGTTCCTTCCAGCAATATTTCAGACATTAGTTGAGTCCATGCCACGTCATGTTGTGGCACTTCTGCGTGCTTGCGGGGGCCCTACATGTTCTTAGGTAGATGTACCACTTTCTTTTGCTTTTTGGAAGCTATCCATGTCTTTATTTTCTTTGAAAATGTCCACCTGTCACCTTTTGGAAAAATATGACGTCAAAATAAGCTTTGGAGGCAAATTTTGATGTCAAAGAAAGAACATTACAGTGGCTCACTCAGTTACATGAAGATATGGAGTGAGGTTCAGTACTCAGTAGTACTGAGGGGTCTATTATTATTTTTTTTTTTTAATGCGAAAATTGTCGCCAAGTAGCAGCGTGCGGCGTGGTACAGAGTCCACATTAAACACGATGCAAGTAGCGAATTAGCTTCAGATATGATTAAGTTGTTAAAATTATAGACTGAAATGTGTAACACCAAAGCATACCCTCCATATTGCCGACCAATTACAAACACCATTGAAGAACTGCATCAGTGTGTCTGAAGTTGTCCCAGTGCGGGTAGTTTATTAGTAAGGATTATTGAATCTGACCTCAAAGCACACATTCTAGATTTTCGATCTCAATAGGGAGACAGACCGGTGCCAGTCTGACCTTCTTGCTGTGAGACTTCAAGAAAGTCATTGGTCACATCATTTTATCTACTCGTCGGTAAGGTAGTCCTCAAAACTTCGAAGACAGATGAACTGACTTATCAAAAGTGAATGTTGTCTGATGTTATCTAGAATCATAAGTAGAAGGTTAAAACGAAAGTTTTCTCCACATAACTGAAATATTCGTAGATTGCCTGGATCTTTATGAAGTGTGTGGTTTACAGTGAAAGTGATCGGTTCCAGTTTTTAAACACTTATTCTTCCGTTTGTAACACCTGATCAAATCCATAATGACACATTGAAAAGAGGGCGAGTTGTACTGTACATCTTCGTGAAACAACTGACTGGTTCACAAATCAAGAAACATACTTTTTCACAAGTTTAAATCTTAGTGAAATAATAGTCAAGTAACTAACACAGGTTACACTTCGAGATCAGCTCAAACTGCCCCGACCCAGCAGCCTCGCTGCTTCCCTATTTATATATTCTAAATAATGGATGCTCACTTGGACCATTATTACTTAATAATGACAACATATTTTTAATCGTATTTCCAATTAAAAGTTCCAAACCTAAGATGTTCTGATTACACAGAATAATACGTCTAAAATTACATAATTGAATAATATGTGAAGTTTATAATGCAAAAATGTTTTTAAATGTGAAAATTCCATCTAAATATGAGTACAATAATGAATTTCACAAAATTAATTAATACACGCTGATTACACAATGACTCACATTCCTAACAATAATTGAAGCTAAGAGGGTAAAACGAAACACGTTTTGAGTGACTGAATTTGTAACACATGTCTAGAATTTTATAATTAGGCGTATATCTGGTTACAACAATACAAGTTTAATTAATACACTCATTAAGACGGAATGTTCTTTACATCTTTCATCCTAAATTTACGTTTTACATTATGTGCCTTCATTTGCAAGCGACAGAATAATTTCTTGAATGAGTAAACTACATTCGTAAAAGTCCAATTATTTGAATAATTACAGTTGGTGATTAATACCATATATTTTATTCCTACCATTTTCACTAATTCAAGTCTTTCGCATTACTACAATGAATGCCACAGTTTGTTAAAATACATCGTCGTTTGTTTTATTTTGTAATAGTGTCTGCTAATTAGTCTCCAATTTAGTGTCATTTTTATGAAATTCACGGATCACCACAATACCAATCATTTTAAATTGAGGTGTTGTACCACACGATGTCAGGGAATCATAGTTTTCATTAAGTCTTTGTATATTAGGTATAATACAATCCAATGCTAAAAATTTAACTTATTTGGTTTCTTTGTACGTGATGCATGCAGCATTTTTGCTGAAAACAGGTGACCAAATAGCTTTTTTCTCAAATGCCAGTTTCGAGTGACTGTACTGAGCTGAAAATATTTGCAGATGGTCGTTTATATCAGTAAAATGCAAAATTTTACTAACATTACTCATTTGAGACTGTCAACACACTTTAAAATTAGCTGGAGTAATCTCATCGCAGTTCCCAAATGATGATGCATTCTAGATTGAACAGTTCTATTTTCGAGTAAAGTAGGATGAAAATATCAAACTACTTGGAAGAATAATCGGATGTACTTGTTTCTACGTCTGTGTTTGGTGTGACAGGACAAATTACTTTTCTTACATACATTGTCATTAGTCATGTACTAAGCTTTTAGGATTGCGATGAGTTACGAAACTTTCCATTTCACTGATATGATATGTGTGACTGGTCAACAATTTGACGGATGCACGTTGGCCTCATACATTTCAGTCTTTTCTTGTAACGCCTGAATCGTTTCTGCGTAGAGTTTAGCGTGTACTCGGCTGTATGCTCTACTTGGCATCAATATTCGCATTTAAAAAAAAATAGATCTTCATACTTTCGAACACAGGGCCTCTGTCACCTCATAACTTCATGTAACTGATTGAGCCATTTTAATGTTCATTCCCTGGCTGTCAAAAAATGATTCAAATGGCTCTAAGCACTATGGGACTTAACATCTGAGGTCATCAGTCCCCTAGGCTTAGAACTACTCAAACCTAACTAACCTAAGGACATCACACACATCCATACCCGAGGCAGGATTCGAACCCGCGACCGTAGCAGCAGCGCGGTTCCGGACTGAAGTGCATAGAACCGCTCGGCCACAGCGGCCGGCTTCCCTGGCTGTCAGATTTATCTTTTAAATAACTTACCGTGAGCTCATTTTTCCCCCCCTAATATTGGCAGGTCCACATTTTGAAACAAAATAAAAACGTCAGCAACTTCCAAAACTGCAGTGAGTACTCCAATTGAAGATATAATGAGCTGCTCCTTTAATTCGTCTGCAGAAATGGCTACCGCAGCTTAGCATCTCGACCGATCACAGAAGTCGATACGTGGCTCTACCGTCTTCGACGCACCGTGTACACGTCACAGTGTCGTGACTCGTTAGCTGACCAGCATGCAATAAGACTCGCCCTTACCAGTTCCGTCCAGACGGAACCTATTTTGGATGTTTTACCCGCTTTTTAGTAAATAATAACAAGCACTTGTTATAACCGAGACCAAACAAATACCGAAAAATACTGCTTATTCAGAACTAAAATACCGCTATCGGTTTTATCTGGTCGGCTTTTCCCATCCATAGTAGACACGGCGCGATTTCCAGGATAGAGTATGGTGAAGGGGGCGGGAGGGGGAACGCTAGGTCGGCTGTCGGGTGGTGCTACCCGGCCGACCGTCGGCTCGAAAAATTGGTCGCTAATTGGCCAAAGCGTCCGCATACGTCCAGTTTGTCCGTCGTTGGTGCCTGTGTAGAACCCTTGAAGAAAGTTTTGTTATGGAAGGAAGCGTGTGTGTGTGTGTGTGTGTGTGTGTGTGTGTGTGTGTAAGGGAGGGGTGTTAGGGGGCGATGAAAATTGCAGAGACAGTCTGAGACTTGAGGCTGCAGTGTGTAGGTTCTGGTGGCTGTGGGATGCGGCAGTTATGCCGCGGCGAAGAGGGTTCATCTACATCTACATTTATACTCCGCAAGCCACCCAACGGTGAGTGGCGGACGGCACTTTACGTGCCACTGTCATTACCTCCCTTTCCTGTTCCAGTCGCGTATGGTTCGCGGGAAGTACGACTGCCGGAAAGCCTCCGTGCGCGCTCGAATCTTTCTAATTTTACATTCGTGATCTCTTCGGGAGGTATAAGTAGGGGGAAGCAATATATTCGATACCTCATCCAGAAACGCACCCTCTCGAAACCTGGACTGCACGCTACACCGCGATGCAGAGCGCCTTTCTTGGAGAGTCTGCCACTTGAGTTTGCTAAACATCTCCGTAACGCTATCACGGATACCAAATAGCCCTGTGACGAAACACGCCGCTCTTCTTTGGATATTCTTTATCTCCTCTGTCAACCCGACCTGGTACGGATCCCACACTGATGAGCAATACTCAAGTATAGGTCGAACGAGTGTTCTGTAAGCCACCTCCTTTGTTGATGGGCTACATTTTCTAAGGACTCTCCCAATGAATCTCAACCTGGCACACTCCTTACCAACAATTAATTTTATATGACCATTCCACTTCAAATCGTTCCGCACGCATACTCCCAGATATTTTACAGAAGTAACTGCTACCAGTGTTTGTTCCGCTATCATATAATCACACAATAAAGGATCCTTCTTTCTATACTTTCGCAATACATTACATTTGTCTACGTTAAGGGTCAGTTGCCACTCCCTGCACCATGTGCCTATCCGCTGCAGATCTTCCTGCATTTCGCTGCAATTTTCTAATGCTGCAACTCCTCTGTATACTACAGCATCATCCGCGAGAAGCCGCTTGGAACTTCCGACACTATCTCCCGCTCTCTCCCAATGCCATTATCACTCCTGCAGTTCCCTGAAAAAGACCCCGAATAGCCTACGATTCCTGTCGGATGACGATGTGCAACAGCCAGTTACGAACTTCTTCAGGAAGCATGACGCGATGTCTTACCAGACAGGTCTCTTCAACCTGGTGCGTCAGTGTGCGGATTGCCTCCACGCCTGCAGCCATTTTACCTGATTGGCATCCCGATTCTGGAGTGTACTGCCTTAGAACGGAAACTTTTTCGTTGCTCTTATGCTCCGACGAAAAAAAAATTGCAACACCAAGAAGGAGCTGTGCGACACAAACAAAAGTTTGTAGGCTTGTTTCTACATCTGAAAGTTGATGTCTATTCAAATTTCGCGCCAGTTCCATAAGCGTGGCGCTACTAGCGCCACAACGAGGATGCAAATCAGGTTTTCTTTGAACACACACTGTGTCGTGAGCGTTAGTTACCTTTGAGATTGGACGTGGTGAGTTGATGTTGGTCCAGAATGCACTAGGCGACAAAGGCGCCATTATCAATATCTCCCTGAGTTTGAACGAACTCGTGTAATAGTGATACAGAGAGCTGGATTTTCCTTCTGCGATACTGCAGAAAGACTCGGCAGAAATTTAGCCACTGTGCATGATTCCTGGAAGTGGTGGTCACGAGAATGTACGTTTGCAAGAAGACCGGATTCTGGACGGCCACGTCGCACTACCGAGAGATAAGACCATCAAAATTCAAATGGCTCTGAGCTCTATGGGACTTAACATCTGAGGTCATTAGTCTCCTAGAACTTAGAACTACATAAACCTAACCAACCTAAGGACATCACACACATCCATGCCCGAAGCAGGAATCGAACCTACGACCAGAGCGGTCGCGCGGTTCCAGAATGTAGCGCCTAGAACCGCTCGGCCACACTGGCCGCCTAAGACCATCATGTCAGGCGTTTGGTTCTGGCACAATGTACCGTATATGCAGAAACAATCTGAGCAGCAGTCGGCACCACAGTGACACAACGAACTATTATACGACGAGCGTTTGAAAAGTCCGTGCAAAGTCCGAAAATGGCACCACCGGTGTGTAACGAGGTCATGTTTAGTTAATAGCATCTTTGGAAAGAACTCACACCAAGTTTCACCCATATTGGTCTATTTCTTTGTGTTTGGCATTCGTGTGAATCAAGGAAGTCAGATGATTGTCAGAAAAAGGACGAAAAAGAATTTCGTGTGATGATTAAACGTTACTTTATGAAAGGTAAAACACCTCAGGAGACTAAAGAGAAGCTTGATAAACATTACGGCGACTCTGCACCTTCGATTAGAACAGTTTATAAGTAGTTTCAAAATTTTCGGAGTGGCCATATGATGCAGAACGTTCTGGACGCCCTGTGGAGGTTACGACTCCAGAAATCATTGATAAAATACATGATATGGTGACGGATGACAGAAGAGTTAAGGCGCGGGAGATTGCTAGTTCTGTGGGCATCTCGAATGAACGGGTACATAATATTTTGCGTAAACATTTGGACATGAGAGAGCTATCCGCAAGATGGGTTGCGCGATTGCTCACGCTTGACCAAAAACGGAACCGTGTGAAGTGCTGCAAGGATGGTTTGCAGCTATTCAGGAAGAATCCGCAGGACTTGAAGCGTCGTTTCGTCACCGTGGATGAAACATGGATTCATTACTATACTCCTGAGACCAAAGAACAATCTAAACAATGGGTTACCAAGGGCGAATCTGCACCAAAAAAGGCGAAGACCATTCCTTCGGCCGGAAAGGTTATGACGGCAGTCTTTTGGGATTCGCAAGGGATAATCCTCTTCAACAACCTGGAAAAGGGTAAAACTATTACAGGTGAATATTATTCATCGTTATTGGCCCGTTTGAAAACCGAGCTGCAAGAAAAACGCCGGCGATTGGACCGCAAAAAAGTCCTTTTCCATCACGACAATACACCAGCACACACCTCAGCAGTTGTGGTCGCAAAATTAATGGAAATAGGATTCCAACTCGTTTCACATCCCCCCTGTTCTTCAGACTTTTCTCCCTCCGACTACTATTTGCTCCCCAATTTGAGGAAATGGCTGGCGGGACAAAGATTTTATTCAAACGAGGAGGTGATTGCAGCAATTAATAGCTATTTTGCAGACTTAGACAGTTCCTATTATTCAGAAGGAAACAACAAATTAGAAAAGCGCTGGACGAAGTATGTAAGTCTAAAAGGAAACTATGTCGAAAAATAAGAATGGTTTACCCCAAACACGTAAGTAGTTTTTATTTTTGCACGGATTTTTCAAACGCCCCTCGTATATTGTGTTCCAACATTATGAATGACCTCGAAAAGAACGGTCCGTCAACACGGATTTAGAAAACATCGTTCTTGTCAAACACAACTAACGCTTTCCTCACACGAAGTCTTGAGTGCTATCGACAAGGGATTTCAAAATTATTCCGTATTTCTAGATTTTCGGAAGGCTTTTGACGCTATCCTCAGAAACTGCTTGTAACCAAGTTGTGTGCTTATGAAACATCTTGCCAGTTATGTTTCTGGATTCGTGATTTCCGGCCAGGGAGCTCACAGTTCGTACTAACTATCTAGTAAAACAGATGCGATTTCTGGCGTTCCCCAAGGGAATGTTACGGGCCCTTTGCGGTTCCTTATCTACCTAAACGATTTAGGAGATAATCTGAGCAGTCCTCTTAGATTGTTTGCAGATGATGCTGTCATTTATCGTCATGTAATTTCATCAGATGATCAAAACGATTTGCAGAATAATTTAGACAACGTATCTATAAAGTGCGAAAAGTGGCAGTTCACTCTGAATCATCAAAAGTGTGAAGTCATCCACATGAAAATAAAAAGAATCACCTAAATTTCAGTTACACGGTAAATCATACAAATCTAAAGGCTGTAAACTCAGCTGAATTCTTGGGGATTACAATTACAATAAATTAAATTGGAACGATCACACAGAAAATGTTGTGGCTAAAGCAAAACCAAAGACTGCGTTTTATTGCCAGAGCATTTAGAAAATGTAACAGGTCTACAAAAGAGACTGCTTGCACTACGCTCGTCCGCCCTGTTCTGGAGTACTGCTGCGCGGTGTGGGGTCCGTACCAGATGGGATTAACGGAGTAAATGGAGAAAACTCAAAGGTCAGCTCGTTTTGTATTATCGAGAAATGGGCGAGAGGGTGTCACGGACAGGGGTGGAGGATTTGGGGTGGACGTCATTAAAACAAGGCAGTTTTCGTTGCGACAGAATCTTCTCACGAAATTTCTCTTCCGAATGCGGAAATATTTTATTGATGCCGACCTAGACAGGGAAAAACGATCATCGTAATAAAATAAGGGAAACCGGAGATCGCACGGGAAGATATAGGTGTTAGTTTTTTCCGCGCGCTTTCGAGAGTAGCATAATACAGAATTACTGTGAGTGTGGTTCGACGAACCCTCTATCAGGCACTTAAATGTGATTTGCAGAGTAGCCATGTAGATCTAGCCTACGCATAACTGTACTAGTATCAGAGGGTATTTATTGTGATTAATAACATGCTTGTGCTGATACGTTGTTCGAGGCACGTACAGATCAGCACCCTAGAGTTTCAGTGGAGTGGAAATACTGCAACCGCCCGTTCGAAGTCGTGTAGGCCTTCTTCAGTGTCGCTATGACTGCGCGGCTGGACCCAAACGCCTTGCAGTGTACAAACAGCCTCGCTTCCAAAACTACGCACCGGCACCTCAGCGCCTGTCTGTTTGGCGGGACACGACTGCAACGGAGCTGCTTCTCTCTTAGTATTGCTCAGAATTAACGACGGCGTTACTCTGCGGTTATCTGTCCATTACCGCGTCTTTACTTCTGAAGGATCGATTGGTTGAAGAATTTCATCTGTCATCCGAGGCTTGCGTTTGTTACTCTCTGTGTCCTTTAGTTTTCCTTGGTTCACTTTGTTCACTATAGATCTGACACGGTTCCACGTGTCTCCGTCATTATTTATATTTTTGTTTGATAGGATGTAATCTAAAGTTGTGCACAATGCGGGCTGAACTGTTTTGCATCTGTAATCGTGTTTATTTGGTCCGGTAAATCTTACATTTATCATACAGAACATCAGATTTTGGACAAGTCAATGCAAATATATCTTATGTTTACATGACGTTTTCTATGTATTAATGAATACAGTTTTTCATTCTGACTTAAAATTAAACCAGTGTGGCCATAAAATTAGAATCGAAAATATGAATAAACTAATATTTATGAGTAGAGTCTTTACATGCTACAAACTGATAGTCATATTTACACAATGATTTTCTAAGTGATAAAAGGTGTGGCTTATACACTTAACATTAACTTTCTTAGGTTTTCAAAGATTTTGGAGGACAGAAGCAAGGCTATAAGAGATATGCTTTAAATTTTTTCAGATCGTTTATTACTTTAATTTCTTTTTGCAATTTATTGTGATTAGTTTTACCGTGGTGCGATGTTCCATTTTGGCATGAACTAGTTTTTATTTGGGACACGTGAACGTTAGTTTTCTGTCTCGTGTTGTGATGATGCAGATTTTCATTTTTGAGGAGGGCACTTGAATTTGTTATTGTATATTTCATAGTAATGATTACACTTTCAAAGATGTAAATACGTGTAAGAGGAAGAATCCCTATCCTTTTCAATAAAGATCTTCAGGGTTTGTTCTTTGTATTGCAGCCATGATTCTCACAGTTCTTTTTCCATCCTGAACAGCTACCACAGGCAGAATGTTTCTGTGGAGTGGAAATAGCGCGCTGGCCGATTCGAAATTGCGTGACCTTTCTATGTCACTACGACTGTTTCTCATCGGAGTTCGAGGATTGCATTTTGACTGGTTCTTTGGGCTGGGTGTTATTTTTCATTTTCGTACTCATTGCAGGTTCCAAAAGATTTTTATCGGCGTTAATAATCGCACCAGTGTATGTCTTCAGACTTCTTATGGAATTACTGACTCGTTTATTTGTACTTTGTCAACATTTGTGGTCCATGTGTGTAGAGATGATGTGGCGGCAGCTCAGAATGAGTGCTTTCTGTTATTAACTTCTCCTTTTGGGATAGCTGGACCAGCTGATCATCTCAGTTATTGCCAGTCCCTAAATTAAAATTATCTATTATATCAGTTTCCCGACTATGGGCTACCTTGGCATTGAAACTGCCCATTGCTGTGGTGATCTCAGTTAGTTTGGTGACAGACAGGGTTGTCTTGACCTGGGTGTAAAAACTTTAGATGTCATCACTTGATGTGTCACAAGCTGGGCATGCAGCTAGATAGTATTCAGCAGAATGGGTTTTGTTTTGAACTGTAAGAAAATGACCCATCAGACAAAGATACAAATTTCTTGACGGTTCCATCGATAACTGAGTGTACTATGAAACCCACTCAATTGAAATGGTGTAGATCACTGTTGCCTACATAATATACCTGATAACCATCAAGTTTAAATTTTCCAGAATTAGGCCGGCATGTCTCACTGATTCTGAGGATCTCAACTTTGAGTCTTTCCAATTCTCGATGTTCAGAGTGGCCGTCCTTTTCGAGACTACCCCAGCCACTGAAGGATTGCCCGGAACTGCGTGCTTGGATTCAAATTTTCCAGTCGTGCTAGAAATTTTCCTGGGAATGCATATGAGGTGGTTTCCCATTGATTTCCTCGCGCTGTTTTCACATCGCTTATGACACTATGGCTACGCTCTCAAATTTGTGTCATACTAGCATAATAACCAACATCTAGACTGGTTCCAATGTGCAATAATAACGAAGCTTCTGCCTTCCATCGTTATGAATTTCTGTAGCATTTTCTGCACTGAGGGACCACATTCCTACCTCAAGGATCATTTGCCAGAGTTCCTGGCCTTTCAGGGCGAAGATAAGACTAGAGACTGCTAATGAAAGACCGCCTTGGATTCGCAACCTCACACTGTCAGGGTAGAAAAAAGTAAAAGTTGGGCGAGAGAGGCTAATAGGAAAGAGAACAAGTTACTCACTAGTAAGTGGAAGAAGTGTCAGACTTGGCTAAGAGCCTGTGTGGTTGCTGCCCATAAAGTCCCAAGAAGGGAGCCCTCTAAGGGACTACTCTTTGTCTGATCTCTCGCCTACTGACCAATATGGCATAGGCACACCCACCGAGAGCATAGCTGAATAGATGACTGAGGCACAAAAACCTCATCACTACACTGGGGGTTAGTCCACAAGGAAGTTTAACCGAGCGAGGTGGCGCAGTGGTTCGACACTGGACTCGCATTCGGGAGGACGACGGTTCAATCCCGCGTCCGGCCATCCTGATTTAGGTTTTCCGTGATTTCCCTAAATCACTCCAGGCAAATGCCGGGATGGTTCCTCTGAAAGGGCACGGCCGACTTCCTTCCCCATCCTTCCCTAATCCGATGAGACCGATTGACCACGCTGTCAGGTCTCCTTCCCCAAACAACCAACCAACCAACCAAGGAAGTTTAATATCGTTAATGCAACTAAATCGGAGATCTCTTGGATAAAATAATCATAAAAAGACTTGATACGATTGAAATTCTCAAAAGAAAAATTGAGGATAGAAAACAATTCGAAAATAAAATAAAAAACAAGCAAATTGAACAAGTCTCAAGTAAAGAAACAGGGAAAATCGACAGAGGAAAGAAAGAAAGAGATAAAAAGGTATTGGAAAAAATAGAAAAGTAGAAAATGAAATAAAACTGTGGGTCAGGTTCACATGCTCTCCTGAACGGGAATAATCGGAAATTACATTTCAAAGATGGTGACGGCAAAATCCCTTGCTATTGGCTGGAGCCCCCTGATGTCACAGCGAGAATGCATACCACAGCACAGCAGGATGGTTATACGGAAAATGCGTTGCATCACAGATGATGTGACGTGTTACTGGTTTATTTCACTTTTGGTGGGATTCAATAACAAGTTGGGCACATGAGATCAAGTGGCATGACAGATGATTACGTCCGGGGCTAAGTAAACCATAGTGAAGATGAAGAAAAAGTCGCTCATCTGATGAAGAAGAAGATAGAATTGTAGCCTGTTACAGACTCCCATCGCCGTTTATCACATGCAGATGCAATCCCTAGCTACTTCCTTCTTGTGGCAATTTCTTCATAATGTCCAACTTAGCCTTTTGATTCAAATACCAAATCTTTACTAATGTTCTCGTTATTACACAATGAGCAATAACTGTGTCATGAATCTCAGGGAATTTTTGTTTCAATTATGTTGTTGTTCTTGTTGTCTTCAGTCCTGAGACTGATTTGATGCACCTCTCCATGCTACTCTATCCTGTGCAAGCTTCTTCATCTCCCAGTACCTACTGCAACCTACATCCTTCTGAATCTGCTTAGTGTATTCATCTCTTGGTCTCCCTCTACGATTTTTACCCTCCACGCTGCCCTCTAATACTAAATTGGTGATCCCTTGATGCCTCAGAACATGTCCTACCAACCGATCCCTTCTTCTGGTCAAGTTGTGCCACAAACTTCTCTTCTCCCCAATCCTATTCAATACTTCCTCATTAGTTATGTGATCTACCCATCTAATCTTCAGCATTCTTCTGTAGCACCACATTTCGAAAGCTTCTATTCTCTTCTTGTCCAAACTATTTATCGTTCATGTTTCACTTCCGTACATGGCTACACTCCATACAAATACTTTCAGAAATGACTTCCTGACACTTAAATCTATACTCGATGTTAACAAATTTCTCTTCTTCAGAAACGCTTTCCTTGCCATTCCCAGTCTACATTTTATATCCTCTCTACTTCGACCATCATCAGTTATTTTGCTCCCCAAATAGCAAAACTCCTTTACTACTTTAAGTGTCTCATTTCCTAATCTAATTCCCTCAACATCACCCGACTTAATTCGACTACATTCCATTATCCTCGTTTTGCTTTTGTTGATATTCATCTTATATCCTCCTTTCAAGACGCTATCCATTCCATTCAACTGGTCTTCCAAGTCCTTTGCTGTCTCTGACAGAATTACAATGTCATCGGCGAACCACAAAGTTTTTATTTCTTCTCCATGGATTTTAATACCTACTCCGAATTTTTCTTTTGATTCCTTTACTGCTTGCTCAATATACAGATTGAATAACATCGGGGAGAGGCTACAACCCTGTCTTACTCCCTTCCCAACAACTGCTTCCCTTCCATGTCCCTCGACTCTTATAACTGCCATCTGGTTTCTGTACAAATTGTAAATAGCCTTTCGCTCCCTGTATTTTACCCCTGCCACCTTCAGAATTTGAAAGAGACTATTCCAGTCAACATTGTCAAAAGCTTTCTCTAAGTCTACAAATGCTAGAAACGTAGGTTTGCCTTTCCTTAATCTATTTTCTAAGATAAGTCGTACGTTCAGTATTGCCTCACGTATTCCAACATTTCTACGGAATCCAAACCGATCTTCCCCAAGGTCGGCTTCTACCAGCTTTTTCATTCGTCTGTAGAGAATAGGCGTTAGTATTTGACATCCGTGACTTATTAAACTGATTGTTCGATAATTTTCACATCTGTCAACACCTGCTTTCTTTGGGATTGGAATTATTATATTCTTCTTGAAGTCTGAGGGTATTTCGCCTGTTTCATACATCTTGCTCACCAGATGGTAGAGTTTTGTCAGGACTGGCTCTCCCAAGGCCGTCAGTAGTTCTAATGGAATGTTGTCTACTCCGAGGGCCTTGTTTCGACTCAGGTCTTTCAGTGCTCTGTCAAACTCTTGACGCAGTATTGTATCTGCCATTTTATTTTCATCTACATCCTCTTCCATTTCCATAATATTGTCCTCAAGTACATCGCCCTTGTATAGACCCTCTATATACTCTTTCCACCTTTCTGCTTTCCCTTCTTTGCTTAGAACTGGGTTTCCATCTGAGCTCTTGATGTTCATACAAGTGGTTCTCTTATCTCCAAAGGTCTCTTTAATTTTCCTGTAGGCAGTATCTATCTTACCCCTAGTGAGATAAGCCTCTACATCCTTACATTTGTCCTCTAGCCATCCCTGCTTAGCCATAGAGCCATAGAGCACAGATATTTTATGACGTTTTTTGTTTGTTTGCAAACTATGTTCCATTAAAAGCAGCAAATTCTGCTTCAACGTACATGTGGTATTATGTGTTGATACCACGCCAGTGGATATTATAGCAACAGAATTGTAAGTTTCCATCCGACGCTGGTAGCAGTTGTGCGGGATCTGGCGGACCTAATGGACAGCACCCGCTGGACCCAATGGAGAGCACCCGCTGGACCTAATGGACAGCACCCGCTGGACCCAATGGAGAGCACCCGCTGGACCTAATGGACAGCACCCGCTGGACCTAATGGACAGCACCCGCTGGACCCAATGGAGAGCACCCGCTGAGCTATGCTCTGTACCATGAGCGCCCTCTGCCACCGCTTTATAGGACGACTGGCTGCAGCCGCTCAACCCACTTACACTCGGACCCTTTCCACCACGACGCCAAGGAGGAGGGAAGTATGTTTCTTATTGATGCAGAGAGAGGGGGGGACTGGCAATGTTTTGCGGTTGAGCTGTACGCAATGTTTGCCTGCAAAGGTATCAGCGAGTTATGACTGGCTTCCTGTTACTGGGAGCTCCCTCCCTGAATGATTGAGCGCCATTTGAACCAGCCACTAGATCAGTTGTGTTGGAGACGATTACAGATACATATTGTTTAAATAACGCAAATTTCTCTATCATGCCCCTGGGGAGATGGTTTGGTGTAGTGTTGGGCAGACTTGTGGTACTCTCCTGTTCCTGACATGGGATTCTCTGATGGCTATGAGTGCTGATGGCGCTCCATACCATACAGGCATTATACAGCGAATGCATAATGTACGTGTGTACTTGTAGCAACGTGTTGGGATCTGTTTGTCATTGTTACCACACGTGCGAGATCCCTCAGTCAGAAGTGATATAGCAGCAGAGTCAGGAAGAAGGCTGGAGATGATTACACCTTTTATAAAGCAACTTTCTCAGCAGTTGCTGGTTTGGGTTAAAGTGTGCCCACATTCATACTCCAAGCATCGGTGTTTGTGGTTGTACCCCCACATGGCAGACTCCGAGGTGGGGTCTACCCAGCAGGCGACATGGTTTTCGCAGGGGTGGTTTCAGTTACTGGTCAGCTCTATCTCTAGGTAGCTCTGATTGGAGGCATCAGAATTTCACTTGATGTTACACGTTCTAGTAATGTGATCGTGTCTTCCCATCGATTTATCCATCAGGGTGTGGTATTTCTTATACATTAATTTTGGTTAGAAATCGATAGTGCTCATAGTGTTTGCTGAGAAATCATAATTTCTAGTAATGTGTGCCCGCATCTCGTGGTCGTGCGGTAGCGTTCTCGCTTCCCACGCCCGGGTTCCCAGGTTCGATTCCCGGCGGGGTCAGGGATTTTCTCTGCCTCGTGATGGCTGGGTGTTGTGTGATGTCCTTAGGTTAGTTAGGTTTAAGTAGTTCTAAGTTCTAGGGGACTGATGACCATCGATGTTAAGTCCCATAGTGCTCAGAGCCTAAGAGCCAAGTAATGTGTTAGTTTCTAAAACGTTCAATATTACGTCACACACATACTAATAATGGAGTAGTGGATTAGAAATGACGAATAAATCAGAACAATGCTGCTACGGTCGTGGCTGAGAGCATCATGAAGTCAGTGTCACACAATGTGATCAGACACGCAATGTGAATCTACAACACAACATGACACAACACATTGGGGTGACGTGACCTCTTGACGCAGTGCGACACAATGTTGACATGATGTTGAGAGCAGTTTGCTGGAATTAACATAATTGCGAACATGAACACAGTTTTTGAAAATATGGAAAGTACATAAAATTTAGGAAAATGAAAGTACTTACACTACTGGCCATTAAAATTGCTACACCACGAAGATGACGTGCTACAGACACGAAATTTAACCGACAGGAAGAAGATGCTGTGATATGCAAATGATTTGCTTTTCAGAGCATTCACACAAGGTTGGCTGGACTCGCATTCGGGAGGACGACGGTTCAATCCCGCGTCCGGCCATCCTGATTTAGGTTTTCCGTGATTTCCCTAAATCACTCCAGGCAAATGCCGGGATGGTTCCTCTGAAAGGGCACGGCCGACTTCCTTCCCCATCCTTCCCTAATCCGATGAGACCGATGACCACGCTGTCTGGTCTCCTTCCCCAAAACCAACCAACCAACACAAGGTTGACGCCAGTGGCGACACCTACAACGTGCTGACATCAGGAAAGTTTTCAACCGATTTCTCATACACAAACAGCAGTTGACCGGCGTTGCCTGCTGAAACGTTTATGTGATGCCTCGTGTGAGGAGGAGAAATGCGTACCACCACGTTTCCGACTTTGATAAAGGTCGGATTGTAGCCTATCGGTATGGGGTGCCATTGGTTACACGTCTCGGTTACCTCTTGTTCGCATTGACGGTACTTTGAACAGTGGACGTTACATTTCAGGTGTGTTACAACCCGTTGTTCTACCCTTCATTTGATCCCTGCGAAACCCTACATTTCAGCAGGATAATGCACGACCGCGTGTTGTAGTTCCTGTACGGGCCTTACTGGATACAGAAAATGTTAGACTGCTGCCCTGGCCAGCACATTCTTCAGATCTCTCACCAATTTAAAATGTGTGGTCAATGGTGGCCGAGCAACTGGCTTGTCACAATAGGCCAGTCACTACTCTTGATGCACTGTGGTATCGTGTTGAAGCTGCATGGTCAACTGTACCTGTACACGCCATCCAAGCTCTGTTTGACTCAACGCCCAGGCGTATCAAGGTTTGTTCTCGGTACTGATTTCTCATGATCTATGCACCCAAATTGCGTGAAAATGTAATCACATGTCAGTTCTAGTATAATATATTTGTCCAATGAATACCCGTTTATCATCTCCATTTCTTCTCGGTGTAGCAATTTTAATGGCCAGTAGTATAGTTATGTGTCTGTGGGGGGACTATGCTGGTGCATATAATGGTTGTATGTTATGTTGTTATTAAGAAATACCCATAGCCTAGATTTCAAGTGGCATGTCTAACATGATTCGTTATTTACAAACAGCCGCAGTCTACAACCTCTCCTTATGCTGCTCAACTCCAGGTTATACAGCTTCAGTTATAAAATATGAATTTAGAAGGGGTGCTTCAATAGCGGTGGAATTGATTTGGTCACATACTGCGTTGTGATTACCTGAGGGCATGATTATGTCGACATGTCATCAGTAACAGTGGGGGTGGATGTTGTGTAATTGAATAAAAAATGAGAAGTGTGGAGAAAATACGTAAAATTCTGGAAAACCCTGAAAAATTTACTAATGTGGGTGAAAAGTTCGTCAATTGGGGAAAACACCATAAATGTGGAAAATATGTAACACTTTGGAAGGATGAGAGTACTTACATCTCTGCCAGGGTGTGGTCCTGCTGGTGTCAAATGACATGACATTAAATTGGTATTAACAAATAGAACTTCAGTGAGTTGAGTTGACGTAATTTGTTGTTAACGAACAGCAGACACAGCCTGCTACCTCTCCCTATGCTGCTCACCTGTAGAGCGAATTCGCCCCCTCAGTTGTCCCAATCATAAGAGATGATGATGTAGAGGGGGAGTAGGGGCTTTTTGATCCTCATTGGTCGAGAGAATTAGGGTGGACAGGGGGAGGTGGGGAGGGCTGTTGATTCCTGTGGGTGACCTTGAATAATCTCTAGAGGTTCCTCAGCAGAGAGGGTGTGGGTCACCAAGGAGCCCGACTGGGTAACCTGACACTGGATGCCCTTGTGGACAGGGGGAGGTGGGGAGGGCTGTTGATTCCTCTGGGTGACCTTGAATAATCTCTAGAGGTTCCTCAGCAGAGAGGGTGTGGGTCACCAAGGAGCCCGACTGGGTAACCTGACACTGGATGCCCTTGTGGACAGGGGGAGGTGGGGAGGGCTGTTGATTCCTCTGGGTGACCTTGAATAATCTCTAGAGGTTCCTCAGCAGAGAGGGTGTGGGTCACCAAGGAGCCCGACTGGGTAACCTGACACTGGATGCCCTTGTGGACAGGGGGAGGTGGGGAGGGCTGTTGATTCATGTGGGTGACCTTGAATAATCTCTAGAGGTTCCTCAGCAGAGAGGGTGTGGGTCACCAAGGAGCCCGACTGGGTAACCTGACACTGGATGCCCTTGTGGACAGGGGGAGGTGGGGAGGGCTGTTGATTCCTCTGGGTGACCTTGAATAATCTCTAGAGGTTCCTCAGCAGAGAGGGTGTGGGTCACCAAGGAGCCCGACTGGGTAACCTGACACTGGATGCCCTTGTGGACAGGGGGAGGTGGGGAGGGCTGTTGATTCATGTGGGTGACCTTGAATAATCTCTAGAGGTTCCTCAGCAGAGAGGGTGTGGGTCACCAAGGAGCCCGACTGGGTAACCTGACACTGGATGCCCTTGTGGACAGGGGGAGGTGGGGAGGGCTGTTGATTCCTCTGGGTGACCTTGAATAATCTCTAGAGGTTCCTCAGCAGAGAGGGTGTGGGTCACCAAGGAGCCCGACTGGATGCCCTTATCAGTGTAACCTGATATTCAGGGTCAAGGTAATAAGAAATGCCCACTACCTATCCTATTGCGTGTAAGTTATCATATCACCAGAAATAATGCGTCACCTGAGGCGTACCTGTCCTCATAGGCAGTGCGCATATAGGAGAAAATGTTTATTATCAGCTTAACTGTTCTAATTCTGCAATGTATCCATTGAAAATTATGTAATAACTTGTTGCAGCTTAAGTCTCTGTGGTCTGTCAAATTGTTCTTGCAGTATCATGTCTCCTATCTCAACCTTATCTTCGTTCTGGTTCGTTTATATAATATTGCCTTCAAGTTCATTTATGTTGTATAGCCTGTCTGTGTATTCCTTCCACGTTTCATGTTTCTCTTTTGTTAGTTCTGGTTTTTCACCAGAGTTCTTGATATTCATACAACTATTTTTCTTGTCTCAAAAAGGTCCCTTTAATTTTCCTACAGGCGATATCTGTCTTCCCCTAGTTATACAGGACAAATCACCTAAAATTTTCACCGCAAATGTCGTGGAAATGGATGGTGCTGTTGATTGTGGTTTCCACGGAATAAATTGGTAGTCATGGGTTCGAATTGTTAGCCAGTCAACAGATTGTAATAATACATAAAAAGTGCACTTTTTGTGCAAACGTACACATTTTAAATGGAACAATGCCTATTGACATTAACAAACTACAAGTAGGGTTAAAGAACGTAAGTGATGTTTATTGCAGGATTCTAGTGCAAGTCGTTTGCGAGATACCGTATTTTGAAAAGTTCCTACGCCGACACTTGTGTAATACCAGAGATAACACACTCTAAAGAGCAACACAAATGCATACGGTAGTTGTGTGGATTCTGACCTGTAACGAGACAACAGACCATCACAGGTTGTGTTGAAAATGAGCACCGGCTGCTGCAATACACATTTCCAGTCTGGTATGGAACGACTGTTGCGCACGTGCTAGGACTTCAGCGGAGATTTCTGAGCGGGCTGTAGTAATATGTCGTTGAATATCCTTGGGTGTGGTTGATGTGTCTTATAGATAGCATCTTTCAGCTTTCCCCACAGAAAAAAGTCTACAGGCGCCAAATCTGGGAACGAGCTGGCCAAGGTACATGTCCTCTGCATCCAACCCAACGATCTGGAAAGAATATTCATGAAGACATGCTGTAGTACTTGGTGCACAATGCGGTAGACAGCCATTATATTGGCACCACAGGTTCCTCATAATCTATAGAGCAGCGTCTTCTAGCATCCCTGGAAGGTGGACTTTTAGGAGGCTGCAATATTTGTGTGCAGTCAGTGTTCCGTCTACGAAAAATGGGAGTATGTGGTCATTGTTCATTATGCCACACCATACATTTACACTCCATGGACGCTGACGTTCCACCTGGATGTGCTAATGGGGATTGTCAACAGACCATTAGTGAATGTTTCAGTGGTTTACCTGCCCATGATTTGTAAGTATGGCTTCATCACTAAACAAGATATATGATATATCTGGAGTATCCTGTCTTAATGCCCACATACATAAATTATCACGATTCTCATAATCGTTTCCGTGGAGCTATCGATGGAGAGAGAGGTGTTAGGGATGGAACCAATGTCAATGGAGAATGCGTAGACGACTTGCCTGACTCACGCCACTTCCTCATGGAATTAGACAGGAGCTAACGTGCGGATCAACTGCAACAGCAGCAAGAACATTAATTTCCTCCTCTTCTGTCGTCACTTCTTTCCTTCTGTTACGTTGTCTAGGTATTACACTACCATTTCCACGTAACTGGTTGAAGAGGTTCATAAATAATTGCCGAGATGATTGACGTCTGTTAGGATATCTTGTCACATACATTGTATAAAAATGAACTGCATTCTTTCTAGACTTTCCGTTCACCATGAGCATGTCGGCTTTTTTTGCATCGGTGAATCCCATCGTCCACTCACGACCTACTGCTTGGACTGTCACACACTAACTGACCAGCAAGTCGCAGCGCACTCAAGGAACACAGAAGCACACTGCAATAACATCGTACCAAGCAACTACGCTGGTTGAATGGCACAAACAAGTGTCGCAGTGGAAGGTTTTCAAAACACATCTTGTAAACGACTCGCAATGGACTGCTGTTACAAACTTACAGACATTCTAACCTACCTTACTTTTAGCTTTTTAATGTCAATAGGTCCGCAGCTCGTGGTCTTGGGGTAGCATTCTCGCTTCTCGAGCACGGGGTCCTGGTTTCGATTTCGGGCGGGGTCAGGGATTTTTACCTGCCTCGAGATGACTGGGTGTTGTTGCGTCGTCTTCATCGTCATCATTCATCCCCATTACGGTCGGAGGAAGGCAATAGCAAACCACCTCTGCTAGTACAGCGGTGCGGGTCTACCGCATCGTCCCCTATGCTCTGTCAATGAGTATGGGACTTCATCATCAATGTCAATAGGCGTTGTTCCATTTAAGGGGGGTAGGACGTCAAACGGGCCGACTTCGAGAAGGAGAGGCACCACAGGACATTTTAATTTGCACTGTCTATACTTTTACAAATAAATTCATAAAACTGTGTCAGCAAGACCAGGAAGTATTCAGGATTCACACTCATAGCAGTGGAAGTTCAAAAACACGAAAAAATAATATTTTTTAGATGTGAAATTTCATGATTTTTTTTCACTTACTGTTGGCTGCATTTGTTGCTATAGGTACACTTTTCTTCATAAGTAAGAGAGATTATTCGATGAATTTTGCACAGCTTACAAACCATACTTACAGGTGTATGAAACTCTGGAATTTATTTAATCTATGGAAAAATGGATGGGCTGTTATGTTTTAAACTTCGTGTTTAGAGAAAACTCGAATTTTATAGTTAATTATCTCAATTTTTACCACAGTTTTTAACATAATTGGGGAAATTCTAGAGTTTCATACACCTGTAAATATGGTTTGTGTTGTTGTTGTGGTCTTCAGTCCTGATACTGGTTTGATGCAGCTCTCCATGCTACTCTATCCTGTGCAAGCTTCTTCATCTCCCCGTACCTACTGCAACCTACATCCTTCTGAATCTGCTCAGTGTATTCATCTCTTGGTCTCCCTCTACGATTTTTACCCTCCACGCTGCCCTCCAATCTCCAATACTAAATTGGTGATCCCTTGATGCCTCAGAACATGTCCTACCAACCAATCCCTTCTTCTAGTCAAGTTGTGCCACAAACAGGCTACAGAAAACGCACCTACACAGGGACAACCCCAGCGCCAGAGGAGGAGGAGAAGGAGAAACAGCCGTAGCACGAGGAACACGACCGCACCACAACAAGTACACAGGCAACAGAACACCAACACCCACGAACACATCCCGGACACTAACTCAACAACCCACATAACACACCCACTCACCACAGAAAGCACACAGGCGCCCACAACTGCCACACGAACAACCGACTCGCAGGCCAGCCCTCACCAAACGCCAACACTGGAACAAGCGGCCGTTAACACGACCAATAACTCGCAGGCCGACATGACCAACATCACTACAACATTCCAGAGAATAATGGAAACATTATTCCCCGGACGCACGACCACCGAAATATTCACGAAGATTATGGGGTGTGTCTCACAACTCTTCATGCAGTTCATGTCGGGTACGCTCAACTGGACTAGCGCCCAAGCCACTATCACACCGCTTTTTACACTACTACATGGATAATACACCACACCAGCCCCGAAACGCAGACTTAAACACTATCACACAGATCCTGTTTTGGAATGCCAACGGGATCGCAAGCAAAAAAGCCGAGATGGCCGCGTTCATGGAGCGAAAGGGTATCCGAATCGCTCTTGTGAACGAAACACTGCTTACGCCTCGCAAACAACTAAACTTCCCAGGTTATTGCGTCTATCGTACCGACCGAGCGGATGGCAGGAGGGGAGGCGGCACGGCAATCATCATACACAGAGACATCGACCACACGAACATCGAGCTCCCAGCACTTGAAAGACTAGAGGCTACGGCCGTCAGGGTCAAGTTCAACGGAGCCAACACCACACTGGTATCGCTATACAATCCTCCTAAAAACATAGTAACACGCGATATCAGCACAGTACTCAACATAGCACCGCGGGTAATAGCCGCTGGAGACCTCAACGCAAAACACCCCGATTGGAACTCACGAATACGAACCTCCAACGGCAAGAAACTGTACGAACACGCACTAGGCCGAAACTACATTATACTTGGACCGGACGTTCCCACGTTCGTGCCCACACAGGCCCGACATAGGCCAGACGTGTTAGACATAGCCCTCATAAAGGGCATCACATGCACACTCAACCTAACGGTTGAAAACGATCTGGACTCAGACCACATGCCTGTAATACTGCACATGGAAGAGACACTGCAGGACATCGTACTACGCAGGATGCTTAACTACAAGCGTGCGAATTGGACACTGTTCAAGGAAACGCTTGATAGTCGCATTCCTGACACCCACGAAATTAACAACACACAGCAAATCGATGAGGCTGTGGAGGCTCTCACAACTGCCGTCCAAGACGCAATGACTGATGCCATTCCATTTACAACACCAAGACAACACTCGACGGCCCTGCCCCAGGAAATCCTGGGCCTTATCTCAATGAGGAACCGCCTCAGGAGATACTGGCAGCGTACCAGGCGCCCGTTCTATAAACTGCACGTCAACAGACTCCAGGGCATAATACGAAATAAAATTCAAACATTCAGAAACGAACAATGGGGACAGAAACTCGCTGGGCTGGATACCACACGTCCTGGCGTGTGGCAGCTGGCCAGACACTTCACCAGGGAGAAACATTACATTCCCACGTTACAAGGACCAGACGGCCCAGCCTACTCCGCGACGGAGAAGGCAGAGCTTATGGCCTCAACACTTGCAGCGTCTTTCATGCCGAATCTGGTTCCTTCAGACCCAGCATTCACACTTGAAACGGACCAGGAGGTTACACGACTTGTAGCCCAGCCCTCGCGCAACGAAATAAGACGTACTAGCACAAATGAAGTTACATGGGCTATCAAGCACACCACCGCTAGAAAAGCCCCTGGGCCTGATGGCATTCAAAACCGTGTCCTCCAGGAGTTCACGGATAAAGCCGTAGAATACCTCGCACACTTAACGAATGCCATCCTGACACACCAACACTTCCCTGACTTTTGGAAGGCGGCCAAGGTCCTGATGTTCAGGAAGCCAGGGAAAGACCACTCCCTCCCACAAAATTACCGACCCATCAGTCTGCTGTGCTCGCTCAGCAAGATTGTTGAGAAGGTAATACTAAAACGTATCACTCGGCATTGCATCGCCAACGACACCCTAAGACCGGAGCAATTCGTCTTTAGGAATCACCACTCGTCAACACAACAACTCCTCCGCGTAGTCGAACATATAACACACGGCTACAACATGAACAAAGCCACAGGGGCCGTGTTCCTAGACATCGAAAAGGCTTTCGATCGTCTCTGGCACAACGGACTCATACGCAAACTAAGCGAAGCTGGTTTCCCGGACGGACTCGTACGTCTCATACACTCATATCTCACGAACAGATGTTTCAACACTAACGTGCAGGATAAACAATCAACACAACACGGTATCCAAGCTGGAGTACCCCAAGGAAGAATCCTAGGGCCCATCTTGTTTAACCTGTACATTAATGACTTCCCAGCGACACGAAACATGACGTTAGCCGTCTACGCGGATGACACAGCCATCCTCGCGCAAGACTGGAAACCGTCGAACATCAACTCACGAATACAGACAGCACTCAGAATAGCTGAGCCTTGGCTGGAGCGATGGCGTATTAAAGTAAACGTCGACAAGTGCGAAGCAGTTCTGTTCACACGCAGACCGAAACTACTGCGCAAACACCAACACTGTAGACCGATAACACTACATACACGCCCAATACGTTTCCGAGAGAAAGTCAGATACCTTGGTGTCTGGCTGGACCGGAAACTTACATGGGGGGACCACATCGAATACGTTGCCAACCGAGCGCACGCGAGGCTCAAACACCTCTATCCAATGCTCAACAGGGAAAGCACACTGAATAGGAGGGTGTCGAGGTCCTTATACACGACACTGATTAGACCTCTGATGACGTACGCAGCTCCCGTCTGGGGATATGCAGCTCCCACACGACTGCGCCGCCTGCAGATCATACAGAACAAGGTGCTACGAATCATTAGCAATGCTCCACGCTACACACGCACCGTGGATCTTCACCGTGAATACCGCCTTGATACCCTCAAGGAAGTATTCAAGAAACACGCCACACGACTATACAGGAACTCGAGACACTCGAACAATCCGTTCGTCCTCACTCTGGGAAACTACGATCACAACCACAGGCGGAAACACAAGCGGCCAAAGACACTGCTTGCTAGGGCATAACCACCTATGGTAAACTAACATACGCAAACAGCGACAAACGTCGGTAAGCCCCTGCATATCAGCAACACTGACTGGCAACTACCAGCTGCTATTAGAGCCGACCAACAGGCCACAGCAGGGACACCGACGAGCTCGCCCACAGACGCACGAACAATCTCCCAACACTCCCTCACACTGTGCCTCCGGTATATGACCATCGGACACAAGACCGTTAACAAAACTAACTGTTGCAGGTTGCAGGACGCTGAACGAGGACTCTGTACCAGCGCCAGCCGCCGAGCAGCACAAACGCACGACATCAAGGTATCGACATGCATGATACCCACTACTAACAAAGCCTATCCTTGTACAACCTATCGCAGGCAGCAAGACAACCGCTACTGCTCTTGCCGCCCGACCTAACTTTCGCAGAGGTTTTTTTCCCTTGGCTCTTGCCTTGGCACTTTTTTTCCTCTGCCCTTCAAACCGCTACCCTTCGTCAGATTTCGACCAATCTATCTCCAGATGAGCGCGTATTAATGGTTAATCCTAACCAGACGTACGCAAACATCGCAGTACCCACATCCTGCGACACCTCACTTTAGTGAATACTAACCCTTATGCAGAGATGGCAGTAGACCTTTTGTGTTGGCCATCATGCCGGTGTGGGCGTGGAGGGGCTCCACCTCTTTAAAAAAAAAAAAAAAAAAAAAAAAAAAAAAAAAAAAATCCTCTTCTACCCAATCCTATTCAATACCTCCTCATTAGTTATATGATCTACCCATGGTTTGTATGCTGTGCAAAATTCGTCTAAGAATCTCTCTTACTTATGAAGAAAAGTGTACCTATAGCAACAAATGCAGCCAATACCAAATAAAACATGATGAAATTTCACATGTAAAAAATTTTTGTTTTGTTATGTTTTTGAACTTCCTCTGCTAGGAGTGCGAATTGTGAATCCTTCCTGGTCATGCTAATAACGTTTTATGAATTTATTTGTAAAAGTATAGACAGTGTAAATTAAAATGTCCTGTGGTGCCTCTCCTGCTCCAAGTCGGCCCGTTTGACGTCCTACCACCCTTAAAAACAGTGTTTCTTTCCACAAAAAATACAGTTTCTAAGTTCAAATGGTTCAAATGGCTCTGAGCACTATGGGACTTAACAGCTATGGTCATCAGTCCCCTAGAACGTAGAACTACTTAAACCTAACTAACCTAAGGACATCACACAACACCCAGTCATCACGACAGTTTCTAAGTGTTATCATAATGTGATTAATGGCTCACAATACAATTCCCTGACTACCAAACCCTGTGTAAACTGCACATCAACAGCAGTTCCATTTCCGCAGTATTTGCGGTGCAATTTTTGGGTTGGTTGGTTGTTTTTGGGGAAGGAGACCAGACAGCGAGGTCATCGGTCTCATCGGATTAGGGAAGGACGGGGAAGGAAGTTGACCGTGCCCTTTGAAAGGAACCATCCCGGCATTTGCCTAGAGCGATTTAGGGAAATCATGGAAAACCTGAATCAGGATAGCCGGACGCGGGATTGAACCGTCGTCCTCCCGAACGCGAGTCCAGTGTCTAACCACTGCGCCACCTCGCTCGGTGCAATTTTTGGGCGATTCCCCCATAATATGTGTTGTTACACGTGTGCCACATTGCTTGTAAAACTGCGACGGCAGGGGGCGGCGTGAAAGACGGCTTGTAGAGGCGTTCGTTGCCTTGCGGGCCGCAGGTGGGGCAGCGGCAAGCTGACGTGCACCATGATGGGCTTCGGCGAGGCGGTGGTGGGCGACCGCCAGCACCTGCTGCACTACGTGGCGCTGGAGATGCGCGACTACGGGCCGTGCCAGGAGCTCGCCTCGGCCATGGGCATCCCCATCGGCGACAACTCCTTCTGCACCACCAAGACCAAGAAGGCGTCCATGTGCGAGGGAGACTCCGGCGGGCCGGTCATGTGCCGCGGGTCAGTAGTCACGACTGATGGCGATTTATTACGGGACACGGCCACTTTTGGATTTCTGCTCGTCCTAGGTGACTATTTGTCAATTTTCGTCTTTCCACATTCATTTTTGGAATTCACTATTTTAATACACTACTGGCCATTAAAATTGCTACATCACGAAGATGACATGCTACAGACGCGAAATTTAACCGACTGGAAGAAGATGCTGTGATATGCAAATGAATAACTTTTCAGAGTATTCACACAAGGTTGGCGCCGGTGGCGACACCTACAAAGTGCTGACATGCGGAAAGTTTCTGTGGTGTGTGTACTGTAAGATTATTTGACTTGTCGCTCTAACTAAGTGTCAGCAATATGTCTCGTGCTCTTATCGTGGTGTGTTTATCTTCTGCCGTTAGGTCAGATGATAGAAATGACACTTGCACGCTTAGAGTAGCAGATTGACAGTGACCAACTTTAAACAGAACTTGATTAATTTTCACACACATCTATTAAAATAATAAAAAGCATAGACATTACGTAACTTGATTCTGGATCCTGTTTACAATTGACAATCTGAAGTTCCTTTGGTCTTGGTACGTTAATCTTATTCTCACATATCTCTGATACTTGACAAAGTGTCTATACATTTATCTTCATGGCTATGTACAGGAATATGGTAATCTTATTAGGCGCAGACTGAAACTTGACTATAGACTGGTACAGACTAATGTAGTCTGGTACAGACTGGTGCAGACAAATGCAGACTCATACAGACTAATGCAGACTGACTAATCGGACGTCTGTACACTCATTATAATACCTCGCGCGTTCATGTATCACTGCGCGGGTGTGATCCGCGAGGACAAAAGATTCTACGTTAGCAGCAATCTCATTGGCTGCGTTACATATTAATTTGCGGATCGGCGGAAGCAGAATTTGGTCCGTCTCTAAGGCAGCGCCATCTTGTAGTCCGGAGACGGATGAGCACTGCGCCTGCCCTGTTGTGCTTAGCGGGACGCGTTCTAGTGGGAAAGTTGTGTACACGCTGACTACGCGGAACTATGTACACAACAGTTTCCAATCGATTTCTCCTACACAAACAGCAGTTGACCGGCGTTGCCTGGTGAAACGTTGTTGTGATGCCTTGTGTAAGGAGGAGAAATGCGTACCATCACGTTTCCGACTTTGATAAAGGTCGGATTGTAGCCTATCGTGATTGCGGTTCATTGTATCGTGACATTGCTGCTCGCGTTGGTCGAGATCCAATGACTGTTAGCAGAATATGGAATCGGTGGCTTCAGGAGGGTAATACGGAACGCCGTGCTGGATCCCAATGGCCTCGTATCACTAACAGTCGAGATGACAGGCATCTTATCCACATGGCTGTAACGGATCGTGCAGCCACGTCTCGATACCTGAGTCAACAGATGGGGATGTTTGCAAGACAACAACCATCTGCACGAACTGTTCGACGACGTCTGCAGCAGCACGGACTATCAGCTCAGAGACCGTGGCTGCGGTTACCCTTGAAGCTGCATGACAGACAGGAGCACCTGCGATGGTGTACTCGACGACGAACCTGGGTGCACGAATGGCAAAACGTCATTTTTTCGGATGAATCCAGGTTCTTTTTACAGCATCATGATGTTCGCATCCATGTTTGGCGACTTCGCGGTAAACAAAAATTGGAAGCGTGTATCCGTCATCAAAAAAATGGTTCAAATGGCTCTGAGCACTATGGGACTCAACTTCTGAGGTCATTAGTCCCCTAGAACTTAGAACTAGTTAAACCTAACTAACCTAAGGACATCACAAACATCCATGCCCGAGGCAGGATTCGAACCTGCGACCGTAGCGGTCTTGCGGTTCCAGACTGCAGCGCCTTTAACCGCACGGCCACTTCGGCCGGCTATCCGTCATCGCCATACTGGCATATCACCCGGCCTGATGGTATGGGGTGCCATTGGTTACACGTCTCGGTCACCTCTTGTTCGCATTGATGTCACTTTGAACAGTGGACGTTACATTTCAGATGTGTTACAACCCGTGGCTCTACCCTTCATTCGATCCCTGCAAAACCGTACATTTCAGCAGGATAATGCATGACCGCATGTTGCAGGTCGTGTACGGGCCTTTCTGGATACAGAGAATGTTCGACTGCTGCCTTGGTCAGCACATTCTCCAGATCTCTCACCAATTGAAAACGTCTGGTCAATGGTGGCCAAGCAACTGCCTCTTAACAATACGCCAGTCACTACCCTGTATCGTGTTTAAGCTGCATGGGCAGCTGTACCTATACAAGCCATCCAAGCTCTGTTTGACTCAATGCCTAGGCGTACCAAGGCTGTTATTACGGCCAGAGGTGGTTGTTCTGGGTAGTGATTTCTCAGGATCTATGCACCCAATTTGCGTGAAAATGTAATCTCATGTCAGTTCTTTTGTAGCAATTTTAATGGCCAGCAATGTAAGAGGCGAAGTAACTGATGTTGAGTAAACAGAAACAAAGCCCGCCTGGTAAGCTGGGCAGTCTAACGCACAGCATTCTGGATTGGGAAAGAGTGCCTGGTCCTCGGCATGAATCCGCCCGGCGGACTTGTGTCGAGGTCCAGTGAGCCTGTGGATGGTTTTTAGGCGGTTTTCCATCTGCCTTGACGAATGTGGTCTGGTTCCCCTTATTCCACCTCAGCTACACTATGTCAGTGATTGCTGCATAAACAAGTTCTCCACGTACGTGTACACCACCATTTATTCTACCACGCAAACATAGGGGCTACACTCGTCGGGTGTGAGACGTACCGTGGGGGGGTCCACCGGGGGCCGAACCACACAACAACACTGAAAGAGTGGTTCGGTGTGGGGCGCTGGAGGGGTGAAGTGGACTGCGGTAGTTGTTGTGGGGTTGTGGACCACTGTGGCTCCAGAAGGGACGGAGCCTCTCTGTCGTTTCTAGGCCCCCGGGTAACATACAATACAATACAAAACAGAAAAAAGTCAAAGAATTGGAATTTGCAAACTGACAGGTGTAAAAAATGTTGGTGTATTCGCGGTGGAACGGGGAAGATAATAATAGGGGTATGATGCCTATCTGCTAGTGCTACTTCAGTGTCTGAAGCAGGGGTGGCTCGTGGAATATTTTACCAATATGCTACAATGTGGTGGCCCATATCCTTTTGACTTGCGGGGCTGACAGTCAATACATATTATAAAAGAAAGCGTACAATGTGCGTGCTGCTAAAACTCATGAACGATTCCCGATACGCTCAAGGGAGTTGTATGGTGTGGTGTCGCCCACAATGAAGAAGGTTCCAGTTTTCACTTGAAGGGCGTGCTTTTGGAGATACAAGGGATGGCAAGTTTCGTCCTCCAGAAGTTTCTACAACGTCCAGAACATTTGAGGGTATTCGAGAACGTTCCAGAACATTCGAGAGCATTCCACAACATTCCAGAATGTTCCACAAATATCCTGGATGTTCTAGAGTGTTCCGGAATAGTCGTAAACCGTCGGGAAGATTCCAGAATGTTCGGGAACATTCTGGAACGTTGCAGATCATTGTGGAACATTTCAGAACACTCTAGAATGTTGTGGAATGTTCTGGAGTATTGTGGACCATTCGAAAACTTTTTGGTATGTTCTGGAATTCGTCACTGGTCAGGCTACCCCTTAGTCGGAGTATATAATGCAATACCCGTCGTGGGTTCAAAGGGAGGAACCGAAAAAGTAGTTAAGTGAGTGAATGAAAACAAACAGTGCACTGTGAGTGGTCAAAGTGATACAGTGACTGAAAATAACCCCAAAATAAACTATGAAAAGTGTGCAAAGTGTTCTTAATGTATTTGTTAATAAAAAGTTGATTACAATACCCAAACGTAAAAGAGGAGCAGGTCTCCCCAGTTCTGAAGCAAAACGGCGAAAACAAAAAGAACAGCGAAAAAATGAAACAGACTAAGAGCGCGAAGTTCCGAACGAACAAAAGTGAGCAGAGAAATCGAGGAACAACGAAATCGACGGACTGAAGAATAAACATTTGGGACTAAGTCTTATAATAAAAATTGCGAACTCAAGCCAGCCACGAACATATCATCCGGTGAGAAGCGCGGACAAGTAAACAGTACAACCTAACAAATGACGCATTCCACTGCGACCCGACTAAATAATATAACAAATACAAAAATTTCGTAATCGGAAAAATGGATAACATCTGCCAGTTTTGCAATGCGAAAAAATTCAATAAAGAAACACCAGGAGTCTCTTACAAGAATGGGAAAATTCGATTACCACCACTAGAAGCACCTTCGGCAGGACAGTTTACACAGGTGATATCGATTATGGTTTTTCCATGGAAGGACAAATGTATCACAACGTGGTATCATTACTACCACTACCGAACGAAGACCATAAATTTCATCGGAAGTGAAGAAACAGAAATTGATCAACGATGTACAAATAACAGTGGACTGAGACCAAAAGTAGTCCGAGATCTACAGAGGATCTTTCACAAATACAATCAATTGATTCATATATTCAGAACAGCACTAGACTGAACGATTTCTGATGACTATAAAGTTATAATTCGATCCGATAAAAGATCACATGGACAAAACGAACTTCGATTTAATGCGCCTCAGGTAGACAAAGTGGCCATTATGGATAACAAAAACACAAACCATGACATAACTGTACAACGAAGATGAGAAGGCCTACAATGCATTGCAGACACACATCGTTCATATTTCTGCACGGAGAGGACGGATATCATTTTAATGTGAAACAAATATCCAACCTCAAACAGGAGTATAAACAAACAAATAACTCATTTCCAAGGAGTTCTATGTTTATCACTTAATGATCAGAGACGATGAAACACATAATCAGGTTCTCAACACTCTCCGTTTATTCCAACAATTCCTGGTAGATTTGCATGCAAAAACAGAAGCGGAACGGATCCTTTACCTATGAGTGAATCACAAGAAACTACGCACGGAAGATTACATCCATCTTCGAGACGCAATCATAAACGACGGAAACATTGACGACATTGGTGCAATGGTAATCTTAGCCTCATCATACGTAGAAGTCCGAGACAAATGCACGAATACACTCAAGGTTCCATGACCTACAGAAGAAAACGTGGATGTCCTGGCCTCTTCATAACATTTACATGCGACTCGTCGTGGCCAGAAATCAAAGAACAACTTAAATACGGACATTCCCCCTGCTTCGACACGACATAACAGCCCGAGTTTCCCGACAAAAATAAATCAGATTTATTCAAGTCGCCACAAAATACATCTTTGGAACCGTTAGCTGCTGGATGTAAACAATCGAATTACAAAAACGAGGACTCCCACACGCACACAATCGCATATGGTTACACGACAGACTTCATTCCACGGATCATCCAAGCTGAATTTCCCAGTCTGCAAGAAGATCCGGAATCTTACGACATATTTGTGAAAAACGTGATGTGTGTGCTGTCCTTAGGTTAGTTAGGTTTAAGTAGTTCCAAGTCTAGGGGTCTGATGACCTCAGATGGTAAGTCCCATAGTGCTTAGAGCCATTTGAACCATTTTAATAGCATTAAGAATATGAAAAATTCTAGTGAATATAAATATGAAAAAGCACAGAAGAATTATACATTTCTAGAGTATCTGACTGTCTTGCTGGCAGAGATATAGAATAAATGACAATTTCCTGATACATAAAGTAATCAACGTGTGTTGGGCAAACTTAAAGGTATTAAAATTGTCGTATATGTAACTCTCAGACCGTTCTGAAATTTCTCTACTGGGGAAGTAATACTAGCTCAAATGTGTTGACCATGGCCTCTTTTCTGCTTACGGCTCCTAAAATTGGAATATATAAGTGTTATTTTCTTGGCTGGATGGGTACTTGTTGTAGAAGATTGTAGTTTTACGGATTATTCGATGATGGCAGGATGTAATATCTGGACACTCGAACAAAAAGACAATCATGACTTATAATGGCAGAAGTATGTGTCTGATTTCGTCAATCACTTTGTCAGCCAATTGAGTGGTGTGAGAAGGTTAAGAATATTTAAAAGATCTAGTGACAGCAATTAAGTTAATGCAAAGGTGCGTCCTGATTGTCTTGCTGGTAACGATATAGAACAAATTATACCTTCCTCATATATAAAGGAGGACCTGTTTAGCGAGCAGACTTGTACCACTACCTGTTAAAGTTTAACACTAAACTCATTCTGCAACCTCTCTTCTGGGGAAGTAATACTACATTAGATATTGTTGATCATGACGTCTTTTCCTTGTTACGACTCCTAAAGTTGGAACACATAAGTGCTGTTTTTTAGCTGAATGTGTACATGTTGCGGAAGAGTGAAGTTGTCATGGATTAGTCAGTAATGGCAGGATATCATGCTTTGATACTATATTCAAAAATAGTTTACACAAAGAAGCGATACAGGCATCTGTTTTGTAACCAATCTGATGGAGCATTTCAGAGTTACTCCACCAGGTGTTCATCTCATCTGTCCACGTTACTTCCTATAGAACCTTTTACTTGAGGCGTGATGCACCATTCTCATAAATGACCGAGATTTAATGCAGTTTGTCTATGAGAAACGCTCTATGCAATCTTTCCTGATTATGATGAATGTAGACAGCGTTATTACCATCTTCTTCTGATTGCACTGTGTTGTGTTTTATATGTGTATACTCTGGCCATTAAAATTGCTACACCAATAAGAAATGCAGTTGATAAACGGGTATTCATTGGACAAACATATTATACTAGAACTGACATGTGATTACATTTTCACGCAATTTGGGTGCATATATCCTGAGAAATCAGTATCCAGAACAACCACCTCTGGTCATAATAACGACCTTGATACGCCTGGGCATTGAGTCAAACAGAGCTTGGATGGCGGGTACAGGTACAGCTGCCCATGCAGGTTCAACATGATACTACAGTTCATCAAGAGTAGTGACTGGCGTATTGTGACTAGCCAGTTGCTCAGCCACCATTGACCAGACGTTTTCAATTGGTGAGAGATCTGGAGAGTGTATTGGCCAGGGCAGCAGTCGAACATTTTCTGTATCCAGAAAGGCCCGTACAGGACCTGCAACATGCGGTCGTGCATTATCCTGCTGAAATGTACGGTTTTGCAGGCATCGAATGAAGGGTGGAGCCACTGGTCGTAACACATCTGGAATGTAACGTCCACTGTTCAAAGTGCCGTCAATGCGAACAAGAGGTGACCGAGACGTGTAACCAATGGCACCCCATACCATCATTGTCTATTGGCAATGTTAATGACAAAATTCATTCTGGATTATCACACTTAGCAACACGACATACTCAATCAGCAGCTGTACTAGCTAAGGTGAGAGTAAGTCCAACATGGTGAACAAGGAAGGTGGCACAGGAACACGGCATCAGCCATGCCTCCATGTCCAGGATACCGTCCTGTAATTATTTCCATCCCTATCGAATCCACTTTGTGCATGAACTCAACAGTAATGATACTGCCAGGCAGGTCCAATTCTGTTAACGCTTGCGAGAAAGATGCTCACACCAATGAAATGTCCACTCTGACATTATCTTCAGTGATGAAGCTTGTTTCTATTTGAACAGAACAGTTAATAGACATAACACCGTCTTTTGGGCAAATGAGAATCCAAATCTCACTGTCAAAGCATACACTCACACCAACCCTAAATGTGTGGTGTGTCATACATGGGAATGTCCTCATTGGTCCCATATGTTATAACTGCATGCTCAATGTTGCACAGTGTAGACATCGGCTCAAGGGAACGTCAGTAGCTGGCTGCTGTGGCCGAGCGGTTCTAGGCGCTTCAGTCCGGAACCACGCGGCTGCTACGGTCGCAGGTTCGAATCCTGCCTCGGGCATGGATGTATGTGATGTCCTTAGGTTAGTTAGGCTTACGTAGTTCTAAGTCTAGGGGACTGATGAGCTCAGATGTTAAGTACCATAGTGCTTAGAGCCATTTGAACCATTTGAAACGTCAGTACCCGATTTGGATGGTCTGCCTCTGGAACGGAGGTTAAAAGTTTTTCTTCCAACACGACTGGGCACCTCCACACATTGGGCGAAACGCCCGCCGACTCACGAATTGGGATCTTCTTAGGTCGCCAGACCAACGCCATTGGACGTTTGCCTTTTGGGGCACCTCAGATCCACAGTGTACACCAACACAGAAAGAACATTAATTGATATGCGGGAGAATACACCAGAGCCCGCACAAGAATACCGACAGTGACATTTCAGTTGGTGTTGAGTAGTGTCAGTCGCAATGTTTGGATGTGTCGTCTGCAGCATGGCAGTCAGTTCGAAAACCTTGTGCAGTAGAGGTGCATGCTAATTTCTGACTGAGAATGGCGCTTCCATTGTACTGTTACTTTTCAGGTCGTCGCTGACTGGCGGTGTAACATTTTGTTTGTGAGATTGAAAGACATCTGAAGCAAGTGTTGATCCACTAATTACGACTTTGTCCTATGGGCCAAGGCTACTGAATCACCCCTGCAGACTTCGTCCTAAGGGACATGACTATTGAATTACCGTGTATACGTAAATGAGTCTTACAGATTTTCTTTTTCCTAAATGTGTCTTTACTGCATGGATATATAGGGTGTTCAGAAATACCAATTACAGATTTCTAGGACTTGTAGAGGGAAGTGGGTGCATGATATTTTGAATAGGAACCCATGTTCAGAAATGTACTGTTTCTGTGCTTCAGCCATTTGAAAATATGTGTGCTAGATAGGTTCATAACAGGATAGTCATGGAGGGGGGTGGTTATGTCGGAGTCGCTGATGTCACCTGACGTCTATCCTACCTCTCTCGCCTGGTTAGAGCCTCATTCACATGTCTGTGAGTGGCAGAGGTGGTGTGAAGTGTTGGAGGTGGTATGGGTGTAGTTGTTGGTCATCCAGACCCTACCAGAACGTGCTGGGAGTGACATCCAATGCACAGGCAATTGACTGTGAACTCGATGGTTTCTCTTCAAAATGACGCAGAATGGCCTCTTGAAATTCAGAGGTGCGGCGATGCCTTGGAGCAATACAGTAATTCCTGCTGTCAGTCAAGGTGTCCCTTTATTGAAGCCATTGCATCTGACGTAAGCACCCACCACCATGACTACCCTATTGCAAACCACTTACCAAACATATTTTTACATGGCTTTAGCACAGAAACGGTATGTTCGCGACCATGTGTTCCTACAGCTAAGTTTAGTAAGTCAGTTAGGAAAATTGCATCACAACCTGAGTGTCTCGCATTTTGTGTGTGCAGGCAGCTGTACGGGATCAACTCAGACAAGATTCCGAAGGGGCCGAAGCTGATCCGCGAGTGCGGCGAGAAGGTGCTGTGCAACTACTTCATGTACCTGGGCTACTACAAGGGCTGGATCAACCGCATCATCTACAACAACACGCTAACAGACACGGACTCCACGCCGCTGTCCACCAGACACCCCATCATCCACGGGACCGAGGGTGGGATAAGGGCTGCAGCAGCTGCCACCGCAGCATGTCCCCTGCTAGTGAGTGTCGGGCTGCTCCTGTGTCTGCACAAATAAATTCCAATCTCTCCTTCCCTGCTGTCCTCATTAGCTGAAAGCTGTCGAGTTTGCACTCTCTAAAGGGTGTACGGGGGCTGTTTTTATGCAGCGTGGCAAGTACTTGGGGGGAGGGGGGGGGGGATGGGAAAGCCACTACTCGAGTCACACCACAAGCATCCACACAGACATGTCTAATGGCAGCACTGGCGTAAAATGACTAAAATTGTTGTCACACAGTGAGACGCAAGCTTATAAAGTTACACTCAAGCGCTCACTCGCACCTCACTTGCATTGACCCACACTATGATTATCTCTCACAGACCTTAAGACAACAGAGAAGGGCCAAAGGTGCTATACCTGGGAGTAAAACAGAGGAAAACCACAGAAGACTAAAGGAGCAACATAGGGGAATGGGGCTGGCTGCCCACTTACAAAAAACATGATTGAGCCAGTCATCCTATTAATACATTAAGGACATCTCTCTATAATTATGGATACAACATAACAAAACCTTAAAACTCTAATCACATTCATTTTAGTGTGATTTAAAACAGGCAATGGCCTTGCCGCAGTGGATACACTGGTTCCCGTGAGATCACCGCAGTGAAGCGCTGTCGGGCGTGGCCGGCACTTGGATGGGTCACCATCCAGGACGCCATGTGCCGTTGCCATTTATCGGGGTGCACTCAGCCTCTTGATGGCAATTGAGGAGCTACTCGACCGAACAGTAGCGGCTTCGGTCAAGAATACCATCATAACGGCCGGGAGAGTGGTGTGCTGACCCCACACCCCTCCTTTCCGCATCCTCCACTGCGGATGGCACGGCGGTCGGATGGTCCCGATGGGCCACTTGTGGCTTGTAGACGGAGTGTTCATTTAAAACAGAGGACAGATCTGCTGGCAAATCTGCCGCCACACTCTGGCCCGTAAATAAAACATAACCTATTAAAATGAGGCGCACAATGATCGGTACGCCACAAGCACCACATGTTGGGGGATACTCTCGTCAGAGCAAGAAGCCGTGCATTAAAGGATTGTGACTTATGCGAAGACTAGTAAGAAGGAACTGATCTGTCTTTGTGGCTGAAAGGAGGTACACTGAGGTCGCATAGAGGGCTTAACTAAACTGAGCTTATTGTCTGTCATTTCCAGCCACTCGTCCTTGATGCATAACTGCGTACCTCAACAGCGACGTGATAGCATGCAGGGGGATGGTACCTTCAAAACACTAAGGATCACGACACGCCTTCTTGGCTGATGCATCCGACCTTTCATTCCCCACAATACTCATATGCAGAAAGACACGTCCTTCCCCAGCCATCTGCTGGGTGCAATCGTTGTACAGAGTAAATAGCACTGAGAAAATGAGAACAGACAAGGTATTTAGCTCTTGAAACACGTCCCACCGTCCCACCTGCTCCAGTGCCCGCAAATTCGCATATGATTCCTTGTTGAAGGCATAGGTGACGAATTAGCTAACATTGCGTGGCGTTCTACGAGTTTTGTGATGTCACTTCCTACTGTTTCACGTTCAGAAGCCACTTTCTCACATAAAGAACAATGTAAGTTCTGTAACGTTTCAGCAACACACCATGCGAAGTAGAACCAATAAGAAGCAAGAACCCTATGTACATCATACTTAAATAATTAAGTGTTTGAGATCACATCTTATTGTAACTGTGAGATAAACCATGTAAATGTGAAATACTGGTACAATAATAATCGGTGTAACTGCCAGCATGTCGAATGCGAACATTGAAACCTGCATGCATTGTGTTGTACGGGTGCTGGATGTCTGTCTGTGGAATAGTGTTCCATACCTGTTGTACATGGTTGGTGAATACAGGGGCAATTAATACTGTTCGTGCATGGTCCTAGAGCTGTTGTCCGATGATATCCCATATGTGCTCGATTCTAGATAGATCTGGTGATCAACTGGGCCAAGGCAACATGTCGACACACTGTACAGCATGTTGGGTTACACCAGCGGTATGTGAGCGAGCGTTATCCTATTGGAAAATAACCTCTGGAATGCTATTCGTGAACGGCAGCACAAGAAGTCGGATCACCATCTGTCAGGATGCATAGGATACACACGAGACTGCTCCTGCTGTCATACAAAATCGCACCCAGGACCATAACTCCAGGTGTAGGTACAGTGTGTCTTGCACATAAACAGATTGGTTGCAGGCTCTCAGCTGGCCTCCTTCTAACCAACACATGGCTATAATGTCATCGTGGCAGAACCGGCTTTCATCACAAAACACAACAGACCTCCACCCTGCCCCAATGAGTGCCTTTTTGACACCACTGAAGTCGCAGATGGCTGTGGTTTGGGATCTGTGGAAAGCACGCCAGAGGGTGTCTGACTCAAGAGCTGTCCTTGAAGTAACCGATTTGCAACACTTCAGTGAGTCACTGTTATGCCAACTGCTGCTCAAATTGCTACTGCAGATGCAGTACGATAGGCCAGAGGTGTACGCCTAACACAATGGCCTTCCATCTCGGTGGTCCCATGTGGCCATCTGGAGCCTGGTTTTCTTGCAACTTCTAGCGTTAAAAGGTTTTTTGGATTTTCACATTTAACCAAATATAACATTGATGATGATAATTTATGGCAATGTTTGCCGACAATATAAAGAATGCAACCTTTTAACACTAGATTGCGTACTCACGGCAGTTCTCCTTGGCCGTTTTTTTTTTTTTTTTTTTTTTTTGGTACGACTTGGAAAGAGAGAAAAATTAATGAATGATCGACGATGCGTCGGTTCTCGATTGTGTTCAGGAGACGTACAGATTGATTGCGTGAAAATAGTTTCTCAAATGACCTCTTAACCCGGATTGCTTTCACGTAATCAGACTCTTCAATGAAATTACCTAAGGGACCTATTTTAATATTTAAAAAAATGCAAAACAGTGAAATTTTGTAAAAAAAATTGTCAGATCGGAAACTGAACACATTAATGGTCTCCCAAATACAATCGAGACACCGCTATAAAGAGCGAACCTGTAATAAAGTTCATTTAAACATAAACATTATTTGTGGTTAATTTAAAGAAAAGAATAAGCATAGATTTTCTGTACAGTGAAGCATCAATATATTCTCAAAGAACAAAGGCGTTAAAATACAAACATTAACAAATTTACAATGAATACAAAACTTACTTTTTTTATGTTTTTCTCATACATGGAGCAGTCCAACAATCGCTGCTTTTGTATGTGCGATATTTTGTAAAAATTAGATGTCCTGGCGTGCGCGTGAGTATTTTTTATCGTCACAAGGTTTACAAAAGCGTTTTCTTTCTTGATGATAACGTGGTTTTTCACACTAAATGAAATATAACTTGTAGCAGTGCTACACAACACGTCTTAACAAGTCGGCAACCAAACATCAAAGGTAATGAAGTACATGTTAACATATCGGCGACCAGAAGTACAACTAACTATATAGACTCTAGAATTTTCCTAACAAATGATAAATTGTTCTTTCTTCTGTTTCGCAGCTTCTTGCTATCAAGCGCTGATGATTTTAAATATCTGCGCCCAGCGAGTCATAGTGTTTAAAAATACCTTTTTAAAAGGTATTTTGAAACACTGGCCGCGCGTCTTGGTATAGGCGCACGTTATAAACAGATTTCGTTTCTTTACTCTCGTGTTGTCATGCTTAGTATCATTACAAACTACAGCTCGATGGCTGTCCTTTTCTCATATGCAAAATGTCTGAAATCCAATAATATCACAAACTGTGCCAGTAATCATGTACAGTGGCTACATTCCTGTCATGTCTTTTGCAGTATTGTAGAAGAAACACCCACCTTCTCATAGACCTATTACATGACCTCTCTCAAACCCAGTGAGTTGTTGATAATGTCATCTTTGTGACCGTACAGGTATTCTTGATTAACGTCAACTCAGCACATCCAGTCTGAGAGGTTACCAATGTGCACAGCCTTTACAGCGTGCATTCAAAGCAAACTTGACATGCATCTCCATTGTGGCACTACTAGCACAACTTGTATGCGAATGGCACGAAACTGGAAAAGACTTCATCTTTCAGATGTAGAAACGCGCCTACCAACTTTCGTTTATGTCGCCCACCACCTCCTTGGTGTCGTGATTTTTTTTCCGTCAATGTAAAAGGCCACTAATTGCACACCTTCAGTGTAGCATAGTTCATAATGATTCAGTCGGCAGCGGTTCACATCCCACTTTTTTTCCCATTTCCACGTCTTCTAAAAGGTTATGGGACTTTCTTATTAAATTAATAGAAATAATTTCTGTAATATTTGATGTTATGTAAATACGAGGGGGGACTCAGAAGAAACCGGATTGTTGTCATAAAAAATTTATTGATGAACCTTTTTACAAAATTACTTCAGTCACCTTCAAAATACTCTCCATTACAGGCGATGCACTTGTCAAGTCTCTTTTCCCACTGTTGGAAGCATGTTTGGAAGTCTTCAAGTTTGATACTGTCCAGTGCCCTTTGTGAAGCTGTTCTTACCGCCTCCACATCGTCATAACACTCCCCTTTTAGCGTTTTTTTCACTCGTGGAAATAGGAAAAAGTCGCACGGGGCTAGGTCCGGCGAATATGGAGCGTGGGGAACGACAGACCACCTCTGAGATGCCAAATAGTGGGTCACTCGTAAGGCCGTGTGTGCTGGAGCGTTGTCGTGATGCAAAAACCAGTCACCTGATCGCCAAAGTTACGGGCGTTTCCTCCTCACATCCTCCCACAGACGCCTTAAAACATCCAAGTAAAAGTGCTGGTTAACAGTCTGGCCAGGGGGTACGAATTCCCGCTGCACAATTCCACGAACATCAAAAAAGACAGTGATCATCGTCTTCACATTTGACCTCACTTGCCTCGCTTTTTTTGGTCTGGGAGAGTTGGGAGTCCTCCACTGGCTTGACGCTTGCTTGGTTTCTGGGTCATACCTGTAACACCAACTCTCATCCCCTGTAATGACTTTGTTCAAGAAGTTTGGATCTCTGTTTTCAAGTCCTGAAACACATTCATGCTGATTGTTTTTTGCTCCTGTGTGAGAAGGCGCGGAAAAAATTTAGCAGCAACACGTCTCATGTGCAAATCCTCACTCAAAATCGGCTGGCATGAGCTCCAACTGATTCCCGTCTCTGCTGAAATTTGGTCAATCGTTTGGCGACGATCCTCGTTGATCTTTTGGCAGACCTTTTCAATGTTCTCCTCATTTCGCGACGTTGAAGGGCGCCCAGAAGTGCCCAAACTACTCGAAAACCTGTGTGCGGCCCATAGCGTCCTCCTGGAAAGCTTCCTGAAGCATTTGGTGTGTCTCCGTTGCAGTTTTTTTAAGCAGGAAACAAAATTTCACACACCGTCTTTGTTCTTTTAAAGTTGCCATAACGACTTCGCAGAGGTAACCCGCCAACAGTCAGAGAAACACAATACCACACTTGCACGTTCAGCTCTACACTGACGCCGTCTGCACAGCTGTTTCATGAAGGTCTCTACTAACACCATCTAGCGTGAGAACCCTGCACTACGTCTATGAGTGGCAGCGCCCTCGGAGTCCGGTTTCTTTTGGGTCCCCCCTCGTATAAGGCCGTGCCTGTGAGGAGCGAGTATGTTCGATTTTGTGAACATTCATAAGCTCATGTCTTTACTGAACCGAAATGGTACTCCCCTTCCTGCCTTATAACATGTTTATGGATATTGAAGTTTTTATTAATCTGTAGTAGAGAGGGAACAGTGTGGTTAGTGTATGGAGAAGGTATGTAGGAAAGGTGTGTTGTAATAAAGGCAAAGTTGGAATTTCACGTGTGTCTGTTTTCGTAAACAAACTGTACGGTTTGTGAGGCAAATAAAGCCGAAAACTGTCACCAGAGAGTGCCGAGAGGGCAGACTCAGCTCGTCCCGTGTGCCAACAGCGCTGTCTCTCATGACGTGGAATTTTCCTATCCGTGGCCACGTAAACGTTAGCTGCTTCCACTCGTGTGAAGACAGCTTCAGGCAGGTGTCGTCAGCTTTGCAACTGGTGACATCGTTGAGGTGTTTCTGACCACAAATATTTCAGCCGTATGTTTTCCGACCATCAAATGAAGCCGCAGCTGTGGGCATCTCTGTCGAAAATACGAGAGTAGTGGGACAAAGAGATGTCGCCCCTCTCTGAATTGGTGCCATATTTATCCAAGATGGCAGATCCAAGGCGGCAGTGATAGATGCGGCAACATTAACATAACGTCATGGTGGGGAAGTTCAAATTTTGGCAGGAAGATAGGTCACTCCACTAACCTAATCCCACACCCTCCCCTCCCCCAGAAAATGGCAGGAAGTTCAAATTTATGTAGAAAAAAGGTCACTTGAGCTACCTCCAATAACCTAAGAAAATGGCAGGAAAATAGGTCACTTGGACTACCTAAGCTAACCTAAGTCATTCGACCGCTACCCCTTCCTAGAAATTGGTGGGGAAAGGACTCAACCTGTGCTGGGCTGCAGGATAGGTGGACATAAGTCTTTATTTTACATGCAGTGTTTATTTAAACAATTTGAGTCAGTAGCTCCATCCAGTGTGTTCACCATGAGGTCCGGAGTCTAACTGACCTGACTGTTGTCCCATGGTGGCCTGGAGGAAAAGTGTTGGGAAAAGGACTCAGCCTGTTCTGAGCTGCTAGAGAGAGGAATGAGTGTACTTTATTTATTTTGGAACAATTTAATAAGCGACGGATTTGATGTAGTACCTTTATTACACCAATATGAAACACTCACTCTGATGTACTTGGGGTCACACTAGATAGTCTACAGACCTGCAACCTACTTGTAAATCACCGAAATGATGCAGTACACAGATGTGCAGACACGAAAACTACTCGTAAATTGTCTAAATAATGCATGTAAACGCTCTGGAGACACGCTCACTAATTCTAAACTGTCCAAATAATGCAGTACACAGCCTACAGACCTGTTCACAAAATAATGCAACAGACACGTCTACTACGCCTGAAATTGTCAAAATAATGCATATATAACGGTCTGCCAACATGGTCACAATGCTTAAACAGCCAAAAATAATGTAGTGCACAAACACTCATTGCACGTAAAAAAACGCTTTCGAACTATAGTCAGCTGCAATGTATCAGAGGCTCCAATGCACACAGACAAACACAGGGGTGCGAGCCAGTGCTCTCAGGCCACTGTCACCTATAGCCAGCAGGTGAAAGTCGCATCTATTTTCAGGTACACAGTTAGAATTCTTTGAGTGTTATACTTACATCACATGTCTATGTAAATAAGAGCCAAGTCACCCTCGGGACATGCACATATTTACCATTTCTGGCGTGTTGCCTCTCTACCTGCGGTCCAGTGAAGACCTAATTGTCGAGTGATTCATCCTCGCAGACGCAGCTAAAAGGTTCTCAGTGTTATACTGATATTACACGACGCGCTATAGAAATCAGTTCCAATGCTTCCCAGAATAGCACAGGGTGCATTGTTCCAAGTGATCCTAATGGGACGTGCGAGCTGAGTCTGGCTGTGCACGCATTTATGCGCCCAGCTTGGCTAACGCAATGCCATGAAATGTTCACGTCATGACTCACCATCACGGGTGCATCTATAAGGTTGTCAATGTTATACTGATGTCACATAGCTATGTAAATAAGAGCCAAGTTGGAAACTGTTAAGTATCACATAAATAGTTAACACCCACTTTTGTAGGAGCTTCCGTGATGTCTCAGCTTTTCCGCATGGAAATTCTTGTCCTGTTTACGAAAATAGCTGAATGCATTCCTCCTGATGGTCCTAACGTGGCATCCCATCCATCACATGTTACCCTTCCTGGAAATCGTTAAGTCCTGCTTTCAACAAACATATCTGAAACTCAGATGTTCTCACCGACATGTAGAGGAGGCTCCTACACCATGGCACAAAGGTTGTCTTGTGAATGAATGGAGCATTATGATTGGCTCTTACTGAATTTACCCACCAAATTACTGATGCTGCCGGTGTGGAAGCACTGTCCGCCTTATTCTTTCTGCATACGAGACTTTCAGCTGCAAAAATATTTTGTACACATCGCCATATTCCACTGACAGTTAAACCCTGCAAAAGTGGTCTACACATCGTCAGATATGGAAAGATTCTTACTCAATTATACTGCTCTGCCACTGAGGATGGAAGCTTGAATATTTCAGCCTGAAACCGGTCTCCACGTACCATATCAATGTAGTAAACACACAATTCGTATCCTGTGCCATACAAAATCGCCACTTTTGCATCATGCATATAGCTATCGACCGCCAGACACTCGTACAGATATCACGAAGACAGACAGAATAACCACATGCACTGTAGGTATACTTCTTGCAGCACTACATATTCCCCTTGAGGTCAGGCAGTCATCCAGTGCAGCCTATGGTCACAAGTCAGCCACTCACAAGGCATGACCAAGGCGCCCTCAGCAGACCAAATTGACTCTCAGAGCTGTTGTACAAAGTGAGACTGGTTTCCTCTTGGAACAAAGACGTTACTGTTTCTGGCCCCGACATGCTTGCTTGCTTGCTTTCTTTCTACACGCCTCTCCAGACTCTGGGATTACAAGAACATATGCAGTTTCACATGGTTTGCCAGAATATCATACCATTTACACGATACTTCTCTATATCAAGCACACAGCAGTATCGCTTGCATAGCAGTATTGCTCACACAGTATAATTCCGAAGATATAGACTGGAAATTATTTCTCTAAAAACCACTGAGTAATTAGAAACTTATCCAGTCTGCAAAGACCTGTACATGAGAACTCGAAAAAAATAGAGGAAATTGATATTTCCATTTGCAAATACCAAAGTTGGTGATGTAACAGGTTCCAAATTATTCTTATAATTTACAAAATCAACTAAGGTGTTTCTCATGTCTAGAGAACCAGCAAACTTGTCCTCCCGTCTTTCACCTGCTAGATGTACACACCCCGCTTGATGTCCCCTCAATTAAATAAAGGCCTGAAATGTGTAGAAGCAGTGAACCAGACAATTTACATGGTAGGGAATAATGGTCCTGTATAAACACACGTCCATATTGAATCGTCTCAAATTTGCACACGATCATGAAAGCTATAAAACAGATACTAAGTATTAGTGCGCTGTTCAACCGTCTGGAGCAAGTCACGGTTGAGTCAGCTACATTCCTGCATCCCAACAGGCCTCTCCATTTGGACAGCTCCTGCCGTTATCCAGAAATGTGAATCATTCCCGCCACAGCCCACCAGCGCAGACACAATCATCCTAGGAAACCAGCCACATATATATTTTATCACTGTACTTACAATTAAATATTACGATCACTGTCTCATTTGGACGACATTCAACAATGAGCGACATGTCGGAAATACACCCTGTTAACGGCTGTGCCTCTGGAACTAGAAATATCGGTACCATTCTTATGACTTGAGATCACAGTATTCCACAGTATTCCACATCAACTCCATACCTTCCTTACGACTGGACATAGTCAATAACTTTGAATCACTTTGAATATGTCGCAGTCACATTGCACATGTCGGAACACACACACACACACATTCTTTATAAGCCAGTAGCTCAAGGCGAACCTATCACACGCCCCCTACTACTAAGTATAATACTCCACCAATAACTGACTGATGGCGATACGAAATAATACTGACCAAAAATCAGCGATGGATGGGCGTGTCTCATTAGTTTTTCTTGCTAGTGCTACCACTGTGTCTTGGAAAGAGAAACTTAATCGTCCTACAAACCGGCAGATGTTAAAAAACACGTCCATATTACTATCACAAGCGGTCTTGGTTCTACAGGTGCACACAAGTATCCATGTTAAAAGCTTTACCAGCCTTATAAATCGAGGAATGGCATTACTTCTGAACGAAGTGCTTTGTCCAGACAAATACCGTGACACTGAATATAGACGGTGATCGCCGGAGTGTATGTAATTATCAGACCAACAGTACGGTTACACATCACTGACAATGCAACCTCGTAATAAAATTACCGAATTTAGAAAGTGATTCGGCTAAGGAAGGTGATATGAAACAGGTATTTGCAACTCCCTCATGCCACTGCTAGATATTTCTCCAGTATTTTTTTGTATAGCATTCTGTCTCGATGCCATGTCAGAGGTTTGGTGATATATCAACTGGGTTATAGGCGATGGTTGATTGACAAGGATCACAAACAGTAGATGGTGTGTAGATTGAGGTCAAAAGAAATGTACACTAGCATTTCAGATCTCTATAGTCCGTGAGACGAGTGATTGGTACTGACAGTTCCGGCGGGCAGACGGCGCTGTTGCCGAACGTGGCTCACAGCACGCGGTGCCCTGTCTGCTACACGCATTCTCTAGCAGCAGAAATAAAAGCGAGACAAAATACAAGTCGTATTGGTACGCGTGAATTTATTTAAAGTTGATGCTTGAAATATATTAACTCGAAAACTGATAAGAGCTATTTAGTACAAGTATCTAAGATGCTGAAACATAATAAAGTTATTTGTTAAACTTCACAACTGAAATGAAAACTATTTTCGCAAGTTGTTGAACATTAGCAGTTTTGGTTTCTATTGTTAAGTATTAGCATTATTAATTTGTTCCACTACAAGCTACAGAATAATTGGTCAGTGTATTAAGAGTTATAATCTGAAGAAAGTACTCACAATATGATGATCTGGTTGTAGATCGATAGCAAACTCCCTCCTTACATTCCTGAATACGTTGTAGTTACTGTAATGGAAAAACGCCACTCACATCACTGTCAGAATCTGATTTGACATTGTCTTCCTCAGCACTACTCCAACTATCACTGCTCTCTCCCAGATGTATAATTAAATTTTCGATGCATTCTTCCACAACCCCTTCGGTTTTGGCCGCCTCTCTGATGGCACTTGCAGTGCTGTTTACAATTTTAGCCCACGTCTCGCTTGTCACTTTATTGATAGCTGCTGGAAGGAGAGTTTCCACTTCAGAGATCGTGAATTTTTTATTGTTTGCAGCAATGTAATTTTTTATCTGCGCCCACACTCCTTCAATTGCATTCAAGTGACAGTGGTATGGAGGAAGCCGAACGATTTCATGCCCGTGCCTTTTAGCAGTCTCGTCAATTACATATGTTGGAAATTGGGGTTTCTTTTGTGCCACAATTTCGAGCAGTTCCGCCTTCCTTACATCTTCACTGAAATCTACTTTTCGCCGTTTCAACCACTGAATGATATCGTCTTTTTTTGTTGCCAAGGTTGGTGCCTTATCGTGAACAACGGAATGATACGGCGCATTGTCCATAACAATCACTGATGGACTTGTCAGATTCGTCATAAGCGATGTCTCGAACCATTCTTGAAATACTACACTGTTCATTTCTTCATGGTAATCTCCCGTCTTTTTTGACTGAAACATTTTCAAGCAGTTTGGCACAAAACCTTTCGATGTTCCTGCATGTAAGACAATAATACGCCCTCCTTTGCCAACAGACACTGCCATTGTCCCCTCGGGCGTTCCATCATTCCAGCCTCTACGTAAAGAATGGCTGGCATTGACCCAAGTTTCATCTAACCACACTATACTTTCGAATTCCACACCCATGACCCTGCGCAGAAATCTGCACCGCCAAGCAACTACATCTGTCCTTTCCATTAATATTTTGCGTCCGTTAAGCAGTGAATAGCTGAAGCCTATGTCTTTCGACACTGTACGCAATGAAAATTTGCTCCCTTTAAAAAGATCGTCTTTCTGAAGCGACACCTGTAATTTAGATAGAGTGGGATGTTCCCTTCTCTTTATAATAGCTGTATATATGACGACGAATAGCGTCTTTCTGAAAATCGTCCAAAGCTGTCACCTGCTTATTTCTCGGTCGCTTCTTTCCTGGTGTGTGCAGCTTTGTTGTGCCACTCTCGTCACAATCTACTCTATACTGTTCTTTCCCTATCTTTACAACAGTGTTCTTACTTATTTTCAATGCTGCTGCAGTTCTCTTCACAACCTGAACAACAGGAATTAAGGGCCCACATTTGTCCTTTTCTTTCTCAAAGTATCCCTCACAGAGCACACGAATTCACGGGCCTGGGTGTGTAGCACACTTTTCTTCCTCCGTTTCACTTCTTGTGTTGGGCTGGTACTACCCGCCGCACTAGACATTGTTTACAACGAACCATAAACAAAGAAACACTAAAAACAACAAAAACGAAATAAACTGCGAATTCAACTTCAGACAAAGGACGAACGACCGCACCGCCTGCACGCGAGACACTGGTAAGTTTCATAAGCGCGCGCGACCGGGTTTCAGAGCGGCAACGTGGCCGTTGCTACCCGCTCAAAGTCAGGCCGTCATTGGCTGCCTGCCTGCGGTCGCTAGGCAACGGAAAGACGCTACCGAGCTGTCAATACCAAAGACTCGTCTCCCAGACTATAGTGCTAAACTTTCTGGTAGAAATGATGTCTATAATTTGGAATAAAGTCTTTCCATTCAACCACATACCTGCATTGGATTCTATGGAGAAGTCCTTTCATGATTACATCCGCTAGTGAATCATATCTCTGGCACTCTCATATCTCAAAATGAGTCATCTTTTTCGAACCTATCTGCTACAGTAAAATTTAGGTAGTCCCTATACGTCTTGCAACTGCCCTCAGGCTCTGTGCTACCATCTCTGCAGCTTTGTGCATGTGATCATTCCAATTTAAGTCGGAACTGTATAAATGCAGAGAAAGCTATATCTACCGCCTTCTGCAACCAGTGCTGAAACAGTCTAATCTGAGATAGACAGGACTGTGTTTTGACCATTCGGTGGAAACGGGAACTAGGAGAAGGACGAGGATTTTGCTACTGCATTGTAGTGAACATGCTATCATCGTGACTCTGTACCCTCCATCAGGGAAAAATTACCAACTATGAGAGCTCCACTAACTTCATCCGATAGAGAACTCAATAAGATTTTTACCGCATTTCTCTCCTCCCATATGTCGAAAACAAATACCACATGCATGGTGGCACCATGCACATGTCACAATCCTATTAAATATACAGGTATTGATCCACTGCACAGAGCCGGCCGCGGTGGCCGTGCGGTTCTGGCGCTGCAGTCCGGAACCGCGGGACTGCTACGGTCGCAGGTTCGAATCCTGCCTCGGGCATGGGTGTGTATGATGTCCTTAGGTTAGTTAGGTTTAAGTAGTTCTAAGTTCTAGGGGACTTATGGCCGAAGATGTTGAGTCCCATAGTGCTCAGAGCCATTTGAACCATTTTTGAACCACTGCACAGACCAGTTTAAAGTTTCATCACCTGTACCGTAGGAGTATGACTGTATCCCACAATCAATTCTGTAGATCGCAAGGGAGACTCCCTGTGACCCTGTATCGTTGTTTGAAACATAGCTTTTTTTTCTACAGTAATATGATTTGTACACTACCATACGTTTCGTTTTTCCGCCACAGCTTCAAGGTCTGTGCCAGATTCTAAACTGACACAAACACGTTCTGATCCATTGCCTCGAGCAGAAAACTAGACATCGCATGGTGTAAATCATGTTGCACTGCTGCTACCATAACACACCACACACACTGGATGGTTTTAAATAAAAGGCACTTATAACATAAGGAAACTGGAAGAGTTTGGTGGTGTTGTGGAGCGTTCCCAAACTGCAGTCCAAAGTTGATTGACGATCTCTACATTTAATCTCATCTGTCACAGTGACGGAATAGCTGATGGCCCCGCATTCCGTTTCGACTGATTCCTCATGCTGCAGTCATGTACGCAATCACTGTTTCGGTGGTAGCCATCCCCAGAAGGTGTTGTCTCCCCACGAAAACTCTTTCTCCATCTCAAACAAACGATGTCAGTCAGTCATTACGTGGTGACCAACACCATATCAGTGGCCGGCCGAAGTGGCCGTGCGGTTAAAGGCGCTGCAGTCTGGAACCGCAAGACCGCTACGGTCGCAGGTTCGAATCCTGCCTCGGGCATGGATGTTTGTGATGTCCTTAGGTTAGTTAGGTTTAACTAGTTCTAAGTTCTAGGGGACTAATGACCTCAGCAGTTGAGTCCCATAGTGCTCAGAGCCATTTGAACCACATCAGTGGACGGATGGGACGGAAAAGACACCGTCGATGAACTGTAATAATAAGCAACACAGTTGATAGTGCAAACAATGTTAGCAATATTACAGTAATTTCAACACCGGCTAATGATGTGACAGCATGTTTCCCAATTTCAGTATCATCGCTAAACCACCCATTCTCTACTTTGCGAGTATCATTGCGAATGTAGATAGATGACTGTGCAGTACATTCATTCACTGTTAATTCTGGAACACATACATCATCAAAGTATACGACACAGCACTCTACATATTTCTAGCACCTCGAGCATAGTGCATAATTTATTATCCATATCTATGCAGATGGGAGCCACAGAGCATTCTCGTAGTCTTAGGATAAAATTAGAGACTGAAAGACCACCTTGCACTGTCTTTGACCAACCCACCCGGTAGCACCATTACCGACTGCTGTTGACAAGAAGTAGACTGCTACATACTGCGTCTCGTGAATGAATGGACCTCTCCAAGTTCTCACCCATCCAAGTGCACAAGATTTCTCCAGATGCGCCCGTGTGGATGAGGTTAGCACCCCTTATCGGTGTAGAGTAACATAATTTGAAAGTGTTGTAATAGCAGACGATTAAGAACAAGAAACGTGTGGTTTTTATGCATGATGGATCTCCAGACGGATGGAGTTCGAAGCATTTTACGTAAATAAACTACGCTATCAATTTTAAAGTACTGTTCTAGCGTCTGGGATCAGTACCAAGAGGGTACTGGTAAGAGAGAACATAAACATACGCACTCCTAAGGCTACACGGTTCTGCACTTTAAACAGGCTGTAATATTACATAGCTTCAGTTTATGAACTATCAGTCATGTGGAATGCTCGCTTTTAATATCCCACTGTAAGAAATTTATTTCCAGCGCATGACATACACCCTTCTTGCAGGTTTCTCTATGATGAACTATGGTACTGTAAAATGGTACTGTAAAATGAAAAAACTACTTCCTTAAAACAGCAGCTCTGTGTGATACATGCACAATATAGCTTTCCAGAGATGTATAGCGTCCACTACTCACATCCGATCATGGTTCAGAAATTATACTATGCCTGAATCAGTCCTATATAAAATGATCGTTAGTAACGAAGAGTACCTCTTACAAGGAAACAGATAAAGACATAGCAGCAGCGTCCGACATGTGAAATTACACGTCATACCACCAGTAACTCTCTAAACAGCACATCTGTCTAGCAGATGTCTACATGGGGATTGCAGTGTCTCACAAACACCTATCGCTAACTTTTGATCATCTTAGTTATGAAACTGAAGTTTCGATTTTATAACCAAGATGCGACTGGGGAATGGAGTACATCACATAAATCTTCGTTCATTTAGAGAAATGTGTCGAAACAGGAGGGTCACGTTTCATCACACATGAGATGGAAGTCCTTTGATTGCAGAGAGGGCTGTTGTTATCGATCGCAAGTAGACAGTGCTCTAAGTCACATATAGGGCACGTGGTTGTATACGAGTCGAACGCAGGTTATGTCACGCGACCGTTGCATCCTGACAACAGAACAACGGATAAATGGTCAAATGACCTGCAACAACATGAACGCATTATCAGTCTGCTATTAAATAGTACCTCGTTACAGCCCCATCTCGATCGATTACCCTGTCCACTATCTTTTATCCTGTAATGCAGATGCATGTAAGTTTAGAGGCAGATGGTTCTCTGTTTTCCTGAAAAGCGTCTAAGAAGTCAACTCGCGTGTATCACTGTTACCTCAATATACACTCCTGGAAATTGAAATAAGAACACCGTGAATTCATTGTCCCAGGAAGGGGAAACTTTATTGACACATTCCTGGGATCAGATACATCACATGATCACACTGACAGAACCACAGGCACATAGACACAGGCAACAGAGCATGCACAATGTCGGCACTAGTACAGTGTATATCCACCTTTCGCAGCAATGCAGGCTGCTATTCTCCCATGGAGACGATCGTAGAGATGCTGGATGTAGTCCTGTGGAACGGCTTGCCATGCCATTTCCACCTGGCGCCTCAGTTGGACCAGCGTTCGTGCTGGACGTGCAGACCGCGTGAGACGACGCTTCATCCAGTCCCAAACATGCTCAATGGGGGACAGATCCGGAGATCTTGCTGGCCAGGGTAGTTGACTTACACCTTCTAGAGCACGTTGGGTGGCACGGGATACATGCGGACGTGCATTGTCCTGTTGGAACAGCAAGTTCCCTTGCCGGTCTAGGAATGGTAGAACGATGGGTTCGATGACGGTTTGGATGTACCGTGCACTATTCAGTGTCCCCTCGACGATCACCAGTGGTGTACGGCCAGTGTAGGAGATCGCTCCCCACACCATGATGCCGGGTGTTGGCCCTGTGTGCCTCGGTCGTATGCAGTCCTGATTGTGGCGCTCATCTGCACGGCGCCAAACACGCATACGACCATCATTGGCACCAAGGCAGAAGCGACTCTCATCGCTGAAGACGACACGTCTCCATTCGTCCCTCCATTCACGCCTGTCGCGACACCACTGGAGGCGGGCTGCACGATGTTGGGGCGTGAGCGGAAGACGGCCTAACGGTGTGCGGGACCGTAACCCAGCTTCATGGAGACGGTTGCGAATGGTCCTCGCCGATACCCCAGGAGCAACAGTGTCCCTAATTTGCTGGGAAGTGGCGGTGCGGTCCCCTACGGCACTGCGTAGGATCCTACGGTCTTGGCGTGCATCCGTTCGTCGCTGCGGTCCGGTCCCAGGTCGACGGGCGCGTGCACCTTCCGCCGACCACTGGCGACAACATCGATGTACTGTGGAGACCTCACGCCCCACGTGTTGAGCAATTCGGCGGTACGTCCACCCGGCCTCCCGCATGCCCACTATACGCCCTCGCTCAAAGTCCGTCAACTGCACATACGGTTCACGTCCACGCTGTCGCGGCATGCTACCAGTGTTAAAGACTGCGATGGAGCTCCGTATGCCACGGCAAACTGGCTGACACTGACAGCGGCGGTGCACAAATGCTGCGCAGCTAGCGCCATTCGACGGCCAACACCGCGGTTCCTGGTGTGTCCGCTGTGCCGTGCGTGTGATCATTGCTTGTACAGCCCTCTCGCAGTGTCCGGAGCAAGTATGGTGGGTCTGACACACCGGTGTCAATGTGTTCTTTTTTCCATTTCCAGGAGTGTACATACAGTAGAATGCTGCCTCAATGGATAAGAAAGTAACTGTTTCCCTGGTTCCCTTCGCTTCCATGTCAATATTTACTCGGATTCCTCTTGCTGTCGCATACTTGTTCCCATGTACAAAACTGTTCTGCGCCAACCAGAAGACACGCAAATACATCCACAAGTTCCCCACATTTCATCGTATTTTCCTTCAATTTATAAGTATTTTCCGTCATTTTTCGCAATTCTATCGATTTGTTTATGTCCCTTCTACTCATGCGTTCATGACATAACCTCTCGTTCCATGTTCTAAAATTGCTTGTAAATGTAGTACAGCTGCCAACACCTAGCGCATATGCACTATTTTTCTGATCGGGAGGTGTAGTATAGCACTGTATTTGATTGCATCCAGGCGCCTCCACCCACATATTCCACATTTCCAGTGCGTTTGCTCTGTTTTCTGCATGTCTGTGTATGTGCATGTGTCGCCATTGACTGTTACTTTCTGGATAGCCCTTGTAACTCGGCAAGAAGTGGTTGGTATCTGTCGTCGTTTTTTCGACTGTTTTGTAATAAGAACGTCCCTTCATATTTTATCGAGACAAGTGAAACGAGGCGCAGTGACGTTTGTATCCTTGCATTTTCTCCAACTATGTCGCGAATTATGATGGTGTAGTTGGTCGGGAACGTAAGAGCACGGCTTGAAATGCTGCGCCTTTGGCCGCATCGAATGGGGATGAGACAGCGGTGGTGGCTCTGGTAGGAAACTCCCCGGGGCCATCACGCAACAAGAGTCCAAGAGTCAGCCAGTGGTACCGCTCTGCGTGTGTCTGCAGTCTCCTCGCGATACTGCCGATCTTCAAAGTGGTAACGTCCAAAATGGATTTTGAAGGACAGTGTGGGATGGACCGAGGAAGTTTCCCTATTTTTCAAGCACTTGCACCGGATGTTAAACGAATCCACGGAACCTTTCAGTGCCGTCAGAGCATCACTGGTAGTAAAAGTTTCCGTGGTCAACGTGATTTGAAGCGTCATTTTTCTTCGATGCATGAGGACGCCAACACCTCAGAAAGAATTAAATTGTGGCCCTTTGGCGAACGTAGATTCGACAAGAAAAACACTCCACAACGTTTCCAGTAACGTGGGATTATTGTGGAAAGAAAGACTTAGGAATATGACGCCGTAACCACTAAAGAAATAGAGACTCATGGGGTCAGACTGAAAAGGAAACTGGTTGCAGTTTGTAAAGCAGCAATCTCTAAAATCTGTTAAAGAGAGTACTTACAGAGGAGACTGCTTACAAAACGTTCTTACAGCGCCTCTTTGATACTTCTCAAGTATGTGTAATTCGCTGAAGTATAGACCCACATCACTAACGTCGATTTGCAGTACGGTTTTGGAACATATACTGTGCTCTACCATTGTGAATCGCATCGAAGAAATCGATTTATTGACAAATAACCAACACGGATTCACAAAACATTGTTCTTGTGAAACACAACAAGCTCTTTATACTCATAAAGTAATGAGTGCTATCTGCAGGGAGTGTCAAATTGATTCCGTATTTTTAGATTTCCCGAATGTTTTCTACACCGTTCCTCACAAGCGCCCTCTAACCAAACTACATGCCTATGGAATACCACCTCAGTTGTGCGACTGGATTCGTGATTTCCTGTCAGAGAAGCCACAGTTTGCAATAACTGATGTCATTGACTAAAACAGAAGTATCATCTGACGTTCCCCAAGGAAGTGTGATAGGCCATCTGCTATTCCTGATCTACATCAACGATTTAGGGAACAATCTGAGCAGGCCTCTTAGATTGTTTGCAGACGATGCTGTCATTTACCGTCACGTAAAGTCATCACATGATCCGAACGAATTGCAAAATGATTTAGACAAGATATTTTAATGGTTCAAAAAGTGGCAACTGACTCTAAATCATGTGAAGTCCAAAGTCATCCACATGAGCACTAAAACGAATCCGCCCAATTTCAGTTACTCAATAAATCACACAAATCTAAAAGACTGAAAAATTCAGCTAAATACGGTTGCGAATAACTTGAGTTGGAACGATTACATAGGTAATTTTGTGTGTGAAGCAAACGGAAGACTTTGTTTTATTCACAGAACAGTTAGAAGATGCAACAGGTCTACTAAGGAGACTGCCTACACTACGCTTGTTTGTCCTCTGCTAGGGTATTGCTGTAATGTACATGTCCTTACCAGATAGCGTTGACGTAGGACAACGAAAAGTTCACACAAGGGCAACTCGTTCAGTGCTATGGAGAAAAACGGCACAGAGGGCGAACGATATGATGCACAAATTGGGATAACAGTTATTGAGCCGGCCGTTGTGGCCGAGCGGTTCTAGGCGCTTCAGTCCGGAACCGCGCGACTGCTACGGTCGCAGGTTCGAATACTACCTCGGGCATGGATGTGTGTGATGTCCTTAGGCTAGTTAGGTTTAAGTAGTTCTAAGTCTAGGGGACTGATGACCTCAGATGTTAAGTCCCATAGTGCTCAGAGCCATTTGACCCTCTGAACAGTTATTGAAACAAAGGTGGTTTCGTTCAGTCACCAACTTTCTCCTCACAGTATGAAGTATTTTGTTGGCGCTCTCCTACATAGGGAGAAACGGTCGTCATGATAAAATAAGAGAAATCAGAGTTCACACCGAAAGATTTAAGTGTTCATTTTCCGATTCACTGTGGAACAGCAGAGAAGCAACTTAAAGATGGTTCGATGAACCCTCTGCCGGGTACTTAATTGCCAGCTGCAGCGTAATCATGTAGATATAGCAGTAGATGTAGCAGTGCCGTGGTGAACCAAATATGAAGTGTCGTGTTTCTTCATTGCATGAGGATGCCTGAGAAAGAATTAAATTATGCCCCATTGGAGAATGCAGATTCAGTAAGAAAAAACACTCCAGAACATTTCTAGTAACACTGGATTACTATGGAAAGAGAGTGCATAATAAGACAGTGTAAACCGAAAAACGATAGTCTCACTGCCGAACTGTAAAGGAAACTAGTTACCATACAGGTTTGTAAAGCAGCAACCGCCAAAATCTATTAAACAGAGAATCTACAAAGGAGAGTGCTTACAAAACGCTCTTAAAAAATTGCTCTGAGCACTATGGGACTTAACTGCTGAGGTCATCAGTCCCCTAGAACTTAGAACTACTTAAACCTAACTAACCTGAGGACATCACACACATCAATGCCCGAGGCAGGATTCGAACCTGCGACCGTAGCGGTCGCGCGGTTCCAGACTGTAGCGCCTAGAACCGCTCGGCCACTCCAGCCGGCCAAAACGCTCTTACCTCGCATCTTTGAATTCTTCTCAAGTTTGTGGAAGTCGTACCAGATATGATCGAGAGGGGGGGGGTGTTGTATGTATACAAATAAGGGCAGCAGGTATGGTCACAGGTTTGTTTACCCCATGAGACAATGTCACGGAAACACTTATAAAACTGCATTTGCAGACACCAGAAGAGAGACGCCAATTATCCTGTTAATGGCACTTACAAACCTTCAGGAACCAATACTAAGTGAGTAATGTAGGAATATACTACGGCCCGTTGTGTGTCATATACATCGAGACTGTGAGCACAAAACAGTAAGGAGTGTTTGAATGGAATGGTACAAAACTCAGTAACAACCAAACCGGTTGAAATTTGCATATGCTGCTTTGGTATGACGCAGTGAATCTAGTGAGGTGAATGTAACGTCATTGGTTAACACTAAAAAATTAATAGCTGTGCCCTCAGCAGTCAACGTGATGCCCAACGTCTTCCTCACCGTCCAAGGTCTGATCTCATCGAATTCCTTGAGCACGGAAAAACCATTAACAGTGACATGTACTGTGAGACACTCCGTAGCCTACACAAGTCCATTAAGAGCAAACGGTCTGAGCTGCTCACGGAGGGAGTGAATCTGCTCCACCTTAACGCACTTCCACACGTCTCTGAGGTCACACAAAGTGTAATGGCCAAGTTCAAGGGAGAGCAGTTTGAGCATCCGCCCTACAGCCTGGACATGTCTCCCTGAGACTTCCCTGTGTTTGATCGGCTAAAGAAAAAAAAAAAAACATCTCAGAGGGAAGAGCTTCAACCTGGATGACGAACAAAAGGACTCAGTGGAGTCTAGTCTCCTGTCACTGCCAGGAAACAGTGGGATAGTTGTGCTCAGGCCTGTGATAATTACTTTTGAATAAAAACTTTCTGTGTGTGTATTGTGTATTGAACTAGGGACCTAGAAACGATGGAGAGGCTGCGTCCCCGCCGTAGCCCTCAGTGGTTCACAACCCCACAACAGGCAGCAGCAGTCCACCCACCCCACCGCCGCCCCACACCAAATTCAGGGTTATCGTGCGTTTCGGCCACCAGTGGACCCCCCTCCCGCAGGAACATCTCATACAAGACAGGTGTAGCCCAAATGTTTGCGTGGAAGAGTAACGATGGTGTACGCAAACGTGGAGACAGTGTTTGTGCAGCAATCGCCGACTAGTGTAGCTGAGGCGGAATAAGGGGAACTAGCCCGCATTTGCCGAGGCAGATGGAAAACCGCCTTAAAAACCATCCACAGGCTGGCCGGCACACCGGACCTCGACGCTAATCCGCTGAGAAGATTCGTGCCGGGGACCAGCACACCTTCCCGCTTGGGAAGCAGCGCGTTAGACCACGCGGTTAGCAGGGCAGGCAAGACTTCAGTGTTTTTTCATACCTTTTTTTCAAAACTTTTCATTAATTAACCATTGTGTGCAAAAGGAACTTTCAGCGCACATTCTTTCCATGTTTCATACTTCAATGAAATGGAATGAAATGCACATTCAGATGGCATTGTGCTCTAAGGGGCAATCTGCTGTGTTTGGCAGGAGAGCCAACACCTTGTTACTAGAGGAGGCCGAAAGGCACGCGTTTTAGCTCACGCAGGCTGGCGTGAGGTCTGGAACAGGACAAGGAAATTAGAATTTAGAAAAACGGATGTAATTAGTTCCATACTTAACTTTAATCCATTAATGATGAACGTCGCTCTTGACGGTACATGATTCACAATATCAATAGTAACTGAATATGGCGCCTAGCTAGGTCGTAGCAAATGACGTAGCTGAAGGCTATGCAAAACTATCGTCTCGGCAAATGAGAGCGTATTTTGTCAGTGAACCATCGCTAGCAAAGTCGGTTGTACAACTGGGGCGAGTGCTAGGAAGTCTCTCTAGACCTACCGTGTGGCGGCGCTCGGTCTGCAATCACTGATAGTGGCGACACGCGGGTCCGACGTATACTGCCGGACCGCGGCCGATTTAAAGGCTACCACCTAGCAAGTGTGGTGTCTGGCGGTGAGACCACACATACATTTTGCAACCCATCTGAAATGACTCTGACAGATCGTGGAATGACCAACGAATATCTGAAAGAGTATGAAATGAACTGAATTGAATGATCCAGTTATGTAGACAAAGTTGCACATATGTCCCCTGCGTATAAACTCGTTGCAGTTCTCGTCACTGTGCAGGGCCGTTAGGCAAGACTAGGCTGTCGCCCAGGGCGGTAAAATTTTACAGGCGGCAAAGGGCGGAAAAAGTTAATTTCAAGTCAAGCAACGGAAAAATTGAGCAAATGGTCAGAAAACTGAAAAAGAGGAATAATTAAAACGAAAGCAAACAGAACTTTTACTTGATAAGTGTTTACTTGACAATAGTAAACAAATTGCGTCTGGGTACTTCAAAACTGAAGCAGGTGCTACTGAGTGCGAAATGGAAACAAACATGACCTTCTTTCTTCTCAGTCGAGCACTGGAGAGGGGCACGTGCGCTGGCTTGCGATCATGTTGCGACTCAATACTGTACCTCCCTCAGTCGCTCATTTCGTTTTTGTCTCTGCAGATCATTCAGTGTCTTTATACTAACAATTATCGTATGGCATTGTTTGCTAGGAGGCCCCACGCGGGAGAGTGCAGCCGCCGTTGTAGTCGACGCGCTTCGGCGACTTGCGAGTCAATGACGATGAAATGATGATGTACACACAACACCCAGTCATCTCGAGGCAGACAAAATCTCTGACCCCGCCGGGAATCGAACACGGGACCCCGTGAAGCGAGAACGCTACCGCAAGACCATGAGCTGCGGACTGTGCGAACAGAAGGAAAAGAAAGGCACGGTTGAGCAAAACCCACGAAAGATAATGTTATGCATCTTGTGGAACAGCGACGGCGTAGTGTACTACGAACTTCTTCTTCGAAGTGTAACCATCGCTGCTGAGCCGGCCGGGGTGGCCGAGCGGTTATAGGCGCTACAGTCTGGAACCGCACGACCGCTACGGTCGCAGGTTCGAGTCCTGCCTCAGGCATGGATGTGTGTGATGTCCTTAGGTTAGTTAGGTTTAAGTAGTTCTAAGTTCTAGGGGACTGACGACCCCAGAGGTTAAGTCCCGTAGTGCTCAGAGCCATTTGAACCATCGCTGCTGACATTTATTGTCAACAACTGAGACGTCTTGCACACGCAATCCAAGAAAGTCTGCCTGAAGTGATGCTACTCCACAAAGGCCACACGCATTCTTCTAGACTGACAGGAAACACTATACAGGAGTCGGGCTGGCAAGTCATTCCTCATCCACTTTATTCACCCTATCTTCCGCCCTGAGATTTTCACGTTTCCCTTTCTCTGGCGAACAACTTTCAAGGAACTTCCTGTCAAAATAAAAATGCTCTCCGAATGTAGCTCGTCGAGTTCTTTGCCTCAATACCACGTGATTTCTATAATCGCAGAATTGAAAACATACCCCAGATTTGAGAGACTGTTATAAATAGTGAAGGTATCAAAAAGAATCATCCAAGTTTTAAAAAGCATGTTGTTGTTGTTGTGGTCTTCAGTCCTGAGACTGGTTTGATGCAGCTCTCCACGCTACTCTATCCTGTGCAAGCTTCTACATCTCCCAGTACCTACTGCAACCTACATCCTTCTGAATCTGCTTAGTGTATTCATCTCTTGGTCTCCCCCTACGATTTTTACCCTCCACGCTGCCCTCCAATATTAAATTGGTGATCCCTTGATGCCTCACAACATGTCATACCAACCGATCCCTTCTTCTGGTCAAGTTGTGCCACAAACTTCTCTTCTCCCCAATCCTATTCAATACCTCCTCATTAGTTACGTGATCTACACACCTTATCTTCAGCATTCTTCTGTAGCACCACATTTCCAAAGCTTCTATTCTGTTCTTGTCCAAACTATTTACCGTCCATGTTTCACTTCCATACATGGCTACACTCCATACAAATACTTTGAGAAATGACTTCCTGACACTTAAATCTATACTCGATGTTAACAAATTTCTCTTCTTCAGAAACGCTTTCCGTGCCATTGCCAGTCTTCATTTTATATCCTCTCTACTTCGACCATCATCAGTTATTTTGCTCCTCAAATAACAAAACTCCTTTACTACTTTAAGTGTGTCATTTCCTAATCTAATACCCTCAACATCACCCGACTTAATTCGACTACATTCCATTATCCTCGTTTTGCTTTTGTTGATGTTCAACTTATACCCTGCTTTCAAGACACTGTCCATTCCGTTCAACTGCTCTTCCAAGTCCTTTGCTGTCTCTGACAGAATTACAATGTCATCGGCGAACCTCAAAGTTTTTACTTCTTCTCCATGGATTTTAATACCTACTCCGAATTTTTCTTTTGTTTCTTTTACTGCTTGCTCAATATACATATTGAATAACATCGGGGAGAGGCTACAACCCTGTCTTACTCCCTTCCCAACCACTGCTTCCCTTTCATGTCCCTCGACTCTTATATCTGCCATCTGGTTTCTGTACAAATTGTAAATAGCCTTTCTCTCCCTTTATTTTACCCCTGCCACCTTTAGAATTTGAAAGAGAGTATTCCAGTCAACATTGTCAAAAGCTTTCTCTAAGTCTACAAATGCTAGAAACGTAGGTTTGCCTTTCCTTAATCTTTCTTCTAAGATAAGTCGTAAGGTCAATATTGCCTCACGTGTTCCAGTGTTTCTACGGAATCCAAACTGATCTTCCCCGAGGTCGGCTTCTACTAGCTATTCCATTCGTCTGTAAAGAATTCGTGTTAGTATTTTGCAGCTGTGGCTTATTAAACTGATTGTTCGGTAATTTTCACATCTGTCAACACCTGCTTTCTTTGGGATTGTAATTATTATATTCTTCTTGAAGTCTGAGGGTATTTCGCCTATTTCGTACATCTTGCTCACCAGATGGTAGAGTTTAAAAAGCATAACTATTATGTTATTTGAGGTATGTGCGCGTAGAACGTACTGTTGGAAAGAGGAAACTCTCAAGTTTTACATGGTTTACGCTAGGTAGCAGCAGTGTGCGGTCACTTCAGTTCTAGTAAAAATGGTGTTGGGACAACACAAAGCGTTTTGTGTTCTGCGTTTTTTGCAGTGCGGGTCAGCAATAACTGTTCAGCGTGACTTTCGTACTAGGTGTGGTGTGAATCTTGCTACAGCACAGAGTATTAGGCGATGGCATGAACAATTCCGAGAAAGAGGCTGTTTGTGTGAAGGCAAATCGGCGGGCCATCCCCGAGTATCTGGCACAGACGTCAAAAGCATCGCTCATAGTCTCACAAGGAGTCTGCAGAAATCCGTTCGCCGTGCAGCTCGACAGCTCAACATGCTTCAAATGTCCGTGTGGCGTGTGTTGTGTCGACGTTCACACACGAAAGCATACAAAATTCAGTCACTGCAAGCTTTTTGTGAAGGTGACAAACAACGATGTGTGCAGTTCTGTAATTTCGTTCTTGGCAAGATGGAGGATGATAGTCTTCTTCCACGCTTAGTGTATAGTGACGAGGCTACATTTCATTTAAATGGAAAAGTGAACCGTCGTAATGTGAGAATATGGGGTACAGAACAACCACATGAAGTTGTACAAGCCGTCCGCAGTGGCCGAGTGGTTCTGGGCGCTTCAGCCTGGAACCGCGCCACCGCTACGGTCGCAGGTTCGAATCCTGCCTCGGGCATGGATGTGTGTGATGTTCTTAGGTTAGTTAGGTTTAAGTAGTTCAAAGTTCTAGGGGACTGATGACCTCAGATTTTAAGTCCCATAGTGCTCAGAGCCATTTGAACCATTCTTCTGGATGTTTATAAAATATTCTGTTTATGTGCCTCCATTACCAACAACAATGAATGAACTGAGACATTGCACAACAGCAACTGTGGAAGCTGTAACTCAAGACATGCTCGCTGCAGTGTGGGAACAATTTTAGTACCGCATTGACATGTGCCGTGCATCTCAAGGGGGGCATACTGAACACCTATGAAAAGATATGAGAAAAATTTTTTTGAGTGTCCTGTTCATCAAAAAACAAAATTCATTAAATATCTTTATTAGTTTCAGAAATATAGAGGAGCCAAATCGGAAGATCCTGTATGATACACTCCGTTATCATTGTGACTAAAGTCTCTGTTATGTGTATCTGTTGTGTTTATTAAATTATGGAAAAACGCTACGAACTTATGCACCAACCCAACAGCACAAAGTGCCTCTTGATGTTCAGAACAATTAATCATGTGTGTAGGTCCTTGTAATTTTTTGCTCTTTCATCATCAACTAAATCTTTAAATTCTTTCTGCATGGTCATGTCATAGAAAATCTGTAGTTCCCGTCGATTATGGTACTGCATAATATATGTTGACAAACCTCATCCTTCTCTTCTCTCGTTGCCACTCATTTTTAAAGGTTTATAACGACAGACCGCTCGACTGTCTCTTTTTGTGCAAACAGGCACTGGACATGTGAACATCCTTCATACCACAAACAAATAAGTAACACTGACAACACGATTCTGCCGAAGTTAAGAGAGTTGTGTCGACCGACAAATGCCTCACCGCGAAGCTAAATGAAGTGTCGCACTGTGCCGGGTACTTCCGAGAGGTACCGAACACAGCCGATACAGGCCGAGCCTCGGGCCACGCGTGGCTTGCACGTTGGGCTCGTGTAAAGTTGTGCACGCCTGGCCGACCATGTCATAAAGCATTTCATTTGTAAATCTAGTAGTAGCAAAGACGTCCTTCACTTCTGACTCTAGACCAGGGGTCTCCAAACTTTTTAGTCCACGGGCCACATTGACTCCTCCACGAAGTCATAAGGGCCAAGAGCTGCATAGTGGGATTCAAGCACCCTAGCACTCCATGATCACCGTAATGTAAGGCCAAACAAAAGATGAAATCGCAAAAATCTAAGGTTGTGGGAATAGCTAGCACTGGAACGAACTTCGATTTTTATTTAATTACATACTTTTGGTTGGTGGACGTACCTGGCCGAAATTCTGGCGTATTTTATTCTGGCGAATTTCACGGACAAAAAAGTATGTCATTGCACATTCTTCCTGCAAAGTTAACTAAATCTCAAAATCATTGTTAGCAACACTATTACTGCAAGACGTAACAGAGGTCAACGCATTGTTATTTCAAGCGGCGCAACAATAAGTTTAGTTATGTATTCTTGTAGCGAGTAGCAGAGCCAGAGCATATATTTGATCTGTTGCGTAATTGTGTCTATGTTGCGGGGAGTGTCTCATGAGTCTTTTTAGTGTTTTATGCGCTGTACTAGTAGCTGAGACGACGAAGTGTGGGACAATTCAAAGTTTTAATTCGAAGAGAGAAGGAAAATCTGAAACTCGAAATACGTATAGCACGACTTGAGTATTTTTTCACTGAATTTTTTAGTGGAAGTGCAGTGTAATCATGAGTATTTAATTTAGTAATTAAAGTACCTTAAAAATAAATTCATTGCATTTTTTTAGGCAGACTACTCCCTAGTTTTGTTAGTATTAAATAGCACAATTTTATTTTCAGGTTACAATCTTTTTTGAAGTTCTGTACAAATATGGTAAAGAAACGAAAAGTTGACAGTGAATGCAGAATTTTTAAAGAACAGTGGGGATGTCAATATTTCGTGGTGGAGTCAAGTAACAAAACAATGTGTATTATTTGCAATGAAGCAATATCAGTATTCAAAGAATACAATATAAAACGTCATTATGAGACTAAGAATTACTCCAAGTTTACAGGATGCGAACGATTAGAAATGTATGAGTCTCTGAAACGCCAGTTAAAAACCCAGCAGTCGCTGTTTAAGAAAGTAAATGGTGAACAAATGCAGCAACTCGTGCTAGTTTTCGTGTGGCTCATTTAGTAGCGAAACAGTGTAAGCCATTTACCGACGGTGAATTCATTAACAGCTGCGTTATTGCAACAGCAGAAGAAATCTGTCCAGAAAAAGTTAATTTATTTAAAAACATAAGTTTGTCGGCAAACACTGTGGCTCGAAGAATAGATGACATCGCACAGAATATATCAGCACAACTGCGTGACAAAAATCAAGACTTAGACTGGTTCTCTTAGGACGTGGATGAGTCAACAGATGTATCAGATACTGTTCAAGTACTACTTTTTATTCGAGGGATTGACAAAAATTATGAAGTGTGTAAAGAGCTCCTTGATGTTCACAGTATTCACGGGAGGACCACTGGCGAAGATATTTTTAAAGGAGTTGAAAGGGCAGTTCATAAAAACAATCTTCAGTGGAAGAAATTAAAATGTATTACAACTGATGGTGGCAAAAACATGTGTGGGAAAAATAAAGGTGTTGTGGCTCTCCTTTCTAAGGCCGTAGAAAAGGACGGTGGCTCAAAACCATTAGTAGTGCATTGTATTATTCACCAACAGTCTTTGTGTGGAAAACATTCAGATATGTCAGAAGTTTTAAAGCCAGTTATTTCAGTTGTTAATTATATCAGATCCCATGCACTCAGTCATCGCCAGTTCCGCGAGTTTCTTGAAGATATTGAGGAAAGCGACTTGCCATATTATAATGCAGTGCGCTGGCTTAGCTGCGGTAAAGTTCTGACTCGTTTTTTTTAACTCCGAACAGTAATTGAAATTTTTTTGAACGAAAGGAATCGCCATCTGGCTGAGTTACGGAACGGTGAGTGGTTATGGAAGCTAGTATTTTATACATACTTAACTAAACATATGAATGACCTTAACTTAAAACTGCAAGGTGAAAACCAGCTTCTGCCTAATTTACACACGCATGTTAAGTCCTTTCGACAAAAGATTGCTTTGTTTCAATCTCAGTTTAACAAAGTATGCTTCACGCATTTTAATACATGCCAAACATTCAGTCAGCAAACTGAGATTCCGTTTCCTTTAACTTTCGCAAATGAAGCTTTGAGTGCTTTAAAAATTAATTTTGAATCACGTTTTTCAGATATCGATGCAAATTCAAACGATATCAAGATATTTCAAAATCCCTTCGACGTCTATATAGAAGCGTTACCCACAGAACTTCAGTTTGAAATTATTGATTTGCAATGTAGCGACTTTTTTAAAGAAAAACATTCAAAGTCAACATTACTTGAATTTTATAAGTGTCTTCCATCCACACAGTTTCCAAATTTACATAAATTTGCCCGTCGCTTTTTTTCCGCTTTTGGCACTACTTATTTGTGTGAAAAAACTTTCTAAATGAAACATGCAAATAGTATTTACAGATCAAAATTAAGTGATGAGCATTTGAAGTCGCTGATGGTTATCTCTACCAGTAAAATTGGTCCACAACTGGAGGTAACTATGAAAGTCACTAATTATCACTAAGATGTTAAAATTTCTTCACGTGAATACTCTAACACTATGAGTTTTCAGGATATAAATTAATTACTGTTATTTTTATACATCAGTACAACTAAAATATCCAATATCATTATGTACACCAGGTATTGTATTTTCCTTAAATTGCCTTTAAATAAAAATATTTTATACGATTTACTTGCTATGTGTATTTTACAACGTAATCAAAAGAAAGTGAAACCTCACTTAAGAAGCATCTTCCATAATGATTGATTACTAATGCTAGTCGCCGAAGTGGCGTCCATTTCAAAGATTTGCGCCAGATTCGTGAGTAGAATAAAAAGCAAAGAATTTTTTTACTTAAAATGTTTTCACCAAATTAGTCTGTTAACCCTTCTTTTTTTTCACTATCGCACGGAGAATGGTCTGTCTGTTTGTTGTGGATAGCCACAAGTCTAACCATGACCTTCCGCTTTGTAAAGATAGAGCTCCGACAATGTCGCGGTGTATTGGTCGCGATAGGCCTCGAAACTCAAGTATTGGCAGTATAGGTACTGTAGTGGACTGACAAGGCAGCCAGTCCACAGTGACGGGTAGCCGAAAGGGCACACGTACACACACGCCGACTGGCGCGAAGTCTGGAACAGGATTCGTAATGAATGCAATAAAGAAAAGAACGTAGCTATGGAATATACGTAACTTTTAATCCTTATTTGTATACAGCATTCTTGATGATACAAGTGAGACAGTCTTGAGATACATGCAATGTTACAAATGGCGCCTTGCTAGGTCGTAGCCATTAACTTAGCTGAAGGCTATTCTAACTGTCTCTCGGCAAATGAGAGAAAGGCTTCGTCAGTGTAGTCGCTAGCAACGTCGTCGTACAACTGGGGCGAGTGCTAGTCAGTCTCTCGAGACCTGCCATGTGGTGGCGCTCGGTCTGCGATCCTGACAGAGGCGACACGCGGGTCCGACATGTACTAATGGACCGCTACCACCTAGCAAGTGTGGTGTCTGGCGGTGACACCACATTCCTCCCCCGCAAATCGGCGAACGGTCGTGTGATAAGGCTTCCGCCCGCCGTGGGGAGGACCCCATGTTGTATGCGATGAGGTGGGGAGCCTAACAACAGGCGAGGCTGTGCCACCCGCACCCGGCCATTCGGTCCGAGGGGAGCTAGGAAACGCCTGAAAACCTAGTCCAGGGAGCACGTCAACATGCGGTTCATGCACCCGTAATGAGACAGGAGGGGCCGAAGGGTCGACCTCCATGCGGTCGGGGCAGCCGACGGGCGAAGACGACATCTGGTCCGGAGCGGGCAAGAGTTCCACGTCTGAGGACAGCTGGTCACGGGAAGCGATCGGCGGCGCGTGACCCAGGGAGGCGCCAGGCGGTTGCAGCGACGCGACCACTGCGGGCGGCGCCAGCGGGAGAACAGGCGGCGGCGGCGGCGCGTCGCCATGAGGCAAAAGGGAAGGCAGCGTCGGTAACACCTGGGGATGAGGCGAGCCAGTAGATGGGTCCCCAGGGCGCCGACCGGACGGCTCCGTCGCTGAAAGCAGACGGGGAGCGGCAGAACCCAGGCGACGACAGAGGCGCAGCTGATTGAGATGCCGACGCACCTCACCAGAGGCCCCCAAAACCAAATACATCGCGCGGCCGAGGCAGCGAAGAATGCGCCCTGCGAGCCAACGCCGTGAACCGCGATAGTTGCGATAGAAGACAACGTCGCCAGGAGCAAAAGCAGGAGTCTGCCGCTGCACAGGAACCTGATGCGGCGGATGTAGCAAAGACATCAAGGTTCGATGAGGACGACCGTGGAGCAACTCAGCCGGCGAGCGACCATCGCGGGGCTGAGAGCGATACGAGGACAAAAAGAGCAACAATGCGGCCTCCCGTGAATGCGACTCTTTCAACTTCAACATCTGTGACTTGAAAGTCCGGACCAATCGTTCAGCGGCACCGTTTGACTCTGGCGAAAACGGCGCGGATGTCAGATGTTGAATGCCATTGGCCTTGCAGAATGACTGAAATTCTGCGGACATGAATTGTGGGCCATTGTCGGAAACAATAGTCTGTGGAAGACCTTCAATGCAAAAAATAGCAGACAACGCTTGGATGGTGGCAGCAGACGTCGTGGAAGACATCCAGACAACAAAAGGAAAATTACTGAAAGAATCGACCACAACCAACCATCGAGCATTCCAGAATGGACCAGCAAAATCGATGTGCAAGCGTTGCCAAGGGGAAGTGGCTTTCGGCCATGCAAAGAATTTCCGCGGCGGTGCGTATTGTTGTTCGGCACACGCCATGCAAGAAGAGCACATATTCGTAATCGCAGCATCGATTCCGAACCAAGTACAGTGCTGACGAGCAAGTTGTGTCGTACGCACTATACCCCAATGTCCTTGGTGAAGAAGCCGTAAGACAGAGGACTGTAACGAACGTGGGACCACGACTCTGGACTGATCATTATCAGAACGCAACAACAAAACACCACGTCGTACAAAAAGACTCTCCTTGTGAGCAAAAAATCGGCGAACCAACGGATCCTCGATCCGCGACTTTGACAAGGGCCATTGCGTAGCAACAAAACGCAAAACGGTAGCAAGGACAGGGTCAGCAGCTGTGGCTGTAGCTACACGACGAAAATCAATCGGAAACGATTCGACCACGTCATCGGCTTCCGAATCAATGAACATACAAGCAAGTTCGGAAGAATCGAATGCTCTAGCCTCAGCAACAGGCAAAATTACTAAGGGTGAGGCCCAGAGAGAAGCCTGCACACGTTCAATTACACCTTGCGATTCGAAATCGTGTAATGTTCTTGCGACCTCATCACGCAATGCGTGGGGAACATTGCGCGCTCTAAAAAATTTCGGTTGCGCGTTTACTTGCAGTTCCAAATGTGCTTCGTAGTTCGTAGCGCAACCAAGGCCCGGTGCAAAAATGTCTGCAAATTCTTCACATAGACGAGAAACACTGGCGGAAGGCACAGTCTGGTTCACTGATAGGACCTGATTTACGATTGACAAGTTAAACAACTGAAATAAATCTAAACCAAACAAGTTCACTGCAGTAGAAGAACGAATAACGTAAAATGACACAAGTTTTGTTTGTCCCTTGTATGTTGCAAGAAGAGTGCACTGTCCTAACACAGGGATAGCTTGTCCTGAATAACTATTGAGCTGAACATTTGCGGCATGCAACGGAGGTTTGCCCAGTTGTTTGTACGTGTCGTGATTGATTAATGAAACTGCAGCTCCGGTATCGAGCTGGAACGGTATCACTTGACCGGCAAAGTCCAAATCTACAAAAAGTTTATTGTCCTGCTGACGACAAGAGCGACTGTTTTGTGCAACGTGAACAGACACTGGTACAGAATCACGTGCGACGTGACGGGATTTGCGTCGACGTCGACGCACACTCTTCGTGGGACGAACACAGTCACTGTTAGCGAGAGGAACACTGGGCGGAGTGGCACTAACTACATGAATGTCCATGGGCGAAGGTTCACGAGCCTGAGTGTCCTTGGTGCGATTCCGGCGCGAAGCAAAGGGCCGGGAATGGTAGCGATTGTCTGAACTGAGCTTTTTCTGGCAAACACTTTGAACATGTCCTTTCTTGTTACAGAAAAAGCAAATAGCCTGGCGTGATGGGCAATTCTCACGCGAATGTCTAGTTGCACACCACAGGCATGATTTTAGAACAGCATTGGCATGCTTACGCGGCACACGTGTTTGCGAGCTAGGCTGCAGCTGCGCGGACGTGCGCAAGGGCCGGTTAGCGTCCCGTGCTGCGCGCCCGGCGGGCCGGTTAATGTGACACATGGCTGACGAAGTGTCAAATGATTCCTGAGCAAAGTCAAGTGTGTCTTGCCTGTCCAATATGTCTATCACTTGTTGAAGGGAGGGATTGCCTAGTTTCAAAATCTGTTCCCGTATACGAACATCTGAAACGTTCTGTGCTATTGCATCACGTACCATTGTATCTGAATACGGGAGTCCACATTCACATTCAAACGCACAATCCCTAGTAAGTCCTTGCAATGTTGCAACCCACTCCCTATTAGTCTGACAGGCCGTATGTTTTGTACGAAAGAACGTATACCTTTTTGCAACTACATTAACTGTGTCTTTGAAATAGGCATCTAAAGCAGACGAAATTTCTTCGTATGACAGAGTTGCTACGTCGCGCCGGGGAAACAATTTCACTATCACTCGGTAGGTGGACACACCTACACACGAAAGCAAAAACGGCTGCCGCTCATTACCTTGAATTCTGTAGGCGGCGAGATGAAATCCAAATTGTCGGGACCATTCCGTCCAGCTTTCGTCGTCCGCTTTATACGGACGAAATAGTGGCGCAACTGCGTGTTGTGGCTGCGGTAGCGATGAAGCGGCGGCGGCCGCATCGCTTTGCAGCGCACGTTGACCCTGGACGAGCTGTCCAAGGGCATCCAATAAGGCCTGCGTCTGCTGATTCTGCAAGCGATAAAATTCGGACAGTACATCTGGAGAATGTGGCGAAGCCATGACACAAGCAAATTAGTGCAATACGAACGCTAAAGTCCCTTTTGAGACTCGTCGCCAATGTAGTGGACTGACAAGGCAGCCAGTCCACAGTGACGGGTAGCCGAAAGGGCACACGTACACACACGCCGACTGGCGCGAAGTCTGGAACAGGATTCGTAATGAATGCAATAAAGAAAAGAACGTAGCTATGGAATATACGTAACTTTTAATCCTTATTTGTATACAGCATTCTTGATGATACAAGTGAGACAATCTTGAGATACATGCAATGTTACAAATGGCGCCTTGCTAGGTCGTAGCCATTAACTTAGCTGAAGGCTATTCTAACTGTCTCTCGGCAAATGAGAGAAAGGCTTCGTCAGTGTAGTCGCTAGCAACGTCGTCGTACAACTGGGGCGAGTGCTAGTCAGTCTCTCGAGACCTGCCGTGTGGTGGCGCTCGGTCTGCGATCCTGACAGAGGCGACACGTGGGTCCGACATGTACTAATGGACCGCGGCCGATTTAAGCTACCACCTAGCAAGTGTGGTGTCTGGCGGTGACACCACAGGTACTACCTCAAATATTTGGCGAGCCGGATACCGGAGATGTCCTGCCAGCTAACGCGGGCCGGTTTGCCGGTCCTCGCGGGCCGGTTTCGGCCCGCGGGCCGTAGTTTGGACACCCCTGCTCTAGACAATCACAAAACCTATCTGTCTATTGACGTGATTGATACCACAAAGGTCAGTAGAGTTGTTATTGTCCTCATTATACTTCCACACGCCTCAAACAAATTTCTGCCTCTAGCTGTGACCGTGTTCTCTTCCTTCAAGGGAGTTGTTACTCAGCAGAACGTAAAGGTATTGCTCTCACAATTTATGATGTAACTGCGTGTGACAAAACTGGTGACGACAGATGTATGAGACACACTAATGTAAGTTTTGCCTTTAAGAAAACTGTAATTTCTCCGTCGGTCACGTTAATCTGACTGGACAAAACATCTTGCAATGTGACGGTCCGTATACCGATAGTAAGGTCACCCCTGAGGTTATTTTTAATCATATGCTTAGTTACCATGAGGTCTAACTCACGATAGAACGTCATACTCCAAAGCATTACAGCATTTCATCTGAATATTAAGAGCCAGTAGGGACATATCACAGACATCTGTCAAAGAGTACAGTGAATCCGCACCATGCCGCAGAAAGCCGGCACCAATGAGCTGGTCCACATCACGGTGTTGTACACAGAAGTCTCGTCCACCAGGGAAGTTGCTTGACGTGTGCCCCAGAGTCAGAGTGAAGTGGTGCAGACATGGGATCAGTTCCAGTTGTATTGATGAATTGCACCACACCTGTCGTCAGGGTTCGACAGGATCACAGGATGGTTGATATCTACGGGTTTTGAGTCGAAGGCACCGTGGGCTGAGTGCTCAGGACTGAATTCGGTGTTCAAAGAAGCTGCTGTTGTTGCGGTCTCGGCCCAAAGACTGGTTCGAGGCAACTCTCCTTGCTACTCTATACGGTGCAAACTTTTCATCACCGAGTAACTATTGTAACCTACGTCCTTCTGAATCTGCTTAGTGTATTCATCTCTTGGTCTCCCTCTACCATTTTTCTCCAGCTCAAAATTTGTGATCCCTTAATGCCTCATGGTACACTAATGGCCATTAAAATTGCTGCACCACGAAGATGACGTCCTACAGACGCGAAATTTAACCGACTGGAAGAAAATGCTGTGATATGCAAATGATTAGCTTTTCAGAGCATTTACACAAGGCTGGCGCCGGTGGCGACACCTACAACGTCCTGACATGAGGAAAGTTTCCAACCGATTTCTCATACACAAACAGCAGCTGACCGGAGTCGCCTGGTGAAACGCTGTTGTGATGCCTCGTGTAAGAAGTAAAAATGCGTACCATCACGTTTCCGTCTTTGATAAAGGTCGGATTTTAGCCTATCGCGATTGCGGTTTATCGTATCGCGACATTGCTGCTCGCGTTGGTCGAGATCCAATGACTGTTAGCAGAATATGGAAACGGTGGGTTCAGGAGGGTAAAACGGTACGCCGTGCTGGATCCCAACGGCCTCGTATCACTAGCAGTCGAGATGACAGGCATCTTATCCGCATGGCTGTAACGGATCGTGCAGCCACGTCTCGATCCCTGATTCAACAGATGGGGACGTTTGCAAAACAACAACCATCTGCACGAACAGTTCGACGACGTTTACAGCAGCACGGACTATCAGCTCGGAGACCGTGGCTGCGGTTACCCTTGACACTGCATCACAGACACGAGCGCCTGCGATGATGTACTCAATGACGAACCTGGATGCACGAATGGCAAAACGTCATTTTTTCGGACGAATCCAGGTTCTGTTTACAGCATCATGATGGTCGCATCCGTGTTTGGCGACATCGCGGTGAACGCACATTGAAGCGTGTATTCGTCATCGCCATACTGGCGTATCACCCGGCGTGATGGTATGGGGTGCCATTGGTTACACGTCTCGGTCACCTCTTGTTTGCACTGACGGCACTTTGAACAGTGGGCGTTACATTTCAGATGTCTTACGACCCCTGGCTCTACCCTTCATTCCATTCCTTGCGAAACCCTACATTTCAGCAGGATAATGCACGACCGCATGTTGCAGGTGCTGTACGGGCTTTTCTGGATACAGAAAATGTTCGACTGCTGCCCTGGCCAGCACATTCTCCAGATCTCTCACCAACTGAAAACATCTGGTCAATGGTGGTCGAGCAACTGGCTCGTCACAATACGCCAGTCACCACTCTTGATGAACTGTGGTATCGTGTTGAAGCTGCATGGGCAGCTGTATCTGTGCACGCTATCCAAGCTCTGTTTGACTCAATGACTAGGCGTATCAAGGCCGTTATTACGGCCAGAGTTGGTTGTTCTGGGTACTGATTTCTCAGGATATATGCACCAAAATTGCGAGAAAATGTAATCACATGTCAGTTCTAGTATAATATATTTGTCCAATGAATATCTGTTTATCATCTGCATTTCTTCTTGGTGTAGTAAATTTAATGGCCATTAGTGTACTTTAAATGTCTCATTTTGTAATCTAATTTCCTCAGCATTAATTGATTTATTTCGACTACATTCCATTATCTTCGTTCTGATTTTGTTGATGTTCGTCTTATATCCTTTCAAGATACTGTCCATTCCATAAAACTGTTCGTCCAAGTCCTTTGCCGCCTCTGAGAGAATTACAATATCATTGTCAAGCCTCAGAGTTTTTATTTCTTGTCTCTGGAGTTTAATTCCTACTCCAAATTTTTCTTTTATTTCCTTTAGTATTTGCTCAATATACAGAACGAATAACATCAGGTATAGGCTACAACCCTGTCTCATTCCCCTCTCAATCACAGCTTTCCTCTCGTGTCCATCGACTGATTAAACTGCCATCTGGTTTCTGTGCAAGATGTAGTCTTTCGCTCTCTCTATTTTACCCTGCCATTTTTAGAATTTGTCAACATTGTCAAAAGCTTTCTCTAAGTCTACAAATGCTATAACCGTAGGCTTGTCTTTCCTTAACCTATCTGCTTTGAGGAGTCGTAGGGTCAGTATTACTTCATGTGTTCCTACATTTCTCCAGAATCAAAACTGATCCTCCCTGAGGTCGGCCTCTTCCAGTTTCTCCATTCTTCTGTAAAGGATTCGTGCTAGTATTTTGCAGCTGTGACTTATTAAACTGATAGTTCGGTAATTTCCCCACCTGTCAGCACGTGCTTTTTTTGGAATTGGAATTATTACGTTCTTGGAGTCTGAAAGTATTTCGCCTGACTAATTCATCTTGCTCACTAGATGGAAGAGTTTTGTGGCGGCTGGCTCTCCCAAGGCTATCAGTAGCTCTAATGGAATGTTGTCTTCTCCTGGGGCCTTGTTTTGACTTAGGTCTATCAGTACTTTGTCAAATTCTGCACGCAGTATCATATCTCCTTTTTCATCTTGCTCTACATCCTCTTCCCATTCCATAACACTGGCCTCAGGTACATCTCTCTTGTACAGACCCTTTATGTACTCCTTCCACCTTTCTGCTTTCCTTTCTTTGGTTAGGATTGGTTTTCCATCTGTGGTCTTGATATTCATACAGGTGGTTCCATACATGCCTCAACATCCTTACATTTGCCCTCTAGCTATTCCTGCCTAGCCATTTTGCACTTCTTGTCGATCTCATCTTTGAGAAGTTTGTATTCCCTTTCGCCTGCTTAATTTATTGCACGCTTATATTTTCTTCTATCATCGATTAAACTGAATATCTCTTGTGTTGCCCAAGGATTTCTACTAGACCTCGTCTTTTTACGTACTTGATCCTCTGCTTTCTTCACTATTTGATCTCTCAAAGCTACCCATTCTTCTACTGTATTCATTTCCCCTGTTCTTGTCAATCATTCCCTAACACTCTCTCTGAAACGCTCTACAACGTCCGGTTCTTTCAGTTTATGTAAGTCCTATTTCCTTAAATTGCTGACTTTCTGCAGTTTCTTCAGTTTTAATCTGCAGTTCATAACCAATAAATTGTGGTGAGAGTCCACATCTGGCCCTAGAAATGTCTTACAATTTTAAATCTGACTCCTAAATCTCTGACTAACCATTATATAATAAATCTGAAACCTTGTGGCGTCTCCAGGTCTCTTCCACGTACACAGTCTTCTCTCATGATTCTTAAACCAAATCTTAGCTATGATTAAATTATGCTCTGTGCAAACTTCTACCAGCGGCTTCCTCTTTCATTCCTTTCCCCCAGTGCACATTCACCTACTACTTTTCCTTCTCTTTCTTTTCCAACTATCGAATTCCAGTCCACCATGACAATATAATTTCACCTCCCTTAACTACCTGAATAATTTCTTTTATCTATCACACATTTCCACAATCTCCTTCTCATCTGCGGAACTATTTGGCATATAAACTTGTACTATTGTGGTAGGTGTGGGCTTTGTGTCTGTCTTGGCTAGAATAATACATTCACTATGCTGATCATAGTAGCTTATCTGCATTCCTTTTTTTTTTTTTTTTTTTTTACTCAATATGAAACCTACTCGTGCATTACCCCTATTTGATTTTGTGCTTATAACCCTGTATTCACCTGACCAGAAGTCCTGTTCCTCCTGCCACTGAACTTCACTAATTTCCACTATACCTAACTTTAACCGACCGATTTCCGTTTTTAATGGCTACATGACGTAATACGTCGCACCAAACTGTTAGGGGTTGATTGCATGATACGAATCTCCACAAAGCGAACACCACGCCAAACGCCTTATCACCACAGACTGCATTACAGATGGGCAAGAAAAGGTGTAGAATTGACGCCTGAGGATTGCCGTTGGGTGTTGTTTACAGAGTCGTCCCCAGGTTTAATACACACATCAATAATAGTTTTGGATCACCCCGGGGATGGTGATAGGAACGGCATCCGGCCACCCCCTAATATAAAAAAAAGAACAAACACCGTCAGAACAAACCTTGAAGGCCCAATGGTACCGAATGGCCGCTGTATTGACCATAGCCCTTAGGCATCACTGGATGCGGGACTCTCTCAGCCGTTGTCCATTTTCATGACTGGTGCCTCTGCTTCTCAGTCAAGTGGCTCCTTAATTGGCCTCACAAGGGCTGAGTGCTCCCCAGATGCCAACAGCACCTAGCAGGCCCTGATGGTGACCCATCCAAAAGCTAGCCACGCCCGACAGCACTTAAGGGGCTCCGGAACGCCCTATACTTGCAATGTTAAAATAACGCTTATAAATTACATCTTTCCTCACAAAGTATTTGAGGTAGGAAGTTGAACTTTTTACAGATTATTTATTGGAATGTGGGCTACAACTTAACACAGGGATTTTACAAAATTTTAGTTCAGTTATTAAAGATGATTTTTTTTCAATTGTAATGAAAATTCACAACATTTTTTTGCAAATTTTTATTTGTATATTCAAAAATATACAGTTTTTTGGAAAAAGGCTGTGTTAAATTATGCAGAAGGTACTGTGTAACATTTACTGAAAGTTTGAAACAAATATGTTTGGAAGATCCTTAGAAAACATGTAATTAGTATGAGAAAATAAAAGTTTTGGGAATCGAGCGACAAAGATTGGATTAACTTTTTAGTGCATTCCAGGTCCATAGGATGGATTATCTTTATCCTCTGCAAACTCCTCCTCCAGCTTCCTCTTGTTCCTCCTCCTGTTTAGTCTTGCTTGTATTTCTAGACTCTTTACAGCCCTGTCTGCAGCCCGAAGGCGTTCCTTGTCTAAAGCAAGCATCGCTCGTACCATGTTAGAACCTATCTTCATTCCCATATTTCTAAATACCTTTGGCTTTCCAACATTTCTCCTTTTCTTAAAAGCCTTCAGAGGATTTCTAATAACTTTACTTTTACTCATTATTATACTTCAACAACACAGAGACTCAAGAAACAGAATTAATTACGAATATTTTCGAGATAGCGACAGAGTAAATAAACATGAAACAATCGACAATCACACCAGCGATATATATTGAAACATCACAGGTTAGCCACAACACATACTTTATCTCACATCACTAAAATGTACCTGATGAACACGGACGTTAATAATAACACCATTTGACAGCAGTTTAACAGCGCCACAGTGGGTCACGCCCATGTAGAACACATTTCAAAAAAAATTTAAAAATAGTTGTAGTCTTCGGAACTGAATAAATTATATATCTATTAAAAGGTAATAGTCTGCAGATTCAGAAAACGCAAAAAAGTAAAAATTGAACTTTTCATGATTTTGAGCCTTTCCGGAGCCCCTTAACTTCTGTAATCCGATGGGAACCAGTTTTACCACTGCGGCAAGGCAGTTGACACCCCTTAATATTAACCACGCTAAATCCATGTCGTCCCTGCGCCGATGCACAAGCAAAAGATGAAGATTCTTATTAGGGCATTCGATACTTGAATGATGATTATACGTCAAGGTGTGAAAAACAGTTCTGTATTAAAATTACTGGACGAGTGGCAGCGAATAGTATTTATTCTCCGATTCTCCCCTACATATTTCTTTGAAGAACTCCAAGCAAATGTTGTTGTAGTTGTTGTTGTTGTGGTCTTTAGTATGAAGACTGGCTTGAAGCAGCTCTTTGAGTGACTCTACCCAGTGCAAGCCTCTTCATCTCTGACAAGGGAACCTGCCCATCGCACCCCCCTCAGATTTAGTTATAAGTTGGCACAGTGGATAGATCTTGAAAAACTGAACACAGATCAATCGAGAAAACAGGAAGAAGTTGTGTGGAACCGTGAAAAAAATTAGTAAAATATACAAACTGAGTAGTCCATATGCAAGATAGGCAACATCAAGGAGAACGTGAGCTCATCAGCGCCGTGGTCCCGTGGTTAGCGTGAGTAGCTGCAGAACGAGAGGTCCTTGGTTCAAGTCTTCCCTCGACTGAGAATTTTACTTTCTTTATTTCCGCAAAGTTATGATCTGTCCGTTCGTTCATTGACGTTTCTGTTCACTGCAATAAGTTTAGTGTCTGTGTTTTGCGACCGCACCGCAAAACCGTGCGATTACTAGACGAAAGTACGTGCCTCTCCAATGGGAACCGAAAACATTTGATCGCAAGGTCATAGGTCAACCGATTCCTCCACAGGAAAACACGTCTGATATATTCTATACGACACTGGTGACGGCATGTGCGTCACATGACAGGAATATGTTGTCGACCCACTTAACTTGTACACATAGCGAATGGGTAAAAAGATTCTTCTACCTTGCCCGATTTAGGTTTTCTTGTAGATGTGATAATCACTCCCAAAAAAGTGATGAAAACATAAGAGTTTGTCACATAAACTGAAAATAAAAAATTAAACTTTTCACTCGAAGGAAGACTTGAACCTAGGACCTCTCGTTCCGTAGCTGCTCTCGCTAACCACGGAACCACGGCGCACCTTGACTCCAAGTGTCCTTGATGTTGCCTATCTTCGCATGGACTACTCAGTTTGTATATTTTACTAATTTTTTTCATAGTTCCTCACAACTTCTTCCTGTTTTCTCGATTGATCTGTGTTCAGTTTTTCAAGGTCTATCCACTGTGCCAACTTATAACTAAATCTGAGGGGGGTTCGATGGGGAGGTTCCCTTGTGAGTAACAACTGCAACCTACATCCTTCTGAATCTGCTTAGTGTATTCATCTCTTCGTCTCACACTACAATTTTTACCCCCACCAGTTCCCTCCAATTCCAAATTATTGATCCATTGATGCCTCAGAATGTGTCCTGCCAATCGATCCCTTCTGTTAGTCAAGTTGTGCCACAAATTTCTTGTCTCCCAGTCCTATTTACTACATCCTCATTAGTTACATGATTTACTCATCTAGTCTTCAGCATTCTTCTGTAACATCACATTTGAAAAGCTTCTGTTCTCTCCTTCTCTAAACTGTTTACCGCTCATGTTTCACTTCCGTACATGGCTACACTCAACGCACATACCTACAGAAGATATTTCCTAACACTTAAATCTGCAGGGGTTGGAATAATACTGGCAACTATTTATTTTCAACCTATACAAAAGAGTTACATGTTTGCCCCTGTTACTGTCCTTCAAAGTAGTCACCAGCGTTGTGTAGAACTCGTTGCCAGCGATGTGGAAGGCGTAGTATACCATTAGCAGAGCCTGTTCTGTTGATGGTGAGAGGGTCTACTGGCTGTCGAATCTCTGGAATAGTACTGAAGCGAATGCCACGAAGCGTTTCCTTCATCTTCGGAATCAAATCAAAGTCGTAAGGACTTACAGCAAATAGCTTACTGTCTGAACCAATAAATATAATTTAACTTAAAATGGGCTTCTTATTGTTTGTTAATACGCATTTTTTGCCCTGAACTCCAAAACAGTTACCAAAAACTACTTTAAGCAAACACCAAATTATACGAATTTGTCGGTAGAGGACCCCCTCCCCATTAGCCCCACCGTTGATCGACTTCTAGAATCGCCCCTGTACCTACGTACGTCTATTAATTATTAATGTTTCTTTTTGGGAGCAGAAAATGGCTAGTGTATAGTAAAAGAGTAGACCTCATGAAGAAAGACGTATATTATTATACCCTGAAGTTTTGTTCGCTATACTTCGAAGTACACCAGTTGATGATTGCAGAAAGTAATAAAATGTTATCGACTGCAGTATCCATATCATTTGGCAAAGCATAGAAGCCATCCCAAGAATCGATTATGACAAAACTGCCACAAAGATGTGATAATAACATCGTCGTCGGCCAGTGTGGCCGAGCGGTTCTCGGCGCTACAGTCTGGGACCGCGTTGCTGCTACGGTCGCAGGTTCGAATCCCGCCTCGGGCATGGATGTGTGTGATGTCCTTAGGTTAGCTAGGTTTAAGGGGCTCCGGAAAGGCTCAAAATCGTGAAAAGTTCAATTTTTACTTTTTTGCGTTTTCTGAATCTGCAGACTATTACCTTTTAATAGATATATAATTTATTCAATTCCGAAGACTACAACTATTTTTAAATTTTTTTTGAAATGTGTTCTACATGGGCGTGACCCACTGTGGCGCTGTTAAACTGCTGTCAAATGGTGTTATTATTAACGTCCGTGTTCATCAGGTACATTTTAGTGATGTGAGATAAAGTATAAAACCTATTTTCAGAGACTTAGCAGCACCAGAACTGTTGAAAAAGTGTATTCGCGGAAAAACTCAAAACCCCAATGAAAGTGTAAATAGTGTTATATGGTCGAGAATCCCCAAGACTGTATTTGTTGGAATAGAAACACTTCTTTGGTGTGTATGATGCTGTTGCGACTTTCAATGATGGCAACATTGTAAGGTGCAAGGTATTTAGAAATATGGGAATGAAGATAGGTTCTAACATGGTACGAGCGATGCTTGCTTTAGACAAGGAACGCCTTCGGGCTGCAGACAGGGCTGTAAAGAGTCTAGAAATACAAGCAAGAGTAAACAGGAGGAGGAACAAGAGGAAGCTGGAGGAGGAGTTTGCAGAGGATAAAGATAATCCATCCTATGGACCTGGAATGCACTAAAAAGTTAATCCAATCTTTGTCGCTCGATTCCCAAAACTTTTATTTTCTCATACTAATTACATGTTTTCTAAGGATCTTCCAAACATATTTGTTTCAAACTTTCAGTAAATGTTACACAGTACCTTCTGCATAATTTAACACAGCCTTTTTCCAAAAAACTGTATATTTTTGAATATATAAATAAAAAATTGCAAAAAAATGTTGTGAATTTTCATTACAATTGAGAAAAAAATCATCTTTAATAACTGAACTAAAATTTTGTAAAATCCCTATGTTAAGTTGTAGCCCATATTCCAATAAATAATCTGTAAAAAGTTCAACTTCCTACCTCAAATACTTTATGAGGAAAGATGTAATTTATAAGCGTTATTTTAACATTGCAAGTATAGGGCGTTCCGGAGCCCCTTAAGTCGTTCTAAGTTCTAGGGGACTGATGACCTCAGATGTTAAGTCCCATAGTGCCCAGAGCCAATAACATCGTCCTGTGTCACAGAAGCATACAGTTCCTCAATTCTCGCAATATCACTGCTGGATAGGTAAGAATCTTAAACACCGACCTGCTTTGAAGATGAAGTTGTTACATTACGTGAATTTTTTACTGTGTTGTAAAAGCATGTAACGTGGTAAGAATGTACAAATCATTACGCTTCGCGCAAAGCTTGTTGGGTGACAAGAAAAGTGCGTATCGTTACAAGAACAGACAAATGGGACGTCGGTCACTTTTGCAGGTGGAGGTACTCCACGCTTCTTACATTTGAATCTGTGTGTTTATACTCCTTTGGTATCAACGTGGTGGGCTCCAATTCTATCTAACGTCACACGTATTTCTTCAGTAGTACGTATTAACTTGTAGCTGGGTTCATGAGTTTTAGGCGTGTTTGCACCTATTTTAGAATCATCCATGTCTTATGATATTACACAAATTAATGGAGGCAAAGTGATAAAATAAATATTTCGTGTATCACGTAGATGAGGGATGAAAAACACACATTATCCTTACGACGCATTAACAGTCTCCTTTCTCACTGCTTGGAGTGCTAGCGTCGCTCCAGCTACCAAACGGTATCAACTTTCACAGCCGTGTGTGTCGCGATTGCGGTTGTAATGACATTAAAAATGTTCAGTTTATTTTTCTTTCCTATTTCCAAGTTATTTCTTCTCCTGCTGCTTAGAAAGTTTCATCTTTGTTATCAATATACTCGGAAAATTAACTGCTAAAATTTCCTTCTAGTTTCCTTCTTTTTGCGTCGATTAGATTAGATTAGATTTACTTTCATTCCAATTGATCCGTAGTGAGAAGGTCCTTCAGGATGTAGAACATGTCAGAAAAACAATAATACATGACAAATATTTACAACTGAAACAAATAAGTAACTGTACCTTCCACAGGTCCCAAATGGAATGATAGTATTATTTTTTTTTAATGAACGCTACATGAAAGAATCATTTTACAAACATTCATTTGCTAAGATCGCATTATTGCACTGAACCTAAAGTAAAACAATGCATTACTGCACTGAAATGGCGCGGAAGTTAGATTGTACTTACACACACACACACACACACTTATTTACAATGAACACATTACTGCATTGAAATGGTGCAGAAGTTAAATTGTACAACCAGTTGGTTCTACTGAGAAATTCATCAATGGAGTAGAAGAAGTTGGCCACCAAAAAATCCTTTATGCTTCTCTTAAACTGAATTTCATTGATTGTTAAGCTTTTTATGGCTGCTGGCAAGTTATTGAAAATGTGTGTTCCTGAATAATGCACACCTTTTTGTACAAGACTAAGTGACTTTAAATCCTTGTGAAGATTATTCTTATTTCTAGTATTGATTCCATGAATTGAGCTGTTGGTATGAAAAAGTGATATATTTTTAATTACAAATTTCATTAAGGAATAAATATATTGGGAAGCAGTAATTAATATCCCTAGCTCTGTAAACAGGTTTCTGCAGGATGTTCTTGAGTTCACACCACATATGACTCTTATTACACATTTTTGTGCCCAGAAAACTTTAGCTTGGCTTGATGAATTACCCCAAAAAATAATCCCATATATGGAATGAAAGTAAGCATGGTATGCCAGCTTTTTCATTTTTATATCCCCTGTGTCTGACACAATTCACTGCAAACAGAAATTTGTTAAGACGATTCATCAGATCTGTAGTGTGCTTCTCCCAGTTGAATTTATTATCAAGCTGTAATGCCAAGAATTTAACACTGTCCACTTCTTATATCTGCTTGTCATCGTATGTGTGGCATATACTCGTGGGACATCCCTTACAAGTTCTGAACTGCATTTAGTGTGTTTTTTTCAAAGTTTAGTGAGAAAGAATTGGCAAGGGCAACTTGTACTGAGCTCAGGGAATGAGTTTTCAAATTTGATGATGCATTCAACTATAATCCAGTTGTCATGCTCTAATTGGGAATATCTCATCAGAATTTAGCTTTGGTACAAAAGAGGCCGGGAGTTGCAGGATGAATGGTAAATTTTTTATCTTGTCTCGTACATTTCTTCCTAAAGACACCTGTTGAAGCACAGCCTAATAAATACAGCCATGACACACACCGGTGCGAAAGTTGTTCCCGTTCGACAACTGGAGCGACACTAGCACTCCACGTGGTGAGAAAGCACACAGTCGCACGCATCGTGAGGGTAATGTCGTTTTTAATTATTTTCTGTTAATTAACAGAACAGCGGTTATATTTTTTCGTTCCATGCGTTAGTAAGTTACTAAGAAACATGAATTATTGGAAAGACATGTAAAAACATCCGAATGACACTTATTCAATGACATAAGCTATAACTCATTCATGAAGGAATACTTTCGAATTTGCCTGTCTTTGCAGTTTATTCCACTGAAAGCAAGAGAATGTAAACACATTTCACGCATGATGAGCGTATATTTCTGTATTTTTTTGTTGTTATTATCATAGCCACTTTCATTAACACTTAAAAACTTTTTATGGAGTCCAATGATTCGCGCTTTCTTACACTTCACTCGACTTTCTAATACATAAATACTTTTGTAAATGTAATTATTTTTGCTTCAAAAGCAAATGTCTTGAAGATTCTTGCCTTTTGTGCTGAGGTTGAGCAACAATTGTGGAATTGGTTTTTCCTGTGTTGGGAAACAGTTTTAGTGCTTCTGACAGTTTATTATCGCATCTGTGTGGTTTTCCCTCAAGTAGCACGTGTGGTGGCTTATTTGGTACATTAAATAATGTGGGTAATACATTCCATATAGGTTTCCTACATTCCGTATTCGCTGATTTGGCTGAAACTATAGCGAACAAAACTCCTTTGATGAATAGACGTACGCTGTCTTTCTGTAAAGGTCAGATTTTCTGATGTTTAGAACTAAATAATCACAAATGTTGTTTAATTTTTTTATTTTTGTCGATTTTTATGGCACTACATGTACTTCCTAATGTAAAAACTATGTTACAGATCAATATAAACGGTAGCATTCGCACTCATCGGATATCGTGTTTAGAAGTGTCGCTTGCTGGCCGCTTGTGGCGCTGCTGTCGCTAGATGTAACAAACACAAGATGAAGTGTCGTGACTGGTATGTTAGGCTTTGATTGAAGTCATATAATTCGAGTTTCAAACTTTGTTTGCGCATTCGATTTCTATCGAATTGTCGGTTTCGAGTTCGATGTCACAGAAACAAACGACAGTGGGGTAAACACATGAGGTGTGGAACATGCATTTTTTATTTGTTTTTGTTTTAACAGTTTTGAACATTTCCTGAGTAAAAGGTGCATTCCGGAAGGTGCAGTTCATATGTAATGAGTATTTCGGACGCTCTGATTGAAGTAACCACTCACTGAAATTAGTGTGAAGGAACTTTGGCGGAAGTTTAATCCCAGTGGCATCTATCCTTCTGTTTTGTGGTGAAGTGAACTGGACGGAAAATAGACTGATGTATCTTTTTATCATGCCTGCGTCGCCAAGAAACTTCTGTGGAGAAAGAGTGTTGCCGTTAATTTGAGGTTTGTACGGATGTCGTAGCTTTGGTACTGTGCATGTATTCCAGTTTGCGATACAAGCCGTCGGTTGTAGCCACTGATACAATCAATATGGAGACTGTGCCGTCATTTATTTATCACAATCTACGTATGTGGAATATATCGAGTTGATGTAGCCATAGAGGTAAACATTTCAAGGGAATTTCAAGCTCGGTACTGGTAAGTGTAACATTCGATTACCAATCTGTATGTCCATTGCACCCAGTTTTCTGATTGTTTCCTTTCAAATTGATCACGTATTTACACTGGGCTTCTGAGATAGGCATCTTTTGGAGGGGTTCTTCGAATATACTGTGATTTCCTTCTTGGATGTTACATCCCAGTTATGTAGCTTAAATTGGTAATTTGTATAACTGCACGTCGTTTATATTGTAGGGCTACCTACGAATATGTTGCAGATTCGGAGGTTGTGTTGATGTTGGAACTTGATAACACAGTTCAAATCGTTCTCAATGCACGTTATTTGTTTTTGTGGTAGCGCCCTATGTAGGCCTATTGAATTCTCAACTTGATGTTGGCGCAAGAGAAATCTTCGGTATTCCGGGATGTGGCAGGAATAATCAGTCTGAGCAAAAAAGTCAAGTAGTCTTGGGCTCTAAAATGCATACCTTAAGAGCTATGAGCATTTGTTCAATAGAAGAGATGTGTTTCACAGTAGTGAAGATAAAAGCGCTCAAAGCTCTTATGCTAAGCACTTCATGGGGCCCATGTTTACTGGTCACTTTTTTCCTTGGTTTAGTTCACACTACCATCTCTCAAAATATAAAAAGCAAAAAGCCTGCAGTAGAAGAGATTTGTTTCATAGTATCGAAGATGAAGTTCTCATAGCTGTGAAGGCGTGCATTGTAGAGGTCATGTTTACTAGACGTCTTTGTTTCCAATGATGGTCCCTGGCATATCCCTGAATGTTGACCATTCGTCCTGGGACAGTCCGTATAGATGCGTAAAAGTTGAAATGCACTCAATGTATCGAATATTAACTTTGGGAGTATGTATGCCATGTTCATTCTCGGACTAGGCCCCTGTGAATCGCAATTACTGTATTACAATGTCATATGAGTGAGCAGTATTAGTTGGATTTGGCAAGTGTGTATGGCTATATGCAGTCGAGAGCTAAACTTTAGTAATTGTCCCGACGGGGCCGTGCGGTTAAAGGCGCTGCAGTCTGGAACCGCAAGACCGCTACGGTCGCAGGTTCGAATCCTGCCTCGGGCATGGATGTTTGTGATGTCCTTAGGTTAGTTAGGTTTAACTAGTTCTAAGTTCTAGGGGACTAATGACCTCACCAGTTGAGTCCCATAGTGCTCAGAGCCATTTGAACCATTTTTGTCCCGACGGGCGGAAATTTGGCAACGTTAACTGGAAACTGTTGTAGCACTTCTAGCGGATTGTTTAGGTATTAGTCAAGATGACCTCTGCGATGCACCTTTGGGTAATTTCCAAGAATGATTGCCTATCGAAGTCGTTGGTCCAAACGATACATATCGAACGTGCGATCGTAAATCGATGATGCGACCCCGGTGGCGGGCGTTGTGATCAATTATTTGTGATCGTCATTTTTATCTGTTTTCCGTCATTCCCTTACTTGCTCTAAATTACATACCTCCTTCTTGACGTTTTTTCGGCGGATTCTCACACATGGAAGACTCTAATTCCATGTTTATGCAGAGTAGAAAATTGTTCGACTTTTTGTAGCAAATGCTGAGTACTACCGGACAAGGAAAGGAGGGACTGTGTAGACAGTGGCGGCGCGAAGTGTGTAAAACTCCGCAAGAACAGTTTCTGTGCTGAAATACCGTTACAATTTCATTGCGGACAGTGCGAAAAACGAACGAGTATCAGGAAGAATACAGGGTTCGACTCTTCCAAATTACCCATCCAGATCACCATAATGGACTTTCACATGACGACAACACCGACGTCGAGTAAGGTAAGTCGTCTCCTTTGCAATTAAAGGTATTTTTGTATCGCTCTTCTTTTGTCGTTGCTGTAGTGACCAACGAAAACATACTCCCAACGCCCACCAGAGTCGCATGATCGATTTACCATCGCACGTTCGATATGTTTCGTTTGGACCCAGCGACTTCGACAGGCAATCATTCTTGGAAATTACTCGCCTTTGTCGCACTGCGATCTGATATTCGAAAACGAACGCCGATGGAACACAAAATTAATGTTTTTTTCGATTTTAATTCCTGTTTGGACTTTGGTCGGGAGTTATGGGATTTAATTTTACTTTTTATTTGAGCCTTATCAGAAACAGTGATATTTTTTAGGAAACTGTAATTGCTGTTTTTCCGCACTTGCAAAGATAGTGCTACTATGTACTATTTCGGAATCTTCAGCGATTTCCAAGATTATGGTTCGGTTGGTACATTCGAACACAGATTAAATTGCTGTGAATGAGACGAGTAGCAATAACGTTTCAATAATCCTTGTCCCACACACTTGACTCTTCTTTCGGAATGTAACGTGATTTTCGAGATGATAGGATGAGCCCAAAGATCACAGTCTGGATTGCAGAATGATTTTTACAATCATTGTCCCTCACTTTAGCGTTTTATTTTTCGGAATACGATGCGATTTTCGAATTGGTGGTTAGGATGGGATTTACGAGAACAGTTTACAAATATTTGGAAGATCCGTTACGTAATGTTTTACAGATTTTTATTTCATTATGCCGCTGTGTATCTGAAAATACATTTACAAGGGCCAAAAAATTGCATATTGCTTATGATATTTCTCAGAAATTTCAACCCCTTCTCCTTCTAACACGCATTTTATTGTTGAAAAGCATCCATACGTACTAAAGCACATACAAATTGTATAAAGTTCAATACTTTTCTTTAGCCAAGAATTTTGTGGTGATTGATTTCAATCGAGAACAGAACATTGGTTTCATTGGGTTAAATTAAGTTAATTGATCTGTGTCAAAATGTACTTGAATATCCAATTTGAAACAGCTGATTTCTAGAAAATAATCAATCCGCAACTCTGTTCTGAAAAGAAAGCACGCACTTTGCCCCATAGCAAACTGATTACAGTATGTACAGGTTGTTATAATTAAAGTAGGGCCTACAGCTACTCAAGGAGGTCCAATGTGGGCTGTAGTTGTCTTATGGCAGTGAAACTTGGCAGATATGTTAATGTGTTGAAGTGGAAGCGATTTACGCTGGAAAAAAAATTAATTCCAATTTTGGCCACCGGGTGCAAATTTGGCGCTGTATAGCATCTTGTCGACATCTCCAGTGCTCATATTGAACAAATTGTGAAAGTGGCAGTGAATAATAAAACTACCATTATTAGTTTCTTACTTGTTGGACCTTTTCTACCCACATCCTGTTCCTAATCCATTACATATGCAAACATTTCTATAAGCCTACTTTCTTGCATTCAGAGCGCCAGGTTTGCACCTGGGGCCAATACTGGAACTTTTTTTTTCCAGCATGAACCGGTTCTGCATCAAAGCATTAAAATATCTACCAAGTTTTGTTGCCATATAATAATTACAGCCCATGATGCAGGACCTCTGTGAATAGCTGCGCTTTAATTACAACCACTCAGTAAAACAAGACACTTCATATGTCCTCATGTAAAAAATAATTATGTGGCTGAAATTTTATGATGTTGATTTTGATGACATTTTCAAGAGCACTGTTACAAGGGTAAGACATATAGATGGTACAGCCGCATCACTTATGCGTAGAAACAAATAAATGCAGCTGTTCCCTGGTATTTTATTCTTTTCAAGAAAAGAATTTAGAAGGCCATGTATGTGTTGGCAGAGATTTGCATGAAAGAAGATCCTTCAGTTTTTGTGCATTTTAATAATTATTATCATTAATATTATGAGTTCAGATACATCGTTTGATACGTTAATTTGTAATGAAAATTAGGATTATTTGAGGCGAAAGCTAAAACTTTTCTATATGTTGGTTGCTAAATACACTCCTGGAAATTGAAATAAGAACACCGTGAATTCATTGTCCCAGGAAGGGGAAACTTTATTGACACATTCCTGGGGTCAGATACATCACATGATCACACTGACACAACCACAGGCACATAGACACAGGCAACAGAGCATGCACAATGTCGGCACTAGTACAGTGTATATCCACCTTTCGCAGCAATGCAGGCTGCTATTCTCCCATGGAGACGATCGTAGATATGCTGGATGTAGTCCTGTGGAACGGCTTGCCATGCCATTTCCACCTGGCGCCTCAGTTGGACCAGCGTTCGTGCTGGACGTGCAGACCGCGTGAGACGACGCTTCATCCAGTCCCAAACATGCTCAATGGGGGACAGATCCGGAGATCTTGCTGGCCAGGGTAGTTGACTTACACCTTCTAGAGCACGTTGGGTGGCACGGGATACATGCGGACGTGCATTGTCCTGTTGGAACAGCAAGTTCTCTTGCCGGTCTAGGAATGGTAGAACGATGGGTTCGATGACGGTTTGGATGTACCGTGCACTATTCAGTATCCCCTCGACGATCACCAGTGGTGTACGGCCAGTGTAGGAGATCGCTCCCCACACCATGATGCCGGGTGTTGGCCCTGTGTGCCTCGGTCGTATGCAGTCCTGATTGTGGCGCTCACCTGCACGGTGCCAAACACGCATACGACCATCATTGGCACCAAGGCAGAAGCGACTCTCATCGCTGAAGACGACACGTCTCCATTCGTCCCTCCATTCGCGCCTGTCGCGACACCACTGGAGGCGGGCTGCACGATGTTGGGGCGTGAGCGGAAGACGGCCTAACGGTGTGCGGGACCGTAGCCCAGCTTCATGGAGACGGTTGCGAATGGTCCTCGCCGATACCCCAGGAGCAACAGTGTCCCTAATTTGCTGGGAAGTGGCGGTGCGGTCCCCTACGGCACTGCGTAGGATCCTACGGTCTTGGCGTGCATCCGTGCGTCGCTGCGGTCCGGTCCCAGGTCGACGGGCACGTGCACCTTCCGCCGACCACTGGCGACAACATCGATGTACTGTGGAGACCTCACGCCCCACGTGTTGAGCAATTCGGCGGTACGTCCACCCGGCCTCCCGCATGCCCACTATACGCCCTCACTCAAAGTCCGTCAACTGCACATACGGTTCACGTCCACGCTGTCGCGGCATGCTACCAGTGTTAAAGACTGCGATGGAGCTCCGTATGCCACGGCAAACTGGCTGACACTGACGGCGGCGGTGCCCAAATGCTGCGCAGCTAGCGCCATTCGACGGCCAACACCGCGGTTCCTGGTGTGTCCGCTGTGCCGTGCGTGTGATCATTGCTTGTACAGCCCTCTCGCAGTGTCCGGAGCAAGTATGGTGGGTCTGACACACCGGTGTCGATGTGTTCTTTTTTCCATTTCCAGGAGTGTATGTGATGTCCGTAGTTGCCTTGTCAATAGAAAGATTGGACTAAGGAAATCTTTTGCTGATTTTTCACATAAGACACACTGAAAAGCCAGAAAAACTGGTACCACTGCCTAATATCGTGTAGGGCCCCCGCAAGCACGCAGAAGTGCACGTTGCAAGGCATCCCAGATATGCTCAATAATGTTAATTTCTGAGGAGTTTGGTGGCCAGCGGAAATGTTTAAACTGAGAAGAGTGTTCCTGGAGCCACTCTGTAGTAATTTTAGCCGTATGGGGTATCCCATTGTCCTGCTGGAATTGGCCAAGTCTGTCGGAATGCACAACGGACATGAGTGGATGCAGGTGATCAGACAGGATGCTTATGTACGTGTCACCTGTCGTAGTCGCCAGGAGTCCTGTATCTCTCCAACTGCACACACCCCATACCATTACAGAACCTCCACCAGCTTGAATAGCCCTCTGCTGACACGCTGGGTCCATGGATTCATGAGGTTGTCTCCATACCCGTACACGTCCATCCGTTCGCTACAATTTGAAACGAGACTCGTCCGACCAGGCAACATGTTTCCAGTCATCAACAGTCCAATGTCGGCATTGACACGCCCAGGCGAGACGTAAAGCTTTGTGTCGTGCAGTCATCAAGGGCACACGAGTGAGCTTTCGGCTCCGAAAGCCCATATCGACGATGACTCGTTAAATGGTTCTCACGCTAACACTTGTTAACGGCCCAGCCTTGAAATTTTCAGGAATTTGCGGAAGGGTTGCATTTCTGTCACGTTGGACGATTCTCTTCAGTCGTCGTTGGTCTCGTTCTTGCAGGATCTTTTTTCGGTAGCAACGATATACGAGATTTCATGTTTTACCTGATTCCTGATATTCACGGTTCAGTCTTGAAATAGTCGAACGGGAAAATCCCCACTTCATCGCTACCTCTGACGTGCTGTGTACCAACGCTCGAGCGCCGACTATAACAACACGCTCAAACTCACTTACATCTTGATGACCTGCCATTGTAGCAGCAGTAACCGATCTAGCAACAGCGCTAGACACTTGTCTTATATAGACATTGCCGACAGCAGCGCTATGTTCTGCCTGTTTACATATCTCTGTATTTGAATACGCATGCGTATACCAGTTTCTTTGGCGCTTCAGTGTATATTTTTTTACCAGATGCATAGTGGAAGGTCTAATAAGATTTTCCGCAACTAAGTAGGCTTCATTGCGCGAGCTATATGATATGCCAGTCAAATTAGACATTAAAACCGCAAAACTTCATGTAAATCTGATTTTTTAATAGGTTGTTAGGTCGAGTTAGGCTAGTGTGAACCTAAAGTTTCAGCTTCGAAAAGCCTATGCTTGTGCTTCCAGAGGCTCATTTTTAAGTTTTGGCGTTGTAATTCATGAAATACGCGTTTTCTGATATTAGTCATTATCTGCATTTTTAAAATATATTAAATATGCAACAGTTTAAGTCCAACTACAGCTCTATACATCCAGTAATTTCTGAGATATGGAACTTCAAATATTGGTTCATTTTTACCAAAAATGAAAATTTTAAGTTGCCTTTGTTTCGGACCAAATATCGACAAATCCGATCTCTTGTGGGGAAAGAACTGAAGTTTAGTAAATCTTATTGGCATTCATGTAAGAAACTGAAGTCTTCAGGTCCGGCATTTCTCTTGGAATTGTACAAGGATAGTATCAGAAATTTGAATTTTTGAAGAAATGGGCCTTGACAGTAATAACATATTGTAGACACTGAACAAAAGAAAAATTCATAGCCTCAAGTTTAAAGGTAAAAAAGTATATTTCAAAGCATTTAAGTAATTAAAAATTCATATGTTTCGGTAACTTGAAACTGTCACTATCATGGTTTCTTCGAGGGTCCTGGTTGTCCACAGTCGTGTTCCAGGACAGAAGGAGGCTGCTGGGTTGCTATGTCCATTTTGGGCTGATCATCCGAAGGCGGAAGATCGTAAGGGTCTTTTCATCCTCGTGGATCAGACTCACAGCAATGCTGTGGAAAGGCATATCGGAGCAGTGAGTGCACAGAGCTGCCACTGATTCGGCATTTGCACCTATCGTACATCGGTTCTTGCACTTACATAACAGTGTTTCAAATAACTTCCGGGAATTCAGCCAGGTAACACTTTCAGCGACCGCCGATATTTCGGCGGGAAAACACCCCGCCATTTTCAAGGCAAACTGCAACGGACAGGCGGCGTACATGCAAATTTAATACCTCGGTTCTCCGACAGAAGCAGGAAAGATAACACACACACACACACACTGAACACTAGTGCCACGTTTTCATCGCACGGAGTCGGATGTTATATCTCGACGTTCTGTGATAAATCTCACAGAGAAATCTTTTGACGACGCAACCTTATCCGTGCTGGGGAAGGGTTAAAAAAAAAAAAATTGCACCCACTCCGAAGAATTTGCCGGTAGTTGATTTTATTAGTTCAATTGAACAGGCAGTTTGCAAACTACCTCCTGACGCTGCAGAGGAAGTTAGGAGGGAGGCATGCCGTGTTTTGACTAGGGCTCGTCCACCCAAGAGTAATGTAACAGCAGCAGAGAGGGCTGCTTTACGCTCTCTCAAAGTTGATCCCAGTATTGTTATTTTACCTGCTGACAAGGGCAATGCCACCGTTGTTTTAAATAAACATGATTATGTACAAAAGATGCAACGTTTACTATCTGATTCAGCGTATCGCAGAATCGATGCTGACCCCACGAAAAGTGTTGAGAGAAAGACCAACAGCCTCCTGAAGAAAAGTGGTTTGTCGCAGGACACAATCAAGAGGCTTAACACCTATAGTGCCGTTCCCCCTAGGTTATATGGCCTTCCAAAGGTTCATAAGGAAGGGGTTCCTTTCCGTCCTATAGTGAGTAACATCGGCGCTCCGACATATCGTGTATCCAAGCATCTTGCTTCTCTGTTGAGTCCACAAGTAGGACGGTGTGAACATCATATCAAGAACTCAGCTGATTTTTTACGTCGTTTGGAGGGACTGAGGATCAATGACTCTGATATTTTAGTGAGTTTCGATGTGGTCTCTCTCTTCACTCGTGTTCCTCTGTCTGATTCGTTGCGGTTAATTGAAGCCAGGTTTGCTGCTGATTTAACTAATCTCTTTAGGCATGTGTTGACATCCACTTACTTTTTATTTAATGACCAGTATTACGAGCAGACAGATGGAGTTGCGATGGGTAGTCCGTTGTCTCCTGTGATCGCAAATTTATTTATGGAAGACTTGGAGGAACGTGCATTGGAGTCGGCGCCTTTAAAACCCGCCTGCTTCTTTAGATACGTTGACGATACCTTCGTTGTTTGGCCTCACGGTAGGGAGAATTTGAATGTCTTTCTAGAACATCTGAACTCGATCCACCCGAACATTCGTTTTACGATGGAGGTGGAAGAGGATGGTTGCCTTCCCTTTCTCGACGTGTTGGTTAGGAGGAAGGATGATGGATCATTGGGACATGCAGTCTACAGGAAACGTACTCACACCGACTTGTACTTACAAGCTAATAGTTGTCACCATTCGGCTCAGCGTGAAGGGGTACTTCGTACCTTGGTACACAGGGCACATGTCGTTTCTGACGCTGAGACTTTGCCAGCTGAGCTGTCCCATCTTGAAGTTACATTTCGTCAAAATGGTTATAGTGATAGACAGATTGAATGTGCGTTGCGCTATCGACCAACTGTACATCGGGTGATTGATGATAATTCTGAGTCAACACCTAAGTCTACTGCCTTTTTGCCTTACGTAGGAAACGCGTCCAATAAGATCGGTCGTATTTTACGGAAATACGATGTGAAATGTGTTTTCCGACCTCCATCTAAAATTAGAGCACTTTTGAGTTCCGTTAAGGATGATCTTGGACTGCGTAAGGCGGGTGTATATCGTATTCCTTGTAGCTGCGTCATGGCATATATTGGTCAAACTATCAGGACCGTGGAGGACAGATGTACTGAGCATAAACGGCACACACGATTACAGCAGCCAAATAGATCTGCAATTGCCGAACATTGCGTGGATACTGGTCACCCCATGTTATATAATAACACCGAGATATTGGCATGCACGTCCAGCTATTGGGACAGTGTCATTAGGGAGGCAGTTGAGATTAAATTAGCGAGCAACCTCGTTAACAGGGATGGAGGTTTCTGTTTAAACTCTGTTTGGAATCCGGCTCTCTCCCTTGTCAAAAAACAGAGGAACAGAGTCAATGCTGCCTCACCTGCGAATTCATAGTCTCACTATCGATAGCTCTGACTTTGGTCATCTTTGGTGGCACTAGTGTTCAGTGTGTGTGTGTTATCTTTCCTGCTTCTGTCGGAGAACCGAGGTATTAAATTTGCATGTACGCCGCCTGTCCGTTGCAGTTTGCCTTGAAAATGGCGGGGTGTTCTCCCGCCGAAATATCGGCGGTCGCTGAAAGTGTTACCTGGCTGAATTCCCGGAAGTTATTTGAAAGTTGTATACGCCAGGAGAAACTCAGGTCTTACGTAACAGTGGTCTGAAACGTTTTGGTAGGGGTGCTCCACATAGTGTTGTTACTGGTAACAGACCAAGGGTGCTCTTCGACCAACGATACTGTGGCGTACTTCGCCACTCCGAGATATTCTTTCACTTGGTTTTGTGAGGACAGCCGGCCGCGGTGGTCTTGCGGTTCTCGGCGCTGCAGTCCGGAACGGCGGGACTGCTACGGTCGCAGGTTCGAATCCTGCCTCGGGCATGGATGTGTGTGATGTCTTTAGGTTAGTTAGGTTTAAGTAGTTCTAAGTTCTAGGGGACTGATGACCTAAGATGTTAAGTCCCATAGTGCTCAGAGCCATTTGAATCCTTTTTTTTTTTTTTTTTTTTTTTTTTTTTTTTTTGTGGGGACATGAGTGAAAGAAACAGCTTCTTTGGTTGGAGGCAAGCGTGAGATGTCTACATTTCCAGTGACTGCTGTTTGGCGGTGCGTAGTTGGACATGTCCTATCTGCGATCAGGCAGTGCTCTCTAACTTTAGCCGGCCGATGTGGCCGAGCGGTTCTAGGCGATTCAGTCTGTATCCGCGCGACCGCTACGGTCGCAGGTTCGAATCCTGCCTGGGACATGGAGGTGTGTGATGTCCTTAGGTTAGTTAGGTTTAAGTAGTTCTAAGTTCTATGGGACTGATGACCTCAGATGTTAAGTCCCATAGTGCTCAGAGCCATTTGAACCATTTTCTCTAACTTTGGCTTCAGTTTTGTGACTCACATGTGGGAAGAGAAACACAGTGGCCAATGTCAATCAGGTACCTGTTCTTTCGAAAAACACTCCACAGTTTCGTTTTTCCTTGCCAAAAATAGGCGGTGGTGGTGTCGCTTGTGTTGAATGCCTGTATGTACAATTCAGATATGGGTGGCAATTCTATTTCTTCTAGACTGTAAGAAGTGGTGGAAAACTGCCACTTGATTCAACTCTGCTGCTTTTCTAGAAGAAAACATTTCGGTCGGTCGAGCCTAAGCCAAAGAGGAGAACGAGTAAGTGTACGTCCTCGCCAACCACTATCATCTTCTTGTATGACTGCTTTTATCGAGGGCGGTACAGATGATGTCGCGATCCACAATTTCTGTTGTTATCTTAGTTTCATTGCCCTGGAGTGCAAACACAGAGCACAACTGGTCAGCTTTTATTGGAATCGTTGGCGAACAGTTTTTCCTGGGGCATTCCACTAATAGCTGACTTGTCAACCATGAACTCGCTGGAAGAGCAGCATAACAGCGCAGTTGTTCCACATTTTTAGTGCTGAAGAGGGCCCCATACTTAGGATATCCACAAACACCACTAAGACATTCATGCCAAAGTTGTTTAGTGTGTAGGTAATGCAGGTAGCAAGATTTTCCCTGATCGAAACATTTTAGTGCCAAAGCGCCTAAGGGGTGGAGATATCAGTAGTGGGACAAAGAGAGCCGCCACCCCATTCAGCACTTTTGCCAAATTTATTCAAGATACTCATCTTGTGGTGTTACAGATCATCTTGTTATGTCCATGCTTGCTACGAAAGTAGGACGAGGAATTCCACCTTATGCAAGACACCTTTTTTCTGTTTTGTTTCACCCAGACATTGTGCTATCTTCTGTGCGTTATTTTTTTGTTTCCTAACTGTAAAATTGTTGTTACATATTATCATTTAGCGAAACTTTTGGAGCAAAATATTTACAATTGTGAATGAATAATTGTTGTACAATATATACGTCATTTGTTCATAGTTCACAGCTGAGATATGTATTAACGACCTGATACACTGTGTGTTATTTATAACATTATGTCAAAGTTCTATTTATAGCTTAATTGGCAAAAAGAGTGGATGTATGCATTAGTTTACAAACCTTAGATGATGCTATTGGACATTTATTTTGGTAGCTATTCTGCTACTCAATCTACAACTTCACATCTGTAAACAGCATAACGTAATTTTTCTTTTTCTTTTTTTATGCATTTACAAACGGAAATGAATATATATCACGTTTTGTGTGTGTAACTTACAGTTTTGATATTGTGGTGCTTTCTCATATGTTGTTGATTTCGTGAACTATGCTTGCTTGACACTGCACTTTCTCCGATTTTTCAAAACATAGGCAGACTTTCCGCTGCCATTACGTGTTCTTGTGATTGTGTAATATTCTTTGTTTCATAGCGTGTGTGGCCGGGTGATGTGGAGAGTTTGAAATGTATTTGGCGTCTGTGGTGATTGGTTTGTTTGTTTGTGTGTGTGTGTGTGTGTGTGTGTGTGTGTGTGTGTTCAGGACTGTGGCAGAGAAAGAGAGAGAGAGAGAGAGAGTGGGAGGAACAGAAAGGAAGGGAGAAAAAATTTTTTTTTCGCAGGAGTATTTTTGGTGTGGGTGTTATTTGTATAGTTCTTCTATTGTGGCGAAGAGGGTTTTAGTGCACAGTGATGTGTATTCAATGAGTACTTTCTTTCCTTGGGCTACTGATATTTGGATGTGATAGTTCTCTTCTATAGTTAATTTTTGGTACAAACTGCTACTAGTTTTAAGGATGTGCAAGTCAGTTTCAATGTTCAGTGGTGGTGATTGTGTGCTATCAGGTGGTCTGCAAATGTTGAGCGTGAGCTATTGCTTTTCAGTGCTCTGGGGTGTGCTGTATGCCTTGTTCTGAAATTACTGCATGTTTGGCCCACATATACAGACTGACAGCAGTTGCAAGTAAGTTGGTATATACCGGACTGGCTGTATTTGTCAGTGTTGGTGGTATTTCTTCCAAGTCTGCCGTGTACTGTGTTGTTGGTTCTGTATGCTATGTTGAATCCTTATTTCTTTAGTATATTACCCACCCTGTGCGTGACTTTGTTGTTATAGGTCATTATGTGCCATTTGTTGCTTACTGTCTGCTGATTTGTTGTGTATTGCATTGTGTTTATTTGTATGTGTGTTTCATGATTATGTGTTGTTTGTTTTTGTATTTTGTGATTTATTTTGTCTACTTTCTTTGCATCATATCCATCTTTCTGTGCAATTTGTTTTATTGTGTTCAGTTCTTGTCTGCAATCTTGTTTCTTCAAGGATATTTTGTTCAGTCTATGTAGTAAATATCTGAAGCTGTCTTCTTTGTGAGTTACGGGGTGATTGGATTGGTTATGAATAATGGTGCTGGTGATTGTGGGTTTTCTGTAGATTGTGAATTAATGTTTATTGTTTCTCTTGTGTATGATGAGATCTAAGAAATTAAGTTTTTCATCTGTTTGTTTTCCAATAGTGAATTGTATTTGTGGGTGGATGGAGTTTATGTTCTCATGAAGTTCTTTTATGCGATGCTGTGGTTCATCTTTTAAGCAAATTATGTCATCTACATGTCTGGAACAATATGTTATTTTGTTCTGTTTTGGTATTACTATTTTGTCAAATATTCGTTTTTCTATCTAATTGAGGAAAATGTCAGCTAGGAGGCCACTGATTGGGGATCCCATGGGTACTCCATCTTGTTGAGGATATTCAGTTAGAATTCTTCGAATGTTATACTGACATCCCTTGTCTATGTAAATAACAGCTAAGTCTCCCTCTGGGCGCGCTATAGAAATCTTTTGCAATGCTTGCCAGAATAGCACAGGATGCATTGTTCCTAGCAATGTTAACAGGACATGCGAGATGCATCTAGCTGCTCAAGTCTTTACCATGGCTGACGCATAGCTTTCAGAGTTGTGGTCCATCGGAGGCATAACTGCCAAGCGAGAGATGTCTGGATTGCAGCTAACCCTCGCAGGTGCAGCCAGAAGGCTGTCAGTGTTATAGTGACGTCATATGTCTATGAAAATAAGAGGCAAGTCTACCTATCGGAAATTGTAAAGTGATACAGAAATACGAGGGCGGTTCAGAAAGTAACCTCCGATTGGTCACAGTGCGGGTTGTGGGGGGAGTAGCGACGCCATCTGTGCGTTCACGCACTGAACAGGTCAGTCGGCATCAAGCCGTGGTCGAGTGAACGTCGTACCTGCGCTAGTTTAGTTTTTGTGGCAGTTTGAAATGTGTGCTGCAATAGAAAACCCCGCCAAATGTGAAGTGCGTGCTGTCATAAGGTTTTTTACAGCCAAAGGATATTCTGCAGCAGCTATTCATCGTGAGCTTTGTGCCGTGTACGGACCAAGAGTTATGAGTGAAGGAGTTGTCCGTGAATGGGTACGTTTATTTAAAAGTGGACGAGAAAACGTTCATGATGAAGAGAGGAGTGGTAGACCATCATTGGTGACTGACGAACTCGTTCAGACAGTTGATGCAAAAGTTCGTGAAAATCGACGTTTCTCAATGTCGGAGTTGTCTACTGGTTTTCCACAGATTTCTAAGACTCTCTTGTACGAGATAGTGACAGCAAGATTGGGTTACCGTAAGTTCTGTGCACGATGGGTGCCCAAAATTCTTACCGACCACCACAAAACTCAAAGAATGGCCTCTGCATTAGACTTTCTGTCACGTTATGAGGACGAAGGAGAACCATTGTTAAACAGAATCATGACCGGTGACGAAACCTGGATTAAGTACGTGAACCCTGAGACAAAAGAACAATCAAAGATGTGGGCACATTCAAATTCGCCTACCAAACCAAGAAAAGCCTCGCAAGATTTTTCTGCCAGAAAACTGATGGCAACGGTGTTTTGGGATGCCAAAGGGGTGTTGTTGATTGAATTCATGGAACGTGGTACGACCATTAATCAAGACGTGTACTGTGAAACAATAAAAAAGTTACGACGGGCTATACAGAACAAACGCCGTGGTATGCTGACTTCCGGTATCATTTTTTTGCACGATAACGCCCGTCCTCACTCTGCTCGCAGAACAACGGCCCTTCTTGAGTCCTTCAAGTGGGACGTTATCAACCATCCACCTTACAGCCCAGACCTGGCGCCAAGTGATTATCACCTCTTCATGCATTTGAAGAAATGGCTCGGGTCACAGCGGTTTGATGACGACGAAGAACTCAAAGATGCGGTCACAGGCTGGCTCCAGGCACAAGCGGGTGATTTTTATGCAGAAGGAATTTCAAAGCTTGTGAAGAGATACGATAAGTGCCTCAATCGCTATGGAGACTATGTAGAAAAATAGTGCAAAGATGTAGTTGTAAGATGTATATATTAAAATATTTTTATTTAACTTGGTGTATTTTTTTAAATCAACCAGAGGTTACTTTCTGAACGGCCCTCGTAGTTAATGGTCGAGAATGAGATTTTCACTCTGCAGCGGAGTGTGCGCTGATATGAAACTTCCTGGCAGATTAAAACTGTGTGCCCGACCGAGACTCGAACTCGGTACCTTTGCCTTTCGCGGGCAAGTGCTCTACCAGCTGAGCTACCAAAGCACGACTCACGCCCGGTACTCACAGCAGGTAGGAGACGAGGTACTGGCAGAAGTAAAGCTGTGAGTACCGGGCGTGAGTCGTGCTTCGGTAGCTCAGTCGGTAGAGCACTTGCCCGCGAAAGGCAAAGGTACCGAGTTCGAGTCTCGGTCGGGCACACAGTTTTAATCTGCCAGGAAGTTTCAGTTAATGGTCGCTTTTGTTGTTGTTGTAGGAGCTTTCGTGATGTCTCAACTTGTCTGCATGGAAATTATCACCCTACCAGGACCTGTTTACGAAAATAGCTTAGAATAACACCGAATGCATTCTTCCTGATGGTCCTAATGAGGCATCCCGTGCTACCCTTCGTGGAAATCGTGGCGTCCTGCTTTCAACACACGTCTCAGAAACGGTAAATGTTCTCACCGCTAAAAGCCTTCATCATGTATGTGTATGCTTGGGGAAAGACCTTTAATCATAAAAGCATTCTTGTTGTTTGGAAAAGGAGCACTGCCCAAGCATGGATGGGAAAAACAAAGCAATTACACAAACAGAAGTCGAAGCACTGTTCTGCAGAAGAGAAATAACGCTGAAATTTTTGGTGTTCTATAGCTGCTGGAGATGTCCCAATGCCACAGTGGCGGATAAGGGACAGCATCCTGCAGTAGATACCCTGCCCCATCCTGCTAGATCCAGTCCATAGAGGCTCCTATGTCCCAGCAAAAAGGATGTCTTGTGAATGACTGGGGGAATTCTGATTGGCTCTTACTGAATTTACCCATCAAATTATTGATACTGCCAGTGTGGAGCACTGTCCGCCATTTTTTTCTGCAGAAGAGACTTTCAGTGGCAAAAATATTTTGCACAGATCGCCATATTGCAGTGACAGTTAAATCTTTCAAAAGTGATCTACAAATAGTCAAATACGGGAAGACGCCTCCTCAGTTACACTGCTCTGCCTCTGACGACGGAAGCTTGAATATTTCAGCGTGAAACCGAACCCAAACCCGGCTATATATCACCACATATTGTATCGATGTATTAAATACGCAAATCGTAACCTTCGCCATACAAAATCATCACTTCTACATCCTGGATATTGCTAGCGACCACCAGACACTCGTACATATACTGCAAAGACTGTTGTACAAAGGCTGGGTCGGTTCCCCTCGGCACAAAGGCATTATTGTTTCTGGCCCCTACCTGCTTGCTTGCTTGCATTCTACATCCATCTCCAGACTCTGGATTACAAGAACATGTCTTTTTCACATGGTGTGCCAGAATATCATACCATTTTCGTGATACTTCTCGATATCAAGCACTTAGCTGTATGCTACCGATCGCTTGCACTCTATAATTCCGAAGATATAGACTGAAAATCATTTGTCTAGAAACCCGATACTTTAGCTAGGTGGAGTGTGCTGTAAACCACTGCGTAACTAGAAACTTATCTCATCTGCAAAGACCTTTACATGAAAACTCGAAAAGAAAGTAGAGGAAACATATTTCCACTCACGAATACTGATGTCGGTGATATAGCAGATTCCAAATCATCCATATAATTTACAAAGTCAACTAAGTTCCTCCTCATGTCTAGAGAACGGCAAATGTGTCTTCCAGCCGTTTTTCACCTGCTTGGCACACACACCACAATCGATGTTCTCTCAACCAAATAAATGCAGGAAATGTGCAGAAGCCGTCGATTGGACAATTTACATGGGGGGGAATAATGGTCAAGCGCAAACACACGTCCATATTGAATCTTCTCAAATTTTCACAGAGAACACATGCAATCAAGAAAGGCTATGCAACATATACTGGGTATTAGTTCGCTATTCAGTCGTCTAGAGGGCGACATGGTTAGGTCAGCTACATTCCTGTACCCCAACCAGTCTTCCATTAGAAGAGCTCCTGTCGTTAGTGGGAAACGTGAACTGGCCGGAGTGGCCGTGCGGTTCTAGGCGCTACAGTCTGGAACCAAGCGACCGCTATGGTCGCAGGTTCGAATCCTGCCTCAGGCATGGATGTGTGTGATGTCCTTAGGTTAGTTAGGTTTAAGTAGTTCTAAGTTCTAGGCGACTGATGACCTCAGAAGTTAAGTCGCATAGTGCTCAGAGCCATTTGAACCATTTTGTGGGAAACGTGTAGCCACCATCTTGTAATCCACCGCTGCCACACATCATGCACCACTACGCAGAATCATCCTAGGAAACCAGCTACATTTATATTTGATCGCTGTACTTACAATTAAATATTATGATCGCAGTCTCTTTTTATTACATTCGGCAATGAACGAAATATCAGAAATACCCCCTCCTGACGGCAGTGGCTCTGGAAATAAAGATATATGTACCATTGTTATGACTTGACATACATTTCTAAGTAAAAAAAATCTGTCATTCCCTTTGCTATAGCAGTATTCCAAGTCAAATCCATAACTTCCTTACAACTGGACACAGTCATTTCCTTTGCACATGTCGGAACACACACACACACATGCTTTATCAGCCTGATGCTCGAGACGACCCTATCACGTATCCCCTACTACTAAGTATAACACTTCACCAGTAACTGATTGCTGGCGATACGAAACAATTTGGTGTTATTCTGAGTTATTTTCGTAAACAGGTCCTGGCAGGGCGAGAATTTACATGCAGACAAGCTGAGAAATCACGAAATCTTCTACAACAACAGCAAAAGCGACCGTTAACTATGTCTGTATTACTTTACGATTTCCAAGAGGTAGAATTGGCTCTTATTTACGTAGATATGTGACATCAGTATAATACTGACAGCCTTTTAGCTGCGCTTGCGAGGGTGAGCCGCTATCCAGACATCTCTCACTTGGCAATTAGGCCTCTGCTCGACTTGCAACTCTGAAAGCTATGCGTCAGCCATGGTAAAGACTTGCGTGGCCATACACATCTTGCATGTCCCGTTAGGATGTCTAGAAACAATGCATCCTGCGCTATTCTGGGAAGCATTATAAGACATCTATATAGCACGTCCAGAGGGAGACTTGGCTCTTATTTACATAGACATGTCACATCAGTATAACAGTCAATGAATTCTAACTGTATATCCGAAAATAGATGCAACTTTCACCTTCTGGCTGCAGGCAGCAGCAGCGTGAGATCAGTGGCTCGCACCTCAGCATTCACATATCTGGTGGTAGCTTTCATCTGGCTGTCCCTGCAAAGCATGTGTGCGGAGTCGGTGTAGGGCGTCTGTGTGGTGGGATGTATTTTTTTACTAGCAATCTTTTGTTTAAACTGTATACTATCGATTTCCTCCACCAGTGCTGTGAAATAATAAAACCTACTCCACACATGTGAAGGATATCGATTTAATTAATTTGCATAATTTTTTTATATCTGCGTCATGTTAGCGGTACAATAGTTAAGGGGAGTGGGTGAGTGGGTGGGTGGCATGGAGCAGAACAGCAGGTCAAGTGCAGAACATTAACGATTTTTACTTGGAATGGGTGTTGGTGCACTGCATTATTTCGACAGTTTACAGTTAGTGAGAATGTCTGCTGAGCGTTTTACATGCATTATTTCGGTGATATTTGAGTAGTTAGCAGGTCTGTAGGCTGTGCAATGCATATTTCGAAAGGTTAAAACTGGTGAGCGTGTTTGCGTAGCATTTTACAAGCATTATTTTGACAACTTATGGTTTGTTTCGTGTCTGTACATCAGTGTACTGCATTATTTCGACAGTTTATAATTATTGAGCGTGCCTGCAGAGCGTTTTACATGCATTAATTTGACAATTTACGAGTTGTTTTTGTGTCTGCACATCAGTGTACTGCATTATTTCGTTGATTTACGAGTAATTTGCAGGTCTGTAGGCTATGTGGTGTGACCCCAAGCACAGCAGAGTGTGTGTTTTGTATCAGTGTAATAGATGAACTACGTGAAATCCCTCCCTAAATAAACTGTTACAATCTAAATAAAGCACACTCCTCCCTCTCTGAAGCAGCTGGACACAGACTGAGTCCTATTCCTGCCATTCTTCCCCAGACTGCCTAGGGACAACAGAGCCCTCTGGTGGCAGTACTGTGTACTAGGTCAGTTTGACTCCGGACTTCATGGTGGACACTTTGGATGGAGCTACACCCGATGACAACTCAAATTGTTTAAATAAAGACTGCCTGCAAAATAAAGACTTAGTCCATCCTATCCAACAGCCCAGCACAGGCTGACTCCTTTTCCTACCAATTCCAAGGAAGAGGTGGCGTTCGGATGACTTAGGTTAGTGGAGGTAGCTCACATGACCTATTTTCCCGCCATTTTCTTAGGTTAGTGGAGGTAGCCCTAGTGACCTTCTTCCTGCCACAATTTGAACTTGCCACCATTTTCTTAGGGAGGGGGGAGGGTAGGGTAGGGGGGGGAGGGAAGGGGTTAAGTTTGTGGAGGTAGCCGAACTGGCCTGTTTTCCTGCCCGGATTTGAACTTCCCGCCATGACGTCATTACGAATTTGCCATTTCTATCGCTGCTATCTTGGATCCACCAACCTGAATAAATTTGGTAAAAATGTTGAGTGAGGTGACACTATCTTTGTGCCACTACTGATATCCTCCATTCATAACAACACATGTTCTGACTCGAAGAGAGATGTTAGTAGCATAGTAAGGAAGGAACTAAATGACCTTGACCTTGAGTATCAGTTTACATTGATAGGGACACCCAGTGTCAGGTTACCCACTTGGGTTCCTTGGTGTCTCCACTCCATATCCTCTGAGGAACTAGTGGAAATTTACCAATGTCACCCGGGGGAATCACCCAAACAGTAGTGTGATTCATATTCAAGGTCATCCAGGGGAACCCCAACCTCCCCCCAGCCCCACCCCACCCCTTCCCTGTCTTCCCCTCTGGAGAAATGAGGCTCAAGCTCCCTTCCATACCTTCATCTTTTGTAAGTGGAATACTTGAGTGGATGGGGTCAGTCTACAGTTGAGCAGCACAGAGAGAAAATCAGACTTTCAAGTAACAAATTTAGTTAAATCACTTCACTTGAATTATATTTGTTAATACCAATTTAGTATTATGTCATTCAGGCCACCAGCAGAGACTACACTAAGACAGACATTTAAGTACTCTCATTCTTCCACAGTTTTAGCTATTTTTCATTTTTTCATATGTTCCCCAGTGTTAATATTTTTCACCATTTTCTTATTTTTACCAGGTTTTTCCACAATTTATATACTTGGTCAAATTACGCAAGATTACCCCACTGTTTCTGATCTCTCAGGCAATCACAATGCAGCATGTGCCCGAATTAGTTATCACTGCTATGAAGCACACCTCCCCAACTCCATCTTTTATAACTGGGTCACTCTGGTGCTGTGCAGTACAGGGTGATGTTACAGGCTGTATCTGTTTGTTAATAACAAATTATGTTAAGTCATATCATGTGAGGCCTATGTGACAATAGCAATTCATTATCTTGACTTTTGAGGTACCGGCAGACGCCATAAGCTCATTTTTCCGTAATTTTATGCGTTTTACCCAATTACGTGACTTCTGTGCCAACGTCATATCAACATCGCATAATGTCATGTTGCAACGTGCGTCAACATCACATCGCATCGCATCGACATCATGGTGCTCTCAGCCAGTGACAATGCAACATGGACCTTATTTGTTAATCATTGTTAAGTCACCACTCCAATACTAGGGTGTGTGACATCATAAGGTACGTGTTACAAACGAACACATACATAGATGTCACGTCATAGTTGTGATGTCATTACAAATTCTACACTCCTGGAAATGGAAAAGAGAACACATTGACACCGGTGTGTCAGACCCACCATACTTGCTCCGGACACTGCGAGAGGGCTGTACAAGCAATGATCACACGCACGGCACAGCGGACACACCAGGACCCGCGGTGTTGGCCGTCGAATGGCGCTAGCTGCGCAGCATTTGTGCACCGCCGCCGTCAGTGTCAGCCAGTTTGCCGTGGCATACGGAGCTCCATCGCAGTCTTTAACACTGGTAGCATGCCGCGACAGTGTGGACGTGAACCGTATGTGCAGTTGACGGACTTTGAGCGAGGGCATATAGTGGGCATGCGGGAGGCCGGGTGGACGTACCGCCGAATTGCTCAACACGTGGGGCGTGAGGTCTCCACAGTACATCGATGTTGTCGCCATTGGTCGGCGGAAGTTGCACGTGCACGTCGACCTGGGACCGGACCGCAGCGACGCACGGATGCACGCCAAGACCGTAGGATCCTACGCAGTGCCGTAGGGGACCACACCGCCACTTCCCAGCAAATTAGGGACACTGTTGCTCCTGGGGTATCGGCGAGGACCATTCGCAACCGTCTCCATGAAGCTGGGCTACGGTCCCGCACACCGTTAGGCCGTCTTCCGCTCACGCCCCAACATCGTGCAGCCCGCCTCCAGTGGTGTCGCGACAGGCGTGAATGGAGGGACGAATGGACACGTGTCGTCTTCAGCGATGAGAGTCGCTTCTGCCTTGGTGCCAATGATGGTCGTATGCGTGTTTGGCGCCGTGCAGGTGAGCGCCACAATCAGGACTGCATACGACCGAGGCACACAGGGCCAACACCCGGCATCATGGTGTGGGGAGCGATCTCCTACACTGGCCGTACACCACTGGTGATCGTCGAGGGGACACTGAATAGTGCACGGTACATCCAAACCGTCATCGAACCCATCGTTCTACCATTCATAGACCGGCAAGGGAACTTGCTGTTCCAACAGGACAATGCACGTCCGCATGTATCCCGTGCCACCCAACGTGCTCTAGAAGGTGTAAGTCAACTACCCTGGCCAGCAAGATCTCCGGATCTGTCCCCCATTGAGCATGTTTGGGACTGGATGAAGCGTCGTCTCACGCGGTCTGCACGTCCAGCACGAACGCTGGTCCAACTGAGGCGCCAGGTGGAAATGGCATGGCAAGCCGTTCCACAGGACTACATCCAGCATCTCTACGATCGTCTCCATGGGAGAATAGCAGCCTGCATTGCTGCGAAAGGTGGATATACACTGTACTAGTGCCGACATTGTGCATGCTCTGTTGCCTGTGCCTATGTGCCTGTGGTTCTGTCAGTGTGATCATGTGATGTATCTGACCCCAGGAATGTGTCAATAAAGTTTCCCCTTCCTGGGACAATGAATTCACGGTGTTCTTATTTCAATTTCCAGGAGTGTATAAACAATGCCGATTTCTCAGCAAAGATATTGTATGAGTAAGAAATTCCACCATTGCTTTACTAGACTGACAGCATAGCAAAATTCTGACTCTTCCAACCAAATATACTATATGTGCAGCACAGCCCTACAAAATATGCCTCTAGAGAGGCGAGCAGTATCTGCAACAACCCCAGTGAGAAGTACGAGGTGCATTCAAGTTCTATGGCCTCCGATTTTTTTTCTAGTTAACTACTCACCCGAAATCGATTAAACTGGCGTTACTTCTCGACGTAATCGCTTTGCAGACGTACACATTTTTCACAACGCTGACGCCATGATTCCATGGCAGCGGCGAAGGCTTCTTTAGGAATCTGTTTTGACCACTGGAAAATCGCTGAGGCAATAGCAGCATGGCTGGTGAATGTGCTGCCACGGAGAGTGTCTTTCATTGTTGGAAAAAGCCAAAAGTCCCCAAAAGCCAGGTCAGGTGAGTAGGGAGCATGAGGAATCACTTCAAAGTTGTTATCACGAAGAAACTGTTGCGTAACGTTAGCTCGATGTGCGGGTGCGTTGTCTTGGTTAAACAGCACACGTGCAGCCCTTCCCGGACGTTTTTTTTTGCAGTGCAGGAAGGAATTTGTCCTTCAAAACATTTTCGTAGGATGCACCTGTTACCGTAGTGCCCTTTGGAACGCAATGGGTAAGGATCACGCCCTCGCTGTCCCATAACATGGACACCATCATTTTTTCAGCACAGGCGGTTACCCGAAATGTTTTTGGTGGCGGTGAATCTGTGTGCTTCCATTGAGCTGACTGGCGCTTTGTTTCTGGATTGAAAAATGGCATCCACATCTCATCCATTGTCGCAACCGACGAAAAGAAAGTCCCATTCGTGCTGTCAGTGCATGTCAACATTGCTTGGCAACATGCCACACGGTCAGCCGTGTGGTCGTCCGTCAGCATTCGTGGCACCCACCTGGATGACACTTTTCGCATTTTCAGGTCGTCATGCAGGATTGTGTGCACAGAACCCACAGAAATGCCAACTCTGGAGGCAATCTGTTCAACAGTCATTCGACGATCCCCCAAAACAATTCTCTCCACTTTCTCGATCGTGTCGTCAGACCGGCTTGTGCGAGCCCGAGATTGTTTCGGTTTGTTGTCACATGATGTTCTGCCTTCATTAAACTGTCGCACCCACGAACGCACTTTCGACACATCCAAAGCTCCATCACCACATGTCTCCTTCAACTGTCGATGAATTTCAATTGGTTTCACACCACGCAAATTCAGAAAACGAATGATTGCACGCTGTTCAAGTAAGGAAAACGTCGCCATTTTAAGTATTTAAAACAGTTCTCATTCTCGCCGCAGGCGGTAAAATTCCATCTGCCGTATGGTGCTGCCATCTCTGGGACGTATTGACAATGAACGCAGCCTTATTTTAAAACAATGCGCATGTTTCTATCTCTTTCCAGTCGGGAGAAAAAAAATCGGAGGCCTTAGAACTTGAATGCACCTCGTATGTCGGCTGCCGGACAGCCTGTCCCTCAGACACTAATATGTAGGATGTAGTTTCGAAGACTGCCCCCCCCCCCCCCTCTCACTCCCCCGCCCTAAATCACCAATGGCTGGGAAAGTTGTGGAGTAATTCTCCCCGGTGTGGTGGCTCACATAAGAGACGGTGCACGTGTATCTGTTCTTGCGGAGGGATCTCCCACCTCAAGGCGTCAGTGGAAATATCAAAGACTGCTACGAATAGACACGTAGATTATGAGGAACTCGCCCCAAGTTTCGCTAGATAATGCAAGCTGAATGAGCCAAGTAAGATGCTAGTAGGGGGTAGAGCTTCTCAAGCGGGTGTAGAACTTCTCAAGCGGTTGTGGTCGTTACTGAAACCATGACAGAGTATGAGACAGCTCCACATCTCAGCCCAACACTGAGCCAGACCATTTTCCCAGGCATGGTACAGAAAATTGCGCCATGTATGCGTAATCATCTACAATCTGGTAGCTGCCACAAACGACATTCAGTCATTCAAGAAGGCGGCATACCGCCTAGGAAAGCCACTTCTAACTTATAGGCTTTTACATAGTGACCAGAAGAAATATGGTGGATCCCTCTGCGCTTAAAAGTTGCTAACAGTTTAAGCGTCAATAGTCCCCTCACCTACACAATTTCTCTCTCGCCCAATCAGAAACAAGATCCCCTCCTCTCCAAACATCATGCTTTATAAAACTAGCGTGGGCTACCCCATATTAATCCAGACAGCACTCCCAGGTGGAATGAAGACACGTAATTATAATTATAAAATCTAAACAAAACGAGCCCTATAATATTAGACTATTAATTTGTGGCCATGGTATAAGACTCATAAATAGCATCCTACCAAACCTAGATCCATCAGGACTCACAGACGGAATAAAAAGACTTGTATCTCATGGAATATTAATGTGCGACATCGTCATAAGGCTCGTAAACAGATGTGGAAATAATCCAAAGTACTAGTGTGGTGTCACCGCCAGACACCACACTTGCTAGGTGGTAGCTTTAAATCGGCCGCGTCCATTAGTACATGTCGGACCCGCGTGTCGCCAATGTCAGGATCGCAGACCGAGCGCCACCACACGGCAGGTCTCGAGAGACTGACCAGCACTCGCCCCAGTTGTACGACGACTTTGCTAGCGACTACACTGACGAAGCCTTTCTCTCATTTGCCGAGAGACAGTTAGAATAGCCTTCAGCTAAGTCCATGTCTACGACCTAGCAAGGCGCCATTAACCATTTCAAGAGAGAGTCTCACTTGTATCATCAAGAATGCTGTATACAAATGATGGATTAAAGTTAAGTATTATAACAGCTACGTACTTTTCTTTATAGCATTCATTACGTATCCTGTTTCAGACCTATCTATAGCCTGCGTCAGTAACGCGTGCCTTTCGGCTACTTCCGTGTGGCGTAGCGATCTTGTTACGCCACAACAACGAGTATATATATTTAAATATCTTCAACATTTCGCGGCCCTGTCAGCAACTGTACAAATATTAATTTTAATAATCGACAGCACTCGTGGCTGCCGCATCGCGGTCGCTAAGTGTGGCCGAGGCAGTTTCAAATAAGTTTTTACTGTCTGACGATAATTTATGGATTTGTAGTTTTAGCTTGACGATGTCCACTATGGACAAACGGTAGTTACTGTTATTCTGAAGTACTTTGGGTTATCCAGACTGAAACGTAGGTAAATTCTTGGTAAACGATACAACTGAGGCTGTTGATTATTGCAGGCCGGAGTAGCCGAGCGGTTATAGACGCTACAGTCTGGAACCGCACGACAGCTGCGGTCGCAGGTTCGAATCCTGCCTCGGGCATGGATGTGTGTGATGTCCTTAGGTTAGTTAGGTTTAAGTCGTTCTAAGTTCTAGGGGACTGATGACCACAGCAGTTAAGTCCCATAGTGCTCAGAGCCATTTTTTGTTGATTATTAAAATTAAAATTAATACGAGTAGACCTATATATTTTCTCTCTGTACACGAGCGAGATTGAGCAATACCCACACGGCACTAAAAACAATCTCTCTACCTGCAAAGTCGCGATACCTATCACGCTAGATGACGATAACAGTGCGGACAGCAACCACGGGAAAAACGGTGTACGCAAACTGATAAAGTGGGAAATCGCCGTAGCTGCGCAGTTTGTGCGTATCATTTGTTGATGCAGCAACTCTCCAAAGACTCAGTTACTATTAAGCTACCATCATCACACTGACAACAACACAAGAACAATGACTGCTGGAGAAACAGGCTGCACGTACTTGTTAACAGTATAGTCACCACCATATTTTTGTCTTTCATGTGAACCACTCTTTCCTAGAAGTCTCCTAACTAACCGAAGACGACTATTCGCCTTCCCTATCATTGTTCTCACATGGTCATTCCATCTCGTACCGCTTTGCAACGCTACGCCCTGATATTTAAACAGTTTAATTCTCTCAAGCAGGACGCTAGTAATACTGTATCCAAACATTACAGGTTTGTTCTTCCTACTCATCTACATTAACTTACATTTTTCCACATTTAGGGTTAACTGCCATTCATCACACCAACTAAAAATTTTGTCTAAGTCGTCTTATATCTTCCTACGGTCAGCAAACTTCGACACCTTACCGTACACCACGGCATCATCAGCAACTGTAGATTGCTGCCCTCCCCGTCCTCCAAATCATTTATGTATATAGAGAACAAGAGGGTCCTATCACACTTCCCTGGGGACTCCTGACGATAACCTTGTCTCCGATGAACACTCGCCGTCGAGGACAATGTACCGACCTCTATTACTTGGAGTTTGTGGTAAGCTCCTATGGGACCAAACTGCTGAGGTTATCGGTCCCTAGGCTAACACAGTACTTAATCTAACTTAAACTAGAATGAAATTTTCACTCTGCAGCGGAGTGTGCGCTGATATGAAACTTCCTGGCAGATTAAAACTGTGTGCCCGACCGAGACTCGAACTCGGGACCTTTGCCTTTCGCGGGCAAGAGCTCTACCATCTGAGCTACCGAAGCACGACTCACGCCCGGTACTCACAGCTGTACTTCTGCCAGTATCTCGTCTCCTATCTTCCAAACTTTACAGAAGCTCTCCTGCGAACCTTGCAGAACTAGCGCTCCTGAAAGAAAGGATATAGCGGAGACATGGCTTAGCCACAGCCTGGGGGATGTTTCCAGAATGAGATTTTCACTCTGCAGCGGAGTGTGCGCTGTAAAGTTTGGAAGGTAGGAGACGAGATACTGGCAGAAGTAAAGCTGTGAGTACCGGGCGTGAGTCGTGCTTCGGTAGCTCAGATGATAGAGCACTTGCCCGCGAAAGGCAAAGGTCCCGAGTTCGAGTCTCGGTCGGGCACACAGTTTTAATCTGCCAGGAAGTTTCATAACTTAAACTAACTTATGCTAAGAACAACACACACACCCATGCCCGAGGGAGGTCTCGAACCTCCGACGGGGGGAGCCGCGCAAACCGTGGCAAGGCGCCCATGACCGTGCGGTCTCTATTATTTAAAAAGTCTTCGAGCCACTGTGAACTTATGCCATATGCCCGTACCTTCGTTAATAGCCTGCAGTGGGGTACCGTGTCGGATGCTTTCCGGAAATCAAGAAATATGGAATTTGCCTGTTGCCTTTCATCCATAGTTTGCAGTATATTGAGTGAGAAAAGGGAAAGCTGAGTTTCGAACGAGCGATGCCTTCTATAAGCGTGCTGTTTCGTGGACATAATCTTTTCATTTTCACCAAAGTTTATTGTATTCGAACTGAGAATATGTTCAAGGATTCTGCAGCGAACCGAATTTAGGGATATTGGTCTGCAATTTTGCTGGTCTGTTCCTGTACCCTTCCTACTCGCTGGAGTCACTTGCGTCTTTTTCTAGTCTCTTTCGACTTTGTGCTGGGCGAGAGGTTCGCGATAAATGCAAGCTAGGTAAGTGGCCCGTGTCAATTTGGCAGCAAGGATACGCACCGTCATTGGTCTAACGCAGTACAGAGCTTGTTTCGCAAAGCCTCCACTCCCCTACCACAGTATACCTTGTGATTTTTACCTTTTACGTTCATAAAGAATGATGTGTATGTGCCTCCGCTACACACTCATCTATTCCCCTTAAGAAACAGTATTGAAGCAGCTGTTACAACTCCAGACCAGTGGCGTTGCGTGGTTGTAAAGGTTGGGGAGACTGTACAGTTATTATAGGGAGACAAAATAGTACCATAAACAATAATTTAAACAAATGAAACAAAATGCATCATAAAACAACTACTACTACTACTACTACCACTACCACTACCACCGCCACTAATAATAATAATAATAATAATAGTAATAATAATAGCTAACTCCCCAGGTGGCGGATAGGGGAATGCTCTCCAGATATGGAGGGTACCGGGGAAATAAAATACCCGGGGTGGACCAAAACTATCAACCGAAATCCACTAACGTCTGCCTGGTATCCAGCGGTTAGGGGTCAGCGTCTGTTCGCCTAGATGGTGCGGCTGCAGCAACCTTCTTGATCTCAACAATCAAGTCGTATTCCTCGTGATATTTCCTCGGAAGGACCACCACCAAGTTAGTTTTCAACTTGAAAACCAAACATGATGATAACACAAGGAATGAATCCACTACCCCGGGCACCAGTCGCAAGGCTGGCTTTACCTGGTCATCGGATTCCGGGGGACCAGGAGCATCATGTTACGCCTAAGGTTGAGAACCAGACGACGTCCAAATTATTACACACAAAACAAAGACACTTCATCGGTACACTTAATACTAATACTCTTTTCAAACTGGGCAAGATCAAACAACTTACAGACGCGCTGCAAAAATTCCAGATCAAAATCCTTGCAATCCAGGAAACACGATTTACGGACGAAAACCATTTTGATACAAACAACTACAGGATCTACAAAGGAAAACCAGCAGTTAAAACTAACGAGAAAGGACTCAAACAGTTTGGCACAGCATTTGCAGTCCACAAATCTATCAGTGACTCTGTCATTGACTTCCAGTCTGCCTCAGAACGTATATCAACGCTCTCCGTCAAATCGGCCAACAAAGCATATACCTTGATCAACGCACACGCACCCACAAATAACTATAACAAGAAGAACCGCCAGAAAGTGGATGACTTCTGGAATGACCTTGAAGAGACAAAACACAAAATTGCCAAACACCATGTAATAATCTTGTTAGGCGACTTTAACGCACAATTAGGTAAAGAGAAAAAATACAGGAAAATCACCGGAATCCATACAGCTCACAAGAGAACTAACAAGAATGTGGAAAGATTGATAAGCTTTTGCGAAAACTTCGGCCTCGTAATTATGTCAACACAATTCAAAAAACCCAACAAGAAACTGTATACTTGGAAGTCGCCCAACACAATGTTGGGTGAATTCCAGATAGACCATGTGGCCACCTCCAAGAGTAACACAGCAGAAATTCTAAATGTGAAAACGAGAAGAGGATTTTTTGACTCAGACCACCATCTTCTACAGATAAAGACCAGATTACAACCCAATAGAAAAAAGCCAAAACTAAACCAGGTGCTGAGACCAGACCCAGAATACATAAAACTCAACAAGGAAAACATCTTACAGGAAATTAGTCAGACAAACACCACAAACTGGACAGAACTTGTGGACGTCCTCAAATCCACAATTAAATTGGGTCAACCGCCGAGAAGGAGAAAACACAGGTGGTGGAATATAATATGTGACCAAGCAATAGAAGAAAGGACCAATGCCTGGAAAAACTTCAATAGTCACAAAACATCAGAAAAATGGCAACAATTTCTAGTAATCCGAAAACAAACATCGAAAACTATTCGGAGGGAAAAAAGAAATTATGACAAACGGCTTCTAGATGAGATAGAACAAGATTTTAAGAACAACACCAGGAATTTTATAAGACGTTTAAAGAACATATTGCAGGATACCAGCCACCCAATCTTTGTTTCAAGAAACTGGATGGTTCACTAGAAACTAACACGCAGAATAACTGCCAAATCCTCGCAGACTATTTCAACAAACTTCTCAACTGCGAAAGACCTACAGAGGACATTCACTACGAGACGTCTACACCAAATCCTGACGCTAAACCGCCAACCATCAACGAAATAGTAGAAATTATCAAGACACTGAAAAACAATAGAGCCCCAGGAGAAGATGGAATTATTGCAGAACTATGGAAACTAAATGATGAAAGATTAACAGGAAAAATTCACAAAATCATATTAAACATTTGGGAAACAGAACAGATCCCATCTGAATGGAAATGCGCACTCATCCATCCACTCCACAAAAAAGGGGACAAAACTGAACCAAATAATTACAGGGGTATCTCACTCGTACCGGTCACATATAAAATCCTATCAAAAGTTCTCATGAATAGATTAGAAGAACAAGCTGACCCACAAATAGGAGAATACCAGGCTGGTTTTCGCAAGGGACGATCTTGCATAGAGCAGATCTGGAATCTGAAAATGATTCTCCAGATGAGAAACACCCGAAACACAGTGGTTACTTCTGTAGATTTTAAAAAGGCCTACGACTCAATAGACAGAGTAGTGCTCTGCAAGACGCTGGAAGAATTCAGCATTGACAGAAAGACAAGAGCAATCATTCAGGAAACATTAACTGACACAGTCTCCAAGGTTAAATTTATGGGGGATATCTCGGAACCATTTGTAATCCAAACTGGAGTGCGACAGGGTGACGGACTTTCACCATTACTCTTTAATATCATTCTTGAAAATATCATCAGGACATGGGAAAAAGAAGTCAAAGGAATCCAAATTGGCATTAGAAAAGATAATAGATTCAATGTGAAGTGTTTAGCTTTTGCAGATGACCTTGCAATCCTCACAAATAATAGAAAAGAAGCCACTAACGCCATAGAGAAGTTACACGAAATTGCACAAAGAACTGGCCTGCAAATCTCATATGAGAAAACCCAGCACATAGAAAGAGTGCCACAAGACAAATTGCCTATTGCGACAACCCATGGGAAAATCGTACAAGTACCACATTTTAAGTACCTGGGAGAAATCATCCAGCCATCAGGGATCAACCTAAAGGCCAATGAGGAAAGAATAAAAAAACTACAGAAAGCACATAAACTCACGTGGAACTATTATAACAAAAAGTCCATATCCATTAACGCAAAATTGAGGCACTACAACACTGTCGTACTTCCGGAGGCACTGTATGCATCTGAAACAACACAAATAGGTGGGCAAACTAAAATCAAAGAAATAGAGAAACAAGAAAGGAAAGTTCTCGGGAAAATTTTTGGCCCGATACAAGAGCAAGGAATCTGGAAGAAGAGACCAACATCAGAATTATATAAATACACAGACAAGATTACGGATACAATAAGGAAAAGAAGAATGCAGTTCTATGGACATATCCACAGGATGAATGAAAACAGAATTTCAAAGCGAATTCTTAAAGTCATCAACTCAGGCAGGGGAAAAACAAAATGGATAAAAGAAGTTGAAGAGGACCTCAGACAAGCACACATAACAGTAAACGATGCAGAAAATAGAACTGAATTCAGGAACATCATCAAAAAACATAAATTTGACACCACAACAGAGAAGAGACCAGGATGCAAATGGACAGCGGAGCGAAAGAAACAACACAGTGAAATCATGAAGAAAATTTGAGCTCAGAAAAAAGATAAACAATCATCATAAAGGAATTCAAGTTCAAACGCTCTCTTAAATGGGAATAATCGAAAATAATAATAATAATAATAATAGCTAACTTGTTCAAGAAAGGATGACAAATTTGTAGAACTCCAGCAGCAAAAGAAGAAGCACTTATACTTTCTTGTACACAAGTGCAATGCGCCTGTCTTTTCTTTACACGAATAAGTCTATAACTCGGTCTACAAAGATCTGGCCACTAGATAGCTCTCGAAGTAGTGTCTTTTCCATTGCTAACGTGCTCAAACGCGACAGCCGGGTGTTGGACATTGAATTGCTTAAATAATTCTTCACTTGTTTTTAGGGTACTCATGCTTCGTTCTATGCTTGCTGTAATTGCGGGTAGGGTCAAAACCAAAAGCAGGAACTTCGTTGTTTCTTCATAAATAGAGTTTAAATCATTGTTGACAAAGTACTTTAAGAGGATTCTTGGAGATAAGTGTTTTTTTCTCATCAGCCTATATGTTACACAGTTCATGCTCAAGTTGTTCTTGTTCGTAAAAAGGACACTGTTCTAATAACTGAAGCAGTTTCAACTTTGGGAATTCTTTTTGATAGTTTGGAGAACACTTTTCGTTCAGAAGTTCAACAAACTGAATTTGGGATAAACTCTTTAAATCTTCTTTCCATCTGAACAATTTGCAAATCCATTATCTCGTAAGTTAATGCACTGAGAGGTTTCTTTTGACTGTCACAGGATAAGTTGCCATTCAAACAGAAGCTGCATTTAATGCATTCATCAACGAATGTTTCCGTTCTTAATTGTCATAAGTTTCTCAAAACAGTTCTTATTTCGTCGTGGCAAGCAATTACACTGACAGATTTTGACTGAAGAACATTAAAGAGATGATCGACCTAAACAAAGCACCCTCGGTAGATGCAAAGCAAGTAGACAAACATAGGGTCATCCATTCGTCGTTTCATTCCCGCAGCACAGCGCAAAGATTCTGGGTCCCATTGAGAGTCTGTATCATCAATTATATAATTAAAAGCACCATATAACTCTGAGAAATTACTAAATATTGTTGAAACTGCCCTGGAACGTAAGTTTCAGCGAGAGTTGCTCGCGTCTGGCAGTTTAAATCCTTTCTCAGTTAGCAATACAGTTCGTTTTGATGATTTGCTGAAAAACGAATGGAATGTAGTACTATCACTTACAAACATGCGTACTTGTCATATGTTTTGGAGGCATGCAACAGTACCAAATTCCGATGGTGTGCTTAACAATGAATAAACAGCGCATGGAGACAGAACTGCTTCACCAATTGCTGTAGTCCTCTTTCTCTGCCCACAATTACTGAAGCGCCATCACCTGTTTGACTAACCGCTTTTCCATACACATTCCATTCTTTCAATACTGCATGAATAATGTTTGACAAACCTTCAGCAGTTTAATCTCCAGAAACATCGTAAAATCCAAAGAATCTTTCCTCAATTTTTTCTGCAATACAGTATCTGAAAATGATAGTCATTTGAATCTTGCGTCACGTGTCTAATGTTTCACCAGCCTGAATCGAAATGAAATTGCAGTCCTGAATTTGAGATTTTATTTTCTCATGAACTGCCAGAGTTATCATTTCTATTACGTCGTTCTGTATATATGGAGAAGTTCCTTTAAAAGTTGAAGATGATGACAGATGGTCTCTGATTAACTGCTCTCTTTGAGCTAGTAAATCCAACAATTCCAGATAGTTACCTTAGTTGCTATAGGATTTGTCTTCTCGATGGCCGCAAAAGGCTAGTTCTTGTTTACAAATAAATACAATTGCCTGAATAAGACGAGCCAATACTCTCCTGTTGGATGCAACTTGTTCATTTTATTTTGTTGCCGTCAGACGAGCGGCTTCAGAAAGGGCGCGCTCAAGTCTACTTTTGCCCAATAACAGAAATGATTCTTTGTTCTGCAGGTGACGTTTTGATATCTGATGCTTTTGTCCTTCCCTGTCAAAGTACTTTATTGTACAAATGCCCTCACTGCACCATTCCTTTTCACCACCGAACAGAAGACATATATAACGATATAATCTGTTATTAACTGCATTCGCAGTCAGCCAAGTATACTTTTCGTACCAGGCCGTCTGAAAAGTACGTTTTTGTTTGGCTTCACTTAAAACTACACTGAGTATAGGAATAGGTCATTTGTCCTTCAATTCGAACTTTTTTGTTCGTTAATGTAAAAAAAGGCGTTTTTAATAAAAAATCTATAAGGTGTTCAGTTGCTGGCTCACTCATGTTGGCGACACAACGAAAATATGCGCTAAAATCACACAAGAATGACTATGAACACAAACCGCGCGACTATTCACTTCCGTGTTCAAAGCCAGCATAGAAGCTGCAGAGACTAATCTCGATACCTGCTAGCAAGTGCAGCGCACCGGCCTTCGGGGAGAGGGAAAGTGGAGGGGAGCCGAGAACACTCAGGCGCACACAGCCAGGTAAGGCAGAGACTGGGCCACTGGGAGAAGTCGAGTCTCAAGCAGGCAGATACACGAACACTCAGGGTGTGGCACGGGCTACAAAACTGAAGTCTTCGCACATTTAGAGCTCTTAGCAGAAAGTTATTTATATTTTTGTTATGAATTACTATTGCATCTTTTTTAAGCAGAAATACAGGGGAGACTATGTCTCAAAGTCTCCCCTCACGCTACGCCACTGCTCCAGACACAGTTTTGGAAACTCGTCTATCAACTCGATGTGTGCTGTGTGACCAATAGTGCTCACATTGAACGCTTGTAAGAGAAACTGTTTTTAGTTGCTCTTTCATTTGATGTATTTTTTATAATTGTAAGTTGAATGTAATTTCTTGCTACAAAGCCTTAAAACCGGTCTATTCATTTTGAAACACTATGTACGTTTGTATAATCACCTGTTGGTGTTGCACAAAAAAATTTATCCAGTACACGTCATATGTTAGGCCCATTTGTCAGACACCCGTGGCGGCGGGTGCACGTTTATCCAACTGTTGTCAGCACAATACCAGCGAACTAAACAGTTGACAAATGCTGGCATAGGCTTTAGTTTTTTCAGACATCTGTGAACTTGGATCCTGATTTTTCTACCGATACTGTAAAGCCCCCTGTCTTTTGCATAGCTTTATGCGTAACAGAGATGGCTATGAAACTTTTAGACATATTACCGATGATTGGACATGAGCGATTGCAGACACATGGACAGGTACGTGGAGGAATTACAGCCAGTAATGTGAGGGGCATTATGTTTTTACTTCAACTGGATCTGTAAATAGGCAGTTTTCTAGAACGTAATTTTTGAAACGATTGTCATTATTCCATTCACTGTAAGCACGTTTTTTCCTTAAAAATGGCATAATAAAGCATGTTTGAGTCACTGAACAATTACCGCATTCATTTTCTCCCATCTGGTTCGTGTATTGATATGATTCACTCAGTCCCTTCAGTACATCAAACTACGCTATTTTCTCGAACTTCCAGCATACTAGAGTAGCTTGGGTCGTTATCTGTATCCACTGTAAATCTTCATTGTACATTTTTTACATTTTCGGAAATGCCATTTTCGACTTTGTTATGATGGTTTTCAAATGGGCTCGGCCCGACCTAGTCATCAAATGAATAACAAGTAAAAATTTGCTACTTCGATTGGTTTTGTTCGAATCCTATCCTCGCTTGAATTTTCTCATTTTGAGAAGATCGAAGGAGCCATCTGTTTTACTTGCTAAGTACATTTAGCAGCCAAGATCGCATAAACATATCTTTATTTAAAACAAATAGTTTCGACAGACTATGCTGTCATCTTCAGGTCTTAAAAAACTTTTTGTTTTTAACGACTTTATTTTACGTAGGGCCTCACGCCAAGTTGCCATGTCGATTGAAATCAACACATTATAAAGTGTTTATCATAACTAAAATATTTAAAAACGTAAAGCACCTTATGCAGATTGCCTTGACCTGAATCATGTTGAACATTTGTGGGACATAATAGAGAGGTCAGTTCGTGCACAAAATACTGCACCGTCAACACTTTCGCAATACTGGACGGCTATAGAGCCAACATGGCTCAATATTTCTGCAGGGAACTTCCAACGACTTACTCAGTCAATACCAATTCGAGTTGAAGAACTATATCTGTGCAAAAGGAGTGAAACATCCCCTTTGAACAATTATAAATGACTGTCCTTAAACTGACACACAATATTTTTAGCGCAACGCAATCTGACTTTCAATAATCCCTACAAAAGAATGGCCCTGACTAACATTAACCTATACCTTTCACAAATCACTTACCTCACAAAAATCTTCGTTACTCGAACTTCTGCAATACAGCGAATGCCACTACTGCCAGCTAAATGGCTCTGAGCACTATGCGACTTAACTTCTGAGGTCATCAGTCGCCTAGAACTTAGAACTAATTAAGCCTAACTAACCTAAGGACATCACACACATCCATGCCCGAGGCAGGATTCGAACCTGCGACCGTAGCGGTCACGCGGTTTCAGATTGAAGCGCCTTTAACCGCACGGCCACACCGGCCGGCTGCCAGCTAAATAAAAGATTCAAACTACGGAAGGCACTAACTACTGATAGGCATAGTTAGCAAATGAAAGATTTTAATAGAGAACAAACAATGTATTTACCTTAATAGTGTTGAAAAATCATAATATACATAGCAGTTCATGACATCCAGTCTTACAAATTTCAGAACTCCGCCATTTCTCTCCCCACATCCACCACTGCTGGCGGCTCACCTCCAACTGCGCAACGCTACGCGCTGTTCACATCCAGCTGCCCAACACTACAATGGCAAACAACAATGCAAACCAGCCACAGACTGCACAAGCACAGCCAGTGATTTTCATACAGAGCGCTACGTGGCGTTACCAATATAAAAACCTAAACAGCCTACTTACATAGCCCCCATGCTCCCCACAAAAAAAATTTTACAAATTGTTTTGGGCAGTGGCTAGTAATGATTTGATAAAATTTTTCATAATTACAATAACAAAGATATCAAATGCACACACTTATTGATACAATGTTGGTCAAAAGCTAAAATTTTCTCACAGTCCATAAAGACAGTCCTGATCATTCATCACAGTAAAATTGCAGTGTTTTTCTCAAAGTCTGAGCAGTAAAAGAAAATGCACACGGAAGTAGTGGATTTCCATGCAGTAGTGGTATTGTCCTTCCAACAGAAAGACAATGCTGACTCTTGACATGCTGACAGGTAATGGGTCACAACAGAGCAAAGCCACAGCAGAGTCATTCGAAGTTTTGAAGAATATTGGTAGGTAGGTCATCACAGAGTAGACCTACTGTAGTCCTGGTAGAGATTACGGTATTGGTGGGCCACCAGAGGTGCAGACCCACTGTAGTCCTTGTAGAAATAATGGTACTGGTGAGTCAGTAAAGGTGTAGACCCACTGTAGTCCTTGTAGAAATAATGGTATTGGTGGGTCATCAAAGATGCAGACCCACTGTAGTCCTTGTAGAGATGGCCAGCAGCCATCTGTTGTGACTGTGCAGGTGCACAGTCACCATTGAAGAGTCTTGCGGATAATATAGCAAGTCCATAACCACCACTTGTGCACTCACAAAGTTTTTGGAATTGTCCTTAGAACCAGCAATGCTGTTATCCAGTCCCTTGCTGAATTATTAACACACGTGCAAACACTAACAGTCCCTACTTCTCACATATTGTCCATATACTATGAACAACAGAAACGTGTGCAGTGAAATGGAACTTACAAGTTAATAATATGATGAACTGGTGTCAATTACAATTTTATAACATAAGAATACAATTACAAAGGTACAAAATACATCATTAAAGAACATAACAATACAGATAACATTTGTAGTTCAGGCTTTACACAAGAATCGAAATAACATATACATCAGTCTTACAGGAATTATGACATAAGTACATACATAAAAGATCAGAATAACTTTTGAAACATCAACTTCACACATGAGCAACAAAACAGAACAGATAAATAATGTCTAAACATCTTTACAAAGTAAATAACATAGTATTAGAAAAATTCTACAACATAACTCTCATCAGCTAAACACATAAAGACAGGAAAAACACAAATAAACAAGGGTACACAAACACATAGCAGAATAACACAAGAGGAAAGTGCAGGGTTTGTTTTCAGTGTAACATTTGGTACTGCAGCCCAACCCAAAACTTCATTCGATAGATCTTTCGTCTTATTTCAACATTTGTTCCCACCAAAAAAATCCTATCCAAGCATGCTTTCTGTATTTATATGTTCACATATTTCTTACCTCATTATTTATTTTCCATTATCTTACCTCATCATTTATTTCCAAGAAAATCCTACCTAAACCTGTTGTCCCTAAACCCTACTTTTTTGGTTCATTTCCTCTTTCAAAATACTTTTTTGGCCAAACCATTTTCTTATAGCTTCTCAATGCATTTCTTCCAATTCATCACAACTTGTTCTCTTATATGGCCTACCCCATCTTAAGCTAACTTAAATCTACTGAGCTCAGATGCTAAACTAAGGGACGAGGCAATGCAGCAACACATAACATATTAACACAAACAGCAATGACAAAAAATGCAAATTTGCAAAGCAAGCAGTATTATGGAAATTAGCAAAGCAATTGCAATATTACAACTAATATAAGGCAATGTGCAGCAAACAAGAAAAATAAATCAGTAGTAAAACTGGTTTAACAGAGTAATGTAAAGTGAAATTTAGTAGCACTATGCCTGGCAAACAGCAGCAGCAAATGCAATAACTTATATCTAAACATGACATAGCTCAAGAATAAAAAATATTACAGCAAAAATGGCCATGTTTAATACCTATGTCACATCTTAACACTAGGGTGATGCATCACGAGAACTTACGCTAGCAGATAAGTTACCAAATCGTAAAAAAATTATTTATGCAATTCCTGTGAAGGGAATATGTGCCCTCGTTTTCTTGGAAGTAGATCATAAATTTATAATTGACTGGATCTGTAGGCATAAAATAACTATATTAGTACATCTATTAAATTTTATTTTAACCAATGCTGCAGTGCAGCTAGAAACTAGATATTAAACAAAATGAGTAAATAAATACATAAAGCAAGCCATATGGCATTTCTCTCAACTAGGAAGACAATAGCCGTGAAATGGTTCTCATTGTTTCATTAGGCATTTTAGTAAATATCATAAATTAAGAGCTCCACAGTATAATCATATGTTTTCAAGTTTGAGCGTGTCGTATTTGCGATGCTTTCTACAAAGGAATGTCAATAGCGAGGATAATGGCTCCTTTTTTTCTCTTTTTTTTCTCCACCTGTGTCTCTGAAAGGCACACACTAATGGCTTTTTTCCAGGCGACTGTCGCACAGCTGGGTGCCCACGACTCATTACGTGAAGGTGGTCACTTAACTTTCTGACTGAAATATTTACGACACCAATTTGCATTACAGTGACAGTCTCATATAAAAAATTTCATAGGTCGAGAATTTGCGTTGCAAATGTGTAGAAACAAAATCCTGTGAATATAACGGTGTTCAAAAAGTTTTCGTCGGCATTGTGATACATTCACGCATTTACACACATTTCATAACTCTTAAAGTACGATTCTTGCTTTCCAACATCCTTTTCCACAAATCAGAGTCCCTAAACACTACTCATTATTCATATACGTATTCGTCGACACTTAAATATTTCATCATAATAAATACGTAGCATAATCAAATTCCTCATATATGGTAGCATCATCTTATTGATCATAAACATACCTCAACAGCATAATACACATCGTCGTTGTAAAAATAACATCATAACACCTCAGTCAAATCTCAAAATCGTCGTAGCTTCCTCCAATAATTTCAAACCCTAAGAATATTCTCTGCTCATTTCAATAGTGTCATCTAACTCAAACGTAATTTAAAATCATGCTCCCTTACCAAATACATCATTCAAAGCTCTCATAGTATCACAGTGGTTCCGAAAAAATATGAACAGTTCACAAAGTACAGACTAATTACAATTTCGTAAGTGTGAAGTAATCCAACTCTGTAATTGCGTAAACACGTGTCACTGACGTAGTAAAAAAAATGTTTATCTCTCAGTTAACTGATCAGATAGCTGTGTAATTTGTGTGTTAGAGAAATATGGTACCGATGTTGTATAAGCAAATACCATATTAGCTAGGGCTCCTTGTGCTTGCCAAACACATGGTACACAAAGTAGGCGTGTACCCCCCCTGAGGATAAATGAATAATACCCTCAGGTGTTACAGATTACAGCAATGGAATGAAATGTATCACGGAAAACCTTTGTATCATTGTACTTCAAATATCTTTAAAAATAAATGTTTTAAGTACAAAATTAATCACTCAAATACGTGTACTGTAGCGCTAAACTGTGCGTCTTGTAAAATAATCTCTGTGGAAGTGTCGTAGTTATCGTCCTCCGAAAGCTAAGTTCCGCAAAAGTCAATGTACTTACCTCACAATAAACAAAAGTGAAATGCTTTGTGTATAGATTTCTCAGTTATTACGCTTATTGCCGTGATGAAGAAAGTACTGTACTGTAATGTATTGTTGTGCTACGGAAAAGGCTGTCTCATTGTAGCTATACCACAAAAGTTACTACTAAAACATGTTTTCCTTTCCAGAAAAATTCAGAAAAACTGTGCAGATATAAAACAGATACACCACAAAAGCAACAATGTAAATTGTGTCACACTTTAGTAGCGACGTGATATAGTCATGTAGCTGTCAAATAAACTAACCACTGTGTCATCTGGTATCTCTCAGAAAGCACTTTAAATCCATAATGTCTTTTCAAGTAAACCAAAATGTTGCAGTAAAATCTCATTAGCAGTACTGGTATATGTTCTAAGTATGTAAGCCTTATAGTCGTTATGTAATCGTGCAACTAACAAAGCAAGAATGTACAAATAACAACACTGTGTCGTCTGTTAACTATAACAATGCATTCGTAATTTCTGTTTAAATAAGTTCTCTTGGTTCTTGATTGGATATTTAACTTCAAACATTGTTGCATGGTAACAGTTTCTAAGTCTGACAATGCATACTAGAAATGTGAAGTGAAAAGTTTTATGGCAAAGACAAAGTTAAAAAGCAGATTATCTTTCAATAAACGGTTTTACATGTGAAATGTGGTGTAAACCTTTACTGTTCCTAGTACGCAGAGTTTCACTTCGACGCAACTATCATGTGGTATACGTTGGTAAAGAATACTGGAATTTTTCTCAAGGTTAGCGTCTATGTAATTTTTCCCTGAGCCAGCCGGCGCACGTGGCTGCCTGCGGTGCGAGTCATTGTCTGTTTCTTTGTTGGCGCGCGTCGTTATTGGGATTTGGAGGTCTAACTTCTACAAATTCACCTTGTCGAGAGGGCCCTGCCATGTTTGAATCCCGCCAGTTCTGATGAAATTCAGGTCTGTCGTTTTGTCGGTAGTTTACATAGTTTCTTTTTTGTCGGTCATGTGGTGGAGAATTTCTCCTTGATAATAATTATTTTGGTTCCCAAATTGTCTCCGCGGAGAGGTGATCTTTCCCTGTAATTATTACTACTCTGCCAACGGTTGTCATATGGGTGGTGTCTGTTTTGGTCACGATTTGTGTTGTGAGAATAGCCTTGTCGTGTCCAGTTATTATTTCTTTCGTCGTGGAATTGCGACGGATGTGACCTGTAATTGTTGTGTTCCTGTTTTCGCGTTCTGCGATTGTCAGTGTCAATTTCTAATTCTTGTAAGAGTCCATGAAAAGCTTCAATGTCGTCTTTGCAACGTCCTGCCAAAATAACATGTCGTAAATGTTCAGGTAATTTGATTAAGCAAATGCGGATGAGTTCTGAGGGGCTGTATGGGTTTGACAGGTACTGATTCTTGTGCAACATGTCTTCAAAATATTTCACAAGACTGGAAAATTCAGATTGTTCGAAATGTTTCATCATTATGATGCTATGTTTTACTCGGTCTTGTGTAGCTTGAGATCAATATACTGAGAGGAAGGCATGGTAAAATTGTCCACTGTGACAGTCGTGAATGACCGATCGCATTCTTAGAGCTGGTTCATTCTCTAAATAGCCACACATAAATTCTACTCTGTGCTCTAATGACCAGTTGGGAGGAAAACAATGAGAGAATTGATGGAGCCACGCTTGTGGATGCATGTCGTTGCCAGAATCCGTAAATGTTTCAAATTTACGTGTAGTAATGAACAGCTTATAGTCAAAATCATCATGTCGGCGAGTCACATATCGGTCATTGTTACGTCGTATCGGCGGTTCCATTTCAAAATTCGGTGCACCCTGCCAATTTCTTTCATAATTTCCGAAATGCCCTGTGTTATTATTTTGTGCTTTTCCGTATTTATAAGTCCCTCTTCCCATGTTGGAGCGTGAGTGCCCTCTTAAATATGTAATTTTTGTATTACTTGTGCCAACTGATCTTGTACTTCCCGGATTTTTCTTTTGTGTTGCGTATTAATTTGATTCTGATTTTGTTTGAATTTCTTAATTTGTTCATACTCTTCTGTGTCAGTGACGGCTACAGGTCTTGTGTCATTCAGATCATCATCTACCTCTGCAGATAAATTAGTGAACTGATCCGAAAGTTCAGCTAGTTTCTCCGATAGTGTACTTATTTCCTCAGTGTGTTTTTCTGAACCAAGTTTCAGAGCGATCATTTGTGTTGAAATCGTATCTTCTGTGTCCTTTAAGTTTTCCTGAGTTTTGCAAGTTGTGTAACGGGATCGGTAGATGCAACTGAGTCAATTTTAGCTTACAAGGTCTCATGATTTTCATGAACAATAGTTTGCAGTTCTTTTATGGCTGCTTTGTGATTCTGTAATGCATTTACATGCCGCGAAAAGATAGGTTGGAAATGCTCACAAATTTGTGTTTTTACGTCATTACAGACTTTTTGACATTTATATTCGATTTTATGTAACTCAGTTATTTAAATATTCACGTGTTTGTTCAAGCGTATGTTCCACTGAGTCTAACTTTTCAAGCTTTTGTTCCATTGCGTCTAACTGTTGCTGTGTTTGTCTCTGGTGTTGTTCCATTGTGTCTAACATTTGAAGATTTTGTCCCATTTGTTTCTGATTTTGTTCAAGCGTTGTGTCTAGCTTTTGTAGCCTTTGTCCCATTTGTTGCATTAACTGTAATAACAATGCACTGGTGTCTGAAACATGTTCCTCAATGCTTTTCGGCAGTGAAGTTGCACAGGCAACATTCACATTTTGACAAGCAGAAAATGTGTCTTGACTTATCTGAGAAAATGGCAAGGACCCAAAACTTGAATCTGCAGTATTTGCAACATTGTGTCCTATCATTCCCGATTCCTGAGGCGGCCTGTTGCCGACCGATCGATCGATAATGCTTCCCTTTTCACTAATTGTTTCACTGTCTACACCATTGTTTGCTGCCCGCTCCATTTCCCTATGCACAATTACCAAATTACTATGTTGAACATTAGTTAACTCATTACACGGTGGCGCTAACACACTGCTTTCGTCTTCACTGTCATTTCTCAGTTTACTTTGGAGCCTAGTATTACGTTTTTCACACGCCATAATTGTCACAATATTTCACACGATAACACAGAAAAGCACAATTTGAAGAGCAAAAATAAGAAAACGCATTAACATAGCACTGCAAATAATATCTAGTTAATCGCAAGCGCAGCTGCGAAATACTTGGTGCAAATCTACATCCATGACACAACTGTTTTACTGTACAACAATGAAAGACTGCAACTACAAAGGAGATTCTCTCTACAATTACGCGCTAGTAATAAACTACACAAACTACAAGAAAAAATCAGAAGAGTCCAGTGAGGTATCCTGGCAGGGTCGCCATATGAAACATCCCCTTCGAACAATTATACATGACTGTCCTTAAACTGACACACAATATTTTTAGCGCAACGTAATCTGACTTTCAATAATCCCTACAAAAGAATGGCCCTGACTAACATTAACCTATACCTTTCACAAATCACTTACCTCACAAAAATCTTCGTTACTCGAACTACTGCAATACAGCGAGCGCCACTACTGCCAGCTAAATAAAAGATTCAAACTACGGAAGGCACTAACTACTGATAGGCATAGTTAGCAAATGAAAGATTTTAATAGAGAACAAACAATGTATTTACCTTAATAGTGTTGAAAAATCATAATATACATAGCAGTTCATGACATCCAGTCTTACAAATTTCAAAACTCCGCCATTTCCCTTGAGAGGTGGCATGAGCCCCCTCTCATATTTCTATCTTACGATTCTCCTCTCTAATTGCATGCGGTGGAAAGTTGCCTTTCCTTCACACGCGGACTTCCCACGCAGCGTCTCTCGTCACCCGGGTGGTCCGGTTACAGGTGGGCTCTGTTGAACTGGAGAGGGGCCGACGGGTGCCAGGAAGTCGAGTGAATGCTTTGCAGACGCCGACATTGTCAAAAGACACGCCCGGACGGGTTTGAAGTAGCGGCTGGGCTAGAGGTTCCGTTACTTCGCAGAATCTTAGCGAAAACACTTTCTGGCGGGCTACCAGCGAGGCGTGGGAATGACTTGTGTACCCAGGCAGTTGTGGCGGGAAAATTCCCGCGCTTTCTGCAAAATAGTAACTGTGATTGGCTTGCTCAGGGCATAGCTCTGTGACGTAGCAAAATCAGCGCAGAAATTGGCGCCAAGAATCTCCATTGGTGGAATGGTAGTGCTCCGGCAATGGAGTGGAATTTTCCGTCGGTTTTCGAGTTGCTGATTGGAACGTTTAACCACGGCCACTGTCGTGGGGGCGGGAATGTTCTGTGTTCGGCCTGTACGGGTGCTCAGGGGAGTCGGCTCTCGTCTTTCGGTCGAGGACGTCGAAGCAACCAGCCCTCGCCTCCGGTACGCCAGATCGTGTTCGGGCAGTTAAGAAGACAGTTTGGTAATGTATGTCCGCAGCACCGGCAGATAGGGATTTTCCTAGGTGATAATCAGAGCTCAGCAGAGCGCGCCTGTTCGTCTTTTTTTAACTTTGTTCTGTCTTGAGTAGCAGCAATTACTGTTGGGTTAGCTGTGTGTCTCTCTTGAGATTTGAGTGGCAAGGAATTGGCTCCACATACCACTTCGTCTTAAACCTCACGATCTAGTTTAGGGACAACTTCACCTTTACAGTGTTTGTATGAGTCTCCAATTTGAGCCAATTTGATGTATTATAAATATTTCATGTGTTTCTTTTATTATTTTGTGTTTAGTCTTAATAAATCATATTGTTATTTTGGACAGAACTTTCATTCTGTTAATCGGTAGAGCAACCCATCATTACTCACTACGTTTATGAAACCTTCGTTTATTTAACTTATTTATCAAATTAAATTATTGCAGGTGCCAAACTCTCTTCTACTCCACTGGCAGGGTTGATTAGAGTCAGTTCGCGTGTTTTTTTTATCCTTGTGCAACAGCAAAAGTCGGAGTTAGAATAGGGGGGGGGGGGCTTAGAGCATCATTTACCTATGTAGATTCTAGAAGAATTTAGTGTTAAATACACTGCTAGCCCCGGCACCTCGCATAAAATGGCGACCCTTGGCCTCGGATCTTTCCTGTGAATCTCTGATAAGCAAACAGGATTCTTAGTAGGAACATTCAATTTTTTTTCTCTACTTTTTTTTAATGATTAATACCCAACTTGTTTTTTCTGGTAGTTCCGCGTTTAGTTTTAAGTAGCGGCGCATGATTACAGTTTTTGTTTTCAGTGTATATATTTTTGTTTGTTCATTGTTTTTGTGTTTCGTTGATGTGGTGTCCGTACCACATCGCACTTTGTCCGATTTGTGTGCGGTTTCTGTACCACATCAAATTGCATTTGTGATTACAGCGTTGGAACAGCGTTGTTGAAATTTTATGTCTATGTGTAAAAATACAGGGAGTAGATTATTTTTACTGTGTATTTTAGATAAATTTTGTTTCTCATGAATGATCACGAGAAGTAAGGCACGACTATTAGTGAGCGAAGCTAAAACAAAAGTGGATACTACAATGGATAAGGGGCACGTTACTGACGGGGATAGGTTCGGAGGTGAGATGGGCACATTTTTAGCAGGACAGGACGACAGGGTCATTGATGAGGAAGGTGATTTGGACGCGATCTCAGAGCAGCGTTGCGGCCGTGATTATGATAGTGAAGTAGAGGATGAAACAGAGGCAGGCACACAGGTCGAGACGGTAGCAGAAGTTCATAATCAAACGAACGAGAGCAGACAGGGGCTAGCTCGGTCACGTCAGAGCTCTAGCGCCCAGGTGTCCAGAGTTACATCTCCCACGTTTGAAGAGGATCAAAAAGATGACGTAAACCCAATACTGAGCTTCCTACGATCAATGAAAGAAGAAGCTGACGTACAACGTAAGAAGGAGAAGGAAGAAGCTGACGAACAGCGTAAGAAGGACACTGAGGCAATAATTTCGCATATAGGGGAAATTCGTGGGGAATTACTAACTATAAAGAAAGAATGTGGAGAAGCAAAAGAAATGTCAATGGCTGCACAAAAAGTAGCAGGCCTGGCCAAAACGGCAGCAATAGGGGCAATGAAAGTCGCGGAAGCAACTTCTAAACTCGCAGGGCGCTTGCGACGTACAACACAATCCCACTCAAAATCCCTAGCATTCTTAAAAACTCAAGGGAATATCGCGGTTGCGAACACCACGAAACGAATGGAAGAAGTAGAGAGTCGGATAGCAAAACTAGAGCAAAACGGGCACACGAGCACTGCACCAATGATGGAATACACAGAATTGTGTCTCCGAGGAAAAGCCCGCCGTGCTCTAGCCCAGTGACAGCGTGCGGAACGAACAATGCACACGCAGAAACAGCGAGTAATAGCTCCAATAATTGTAGCCCACTTAGGAGAGTGAATTCTGAGTGCCACTGCCACTGTAATACAGAGGTAGCACATCACAGTTATCAGCAAGATAGATCAGGACACTCAGCAGACGTGCAAGTATCGGAAACGAGTGACAACACCAGTGCGAGGATCGCACAGGATTTTGATCACAATCACTTCCTGTCGATACTAAAATTCCAAATATTCAGAGATAATGGAGGGTCGATGCATCCCAACAGCTGGGTGATGCAGTTTACAAATTCATTACCGTCATCATGGCCAACCCTGGCAAAATTAGAATTCATGTGTGGACACATCGAAGGCCAAGCCGTGGAAAAGATGCGGGGTGTGGCAGCGACGTGTCAGACTTATCAGGAATTTGTTGACGCGTTCCTGGGGATCTACTGGTCAAAGGAAACGCAAGACAGGATTAAAGACGAAATAATATTTTGTCCTGAACTGGAAGTGTCCGGGCATAAGAGCGCAACCAAATTTTTTGATGATTTACTCAAGAAGAATCAGTTTTTAGATAGTCCATATAGCAAGGGAGAAATCATCAAATTTTGTTTTTCCAAATTGCCTGTTAGGTATCAACAGACACTTGTCGGCAAGTGTGGATCTGACATCGAAGCATTCAAGAGTCTATTGCGTGAACTCGAAGTAGTCTTCGATAAACAAGACGCAAAGGACAGGAAGAAGGCGCAAAATAACAAATACCACGGGCCAGCAAGGGCAGACGACAACAGATCGCATAATCGCGCTCGTCAGTTAGGAAACCAGGGTTACAGAAATCAAGGTTACGCAATTCAAGATTATGGAAACCAGAGACACGGAAACCAGAACTTCAGGGAACAGGGTCAATCTAGACAAGGAATCTGGGACAGGAGGAATAACGAACGGCAAAGCGACCGTAACTGGAGAGAGCGAAACCAAGGACAATAGTGGAACCAGGAGATTGAAACTAGACCCGCAAATCCTAATGCACGTCAGAGGAGGGGGAGCTTAACAGGGGATTGACGCCAGACTAGTGCGAACACAGGCCGCCGGAATTTCGCACGTAATCTCGGACCTGGCCAACTACGGATGATACATTACGAAGATTTATCAGAAATCCTGCTCGAGGAACATAAAGCAACTCCTCGACAAGATCGGCAGCCTCTTATCACAGTAGCAATAGCTGAAAAGAGTATGAATGCGATAATAGATAGTGGAAGCTACATAACAGCAATATCTGAGGCAGCATACAAGAGGTGCTCTCAGGAGATGGACTGGCCTGTCCTATCGGTTAAGAAAACCAAAATAAAAGGGGCATTAGCGGGTAAATGTACGGAGGTCACCCAACAAACAAGACTGGAATTCTCCTGCCAAGGACACAAAATAGAGTCTAACTTCTGGATCGTACCAAATCTGGCGATCGACATGATAATAGGAACGGACTTCCTAAATGAACATGAAGCGATAGTTGATCTAGGACGAGGCGAAGTGGTTTTGAGGAAAGGGAATCCCGTCCACATTAAGTTCGACGACCAGCTGATCCCAGCTCAACTACCGTCTAACTGTGTACGGATAAACTATGCGTGTCTGAAAGACAGAAAGGAAGAACAGGTCGACGTTGCGGGTAGGGGAGAGGACACGGATGAGAATGAAGTCGGAATAATGGGAGAAATCAAGGAGAAAATAGGAGAAAAAGTGGAAGCAATAAAGAATATAAGGTGCGACCACCGCAAAGAACTTCATAAATTACTAGTAGAACATGCGGAGGTCTTCCTTCCCAAGACAGGATCAATAAAGAACTTCCAATATGAATTTCGTGTACGTCCGCACAACCAGTTTCGTGTGCCACCCTACCCAATCCCCTTGGCATATCGACAGAAAGTAGCAGCTGAAATTACGCGAATGCTGAGTGAAGGAATAATAGAACCTACGGCTTCAACCTATAATAACCCGTTAAGAGTAGTCGAGAAGGCAGATGGTAGTATTCGTTTAGTCTTGGACTCGCGACAAATTAATACCATAATAGAACCCAAAACAGACAGACCATCAATGTATCGTGATGTAAATTTATTATAACATAGAAGGTCATGGGGAAAAGTTAGACATATGATTTTTGTAAGAATTGTGCAGATGACGGGGATCGTGGCAATGCAGGGGCCAGCCGGAGGTCATCGGCTACCTGCAAGAAGAAAGCGTCAGTGCACTACCTAACGTGAAGGGCGGGAGAGCATCCGATCCTACAAGCTGACAGCACCGGGCCGTGTACCTGAGGGATTAGGTGGCAGACAGCCCTCGCCGGGCCACAAGCGAAAGTGGGGCTGGCCGTTGACACCGACACGTGACCCACACGCGACAGCCTGCTAGCTCTTCGGACGCGGCAGCCGTTTGGAGGGATTCCCTGCGGCAGACCACGTTGTCGTGAGTACACGAAGAAGATCACATATCGTGTCAGAACCTGCGCCTCATGTGCCTCAGGACAGAAAGGGACGCTCTATACTCACCTGTTTGGGTTTTTACAACTCACTAGCATTGGCCGATCTGCATACACAAAGCAGTATCGTGCCACACTAACAAATGTATGGTCTCATTTCTAACTTCTCCTCTCTATTAGAGAGCAGTTTTAGCAATCGTCGCTCCTCGTTCGATCCTGTATGGATGACCTCACACACTTGTGGAGTCACTCCATGTGCCATCATCCCTCGTCGAACTGCAATATTGGGAAACGTAAAGTACTGTCCAGCGAGAGAAGAGACCTAGACTAGTGATGTATCCCAACAAATAGACCTCAGAGACAATTAATCGACGTGAGGAGAGCCTATCACTGTGTCTTCCTACCCTATTGCCGTTGCAACAACGTAGCAACAACACCCGACGTTTAGCCCTATGAGATGTCAGTACTGTCGTATTTGTGAAGTGCTTCGAATATTTCTAACAATGTGATTTAGTGCCTCATTCTCAGCACAGTCGTGAACTTTGTGCAATGTGCACGCACAACTTGATGCCCCCATGAACCTTGTTTTTTTTTCTTAAATTTCTTTCTGCAGTGTTGTTTTTGTAATGTATGTTATACCTTGTATGTGTTTGTGTTTTACACTGTAATTCTTATTACAAATTACTGTACTGTTCTCCACACCATGTTTTTTTTGTATTTTGTATTTATTGTTGTGTGTATGCAAACAGTGTGCCTGAAGTCCCCATAAACTGAAGCAGATACCACCACTGTCATTGTGAATGGACCATCAGTTCAGGGAACATTTTGTAAAGGTTATTCTTGCTGCAGGGAGACAGAATGAATCGGAGGTTGTAACTAGATTCTGAAAGCTCACAAAGAGATTGTTAACTTAAATAGTATCATGTGTGAGTGAGTTCAGGTTAGTTTCATGATTCAAATTGTTGTAAAATCTTGGGCATTTAATTGTGGAGCACTCCAACTCTGATTGTAAAGAATAAACTGCTCCATATTTGGCTCACATGCCCGGGCCATATTTAGAGCGTGAATGTCTGTGTGAATCGGTGTTTGGAAGGGGCTCCCTGGGTATGGATGTGTGATGTGAGTGTTAGTGTTCCATATTAAGAAGGTGAAGTTGGCTACATCATAAATAATCCTCCCTCTATGAGCTGCATTTTTCAGTTGCAGTGATTTTCTTTATAGAGTGCGGCATGTGGGGTCAGTTTGCGAGATTGTTCTTGGGCGATTGACTCACTACATTGCTCCTAAGTGAGCCAACCGCTCACCAATTACAATCTAAAAATGGCGTAGGGGCAATGAGAGGTGGCATGAGCCCCCTCTCATATTTCTATCTTACGATTCTCCTCTCTAATTGCATGCGGTGGAAAGTTGCCTTTCCTTCACACGCGGACTTCCCACGCAGCGTCTCTCGTCACCCGGGTGGTCCGGTGACAGGTGGGCTCTGTTGAACTGGAGAGGGTTAAGCCGACAGGTGCCAGGAAGTCGAGTGAATGCTTTGCAGACGCTGTCATTGTCAAAAGACACGCCCGGAGGGGTTTGAAGTAGCGGCTGGGCTAGAGGTTCCGTTACTTCGCAGAATCTTAGCGAAAACACTTTCTGGCGGGCTACCAGCGAGGCGTGGGAATGACTTGTGTACCCAGGCAGTTGTGGCGGGAAAATTCCCGCGCTTTCTGCAAAATAGTAACTGTGATTGGCTTGCTCAGGGCATAGCTCCGTGACGTAGCAAAATCAGCGCAGAAATTGGCGCCAAGAATCTCCATTGGTGGAATGGTAGTGCTCCGGCAATGGAGTGGAATTTTCCGTCGGTTTTCGAGTTGCTGATTGGAACGTTTAACCACGGCCACTGTCGTGGGGGCGGGAATGTTCTGTGTTCGGCCTGTACGGGTGCTCAGGGGAGTCAGCTCTCGTCTTTCGGTCGAGGACGTCGAAGCAACCAGCCCTCGCCTCCGGTACGCCAGATCGTGTTCGGGCAGTTAAGAAGACAGTTTGGTAATGTATGTCCGCAGCACCGGCAGATAGGGATTTTCCTAGGTGATAATCAGAGCTCAGCAGAGCGCGCCTGTTCGTCTTTTTTTAACTTTGTTCTGTCTTGAGTAGCAGCAATTACTGTTGGGTTAGCTGTGTGTCTCTCTTGAGATTTGAGTGGCAAGGAATTGGCTCCACATACCACTTCGTCTTAAACCTCACGATCTAGTTTAGGGACAACTTCACCTTTACAGTGTTTGTATGAGTCTCCAATTTGAGCCAATTTGATGTATTATAAATATTTCATGTGTTTCTTTTATTATTTTGTGTTTAGTCTTAATAAATCATATTGTTATTTTGGACAGAACTTTCATTCTGTTAATCGGTAGAGCAACCCATCATTTCTCACTATGTTAATGAAACCTTCGTTTATTTAACTTATTTATCAAATTAAATTATTGCAGGTGCCAAACTCTCTTCTACTCCACTGGCAGGGTTGATTAGAGTCAGTTCGCGTGTTTTTTTATCCTTGTGCAACAGCAAAAGTCGGAGTTAGAATAGGGGGGGGGGGGCTTAGAGCATCATTTACCTATGTAGATTCTAGAAGAATTTAGTGTTAAATACACTGCTAGCCCCGGCACCTCGCACCCTCCCCACATCCACCACTGCTGGCGTTCACCTCCAACTGCGCAACGCTACGCGCTGTTCACATCCAGCTGCCCAACACTACAATGGCAGACAACAATGCAAACCAGCCACAGACTGCACAAGCACTGCCAGTGATTTTCATACAGAGCGCTACGTGGCGTTACCAATATAAAAACCTAAACAGCCTACTTACAGGAGGTCCAACACGATTTTAGGACTTTTGTCGCCACAGTGTGGATGGTGATGCAGTATAGCCAACCCATCTTGACATAGTGGAGTGCAGTGTTTTCCCTCACCGGTATAGTCTCATAGTTATTAACGATTCAGATATGATGTTATTACAATAGTGGCCATTAAAATTGCTACATCAAGAAGGAAAGCAGTTGATAAACGGGTATTCATTGGACAAATATATTATACTAGAGCTGACATGTGATTACATTTTCACGCAATTTGGGTGCATAGATCCTGAGAAATCAGTACCCAGAACAACCAACACTGGCCGTAATAACGGCTTTGATACCCCTGGGCATTGAGTCAAACAGAGCTTGGATGGCGTGTACAGGTACAGCTGCCCATGCAACTTCAACATGATACCACAGTTCATCAAGAGTAGTGACTGGCGTATTGTGACGAGCCAGTTGCTCGGCCACCATTGACCAGACGTTTTCAATTGTTGAGAGATCTGAAGAATGTGCTGGCCAGGGCAGCAGTCGAAAATTTTCTGTATCCATAAAGCCCAGTACAGGACCTGTAACATGCGGTCGTGCATTATCCTGCTGAAATGTAGGGTTTTGCAGGGATGGAATGAAGGGTAGAGCCACGAGTCGTAACACATCTGAAATGTAACGTCCACTGTTCAAAGTGCCATCAGTGCGAACAAGAGGTGACCGGGACGTGTAACCAGTGGCACCCCATACCATCACGCCGGGTGATACGCCACTATGGCGATGACGAATACAAGCTTCTAATGTGCGTTCATCGCAATGTCGCCAAACACGTATGCGACCATCATGATGCTGTAAACAGAACCTGGATTCATCCGAAAAAATGACGTTTTTCCATTTGTGCACCCAGGTTCGTCATTGAGTACACCATCTCAGGCGCTCCTGTGTGTGATGCAGCGTCAAGGGTAAACGCAGCCATGGTCTCCGAGCTGATAGTCCATGCTGCTGCAAACGTCGTCGAACTGTTCGTGAAGATGGTTGTTGTCGTGCAAACGTCCCCATCTGTTGACTCAGAGATCGAGGCGTGGCTGCACGATCCGTTACAGCCATGCAGATAAGATGCGTGTCATCTCGACTGCTAGTGATACGAGGCCGTTGGGATCCAGCACGGCGTTCCTTATTACCCTCCTGAACCCACCTATTCGATATTCTGCTAACAGTCACTGGATCTTGACCAACGCGAGCACCAATATCGCGATACGATAAACCGCATTCACGATAGGCTACAATCCGATCTTTATCAAAGTCGGAAACGTGATAGTACACATTTCTCCTCCTTACATGAGGCATCACAACAACGTTTCACCAGGCAACGCCGGTCAACCGCTGTTTGTGTATGAGTAATCGGTTGGAAACTTTCCTCATGTCAGTACGTTGTAGGTGTCGCTCCTGGCGCCAACCCTGTGTGAATGCTCTGAAATCTAATCATTTGCATATCACAGCATCTTCTTCCTGTCGATTAAATTTCGCATCTGTAGCACGTCATCTTCATGGTGTAGCAATTTTCATGGCCAGTATTGTATGTCACACAGAAGTTTCCACCGACGAGAGAACAAGTGCAGTGTATCGTGTTCTTGACTGTGACTCGCAGCACGGCCAGTAATGCGGCTGTGGGTGGTTGCGGCGGCCACGGCGCTGCTGCTGCTGGCGGGGGCGGCGACTGCGGAGAGCGACCCCGCGCTGGTGGCGAGGGCGGTGGAGGCGCTGCGTGCCGTGCGGGGGCGGTGGAGGCGGCGCCGGGCGGCGGAGGCGGCGTGCCCGCGCCAGGAGCCCAAGCCGCGCGTCTTCTTCGGCACGCCCGCCAAGCTCAAGCAGTTCCCCAACGCGGCGCTGGCCGTGGTGCTGTTCAGAGCCTGCACCGCCACCATCGTGCACACCCGCTTCCTGCTGCTCAGCTCCTGGTGCACGGCCGGCCGCGTCCAGGATGGCAAGTCTCTCCATCGATCATTTTTCCATCTCTGCCAGTAGTAATACACTGAAGAGCCAAAGAAACTGGTACACCTGCCTAATATCGTGTACGGCGGCCGCGAACACACACAAGTGCTGCAACACGACATGGCGTGGACTCGACTAATGTCTGAAGTAGTGCTGCAGGGAACTAACACTGTGAATCTGGCAGAGCTGGCCATAATGCATAAGAGTAGGAGGAGGTGGTTGTAAGGCATCCCAGATATGATCAATAATGTTCATGTCTGGGAAGTCTGTTGGCCATCGGAAGTGTTTAAACTCAGGAGAGTGTTCCTGGAGCCACTCTGTAGCAGTTCTGAACATCTGGGGTGTCGCATTGCCCTGCTGGAGTTGCCCAAGTCTGTCGGAATGCACAAAGGACATGAATGGACACAGGTGATCAGAGTGGATGCTAAAGTAAGTGCCACCTATCAGAGTCGTATTTAGACATATCAGGGGTCCCATATCACTCCAACTGGACGCGCTCTACTCCAGCTTGAACAGTCGTCTGCTGACATGCTAGGTCCATTGTCTCATGAGGTTGTCTACATACCCGAACACGTCCATCCGCTCGCTACAATTTGAAACGAGACTCGCCCGATCAGGCAACATGTTTCCAGTCATCAACAGTCCAATGTCGGTGTTGATGGGCCCAGGTGAGGCGTAAAGCTCTTTTTCATGCAGTCACCATCTGGTACCGCGCACCGCGGAATTTGAATCCCCGCCAGACATCATGGACGTCGAAGACCCCTAGAGGTCTCTGCACCATCGCGCCGTAAGCTGTGGCAGCGCCCGCCCCTTGGCCTGCATTTAGTGTGAGAGCGCCACAGTAGAACACGTGGTCCCAGCGGCCAATAGCGGCGCCCCTGATAGAGTATTTAAGCGCCTGCCTCTCACTCAGCCAGCCAGTCTAACCTTGAGTAGGTCTCCGGACACATCGCCTCGCCTTAAACAGCTTATTTACTTTCTTGTGACTCCGTTGTTTCGATCTTGGTGTTGTTTGTTCTGTCCTTCATTGGACGTGTCTGTCCTCTCCCGTTGTTTTCTTGTTTGCAGGCCACTCCGCGGGTCCTGCTGCGCTTTCCGTCACTTCAACCCCGTGACCGTTCCGGTCGCAGTTACAACACACCACGGTACACGAGTTGACCTTCGGCTCTGAAAGATCATATCAATAATGTTCCGTTGAACGATTCTCACGTTGACACTTGTTGATGGCCCAGCATTGAAATCTGCAGCAATTTGCGGAAGCCTTTGCACTTCTGTCACGTTGAACGATTTTCTTCAGTCGTCGTTGGTGCCGTGCTTGCAAGGTCTTTTTCCGGCTGCAGTAATGTCGGAGATTCGATCTTTTACCGAATTCCTGGTATTTACAGTACACTCGTGAAGTGTCTGTATGGGAAAGTCGCCACTTCATCGCTACCTCGGAGATGCTGTGTCCCATCGCTCATGTGCCGACTATAACACCACGTTCAAACTCACTTAAATCTTGATAACCTGCCGTTGTAGCAGCAGTAACTGATCTAACTACTGCGCCAGACACTTGTCTTTTACAGGTGTTGCCGACCGTAGTGCCATATTTTGCCTGTTTAAATATCTGTGTATTGGAATACGCATGCCTGTACCGGTTTCTTTGGCGCTTCAGTGTATTTTCTAATTGCCAACTGTTACACAGTAGCTGTACTGCGCTCGCCTGCCTGTCTGCGTGGTCTGTTCAAAAACTTCCGGAACTTTGTCCACAAAATTTTTCTGCGCTTATCTTTTACTTATTGTGCATGTTCTACTTCGAAATACTCTCCTCCACGACTGACACACCGCTCCCAACGCCATTTCCACTCCCGGAAGCAGTCTTGTTATGCCCCTTGCTGGATCGCGCGAAGTGCCGTCTTCCAATTTTCTTTCATCTCGTCTGTTGTGACTGACAATTCGCAACTTTTATTTATGTGAGTTTACAAGGTTGATGACTGAACAACAAAAGAAAGTTAACAATAACGATGCCAGTAAAAGTCTCCTAATTGAGGCAAACAAAAGTTCACTTCTAATTTTCCACAAAGGTTCGTGGTAACACACACACACTAGTAAAAGTTCAATTCAGAGACGATGACATAATCTTCAGCGGTTGAAGTCGACGAGGTTGGTATCCGGAGTGAACTGAACTTCGAGGCTGGTTCTAGCCCCTAAATAGCTGTCTCCGGCTAATCGTGGTTTGGTGTGCCACGAGCTCCCCCTGCAGGAAGTACAGGGCTATTACAAATGATTGAAGCGATTTCATAAATTCACTGTAGCTCCATTCATTGACATATGGTCACGACACACTACAGATACGTAGAAAAACTCATAAAGTTTTGTTCGGCTGAAGCCGCACTTCAGGTTTCTGCCGCCAGACTGCTCGAGAGCGCAGTGAGACAAAATGGCGACAGGAGCCGAGAAAGCGTATGTCGTGCTTGAAATGCACTCACATCAGTCAGTCATAACAGTGCAACGACACTTCAGGACGAAATTCAACAAAGATCCACCAACTGCTAACTCCGTTCGGCGATGTTATGCGCAGTTTAAAGCTTCTGGATGCCTCTGTAAGGGGAAATCAACGGGTCGGCCTGCAGTGAGCGAAGAAACGGGTGAACGCGTGCGGGCAAGTTTCACGCGTAGCCCGCGGAAGTCGACGAATAAAGCAAGAAGGGAGCTAAACGTACCACAGCCGACGGTTTGGAAAATCTTACAGAAAAGGCTAAAGCAGAAGCCTTACCGTTTACAATTGCTACAAGACCTGACACACGATGACAAAGTCAAACGCTTTGAATTTTCGGCGCGGTTGCAACAGCTAATGGAAGAGGATGCGTTCAGTGCTAAACTTGTTTTCAGTGATGAAGCAACATTTTTTCTTAGTGGTGAAGTGAACAGACACAATGTGCGAATCTGGGCGGTAGAGAATCCTCACGCATTCGTGCAGCAAATTCGCAATTCACCAAAAGTTAACGTGTTTTGTGCAGTCTCACAGTTTAAAGTTTACGGCCCCTTTTTCTTCTGCGAAAAAACGTTACAGGACACGTGTATCTGGACATGCTGGAAAATTGGCTCATGCCACAACTGGAGACTGGCAGCGCCGACTTCATCTTTCAACAGGATGGTGCTCCACCGCACTTCCATCATGATGTTCGGCATTTCTTAAACAGGAGATTGGAAAACCGATGGATCGGTCGTGGTGGAGATCATGATCAGCAATTCATGTCATGGCCTCCACGCTCTCCCGATTTAACCCCATTCGATTTGTTTCTGTGGGGTTATGTGAAAGATTCAGTGTTTAAACCTCCTCTACCAAGAAACGTGCCAGAACTGCGAGCTCGCATCAACGATGCTTTCGAACTCATTGATGGGGACATGCTGCGCCGAGTGTGGGAGGAACTTGATTATCGGCTTGATGTCTGTCAAATCACTAAAGGAACACATATCGAACATTTGTGAATGCCTAAAAAAACTTTTTGAGTTTTTGTATGTGTGTGCAAAGCATTGTGAAAATATCTCAAATAATGAAGTTATTGTAGAGCTGTGAAATCGCTTCAATCATTTGTAATAACCCTGTAGTGCTCAGAATGTCTGTTTGCATTATCGTGTATGTGAATAGCCGGTGTTTACCATTGTGCTTTTGATACGCCTTGGACATAGACAACCCAGTCCTCTGTGGTGTAATATGGGTTGCCGGCCCGTAGGGGCTACCTTGGCTCCGGCGTAACATCGTCTATTGTTGCAACTACTCGTCCTTTCAACGGAATTTTCAGCTTTGCAAATACAAGAAGTCCGCAGGGGCGAGATCTCGAGAGTACGGAGGGTGAGGCAGCACAGTGATTTCGTTTTTTGTGCAATAGTCACGCACCAACAGGAACGAATGTGCGGGTGCTTTATCGTAATGCAAGAGCCCTGAATTATCTCGCCGCATTTCAGGTCGTTTCCTTCTCACATCTTCTCGCAGGCGTCGCAACACGTCCCGATAGTAGCATCGATTAACAGTTTGTCCCTGTGGCACGAATTCATGATGAACTAATCCCTCAAAGTCAGAGAAAACTATCAGCATGGCTTTGACATTTGACCTGACCTGACGAGCTTTTTTTGTTCTTGGAGAACGTTTCCCGACCTATTGTGAAGATTTAATCTTGGTCTCAACATCATAACCGTAGGCACACGTCTCATCACCAGTTATGATTCTCTTAAGAAACATTCCGTTCTCATTAGTGCAATCCAAAAGCTCCTCACAGATTGAGGCGAAAGTCTTTGCGGTCCTGACTCATTAGGTGTGGGACGAACTTGGCGGCAACACTATGCATTCCAAGATGCTCTGACAGCATTTCATGACATGAATCCAACTGAAATGTTACATCCTTCTGCAGTCTTTCGGACAGTCAGTCTTCGATTCGCACGCACAATTTTTTTGACAAAGCTGACATGAGGGTCGTCGGTAGACGTCGAATGGCGTCCTGAACGAGGATCACCTTTAGCTTACGTCCGGTCATTTTTAAACCGAGTGAACCATTCTTAACACCGAGTACGGTTTAAGCACTCATCACCGTACGCTTCCTGCATCATTTGGTGTGTTTCTGTGAAGGTTTTCTTGAGTTTCACGTAAAATTTAGTACAGACGCGTTGCTCGTCTGATTTCGCTGTCTGATTCCGCTACGCTTTCCTCAATACAGCACTGACCAATAACTAACAGACATACAACAATGAAACTTCAGCAGTTACACATTAAATACAGGTTTGTGCAGGGATGCCAACCGCATATCCCTCCAAAACACCACTGGCGCGAAATTACGAATGTTCCGGAATATTTTGTACGGGCCTCATATTGAGTGAAATTTATAAGTCCGACTTTCGTTTAATACGATTTACTGTTGTACTGAACTTCGATGCTAATTACGGTATTATCGAGCAATAAACACACTCCACTCAATTGTAATAAGATGCAGCACGTATACCAGAAAAAAATTAATACTTTAATAAACAGTGTGCGCAGCAGCACCTGATATTCCTCACAGATTCCAGTACGTAATGAAACAATTTGTTGTTTCTGATATGGATTTAGCTGAGGAGTCTTAATCTATCGTTTCTCGTTATTCTTTTTGCTAGAATTGCTCATTCAGAATCCATTACACTTATCAATATTCAATAGAACTGTCACTACAGAGTCAAACTATCCCTGCTACACGAATGGTTTTAAGTTCTTAAAAATGACTTCTACTCAGCGAATGATTAATCCAAGTAAAAAGACGGCAACAGCTACCGTTTACTAATAATTCATTCCAGAACCTGCAATAGTTCTTGTCACTTAAAATTTACGTAAAGATTTTAAGATGAATCTACTTTATTACTCCAAAGCCAGAGTGCCTGAACGAGTTTGGATTACTACTACGTACGTCATTAATTTATGCTGTTAATATACAAAGAACTTGAAATTACTGTCCTGTAAACACTATACCTTGTTAAAACCAATGTCCCTGAACGTATTATAAAAAAATAAAATAATTCGGTTCATTTCCTTATTCCGAATTAATTATTGTAGAGTATCTTCTGGTATTTCTCAAAATATTACGACGAACACACTCTAAAGATATCACTGTAACTTTCTTAAAACTTATAGGTTGAAATAAGAAATACTGATTTGTGGCTTTTGATTTCTATAAGGTCTTATTTTTTGCTTGTACTTTATCTTCATCAGTTAAGTTCAGTATTTTATACATTTTACAGAACGTCGTGACTGAGTGCCAGGAAATCAGTTTCATTCCCTCTAACGGAGTACAAGAACAACAAAGAGAAAACAAAAAACCCTGCATGTTACCGTCACTTTCACTAACCTGAAGACAGTTCATAGACGAAACTAAGCCACTTCAGTCACAGATAAATAGCGGATCCTACTAATGAACTCAAAGTTTAAAGACAGTCATTCGTCAGTCCATCAATCACCAAACTGCAGCACAGACTCATGCAGTTTCGTAGTATGGTTCGAAATTTCAAGGCAAAATCATCGCTATACCACTATTCAGCGCTTTCTGCAGTCTTTCATCACAAAGTTTCCTGATTTACTCATTGCTACGGGCTATTATATCAAATACTGTAACCACTTACACATCTCGAGATGTCTCCTTGCTCGATTAATCCGAAACTAACAACAACCATTAAATGAAAAGAAAGCTCACACTCAAGTTTCCTTTGAGTTCGCCTACAAACCCACTAGCATTACTTTAAAGGAAAGAAATCTGATCCTCCATCCTACCAAATCCACAATACCAATCAAAATTCCAAAAACATCGAAAATTAATAAAAACTGCAGAAGCTAAACTTTTTATATTAATCTGCTTATTTGCATCAACGCTTAAAAAGATGTTCCTAGCTATAGCAAGAATTATCATGCACCAACATTTTCAGTTTTAAATAAAAGGCACCTGTTCTCTTGGAGTCAGAGAAAATTTATAACACGGTCATTAGTACCCAGCGTGCTAACCGCAACCTTCATACACCTACTTAGACTTACCGCTCCAGAACTTCAAATTCTTGACCCAAGTCCTCTTCTTAGGGCAATATTTAGTATGTGATGGTCAAGGAAGAACTAACTATCTCTTATGTTGATTACGTAAGGAATCATGTTTTTAGGCAAACCTGTGTCGATACTGCAAGTTTACACTTCATTGTTTGTGTGATTGTCAGTCAGTCTTGTAGATGCCAGATCGCAACACTAGTAGATGATCTCTGGATTTCGTTGTTGCTGTCTCGCACATTCTCTAATTCGCTGTGTCATTTTTTTAGAAGCAGCAATTCTCTTGCCGAATTTCTATAACACATATTAGTACAAATGTACAAACAATTACCCACATACAATCTTGAATAAATTCCCTTCTTAATTTCCGATTGATTACGTAATTTGCAATCATGTGGAGACGACAAGTAGACATAGAACATATGTCAAATATTTTCACACAGTACATGGTGCTGATTTACGAGGCGTGTTTTTTTAAGTAAGGTCCGTTTTGTTGTAGACACTAGTAGTTCGCACGCATACCGCAACGAGCGCGTGCATCGTGTACCGGCATGCCTCGGGAACAACTGTGCTCAGTTTCAGCTCTGTATCTAACCTGTACGGTTCTGTTCTGTGCTTTCAAAATGTTTAAGACTATCAACTCGCCCGCCGCGTGTGAGTTTCGCTCAGTAATACGGTTTTTGTAAGCAAGGAACCTGTCTGCTGCAGAGATTCATCGACAGATTTGTGAAGTGTACAGTGATATTGTTATCAGTGAAAGCAAAGTGCGTAAGTGGGTACGAGAATTCAAAGATGGTCGTAACAACGTGCATGGTTAGGACCGCTCTGGTCCCCATTTTTGATTGCAGACGATTTGGTGGCTTCAGTTAAAGCGAGGATTCGTGAGAACAGGCGCTTCACAATAACAGGTCTCTCAAACGAATTTCCTGATGTGTCGAGGTCAGTGCTTTACAACATTGTTTCTGAACACCAAAAGTTTAGGAAACTGTGCTCCCATTGGGTCCCGAAACTCCTAACAGAGGACCACAAAAACCAAAGATTTCAGTGTGCAATGAAGTTCTTGACTCGTTATCATGAAGAAGGTGACGGCTTCTGGAGTTCAGATCGCAACTGGAGACGAAACATGGGTTTCGCATATGATGTCCGAATCAAAGCAACAGAGCATGGAATACACACACGCATACTCGCCTGTAAAGGCGAAGGCCAAACAGACTCTGTCCCAGCGCAAAATCATGGCATCGGTGTTTTGGGATAGGCATGGTGTTTTGTTGGTCGACTTCATGCAACGAGGAACCACTATCTATGCAGAAGCATACTGCCAAACACTGAGAAAGCTACGCAGGGTGATTCAAAACTTAAAAACGTGGCATGCTGACAAAGGGAATTGTCCTTCTCCATGACAATGCAAGACCTCACACTGCAGGTCAGACTCGCGATTTATTGGACAATTTTGGCTGGGAAGCTTTAGACTACCCACCCTACAGTCCTGATCTTGCGCCAAGCGATTTCCATCTGTTCCTCCACCTCAAACAACACCTCAGTGGCAACCGTTACAATGATGATGACGACGTCAAAACGGCAGTGGACTCTTGGTTATCAGAGCAGGTGGCAAATTTTTGTGAAGAGGGTATTTGAAATTGATTGAGAGGTATGATATGTGTTTGAACAAACTTGGCAACTATGATGAAAAATAGGGTGAAGTATGTACTTTCTGAAAATAAATTTACTTTTTTGAAATAACCTTTCGTTGTGTACTTACGTTCACATGGACCTTACTTAAAAAACACGCCTCATATAAAGCAAGTAATCGACTTTATTTTAGAAAATTTACTAGCGAACCCTACAACCTAACCCCACGAACTGTGGTTATTGCCATTGGTGGGGTGGCTTGCATTCCTCAGCAATACAGATACCCGTACCGTGGGTGCAACCACAAAGGAGGGATCTGTTGAGAGGCCAGACAAACGTGTGGTTCCTGAAGACGGGCAGCAGCCTTTTCAGTAGTTGCAGAGGCAACAGTCTGGATGATTGATTGAACTGGCCTTGTAACATCAATCAAAACCGAATTGCCGTGTTGGTACTGTGAATGACTGAAAGCAAGGGGAAACTACAGCCATAATTTTTTCTGTGGGCATGCAGATTTACTGTATGGTTAAATGATGATGGGGTCCTCTTGGATAAAATATTCCAGCAGTAAAATAGTCCGCCATTCGGATCTCCTGGTGGGGACTACTCAGGAGACCATCGTTATGAGGAGAAACAAAACTGGTGTTTTACGGGTCATAGAGTGGAATGTCAGATCCCTTAATCGGGCAGATAGGCTAGAAAATTTAAAGAGGGAAATGGGTAGGTTAAAGTTAGTTATAGTGGGAATTAGTGAAGTTCGGTGGCAGGAGGAACAGGACTCCTGGTCAGATGAATACTGGACTATAAATACAAAATCAAATAGGAGTAATGCAGGAGTGGGTTTAATAATGAATAGGAATGTGGGTAAGCTACTACAAACAGCATAGTGAACGCATTATCATAGCCAAGATAGACACGAAGCCCATGCCTACCACATAGTACGGGTTTATATGCCAACTAGCTCCACATATGATGAAGAGACTAAAGAAATGTACGATGCAATAAAAGAAATTATCCAAATAGTAAAGGGAGATGAAAATTTAATAGTCGTTGGGGACTTGAATTCGATTGTACACCTGGTAGAATTTTACACACAGCGTAACTTAATCATAGCTAACACTTGATTTAAGAATTGTTAAAGAAGGTTGCATACGTGGAAGAGGCGTGGAGACACTGGAAGGTTTCAGATAGATTACACAATGGTAAGAAAGAGATTTAGGAACCAGGTTTTAAATTGTAAGACATTTCCAGGGGCAGATGTGGGCTCTGACCACAATTTATTGGTTATGAACTGCATATTAAAACTGAAGAAACTGCAAAAAGGTAGGAATTTAATGAGATGGGACCTGAATAAACTGAAATAACCAGTGGTTGTAGAGAGGGAGCGTTAGGGAACGATTGACAAGCACAGGGAAAAGGGATATAGTAGAAGAAGAATGGGTAGTTCTGATAGATGATATAATGAAGGCAGCAGAGGATCAAGTGGGTAAAAAGACAAGGGTTAGTAGAAATCCTTCAGTAACACAAGAGATACTGAATGTAAATGGTGAAAGAAGAAAATATAAAAGCGCAGTAAATGAAGCAGGTGAAAGGGAATAAAAACGTCTAAAAGATGAGATTGACAGGAAGTGCAAAATATGTAAACAGCAGTTGATACAGGATAAATGTAAGGATTTAGAAGCATATTTCACTAGGGAAAAGATGGATACCTCCTTCAGGAAATTAAAGAGACACTTTGGGGAAAGAGAACCACCTGTATAAATATCAAGAGCTCAGAGGGAAAACCAGTCCCAAAAAAAGAAGAGAAAGCTGAAAGGTTGAATTAGTATATAGGTGGTCTATACAAGGGCGATGAACTTGAAGGCAATATTGTAGAAATGGAAGAGGACATAGATGAAGATGATATGGGAGAAATGATACTGAGAGAAGAATTTGACAATTCTCTGAAGGACCTAAGTCGAAATAAGCTCCAGGAGTAGACGGCATTCTGTCGAAACTGCTAATAGCCTTGGGAGGGCCAGCCATGACAAAGCTATTCTGTCTGATGTGTAAGATGTATGAGATAGGCGAAATACCCTCAGAATCCGAAAAGAATGCAATAATTCCAATTCCAAAGAAATTAGTTGCTGACAAGTATGAAAATTACCGAAGCAACAGTTTAATAAGTAGTGGTTGCAAAATACTGACATGAATCCTTTACAGAAGAATGGAAAAACTGGTAGAAGCCGACCTTGGGGAAAATCAGTACTGATTTTGGGGAAGCGTAGGAACACACTACGCAACACAGACACTACAACTTATCTTAGACGATAGGTTAAGGGAAGGATAACCTAGGTTTATAGCACTTGTAGACTTAGAGAAAGTTTTTGATGATGTTGACTAGAATACTCTGTTTGAAATTCTGAAGATAGCAGGGGTAAAATACATAGAGCGAAAGGCTATTTACGATTTATACTGAACCCTTGAGGAAGTTATGAGTCATACGAGATATAAGCCTTTGACGATAGCACTTTCGTATAAGACATTCTCATGCTTCTTGTCGCATAAACTCAGGGTAAAAAAGATTGCTTCCATAACCTCCATCGTCTTCGTCACGAGCAGCTGGCTGTCAAAAATGCTTCTGTGGCGATCCTATATAGCCCAAAGGTGGTTTCTGATCGGTCGGTAATTACGTCATGTTGTCGCAGATGCTGTCAGAGTGTGCGCCCCTCTCCTGCCGTAGCGTAAACATTGTGACGAATATCTCTGGTTCTTCTCTGCTTCGAGAGCTCGCTTCCGCACAATGCTAAGATCATATCCGCTGTCACAGTCGAAGATTTTCTCACACTTTCTTGTTTCTAGATCCTCTTTAATTACAGTCCCAGTATGTAGGAGCCTGGGATATTACTTTTGTTTAATCAAACAGTATTTTATATTTGTTTTTGAGGCTGTGCTCAGCAACTGCAATCGTCGAAAACTTGAGGTTTCGCCCTAAATTAACGCGGCAAGAAGTCCAAGAATATTTTACACAACAGTGCTGTCGCAAAAGACTTCATTCCCACGTAACTTTCCTCAGTGGAACACTCCAAGTCAGGTTGGTCAACTGGACAAGTTGTGCGCGAAATATGCACAGTTACGGCGTAATTTGGCATTTCTGTAACGCTGTCGTAGTAAGAAGATCATGCACGAGTTTGCTGTGGTTGAACATCACAGAAAATGCTCTGCAGAAGACCAGTCTGGCCATCGTCAAATAAAGGATACAACACACAAGGTACTAACTGGACACTAATGCACGCAATTTGTATAACTGCCATCTCTGGTCTCGGCTGGGAGTGGGTCGATATGTCGACAGCAGCTCATGAAATAGATCACCATACCAATACAATGGCGAATGAGACAAAGTAATTTGAACGACTTGCAACAACGCAAATATTCGTTTCATCTCATGGAACGGCGTGCACTATGATCAACTAGTCGGACAAGAATTTGGACGAAGGAGCCATCTCGGCCCTTAATGAAAGATCAAATTTGGTTCCTACACCATGCATCGTGCTCATGGTGGAATTCATTAGTGAAGTGGAACTAGCGATGCGCCATCTCTCACAGGGCGACGCCGAAGACGTAAGACTTGCCATCACCCGCATTTTAGTCTCAGCCAAGCCTCCCAAATCTAACATGAGCCATGCAAAGAGAGAAGGCTTCGTGCTTTGTGGAAAGATGAAATCCTGTGATACTTCTGGCTGACAAGTGAAATGCCTCAGTTGTTCTGAATACCACTGAACATCACAGCAAAGTGGCATCGTTATTGGAAGATAAAGGGACTCAACTCTGGCAAGCAGCAGGAAAACAGTAGAGCTCCAGAAGCATTCTGGGCTACCAGAGGATGTCATCAAAAATCTTAGAGCACGAGCTCCCAAACCTGATAGGCTGTACGGTTTACTTGAAGTCCACAAGGAATGCGTTTCATTGAAGCCAGCTGTTTACGCTATTGGTTCTTCTACTTCAGGCTGGCGAATTATTTAAATAAGTTGATGACTATGATACTTGGCGGCTATGAACATCATATCAAAAACTCTCAGATGTTCATTGAGAAATTAAATAGATTATAGTTGGCCCAAATGATATTGTAACCAGCCTGGATGTGGTCTCACTGATCACTAAAGATCCTGTGGAGGACATATTGAAACTGTTGTCAGAGCATTTTCCGCCTGAAACGATAAAGTTGTTCCGACATGTTATGGCGACCACCTACTACTTGTATGGCTGTAAATTTTATGAAATGACGGACAGAAAGGCTATGGGCTCTTTGTTGTCCCCAACAATGCCCAACGTCTTTATGGAACATCTTGAGGAGTGTACATTGAATTTGGCTCCCCTTCGACCGTCTTCATTTGTGGTCATCTCAGAGCCCAGAGTTTTCACCACCAGTCCAGAAGAGAACAAATACCCCGGTAAATAGAGCTAAAACTGTTTCTGACGTGGTCCACATGGATTTCGAAATTAAACATCTGAACTATTGTTCCGAGACAACGGTTATTGATCACGTGATATGATGTCGGTGTTCTCTGAGAAAAGAGATGTGAAAATGTTGAACATTCATGCGCTGAGCCACCGCTTGCATTCCTTCCCTTCTGTGGCGCTACATCCAGCAAAATAGGCTGAGTCCTGTTAAGATGAGGCATTAGATCCATTTTCCTTCCTCCTAATAATATAAAGGAGATGTTACGCCCTGTTAACGACAACGGTTTCGGTCTCGTGATTCCTGTGATTTATGACATCCCTTGTGACTGTTGAAGTAGTTACATTGGTCGGTCCATTCGCACTATCTCCGACTGCTGTGCAGAACATCGACGACACATTAAAAATCGGGAACTGGAGAAATCTGCAGTTGCTGGGCACAACCTCACAAACAAACTTAAAATACTGTTTGATGAAACAAAAGTTTTGTTCCGGATTCCTATATACTGGGAATTTGTAATTAAAGAGGCTATCGAAATAAGAATGTCTGAGAAAATCTTCGCCTGTGACAGCGGATATGATCTTAGCGGTGAATGGAAACGAAGTTTCGCTGTAGAGAAGAGCCAGAGATACTCTTCGCAATGTTTACGCTACGGCGGCAGAGGTGGCGCCACCAGGGCGAATGTTGACACCATGTGCGAAAGCGTGCCGTAATTACCGACCAATGAGAAGCTGCCTTTGGCAGTTTCGACAGCCAGTTGCTCCTGACGAAGACGATGGAGGTAATATTCGAAAGCTTGAGGTTTTATCCTGAAATGATGCGGCAAGAAGTCCAAGAATGTTTTATACAACTGTTATCAGAATCGAGGGACATGGAATGGAAGCAGTGGTTGAGAAGAAAGTGAGACAGGGTTATAGCCTATCCCTGATGTTATCTGATCTGTACATTGAGCAACCAATAAAGAAAAAGAAATAAAAATCTAGTGCTGGAATTAAAGTTTGGAGAGAAGAAATAAAAACTTCGAGGCTTTTCGATGACACTGCAATTCTGTCAAAGACAGTAAAGGACATGGAAGTGCAGTTGAACCGAATGGACAGTGTCTTGAAAGGAAGATATAACATAAACATCAACAGAATCAAAACAGCGATAATGGAATGCAGTCGAACTAAATCAAGTGTTGCTGAGGGAATTGGATTAGGTAAGGAGGCACTTACAGTAGTGCATGAGTTTGTCTATTTGAGCAGAAAAATAACTGATGATGTTCGAAGTAGAGAGGATATAAAATGCAGACAAGCTAGAGCAAAAAAAAATTGTTTCTGAAGAAGAGAAATTTGTTAACATCGAATGTAGATGTAAGTGTTAGAAAGTCTTTCCTGGAAGTAGTTGTCTGGAGTGTAGCCATGTACGGAAGTGAAGCATGGAATATGAACAGTTTAGGCAAGAAGTGAATAGAAACTTTTGAAATGAGGTGCAGTCGGCCGGTGTGACCGAGCGGTTCTAGGCGCTTTAGTCTGGAACCGCGCGACCGCTACGGTCGCAGATTCGAATCCTCCCTCGGGCATGGATGTGTGTGATGATGTCCTTAGGTTAGTTAGGTTTAAGTAGTTCTGAGTTCTAGGGGACTGATGAACTGAGATGTTAAGTCCCATAGTGCTCAGAGCCATCTGAACCATTTGAAATGAGGTGCTACAGAAGAATGCTGAAGATTTGACAGGTAGCTCATGTAACTAATGAGGAGATACTGAACAGAGTTTGAAGAGACAAGAAATTTGTGTCACAACTTGGCTAAAAGAAGGGAACGTTTGATAGGACACGTTCTGGGACATCAAGGTCTCACCAGTTTAGTGCTGGAGCGAAGTGTGGGGGGTAAAAATCGTAAAGGGAGACCAAGAGATGAATATAATAAGCAAATTCAGAATTATGTAGGTTGCAGTTGTTATTCGGAGATGTAGAGGCTTACACAGGGTAGAACAGCATATAGAGCTGCATCAAACCAGTCTTTGCAGTGAAGACCACAACAACAGCAGTAATTACGCCATTAGTTCTCATTTGTATGTATTTTGAGCTTTTCACATGATCTATTAATTCATAGTGTATCGTATGAAGCCATTTTCTTAGTGGCTGGAGGCTAATTCATGGTTTCTCATTTTATAGTCAAGTGAACATGTTGTGTATTATTAGTCCCACATTGGTTATCAGAAAATGTTAATCGCAAACCTATAATCCACACTTTTGCAACTAGTTTCAACAGTGTGTGAGGAAGAGTTTGCTACTGTACCTACTCAGAAGCCATCTTTCACCTGCTGAAATTAAGACTCAACATAAAATACATATTCTACAAACAGAAAATACATGACCAAATTAAAATGTAAATGTGTCCTTGAAACAGGCATTAAAATGAAAAACAGTATAGTGTAACCTAACATCAGTTAATACTTGTAATATGTGCATGGATACATAGACAGCTCCAAATGGGAGGCGACATCGTGTTCACAATATGTTGTGCCAAAACATTATTTCAAATTAGGATTGGTGGCACTCTTCAGTAGCTTATATATATAGTAAACATTTGTATTTTATATAAATTCAATACAAAGTAGCAGATGTTAAAATACTTGCATAAAATACGTTTTTCGAAGTGTTCACAACACCCACGCAAAGTAGAATACTAGGTGATGATTTTCACGGGTTTGCAGCCGGTTTCCATCGTCCTGATGACAACATGATATTTCGGCGGACCATCTGGCCGCCATCTTCAGGTGAGATTGAGTGCACAATCACGCCGGAACTGAAGAGACCTCTTTTTCTTTTTCTTTTTCTTTTTTTTCCTTGATTGTGATTTCATTCCCCTGCCCCATATGGGCAGGGAAGGGCTGTCAGCGGCACAATCCGCCGCTCTTCAGCCGAGTGACACGACAACTAAAACAAGAATAAAATGATACATACATAAGGAGATAAAAAAGGGGAACATAAAACAGAATAAGGGGAGAAAATGGAGGTAAAAATACACTGACATGGAGACGTTCATGGGGTACAGTTAAAAAAGTCACCAGAAAGTTAAAAAACACAGTTGGCGATTCTTAAAACACAGAAAAGACGCTGAATGCGTATGCACAGGTTAAAAGTCGGCCACAGTATTAAAAACACTCCGGAACAACACACTTAAAACCCACTTGGAGCACACACGACGAAGAATAAAACTGCCGGGTGGGACCTGCTGAGGGAAAGGTCAGAGAGGATGGAAAAGGAGGGGAGAGCATGGGGCAGCTGGGGAAGCGGCGGGATGAAGAGAGGAGGGGCATCAGTAGGTTCACGAAGAGGCAGGAGATGAAGAGACCTCAAAAAAATAGAGATGGGGCCCCTCCACGCCCGCACCAACGTGGTGACCAAACCAAAAGTTCTACTGCCACCTCCGTAAACATGTTAGTTATCTAGTAAGTGGATCACAGGATGCTGGGCTGTGATGTTATCCATGCATCTGGGTAAGACTACGCATTAACACTGTCCATCAGGTGATAGATAGTAGACGAAACGCGAGTGAGGGTAGCGATTTGAAGAGCAGAGGAAAAAAAGTGCCATGGCTCGTGTCGTGGGAAAAAAAACCTCTGCGACAGTGGTATGTGTAGTAAGAGCAGTAGTGGCTTACTAGCTGCGATAGTTCATGCAAGGTTGGATTTGTTAGTATAGGCATCATGCATAATTACCGTGACAAGCGATGGCGATGTATCCCAGTTGCTGCAGCTGCTACATTCCTGGAACAATCAAGATCGTTATACAGTAGTGGGAGATCGGCCATAGATCATCTCACTGTGTGGGAGATGTGCGGAGCTTGTCTGCATGCAGTGTACGGTACGGCTTCCCTGTGTGGTGCCAGTTATTCGGCAGTGTATTTCAGCTGGATATCCAGTAATGGCATCTGATTAACAGGGGCTCGCCTGTACCGTTATGTTTGCGTATGCTTGGCCATAGATGTTACGCCTTTACAAGTATGTCTTTTGGTCTTTTATGTTTCCATCTATGGTTGTGGTCGTAGTTCCCCAGATTCAGAATAAACGGGTTCTGCGAATGTCTGGAGTTTCTGTATAGTCTTATGGTGAGTTTGTGGATTACCTCCGTGAGAGTCTCAAGTCGGTATTCCCGGTGAAGGTCCATGATGCGTGTGTATCGTGGAGCATTGCTTATGATTTTGAGTACTTTGTTTTGTATGAGCTGCAGACGGCGCAGGCGTGTAGGCGCAGCGTATCCCCAGACAGGAGCTGCGTACGTCATCAGGGGTCGGATAAGTGTCATGTACATGGATCTCGACACCCTTCTGTTCAGTGTGCTACGCCTGTTGAGCATAGGATAGAGCTGTTTGAGCCTCGCGCTAGCTCGGTTGGTCATGTGTTGTATGTGGTCCCCCCAGAGTAATTTCCGGTCCAGCCAGACACCGAGGTATTTGACTTTCTCGCGGAAACGTATTGGGCGTGCATGTAGAGTTATTGGTCTGCAGTAGCGGTGTTTGCGCAGTTGCTTCGGTCTTCTAGTGAACAGAACGGCTTCATTTTTTTTTTCCTTTATTGAATTTCAATTCCCCCCGAAGGGGGCGGGCTGGCAGCAGCTTAGTATGCCGCTCTTCAGCCTACAGACTTTGTTAGAAAGATGAAGAGAATAAATAATAAAAACAGGCGATAAAACCGGAGACTTAAAGAGTAACATGGCGAAAAGAAATCGTGGAACTTAAAACAAAGAACAGAGGGATGATGACGCTAAGAAAATACATACAAGGCAGACAGGTAAAACAATAGACAGACAATTAAAAAACACGGCGACAGTCTGGTTTCTGTTCGCAAAAGACATAAAATTCACACCCAGCGACAGCATGGTTTATGTTCGCAACATGAGAAAGACGAACAACACTGAACAGTCACTGGAACACTGCACTAAAAAGTTGTCAAAGGTAACAGACCACAGCCGAGAGCAGGTTGGGGGAAACTGGACAGATGATGGGAAAATAAAAAAAGGGGGGGGGAGCCGGGAAAGGAGCTGATGGAGGATGAGGACCCATAAGAGGGGTGGGGGGCGCTGGGCAGACGCGACAGGGAGTGGGGTAGGCAGAGGAGGGGAATACAAAAGGACTCGGGGGGGGGGGGGACAAGGGAGGTAGGGAGAGGTTTAGTGGGGAGAAAACAGGAATGAAGGGGGAACGGCTTCAGATTCGGCGGCTCCTTTATACCGCGGGTACTGGCCGTTGCGCGTGCGCGAGCAACGGAAGAGCTGCCCTCTGTGAGGCGAAGAATTGCAGCAGCGCCAGCGGTGAAAACTGTCAATAGCGAGGAATCGCAAAATTAAAATGCAGCCGGTCGTAAACCAGACCGTTGTTGTTTTATCTGTAATAAATAGGATTCCATAGCTTACTTAAAGGAAAACCTTTATCTCTATTAATAATATCATCAGACAGACGTATTTCAATTGATTCTTTCAATACGCAATCCCAGTAACTGGAAGCCGAGGCAATAATTTGCGTCTCATTATACGACATATTGTGCCCTTCATTAAGACAGTGTTCAGCGACGGCTGATTTTTCCGGCTGGAGCAGACGTGTATGCCGTTGATGTTTCACACATCGATCTTGAACTGTACGAACAGTCTGTCCAATGTAGGCCTTTCCACAGTGTCAGGGAATCTTGTATACCCCAGGCTTCCTCAGTCCCAAATCATCTTTAACCGATCAAAGAAGGGATCTAGTTTTGGCCAAAGGCATAAGAACGCTTTTAATATCGTATTTCCTGGGGATTCTTGAAATTTTCGAAGAAATACTTTCCACGAAGGGTAAAAAAGCAACTGATTTGAAAGTGTCCACTGTTGGTTCTCGTGGGGGTCCAAATTGAAAAGCACGAGTAATTTTGTGATCAGAATGGGTATGCTGTTCATATTCGCACACGCACAGTCATACGTAATTATATTTCGCATCCGCCATAGTTTCACGAGGAGTCCGCAGAACACCGTTCGCCGTGTAGCTCGACAGCTCAACATGCCCCAATGTCCGTCTGGCACGTGATGCGTCGACGTTTACACATGAAATCGTACAAAATTCAGCCACTGCAAGCTCTTCGTGAAGGTGACAAGAACATACCTCGGTATGCTTGAGAACTTTCTTTTCCCTCAGTTGGAGACTGATTCGAACGACTTCATTCACCAACAGGTTGGGGCACCGCCGCACTGGCATCTGGAAGTGTGGGAATTTTTAAATCAAAGGATTATTGACCGATGGATCGGTCGCACTGGACCAAATGATTCAGCCTTACATTACTGGCCTCCAAGGTTACCAGACCTGACTGTAGATGATTGTTTCTTGTGGGGGTTGATAATAGACTCTGTTTATGTACCTCCGTTATCAACAACAGTGAATTAACTGAGACATCGCATAACAGCAGCTGTGGAAGCTGTTAATTCAAGACATGCTCGCAGCAGTGTGGGAACAATTTGAATACCGCATTGACACATTCCGTGCATATCGAGGGCATATTGAACACCTATGAAAAGGTATGAAAAAAAGTGGTAATTCCCAAGAATGATTGCTTATCGAAGTCGTGAGATTCTAACGATACATATCGAACGTGCGATCGTAAATCGATCATGTGTCTCTGGTGGCGGATGTTATGAGTATGTTTACGGTGATCGCTACAGAACGACAAAAGAAGAGCGTTACAAAACTATTTGTAATTGCAAAGGAGACGACTTACCTTACTCGTCGTCGGTCTTGTCGCCATATGAAAGTCCATTAGGGTGGTCTGGATGGGTAATTTGGAAGAGTCGAACCATGTATTCCTGCTGATACTCGTTCGTTTTCCGCACTGTCCTCAATGAAATTGTAACGGTATTTCAGCATCGAAACTGTTCTTACGAAGTTTTACACACTTCGCACCACCACAGTCTACACAGTGTCTTCTTTTCTCGTTCAGTAGTACTCCATATTTGCGACAATAAGTCGAACAATTTTCTGCGTTGGATAAACATGGAATTAGATTCTTCCATGTGAGAGAATCCGCCGAAGGAACGTCACGAACACCAGATATCCCACTCACTAACGACATAAATCGTCTGGGTTTCCCTAGCAACTCACAAAAAATTGGCGGAGGAATGTAATTTAGAGAAACTAAGGGAACGACGGAAAACAGATAAAAATGACGATCACAAATAAGTGATCACAACGCCCGCCACTGGAGTCGCATGTTCGATTTGCGATCGCACGTTCGATATGTATCGTTTGGACCCAGCGACTTCTATAGCCAATCATTCTTGGAAATTACCAAAAAAGTTTTGAGTTTCCAATCCATCAAAAAACAAAATTCCTAGTTTATATCTGTTAGTTTCAGGAATATAGACGTGCCAAATCGGATGACTCTTTTTGATGCATCATCATCATCATCATCATCATCATCATCATCTTGGCCAGTTTCCAGCCACTGGCTGGGTCTGTCGGGAACACAAGCCTCTCCATCGTGTTCTGTCTTTCCACCATTCCCCCTCTTCCACCTTCGTCCAGTTCTCTCCTCTTCTCGTCACACATTCCTTCACTCCCTTCACCCATCTATCTCTTGGTCTTCCTCTGGGCCTCTTCCCCTCCAGTTGCAGATCAAACATCCTCTTTGGAATTCTTCCCTCATCCATTCTCTTCATGTGTCCATACCACTGCAGTCTTGATTTTTCTATCGTGTCCTGTACTGGTTCCTCCTTTAGTCTTTCCCTCACATACACATTTCGCAATCTGTCTCGTCTTGTTACACTCAACCTGCTCCTCTGGAACTTCATTTCACTAGCCTGTATTCTACTTTTGTCGCTTTTGTGCATTACCCATGTCTCACTTCCGTATGCCAATATGGGGACAAAGTAGGTTCGGTATATAATTCCCTTGGATTTCTGTGGCACCTCCTTGCTCCAAATAAGCCCCCTAATGCATTTGTAGAACTGCCCTGCTTTTCTGCACCTTTCATTTATTTCCATTGCGTTTCCCCCCTTACTTTCAATCATGCTTCCCAGGTACTTGAAGTTCTCTACCACTTGTAGTTTTTCCCCTCCACAAGTTATATCCACATTTGGCCTATTCTTCTTCCTTGTTGTGACAATTATTTCACTTTTCTTTGCAGAGAAATGCATTCCATATTGAGCTGCCGTTGCCTCCCATGCATCTAACTGCTCTTGCACCTCCTTCTCGCAATTTCCCCATAACATCAGGTCATCGGCAAAAAGCACTGCTTTCATTTTATGATCTCCAATTGCATCTGATACTTGCTGTAGGATTTCATCCATAACAATAATAAACATCCTGTATTTCAAAGCAGACGTCGTGCAGTGACGGCTCTCCTCGGCCTGGGCACTCAGGGGGCTGTGGTGTTGCAGGCGTGGTGATGGCGGGCAACGTGCAGTTCCACGACTTCCGCGACGTCATCTACCCCGTGGTGCAGGTGCGGCTGATCCAGCGCTGGTGGATGTACCCGTGGGACCACGCGCAGTGGAACGACATCACGGTCGCCCAGATCTACGTGCCCTTCGTGTTCAACAGCTACGTCGAGATGGAGCCTCTGACCGACTGGTCCACGTGAGTGCGCCACATGAGACCGCCGCCTCTAGCCTTATCTTGCATCAGACACAGCTTTTCGTCTTACATCTACACTTAGGCTATATCTCGAACGTCGATCAGTTGTAGAATTTTAGAACACGTATTATGTTCCAGTATAATGACTTTTCAGGAGACTAGAAACCTACTCTGTAGGAATCAGCAGGGGTTTCGAAAAAGACGATCTTCTAAAACCCAGCTCGCGCTATTCGTCCACGAGACTCAGAGGGCCATAGACACGTGTTCCCAGGTAGATGCCGTGTTTCTTGACTTCCGCAAGGCGTTTGATACAGTTACACATAGTCGTTTAATGAACAGAGTAAGAGCATATGGACTATCAGACCAATTGTGTGATTGGATTGAAGAGATTCTAGATAACAGAACGCAGCATGTCATTCCCAATGGAGAGAAGTCTTCCGAAGTAAGAGTGATTTCAGGTGTGCCGCAGGGGAGTGTCGCAGAACCGTTGCTGTTCACAATATATATAAATGACACTGTGGATAACATCGGAAGTTCACTGAGGCTTTTTGCGGATGATACTGTAGTATATCGAGAGGTTGTAATAATGGAAAATTGTACTGAAATGCAGGAGGATCTGCAACGAATTGACGCATGGTGCAGGGAATGGCAATTGAATTTCAATGTAGACAACTGTAATGTGCTGCATAACTCCTACAAAAATAAAAATATCTTAAAACAGAGTTCACATGTGTATTCCTGAGAAAGAGGCTGTTCCAAATGATGTGCCACATGATCCTTTCCCATTTGGAACACGTAACCCAAATCCAAGATGACGGATTTCAAGATAGCGGCAGCTGTTGACATACCTCCTATACGTTGCGCCCTTACCTACAACACCCCATACCAGACGCCATTAGTCCGCAGCTCGTGGTCGTGCGGTAGCGTTCTCGCTTCCCACGCCCGGGTTCCCGGGTTCGATTCCCGGCGGGGTCAGGGATTTTCTCTGCCTCGTGATGACTGGGTGTTGTGTGATGTCCTTAGGTTAGTCAGGTTTAAGTAGTTCTAAGTTCTGTGGGACTGATGACCATAGATGTTAAGTCCCATAGTGCTCAGAGCCATTTGAACCAGACGCCATTATACACTCCTGGAAATGGAAAAAAGAACACATTGACACCGGTGTGTCAGACCCACCATACTTGCTCCGGACACTGCGAGAGGGCTGTACAAGCAATGATCACACGCACGGCACAGCGGACACACCAGGAACCGCGGTGTTGGCCGTCGAATGGCGCTAGCTGCGCAGCATTTGTGCACCGCCGCTGTCAGTGTCAGCCAGTTTGCCGTGGCATACGGAGCTCCATCGCAGTCTTTAACACTGGTAGCATGCCGCGACAGCGTGGACGTGAACCGTATGTGCAGTTGACGGACTTTGAGCGAGGGCGTATAGTGGGCATGCGGGAGGCCGGGTGGACGTACCGCCGAATTGCTCAACACGTGGGGCGTGAGGTCTCCACAGTACATCGATGTTGTCGCCAGTGGTCGGCGGAAGGTGCACGTGCCCGTCGACCTGGGACCGGACCGCAGCGACGCACGGATGCACGCCAAGACCGTAGGATCCTACGCAGTGCCGTAGGGGACCGCACCGCCACTTCCCAGCAAATTAGGGACACTGTTGCTCCTGGGGTATCGGCGAGGACCATTCGCAACCGTCTCCATGAAGCTGGGCTACGGTCCCGCACACCGTTAGGCCGTCTTCCGCTCTCGCCCCAACATCGTGCAGCCCGCCTCCAGTGGTGTCGCGACAGGCATGAATGGAGGGACGAATGGAGACGTGTCGTCTTCAGCGATGAGAGTCGCTTCTGCCTTGGTGCCAATGATGGTCGTATGCGTGTTTGGCGCCGTGCAGGTGAGCGCCACAATCAGGACTGCATACGACCGAGGCACACACGGCCAACACCCGGCATCATGGTGTGGGGAGCGATCTCCTACACTGGCTGTACACCACTGGTGATCGTCGAGGGGACACTGAATAGTGCACGGTACATCCAAACCGTCATCGAACCCATCGTTCTACCATTCCTAGACCGGCAAGGGAACTTGCTGTTCCAACAGGACAATGCACGTCCGCATGTATCCCGTGCCACCCAACGTGCTCTAGAAGGTGTAAGTCAACTACCCTGGCCAGCAAGATCTCCGGATCTGTCCCCCATTGAGCATGTTTGGGACTGGATGAAGCGTCGTCTCACGCGGTCTGCACGTCCAGCACGAACGCTGGTCCAACTGAGGCGCCAGGTGGAAATGGCATGGCAAGCCGTTCCACAGGACTACATCCAGCATCTCTACGATCATCTCCATGGGAGAATAGCAGCCTGCATTGCTGCGAAAGGTGGATATACACTGTACTAGTGCCGACATTGTGCATGCTCTGTTGCCTGTGTCTATGTGCCTGTGGTTCTGTCAGTGTGATCATGTGATGTATCTGACCCCAGGAATGTGTCAATAAAGTTTCCCCTTCCTTATTTCAATTTCCAGGAGTGTAGTAACGGTGATTGGTTTGCTCAGGGCATAGCGCCGTGACGTAGCAAAATCAGCACAGAAATTGGCGCCAAGAATCTCCATTGGTGGAATGGTAGTGCTCCGGCAATGGAGTGGAATTTCCGCCGGTTTTCGGGTTGTGATTGGAACGTAACCACGGCCACTGTCGTGGGGGCGGGAATGTTGTGTGTTCGGCCTGTACGGGTGCTATAGGTGGTCGGGAGTCGCCTTTCGGTCGAGGACGTCGAAGCAACCAGCCCTTGCCTGCGGTACGCCAGATCGTGTTCTGGGAGATAAGAAGACCGTTTGGTAATGTACGTCCGCAGCACCGGCAGATAGGGATTTTCCTAGGTGACAATCAGAGCTCAGCAGAGCGCGCCTGTTCATCCTTTTCTAACTTTGTTCTGTTTCGAGTAGCAGCAATTACTGTTGGGTTAGCTGTGTGTCTCTCTTGAGATTTGAGTGAAAAGGAATTGGCTCCACATACCACCTCGTCTTAAACCTCACGATCTAGTTTAGGGACAACTTCACCTTTACAGTGTTTGTATGAATCTCCAAATTTGAGCCAATTTGATGTATTATATTTCCTGTGTTTCTTTTACTATTCAGTGTTTAGTCTTAATAAATCATATTGTTATTTTGGACAGAACTTTCATTCTGTTAATCGATAGAGCAACCCTATCATTCCTCACTATGCAAATGAAACCTTTGTTTATTTAACTTATTTATAAAATTAAATTATTGCAGGTGCCAAACTCTCTTCTACTCCACTGGCAGGGTTGATTAGAGTCAGTTCGCGTATTTTTTTTATCCTTGTGCAACAGCAAAAGTCGGAGTTAGAATAGGGGGGGCTTAGAGCATGATTTACATATGTGGATTCTAGTAGAATTTAGTGATAAATACACTGATAGCCCCGGCACCTCGCATGGTGTGCAATTTCTCCACATCGCAAATCTTTTTATTCCACTGACACCACCACCGGCCAGTGCAGTTGGACTTCTTCCTTTGAGCCATCTATACTTGCTTCACACAGTCAGAGAGAAAGACTGGACGTGATGAAAGCTCAAAAAGGACGAGGGTAATCCCCTAAGTAAGGTCTCCTATTCTTTTGTAAGTACAGAACTCTGTGTGGCAGTTGTTGGTCACACTATTATGAAGAGTGCTTCGCGCGCTGTGTGTAAACATGCGCAAGCCGAGCTGAGGCAACGCCCCCTAGGGACAAGGCCTCACATCGTGAGTCTAAGGAGCGTGTGACGTCACGGGTATGGGTCTGAGAAACTAGGTACCGACACATATGATTTGAAGCGTTTCCATATTGTACTTTGTGCTGATCGTGAATGGTAATTTGATCTGTACTCAGTTACAATGCCCCGAACGTGTTGTATGCCGAATTGCAGGGGCAATTACGATGATGGACCTGAAGTCAGTGTATTTTATTTTCCGTCTGATGAGAATTTAAGACGAAAATGGTTATTGGATGTTCACAGACAAGACTGGACACCGAGTAAGCACTCCGTTGTATCAGTGTGTTTGTTTGGTTAGTGTGTCTTAGTTACTTGAAATGTAGTCCAGCTGAACAAAATACAGTAAACAGAAGAATGTATTTATCATCTCATACCTCATTAATTTTCGTTGTATGTTTTAAAGAGAACTGTATGCTTGTTTTTAGATATGTGAACTGCATTTCAACAAGGACGATATTTTAAGCAGTACTAGCATGTATCACCCGAAAACTGGTACACTCTTGACAGCACCGTTGGATCGTCGACGCTTGAGAAAAGGTGAGTTACGAAACACAATTTTAGTAAAGTACAGTGGCATAAGAACTATCTTTATTTCACTTGTATGCTGTGAGATCGGTTTCATACTTCGTTATTAATTTTTCAGATGCTATTCCATCGAGGTTGCCTGGATGCCCATCTTACTTGTCGAGTCATCAAACTGCAGTACGAGAAGACCCAGAAATTCGTAGGGGAAGTTTAGAAAATCGTGCTCTTCAAATTGCTATCCAAGAAAGTGTGGACACACATGTCAAAATGATTGATGCGATATCGTTCGATAGTTTAGAACAACTGAAAACAAAGTTGAGTGAATGTGAAAACTACAGTGACTGGGTAGTGATAAACAAATCTGACAGTGTGAGCCTAATGTTACTAAAGCATAACCCTTACCCAAGAATTTTTGCCACGTAGTTATAAGCAGTGGTTTATTACTCAGTGTCTTCCATAATGATATTGAAGTGAAATGTAGTGGAAACATGAAATTTCCCATCAAAGTAAACAACATACAGGTGGTAAGTGATGTTCTTAAGAAAATTTATCTTCTCTATAATAGTTCTGAGGCTCCTGTAGATAACATTTTGTCTTTAATTGACCAGTTATTGCAAAATTTATTAGAAAAGTTGCCAGGAAACGAAACTAAAATTACATTTTTGAAGGAACAAAAAAAATGGCTCTGAGCATTATGGGACTTAACTTCTGAGGTCATCAGTCCCCTAGAACTTAGAACTACTTAAACCTAACTAACCTAAGGACATCACACACATCCATGCCCGAGGAAGGATTCGAATCTGCGACCGTAGCGGTCGCGCGTTCCATATTGTAGTGCCTAGAACCGCTCGCCCACACCGGCCGGCTTGAAGGAACAGATTTCATCTTTGAAGTGCAGAAGTTCAACTCAATTTAGGTATGATACTAACTCTATGATAATGTGGTCATTAGTACATTCTATTAGCCCACATGCTTACAAATTTTTGAGGAACTCTGATAGATTTCAATGCCTAGTCCTAACACCCTTTCAAGGCTTTGTAGTAAACTCTCAACAAATCCTGTCATTGAGCAACAGGGTGATCAGTTTATGAGCTACATCACAAATAAAGTAGGTACTTTATCCTCAGATGATAAAACTGTGCTCCGGTTGATGGATGAAATTCATCTGAAGTCTCAGCTTGATTACAAAGCTGCCTTTAACACCGACAAATTTTTGTGTGCAACCAGTGCCTATGTTTTTATGGTTCAGAGCATGGAATCACCTTACAAGGATGTGGTACCTATTCTGCCAGTTCATACTATTCAGGGTGATGTTCTGTTCTCTTACATTAAAACAGTCATTCTTAAATTAGAAGCAGTTGGATTTGAGGTGGTTGGTATAGTACCAGACAATAATGCAATTAAAAGAAAGCAGTGTCTAAGTTTTCTACTCCTCGAGATGTGAAAATAAAGTATGATCATCCTGTACAGTCTTTTCCAAATCGCCCATTGTATTATTTTGTGGAAACTGTCCATATTTTGAAGTGTATCCGCAATAAATGGTTTAACCAAAAGGAGCAGATCTTGTGTTTCCCTGACTTCAGTGACAGTTTGAAGGGAGGTTTGTCATCTGTTGGAGCACTGAAAGAATTGCACTTGATAGAAAAAGATGAACTACTGCAGTATGGCAGTTCCTTGATTTTGAAGTCTCTTATTGCCTAACTCAATTGAGAGCCAGAATGTCAAGTTAGTGTTGCGTATTATCAATGATACGACAGTTGTTGCTTTGGACACATTTGGTTCAAAGAAAGCAATTAGGAACTGGGAAAGTACTGCAACATTCATAAAAATAATAAATCGTTAGTGGGATTTTGTAAATGTAAAAACATTACTCAAGGGACAGAGATTAAGAAATATTTTCCAAGAACCTGTGACTAGCAATTCCCATCACATACAAGAATTCTTAACAGTGCTTCATCTCATGGTTATGTTCTTCCGAAGATTGTAGTGATGAAAGAAAACTTACTCGAGAGACACGTAGCGCTTTGAAACACACAACTGCTGCTTTGATCGACTTCAGTGGCTACTGGCTTTCTGAGAAAAACAGATCATATTTGCTGTTAGGAAAAGTACAGACAGACAGTTTAGAAGACAGGTTCGGCAAATATCGCCAGCTATGTGGAGGAAATTATCATGTTTCTCTAAGACAAGTTATTGAAACTGAACAAAAACTAAGGGCACAGTCTATGTTTTCCCTTGTGCTTCGGTCAAAAGTAGTTGGGGATGTTGTTATTAAGACCACTGATATTTTTTCTACTCATACTGAAATTCAGGTATTAAAAGAAATATCAATACCAGAATTTTTAAATGTAGCAGTAGATGAAAATGATGTTGATGGAATAGATGAGAATACTTGGCCACTGTTTCATTACATGGCAGGTTACTGCTCACACCAAGCTATTAAAAAAACCATTGTGAATATTGTAAGGTATTCCTTACTACAGATGAAATGAAGCAGGGTGATGATTTGATTATGGCAAAAGACAGAGGAGGGTTGACATACCCTGCAGATGATGTAGTAGTGTGTGTGACATATGTCTATTTAACTCTACAGAAAATTCTGAAAGACCAGGAAATTTTATTTTTAGAACAGGAAAATCAGAGAAATGTACTTGTGAAGGAAGGCAGCATTCCACAACATTCACAGCAATCTTTTTTATGGTTTCACTGTTAAAATACACACTCAATTGATTCAGCCTTGAATTGCATACTGTTTTGCTGTGCAAATATTTTGCTAAACAATTTCACCAAGAGGAGAAATGATGAAACTACTATTAAAAAGTAACTGTGTACAAAAGACTGAAAAAATATTACATTATACTGTGGTTGTATATTTTCACTTTTTGAGGCATGGGAAGATGATTTGAAATAAATGTTTATTTCTATTTTCTGTTTTTATTTCATGCACAGTATCTCATACATCTTGTTGGTAAATGTTATCTATCGGATCCCTTCTGCTCTCTTCGATATGGTGCAGCCGTAAACATGAGGCTTTTCTACAGATTAATTTGTTACCATAAATTCTCTGTGAAACCCCAATCTCATAGAATTAGGGGAACAGTCTTTTCTGTTCATCAGTAAGGTTATAAGTAATGCTGCGCCTGCTCTATGGTTGGCAAGTTTTTGTATATGCGTTTGCCCAGTCAGTAAATTAATTATTCTCACAAGGAGAACAATTCATTGCCAGTATTAGCATGTTAGTCTGCCATCATCATAAGTAAAAATTAATCTGCAGAACAGGTCCAGTCTGTCAATACAACCCATATGTCGGGGAGGGGGGAGGGGGGCAGGACAATACGTAACTTAAGCCATTCTTCATTTGAGAGAAATTCTATGCAATTTTATTTGATAACGTTTTTGGAGTTTGGAATAGCAGTGCTTTTTTTCCTCTCGGACAACATTAAATAGTGAATAATAAAAGAATTTTATTGTCATTTAGCTATTGCAGCAATAGACAGTCAAATTACAAATGTTTAAAAAGTATACAGCATGTATACACAAATTAAAAAACAATATGTTACAACAGATTTTCCATAAAGTAAAATATTCAAGCTAAAACGATTTGTGTAGTACATCTTAAATTGAAATCATTAAGGAAATTATGGTACACTCACCGAGCAGTTATCACTGTGATTTTATACTCGTACATTCAAGTGAGTAGGAAGGATTTACCGATAACCAACTGTACTACTTGTGCTTGAATAAATCAAATAAAGCTTCTACCCATTCTAGAGGCAGTTCGTTAAACAGCTTCATACTCACTACATTGCTGTTCTATGATTTAGATAATCTGCAGTAAGGTATGTGAAGATGCCTACTATTTCTAGTTCTGGCATTGCTGAAGATTGGGATACCACTCGTCTGCTTTCACAAATGGCCCTATAGATGACATTTTAAATTTTTATAACACTGTAATACCCATTGCCAATGATCAATGTATCAAATGACAAGTGTTTTAATTACAAGATGGGCATCAGTATGTGGATGGGTGAATATAAATGGATCAGTTTGTACAGTTCAGTTAAACCCCAGTTCCATGAGAGTGTAAATCCTGCCTAAGCTGGTATTCTGGTAAGTTAGTCTTTGTATACAGTAGAACAGTGTAAATGTGCAAGTTTATAACAGTTAATATTTTCAAGTCGATAAACAATGGTTTACAGTGGGCAAGTTTTCCAGAGTTTGTAATAATTTTGATGTGTGGTTCCCATGTCAATTTATAATACCTAATAAGTTAACGTTACCTAATCTTCTAATGGAAAATCTCTTAAACTAAGTAGTATGTAGAAGGTTCAGTGAAGTTTGCACTAGTTTCTGTACGGTAATGTTTTCTTAAGTATAAAACTGTAGATGACTGCCAAATGAGTTATCTGTTATACGAAAATAAAATTTGACTTAGATACAAGTCTCAGAGTGCCTACTTCGATTCATTGTCAGTCTTTCCAATTACGGTACCCCATTTTCAATTAAATTATGTAACGCGACTTACACGGTGAAAATAGTGCTGTCAGAGTTATGGAATTAGAAATTCTCATTTTCAAAATGCGAGTGACGGAAATTACGAAAAAGTTTTTTTCGCTTTCGGAGCTACAGTTTACGAGATTTGAACAATTTAATTCTGAAATGAGAAGTTTTCATGTTTGTTTACATATTTACTTAAAAAAACAATGTATAATCTACCAGGAAAGTGTTGAATGTCTTTATATACGTGACACAGATGATTATAGAAATTCGCAGTTGCAAAACGCGTGAGTGACGGGAATGACGAAAAAGTATTTCCAGCTTTGGAGCTATAGTTTACGAAATTTAAACAATTTAATTCTCCAGTGAGAAGGATTAGCGTTTGTTTACAGATTTATGTATAAAACACTATGAGTAGTCTAGCAGGAAAGTGTTTAATGTTTTCATATGCGTGCCGCAGAGCCTAACAAGTCACTCGACATTTCAGACCTCTAGTCATGACGTCACGAGTCGCGCTGTGAGGCCATGTTCCTAGGTTGCGTTGGCTGAGGCGCCATGACTTGGCAGCCGTTGAGAATGGAGCTCTCGTTGGATGTTACCGCCAAGTGCGAATTGCGCGCAGTTATTCGGTTTTTGAACGCAAAGGGCACTGCGCCGATTGAAATCTATCGCCAATTGACAGAAGTGTATGGTGAGTCCCGCATGGATGTCAAAAATCTTCGTAAGTGGTGTAGAGAGTTTGCAGCTGGTCAGACCGAAATTCACGACGAACAAAGGAGCGGGAGACCGTCAATTTCCGAGTAGACAGTGTTGAAGGTTGAGAAAAGCATGCGTGAAGATCGGTGGATCACCCTGGATGATTTCTGCACGTTGGTTCCTGCGGTTTCCCGCTCACAGAATTTTAACGGAAACATTGAACTACCGGAAGGTGTGCTCAAGATGGGTGCCACACATGCTGACTGAGGACCACATGCGGCAACGAGTTCATGCTTCCCGCGCATTTCTTCACCGCCTTGCAGCCGAACAGGACAACTTTCAGGGACACGGGTGATGAAACCTGGCAGTACCACTTTACACCTAAGACCAAGCAACAATCACGCCAGTGGCGGCATCCTTCCTCGCCAAAGCCGCGGAAATTCAAACAAACACCGTCTGCCGGTAAAGTCATGACAACCGTTTTTTGGGATCGGAAAGCGGTATTGTTGGTCGACTTTATGCCCACTGGGACCGCAGTTAACTCTAACAGGTACTGCGAGAGACTGAAAAAACTGAAACGGGAAGTTCAGAACCGGAGAACAGGAATGTTGAGCAAGGGCGCACACATTCTCCATGACAGCGCTCGCCGACACATCGCTTGGCAAACCGTTACTCTCCTGCAACAGTTTCATTGGAACGTAATCACCCACCACCCTGTAGTCCTGACTTGGCGCCCAGTGACTATCACCTGTTTCCTAGGTTAAAAGAACATTTGGCCAGAAAGCGATTCAGCTCCGACGACGAGGTGAACAAAGAGGTTCATAACTTTCTGAACAGCACGGCGGCGAGCTTGTATGACATGGGCATACAAAAACTGCCACAGCGTCTACAAAAATGCATCGACAGAAATGGTGATTATGTCGAAAAATAGATAAATGTTCAAGCTTTAAACTGATGCAAACCATTGTAGAAATAAACAGGTCTATGTACTTATAAAAAAATAGGAGACCTTACTTTTGGGATTACTTCTTCACACAGCGAAAGTACAACTATGTTCTATTACAATTTCAAAAGAGCAACTTGATATATTTACCGAAAATTTTGAAAAATATAATGTAAAATAAAAATTTCTCCACTCGATGTTACCATTTTACACTCCTGGAAATTGAAATAAGAACACCGTGAATTCATTGTCCCAGGAAGGGGAAACTTTATTGACACATTCCTGGGGTCAGATACATCACATGATCACACTGACAGAACCACAGGCACATAGACACAGGCAACAGAGCATGCACAATGTCGGCACTAGTACAGTGTATATCCACCTTTCGCAGCAATGCAGGCTGCTATTCTCCCATGGAGACGATCGTAGAGATGCTGGATGTAGTCCTGTGGAACGGCTTGCAATGCCATTTACACCTGGCGCCTCAGTTGGACCAGCGTTCGTGCTGGACGTGCAGACCGCGTGAGACGACGCTTCATCCAGTCCCAAACATGCTCAATGGGGGACAGATCCGGAGATCTTGCTGGCCAGGGTAGTTGACTTACACCTTCTAGAGCACGTTGGGTGGCACGGGATACATGCGGACGTGCATTGTCCTGTTGGAACAGCAAGTTCCCTTGCCGGTCTAGGAATGGTAGAACGATGAGGTCGATGACGGTTTGGATGTACCGTGCACTATTCAGTGTCCCCTCGACGATCACCAGTGGTGTACGGCCAGTGTAGGAGATCGCTCCCCACACCATGATGCCGGATGTTGGCCCTGTGTGCCTCGGTCGTATGCAGTCCTGATTGTGGCGCTCACCTGCACGGCGCCAAACACGCATACGACCATCATTGGCACCAAGGCAGAAGCGACTCTCATCGCTGAAGACGACACGTCTCCATTCGTCCCTCCATTCACGCCTGTCGCGACACCACTGGAGGCGGGCTGCACGATGTTGGGGCGTGAGCGGAAGACGGCCTAACGGTGTGCGGGACCGTAGCCCAGCTTCATGGAGACGGTTGCGAATGGTCCTCGCCGATACCCCAGGAGCAACAGTGTCCCTAATTTGCTGGGAAGTGGCGGTGCGGTCCCCTACGGCACTGCGTAGGATCCTACGGTCTTGGCGTGCATCCGTGCGTCGCTGCGGTCCGGTCCCAGGTCGACGGGCACGTGCACCTTCCGCCGACCACTGGCGACAACATCGATGTACTGTGGAGACCTCACGCCCCACGTGTTGAGCAATTCGGCGGTACGTCCACCCGGCCTCCCGCATGCCCACTATACGCCCTCGCTCAAAGTCCGTCAACTGCACATACGGTTCACGTCCACGCTGTCGCGGCATGCTACCAGTGTTAAAGACTGCGATGGAGCTCCGTATGCCACGGCAAACTGGCTGACACTGACGGCGGCGGTGCACAAATGCTGCGCAGCTAGCGCCATTCGACGGCCAACACCGCGGTTCCTGGTGTGTCCGCTGTGCCGTGCGTGTGATCATTGCTTGTACAGCCCTCTCGCAGTGTCCGGAGCAAGTATGGTGGGTCTGACACACCGGTGTCAATGTGTTCTTTTTTCCATTTCCAGGAGTGTAATATTGATATGTCGATGTATTGTCGGTGGTAACATTGCCGATATACACTACTGGCCATTAAAATTGCTACACCACGAAGATGACGTGCTACAGACGCGAAATTTAACCGACAGGAAAATGATTAGCTTTTCAGAGCATTCACACAAGGTTGGCGCCGGTGACGACACCTACAACGTGCTGACATGAGGAAAGTTTCCACCCGATTTCTCATACACAAACAGCAGCTGACCGGCGTTTCCTGGTGAAACGTTGTTGTGTTGCCTCGTGTAAGGAGGAGAAACGCGTACCATTACGTTTCCGACTTTGATAAAGGTCGGATTGTAGCCTATAGTGATTGCGGTTTATCGTATCGCGACATTGCTGCTCCCATAGGTCAAGATCCAATCACTGTTAGCAGAATATGGAATCGGTGGGTTCAGGAGGGTAATACGGAACGCCGTGCTGGATCCCAACGAGCTCGTATCCCTAGCAGTCGAGATGACAGGCATCTTATCCGCATAGCTGTAACGAATCGTGCAGCCACGTCTCGATCCCTGAGTCAACAGATGGGGTCGTTTGCAAGACAACAACCAACTGCATGAACAGTTCGACGACGTTTGCAGCAGCATGGACTATCATCTCGGAGACCATGGCTGCGGTTACCCTTGACGCTGCATCACAGACAGGAGCACCTGCGATGGTGTACTCGACGACGAACCTGGGTGCACGAATGGCAAAACGTCATTTTTTCGGATGAATCCAGGTTCTGTTTACAGCATCATGGTCTCATCGGTGTTTGGCGACATCGTTGTGAATGCACATTAGAAGCTTGTATTCGTCATCGCCATACTGGCGTATCACCCGGCGTGATGGTATGGGGTGCCATTGCTTACACGTCTCGGTCACCTCTTGTTCGCATTGATGCCACTTCGAACAGTGGACGTTACATTTCAGATGTGTTACGACCCCTGGCTCTACCCCTCATTTGATCCCTGCGAAACCCTACATTTCAGCAGGATAATGCACGACCGCATGTTGCAGATCCTGTACGGGCCTTTCTGGATACAGAAAATGTTCGACTGCTGCCCTGGCGAGCACATTCTCCAGATCTTTCACCAATTGAAAACGTCTGATCAATGGTGGCCGAGCAACTGACTCGTCACAATACACCAGTCACTACTCTTGATGAACTGTGGTATCCTGTTGAAGCTGCATGGGCAGCTGTACCTGTACACGCCATCCAAGCTCTGTTTGACTCAATGCCCAGGCGTATCACGGCCGTTATTACGGCCAGAGGTGGTTGTTCTGGGTACTAATTTCTCAGGATCTATGCACCCAAAATGCGTGAAAATGTAATCACATGTCAGTTCTAGTATAATATATTTGTCTAATGAATACCCATTTATCTTCTGCATTTCTTCTTGGTGTAGCAATTTTAATGGCCTGTAGTGGATATCGATACTATTCAGGTAACAGTTATCGATGTATCGGTATATCGATATTTTATTAACAGTCCTAGTCCTATAGACAGGACTGCCTTGCATGTTGAACATTTCTACAAAACCTGTATTGATCTTCCAGCCAGGAAAATTTGTTTTGTGAGCGCTCAGTCGGTACGTGTACAGGACGAACGTCGGTAGCAAACTCTGACTCCGGTTCCTTATTTCAGTTTCGGGAACACGTCAAAGCTGTGCCAGATCGCAGGCTTTGGTGAGCAGTTCTCCTGGGACGTACGGCACACGTTGCACTACGCCACCCTCGACATGACCGACAGCCTCGACTGCAAGATCGACGCCGGCGCCTTCAATGCACCCGTCGGCGAGAACGTCTTTTGCACCAAAGACACCGAGGAGAACACCATGTGTGACGGCGACGCTGGCGGGCCCGTCATGTGCTACGGGTGAGCGAGACGCACAGCTAGAGCAGAGTCAGCAGAAAAAGATCCCTGACACGTGGCACCGCTGACGCCAGGTTTCGAGCTCCAAGTGTAAATGGCTCCAGGTGAAACAATAGTTGCTGCGACAACACTAAGATGTTGCCTCAGAGACCGATACAAATGGTTCAAATGGCTCTGAGCACTATGGGACTTAACATCTATGGTCATCAGTCCCCTAGAACTTAGAACTACTTAAACCTAACTAACCTAAGGACATCACACAACACCCAGCCATCACGAGGCAGAGAAAATCCCTGACGCCGCCGGGAATCGAACCCGGGAACCCGGGCGTGGGAAGCGAGAACGCTACCGCACGACCACGAGCTGCGGGCAGACCGATACAAAATCACATTATGTGATCGGTTCAGGAAGATGCACGAAGCAGCTGTGCTGATCTTACTGCAACTGGCAGGTAGATTCTTTTGCTGACTCAACCACCGCAAAGCGTGTTTCTTCGTTTCAACTGCCTATGTGCTCTCCCTGCAAACTGCTTCCCCCTTTCGTCAATATTCCTTTGGTTTCTCAGTCACTCTTCTCCTGAGAAGTATTTTCAAGTTTCCAGAATGAGATTTTCACTCTGCAGCGGAGTGTGCGCTGATATGAAACTTCCTGGCAGGTTAAAACTCTGTGCCGGACCGAGATTCGAACTCGGGACCTTTGCCTTTCGCAGGCAAGCGCTCTACCAACTGAGCTATCTAAGCACGACTCGCTCCCCATCCTCACAGCTTTACTTCTTCCAGTACCTCGTCTCCTACCTTCCAGTCTTTACGGAAGCTCTCCCGCAAACCTTGCATAACTATTATTTTCAAGTTCTTTTAGCTTTCGGTAATTTCTCAGAATGATTGCCTATCGAAGTCACGGGCTCCAAACGATACATATCGAACGGGTGATCGTAAATCGATCATGCAACTCTGGTGGCGGGTGTTATGAGTATGCTTACGATGGTCGCTACAGCAAGGATAATAGAAAAGCGTTAAAAAAATACTTGTAATTGCAAAGGAGACGACTTACCTTACTCGTCATCGGTGTTGTCATCATGCCGAAGTCCATTACGGCGGTCTAGATGGGTAATTGGGGATGAGTCGAACCATGTATTCTTCCTGATACTCTTTCGTTTTCCGCACTGTCTGCAGTTAAATTGTAAACGGTATGTCAGCATCGAAACTGTTCTTACGAAGTTTTACACACTTCGCACTACCACAGTCTACACAGTCACTTCTTTCCTCGTCCGGTGGTACTCAATATTTGCGACAAGATGTCGAACAATTTTCTACGCTGGATAAACATGGAATTAGATTTTTCCATGTGAGAGAATCCGCCGAAGAAACGTCAAGAACACCAGACATCCCACTTACTAACGACATAAATCGTCTGGGGTACCCTAGCAAAAAAAATGGCTCTGAGCACTATGGGACTCAACTGCTGAGGTCATTAGTCCCCTAGAACTTAGAACTAGTTAAACCTAACTAACCTAAGGACATCACAAACATCCATGCCCGAGGCAGGATTCGAACCTGCGACCGTAGCGCTCTTGCGGTTCCAGACTGCAGCGCCTTTAACCGCACGGCCACTTCGGCCGGCGGTACCCTAGCAACTCACAAATAATTCGCGGAGGTATGTAATTTAGAGCAACTAAGGGAACGACGGAAAACAGAAAAAATGACAATCACCAGAGACGCATGATCCATTTAGGATCTCACGTCCGATATGTGTCGTTTGGACACCGCGACTTCGATAGGCATTCATTCTTGGAAATTACCTAGCTTTCTCATCAAATAAGTCTACCATTGCCAATATTTTTACTCTGACTCTCCCCACATCCTGTATCTTCCATACATACGTTAGACTCGTCTTACAACGCTTGACAGAAGGTACACTGTGTAAAACTGTCCCATCGCCCCTTTTCCGTTCCAGCAGTAAATAGTCTGTAAGAAGAACAATAGTTGGTAAACGTCCATGCTAAACTGAATCTCTCTCTAATCTTGTCTTCGTGACTTCTTTCTGAAATATAGCAAGTAAGACAGGAATATATCAAAATGGTTCAAATGGCTCTAAGCATTATGGCACTTAACATCTAAGGTCATCAGTCCCCTAGACTTAGAACTACTTAAACCTAACTAAACTAAGTGCATCACACACAGCCATGCCCGAGGTAGGATTCGAACCTGCGACCGTAGCCGCAGTGCGGTTCCGGACTGAAGCGCCTAGAACCGCTCGGCAACAATGACCGGCGATCGTGAGTCTAAATTCTGGGCTACAAAACGCGTCGTCTGTCGCATTTCAGTCATTGGTCGCTTAAATTCGGCTCAGGAATATATCTACTGACTCTTCTAGGAACCTGTGCACTCGCAATTTTGACTGTAAACTCAATGTGATGAACTAAGCCTTTATCCCAACATCTTAACAACGGAATTGGATGAACATCTTTGTGACGCTTTCACGCTCACTAAACGAGCTTATAACGCTTACTAAATGAACCTGTAACAAAACGTGCTGCTCTTCTTCGGATTTCCTTTATCTCGTCTATCAATCTTATCTGGTAATGATCCCATATGCCAAGTAATATTCATGTAGCGGTTGACGTGGTATTCGTAAGCTACCTTCCTCTTGGGAGGACTACACTTCCTGATGTTTCTTTTAGTGAATCTCAGTCTAGCCTTAGTCGCGATTAATTTGATGTGGTAGTTCCACTTTAAATCGCTCCATACGCATACCCGTACGTGTTTTATCGAAGTAACTGCTTCCAGTGATTTTCCGCATTGTGTAATCAGGCAGCGATGGGTCTTTCTGTCCGTGTATCTGCAATACGTTACATTTCTTTATGTTGAGTCAAATGTCAATCCCCGCACGAAGCGCCCAACCTCTGCAACTCTTCCCGTGTTCTGCTACAATTTTCTAGTCTTGCAAATTTTCTGTATCATCATCCACGAACAGCGTCGTCGAACTTCCGACGTTATGCACTAGGATATAAAACAGGTCCTTAGGGTACACCCAAAGTCACTTTTACATCTAAAGATTTCTCTCTGTTGACGATGATATCCTATGCTGTTCGTAAAAAACTCTTCAGTCTAATCACGCAGCTCTTATGATATTAAGCAAGTTCGTATTTTATTCATTGGGTGATGGTGCAGAATAATATCATAGCTCGTCACAAGTGCTAGGCGATGATTTCTCCCAGTGTAAATAAAATAAGCAAGTGCATGCATGTGCAACGCTCTTCACCCGTGTGACTTACCATTCCATTATTCCTCATCACATATGAAAAATTAGCTACATGTTTCTCGACATCATTTAATTTTCTCATCATCGGTATATAACTGTACTCTGCATATCACTGTGAAGTGAATGGCAGAGGATACTTCCAACAGTGCCAGTTATTAAGGTTTCTTCCCATTCCATTCACTTATGGAGTGCGAGAAGAATGGTTGTTTGATTGCCTCTGCCCATGCCGTAATTAATCTAATCTTGTCTCCATGATCCTCATGTGAGCAATACATAGCAGGTTGTAATATATTCTTGGAATCATCATATAAAGCCAGTTCTTCAGAATTTGTAAGTAAGCCTTCTTGGGATAGTTAACACTTACCCTTCTAGATAGTTCGGTTTATTCAGCATCTATGTCACACTCTCCCACAGACCAAATAAACCTGTGAACATTCATGCAGCCGTTCTCTGTATATGTTCAATATTCCGTGTTAGTCCTATTTTAGATAACGAAGAAATTGATGAAATGTATGATTAGATAAAGGAAATTATTCAGATAGCGAAGAAGGCTGTATACATGGAAGAAGCCTGGTGATACTAGAAGGTATCAGATAGATTATATAATGGTAAGACAGAGATTTAGGAACCAAGTTTTAAATTGTAAGACATTTCTAGGCGCAAATGTGGACTCTGACCACACTCTATTACTTATGACCTGTAGATTAAAACTGAAGAAACTACAAAAAGGTGGGAATCTAAGGAGATGGGACCTGGATAAACTGACTAAACCAGAGGTTGTACAGAGATTCAGAGGGAACATAAGGGAACAATTGACACGAATGGGGGAAAGAAATACAGTAGAACAAGAATGGGTAGCTTTGAGGAATGAAATAGTGAAGGCAGCAGAGGATCAAGTAGGTAAAAAGACGAGGGCTAGTAGAAATCCTTGGGTAACAATAGAAATATTGAATGTAATTGATGAAAGGAGAAAATATAAAAATGCAGTAAATGAAGCAGGCAACAAAGGAATACAAACGTCTAAAAAATGAGATCGACAGGAAGTGCAAAATGGCTAAGCAGGGATGGCTAGAAGACAAATGTAAGGATGTAGAGGCTTATCTCACTAGGGGTAAGATAGAAAGTGCCTACAGGAAAATTAAAAGAGACATTTGGAGAAAAGAGAGCCACTTTTATGAATATCAAGAGCTCAGATGAAAACCCAGTTCTAAGCAAAGAAGGGAAAGCAGGAAGATGGAAGGAGTATATAGACGGTCTATACAAGGGCGATGTACTTGAGAACAATATTATGGAAATGGAAGAGCATGTAGATGAAGATGAAATGGGAGATATGGTACTGCGTGACGAGTTTGACGGGAGTAGACAACATTCCATTAGAACTACTGATAGCCTTGGGAGAGCCAGCCCTGAAAATACCGTCAGACTTCAAAAGGAATATATTAATTCCAATCCCAAAGAAAGCAGGTGTTGACAGATGTGAAAATTACCGAACTATTAGTTTAATAAGACACAGCTCCAAAATACTAACGCGAATTCTTAACAGACGAATGGAAAAACTGGTAGAAGCCGACCTCGGGGAAGATCAATTGGGATTCCGTAGAAATATGGGAACACGTGAGGCAATACTGACCCTACGACTTATTTTAGAAGCTAGATTAAGAAAAGGCAAACCTACATTTCTATCATATGTAGACTTAGAGAAAGCTTTTGACAGTATTGACTGGAATACTCTCTTTCAAATTCTGAAGGTGGCAGGGGTAAATACAGGAAGGGAAAGGCTATTCACAATTTGTACAGATACCAGATGGCAGTTACAAGAGTCGAAGGACATGAAAGGGTAGCAGTGGTTGGGAAGGGAGTGAGACAGGGTTATAGCCTATCCCCGGTGTTATTCAATCTGTATATTGAGCAAGCAGTAAAGGAAACAAAAGAAACATTCGGAGTAGGTATTAAAATCTATGGAGAAGAAATAAAAACTTTGAGGTTCGCCGATGGCATTATAATTCTGTGAGAGACAGCAAAGCACTTGGAAGAGCAGTTGAACGGAATGGACAGTGTCTTGAAAGGAGGGTATAAGATGAACATCAACAAAAGCAAAACGAGGATAATGGAATGTAGTCGAATGAAGTCGGGTGATGCTGAGGGAATTAGATTAGGAAATGAGACACTTAAAGTAGTAAAGGAGTTTTGCTATTTGGGGAGCAAAATAACTGATGATGGTTGAAGTAGAGTGGATATAATAAGTAGACTGGCAATGGCAAGGAAAGCGTTTCTGAAGAAGAGAAATTTGTTAACATCGAGTATAGATTTAAGTGTCAGGAAGTCGTTTCTGCAAGTATTTCTATGGATTGTAGAAGCTTTCGAAATGTGGTGCTACAGAAGAATACTGAAGATTAGATGGGTAGATCACATAACTAATGAGGTGATATTGAATAGAATTGGGAAGAAGAGGAATTTGTGGCACAACTCGACTAGAAGAAGGGATCGGTTGGTAGAACATGTTCTGAGGCATCAAGGGATCACCAATGTAGTATTGGAGGGCAGTGTGGAGGGTAAAAATCGTAGACGGAGACTAAGAAATGAATACACTAAGCAGATTCAGAAGGATGTAGGTTGCGGTAGGTACTGGGAGATGAAGAAGCTTGCACAGGATAGAGTTAACATGGAGAGCTGCATCAAACCAGTCTCAGGACTGAATACCACAGCAACAACAACAGTCCTATTTTGTAGGGGTCTCAACACGTGAGCAATATTGTAGTATGGGTCACATGATTGATTTGTAACTAATCTCCTTTGTAGACCGATGACATTACCCCAGTATTCTACCAATAAACTGAAGTCTACCACCTGCTTTACCCATGGCTGAGCGCATGTGATCATTCCGTTTCATATCCCTCCAAAATGTTACACCCAGGTGTTTGTATGAGTAGGCCAATTCCAGCTTTGACTTGTGGCGGACTCGTGTTTTAATATTTGTAAATTATATCTCTGAACTTCATTTACATTATTGTAACTTAAAAAGTGTATCATCTCTGATCTTGTTTACATCTACAATGTTTTGAGTGTTCATTAAATGTATAAATACATCAGTTCTTATCTCTTATGGACCATCTACCATAAACTATATTGGTGACCCCGACGTGATTAATGAGAAGTGGAACGCATTTGCAGTTAGTGATATGATCGGCGACAGCAACGACGCAAATCAAACGCCCGCGTCAGTACGGAACGAAGCGGCTATTGCTCGTGTTTCAGTGAAGATTGCGACCGTCTGGAAGAAAAACGTAAAGGTATGGTTCCTCCAAGTTGAAGCACCGTTTACCGCGTTGGGTATCACTACAGAAATCACGAAATTCAATCATGTTGTTGCATCACTGGAAGCGGATGTTGTAGAATTAATTTGCGACTTTTTGACTCGACTATTATCTGTCAGAGCTTAAAACAAGACTAATTCAGGATTCTGCAGAGTCAGAAAAGAGAAAAGTAACTAAATTATTAATAGAAGTGGAATTAGGTGATAAGAAGCCAACTCAACCTTTAAGTGAGATGCGAACTTTTAGCTGGTACGTAAGTCAAGGATGATTTTTTGAAAACCATATTTATAACCTTACGACTTATCTTAGAAGAAAGATTAAGAAAAGGCAAACCTACGTTTCTAGCATTTGTAGACTTAGAGAAAGCTTTTGACAACGTTAACTGGAATACTCTCTTTCAAATTCTGAAGGTGGCAGGGGTAAAATACAGGGAGCGAAAGGATATTTACAATTTGTACAGAAACCAGATGGCAGTTATAAGAGTCGAGGGGCATGAAAGGGAAGCAGTGGTTGGGAAAGGAGTGAGATAGGGTTGTAGCCTCTCCCCAATGTTATTCAATCTGTATATTGAGCAAGCAGTAAAGGAAACAAAAGAAAAATTCGGAGTAGGTATTAAAATTCATGGAGATGAAGTAAAAACTTTGAGGTTCGCCGATGACATTGTAATTCTGTCAGAGACAGCAAAGGACTTGGAAGAGCAGTTGAACGGAATGGACAGTGTCTTGAAAGGAGGATATAAGATGAACATCAACAAAAGCAAAACGAGGGTAATGGAATGTAGTCAAATTAAATCGGGTGATGCTGAGGGAATTAGATTAGGAAATGAGACACTTAATGTAGTAAAGGAGTTTTGCTATTTAGGGAGTAAAATAACTGATGATGGTCGAAGTAGGGAGGATATAAAATGTAGACTGGCAATGGCAAGGAAATCGTTTCTGAAGAAGAGAAATTTGTTAACATCGAGTATAGATTTAAGTGTCAGGAAGTCGTTTCTGAAAGTATTTGTATGGAGTGTAGCCATGTATGGAAGCGAAACATGGACGACAACCAGTTTGGACAAAAAGAGAATAGAAGATTTCGAAATGTGGTGCTACAGAAGAATGCTGAAGATAAGGTGGGTGGATCACGTAACTAATGAGGAGGTATTGAATAGGATTGGGGAGAAGAGAAGTTTGTGGCACAACTTGACTAGAAGAAGGGATCGGTTGGTAGAACATGTTTTGATGCATCAAGGGATCACAAATTTAGCATTGGAGGGCAGCGTGGAGGGTAAAAATCGTAGAGGGAGACCAAGAGATCAATACACTAAGCAGATTCAGAAGGATGTAGGTTGCAGTAGGTACTGGGAGATGAAGAAGCTTGCACAGGATAGAGTAGCATGGAGAGCTGCATCAAACCAGTCTCAGGACTGAAGACCACAAAAAAAAAAAATTATGCAGCGGCTTCCTGTCACCGCACGTTCTATACTAGCTACAAGTAAAGATGATCTTGGCACCATAGCCACTATGGCTGACAAAATTGTCGAATTTTCACAAATGGGGTCGAATATATGTGCTCAAACCTTACAGGCATCACCCACTATTGCAGTCAGTAAAGTAAATGATACCAGTAACGATAGAATCTCAAAACTAGAAACGCAGATTTCTGAATTAACGACGAAAATCAATGAATTGAAAACATTGTCACGTTCAAGAGGCAGCTGACGTTCATCTCGCTCCTCACCAAGTAGATCACGAGACAGGTCATGGGCAGCCCAGCGTTTTCATCCTAATGGAGCACTATACTGGTTTCACTTTAAATATCGTCACAGGGCAAAGAAATGTCAGAGCCTATGCTCGTTTGACCATCTCCCATCCAGGGTTCCAACAAACAGTCAAACTCAAAACGCTCCACACTAGCGGTGACAGGTGATCGGAGCCATCTTTCACGCCGTCTATGGCAGAAGTAGCGGAAGTATTTACCTAATTCACACTGGAGCTGACATTTCTGTGATTCCGCCTTCTAATAGTGATCGCCGAAAGAAAACAGATCGTAAACTTTATGCTACAAGTGGCACTGGTATTAATATTTCCGGAGAGCGTCTATTATTAGTTTGGTTTCAGATGGCTCTAAGTACTATGGGACTTAACATCTGAGGTCATCCGTCCCCTAGACTTAGAACTACTTAAACCTAACTAACCTAAGGACATCACACACATCCATATCCGAGGCAGGATTCGAACCTGCGACCGTGGCAGCAGCACGGTTCCGGACTGAAGCGCCTAGAACCGCTCAACCACAGTGACCAACTTCAGTTTGGGTTTACGGCGCAAGTTCACATGGAATTTCGTAAATGCAGATGTGCAGTCGCCGATTATCGGAGCCGACTTCATTCATCATTATAATCTTTTAGTAGACCTCCAGAACAGACGACCTATTGACACGGTAACGGCAGCAGCATCTGACACATTGATTAAGGTCTCGGGCATAGAAACAGTTCATGTAATGCCATCAGATCACAAATACGCTGCCATTCTAAAGAAATTTTCAAACTTGTTCCAAGAAAACATCCATTTTGACCTTCCAGATACCACTGTTTTTCGTACGATTGTCACAGAAGGACATCCTGTAGCAACAAAGGTACGACGACTACCACCAGATAAACTTAAAGCAGCTAAAGCAGAGTTCCAACAAATGCTTAATATGAAAATCTGCCAGCCGTCAAAGAACGCCTGGGCAAGCCCCCTCCACTTCGTTCCCAAGAAAGACAGATCCCGGAGGCAGTGCAGTGCAGTGGTTTACACTAATGGCCATTAAAATTGCTACACCAAGGAAAAATGCAGATGATAAACGGGTATTCTTTGGACAAATATATTATACTAGAACTGACATGTGATTACATTTTCACGCAGTTTGGGTGCATAGATCCTGAGAAATCAGTACCCAGAACAATCACCTCTGGCCGTAATAATGGCCTCGATACGCCTGGGCATTGAGTCAAACAGAGCTTCGATGGCGTGTACAGGTACAGATGCCCATGCAGCTTCAACACGATACCACAGTTCATCAAGAATAGTGACTGGCGTATTGTGACGAGCCAGTTGCTCGCCCACCATTGACCACACGTTTTCAGTTGGTGGGAGATATGAAGAATGTGCTGGCCAGGGCAGCAGTCGAACATTTTCTGTATCCAGAAAGACCCGTACAGGACCTGCAACATGCGGTCGTGAATTATCCTGCTGAAATGTAGGGTTTCGCAGGGATCGAATGAAGGGTAGAGCCACGGGTCGTAACACATCTGAAATGTAGCGTCCACTGTTCAGAGTGCCGTCAATGCGAAAAAGAGGTGACCGAGACCTGTAACCAATGGCACCCCATACCATCACACCGAGTGATACGCCAGTATTGCGATGACGTATACTCGCTTCCAATGTGTATTCACCACAATGTCTCCAAACACGGATGCGACCATCATGATGCTGTAAACAGAATCTGGATTCATCCCAAAAAATGACGTTTTGCCATTGGTGCACCCGGGTTCGTCGTTGAGTACACCATCTCAGGCGCTCCTGTCTGTGATACAGCGTCAAGGGTAACCGCAACCATGGTCTCCGAGCTGATAGTCCATGCTGCTGCAAATGTCGTCAAACTTTTCGTGCAGATGGTTGTTGTCTTGCAAACGACCCCATCTGTTGACTCAGGGATCGAGACGTGGCTGCACGATCCTTTACAACCATGCGGATAAGATGCCTGTCATCTCGACTGCTAGTGATACGAGGCCGTTGGGATCCAGCACGGCGTTCCGTATTGCCGTCCTGAACACACCGATTCCATATTCTGCTAACAGTCATTGGATCTCGACCAACGCGAGCAGCAATGTCGCGTTACGATAAACCGCAATCACTATAGGCTACAATCCGACCTTTGTCAAAGTCGGAAACGTGATGGTACGCATTTCTCCTCCTTACACGAGGCATGGCAACAGCGTTTCACCAAGCAACGCCGGTCAACTGCTGTTTGTGTATGAGAAATCAGTAGGAAACTTTCCTCATGTCAGCACCTTGTAGGTGTCGCCACTGGCGCCAACCTTGTGTGAATGCTCTGAAAAGCTAACCATTTGCATATCACAGCATCTTCTTCCTGTCGGTTAAATTTCGCGTCTGTAGCACGTCATCTTCGTGGTGTAGCAATTTTAATGTCCAGTAGTGTAGATGACAATCTAGTGGCATCACAAGATGAAGAAGAGTTCCATAGGCATCTTCAATTGCTTTTCGAATGCCTCAGTAAATTCAACATCAGAATCAATCTGAACAAATGCATTTTCGGTTCAGTTGAAGTACTTTTCCTAGGATATGTGATAACTGTAGAGGGGATTAGACCACTACCAGATCGAGTACAAACCATTGTTGACTATATACTACCTACAACAATAAAAGAACTGCACCGATTTGTTGGCCTCATTAATTTTAACCGAAGAGCACTAACAAATTCAGCCAATAAACATGCAGAGCTTTTGAACCTACTCCATGGGACTAAGAAAAATGATAACAGGAAAATTAATTGGACAGAAAGTCTTCGACAAGCCTTTAATGACCTAAAAACTAGCTTGGCATATTCAGCACTTCTGGCTCATTCATCTTCAAATTTACCTCTAATTTTGAAGGTTGTCACCTCAGATTATGCTAGTGGTGCATATTTACAACAAATCAAAGACAATAATCTGCAAACATTAGCACTCTTCTCCAAGAAACTGACAAATGCAGAGAGGAATTACTAAACCTGTGATAGAATTCTTCGCTGCCTACTCAGCAGTGAAGTACTATCAGTACATGCTTGAAGGACGTGATTTTCCAATTTACACCGAACACAAGCCCCTCACCTTCATCTTCAAGCAACGTTCGGACAAAGCTTCTCCAAGTCAGATGCGACACATTAGTTTCATCGGACAGTTCGCCACAGACATACGTTACACTACAGGGAAGGAGAACCTCACAGCCAAAGCTTGTTCACGAATTCCTTCAATCACTATACCTCGAATTGTTACCATGGAACAAATTTCAGAAAGCCAACGATGTGACGAAGACCTTGCACACATCAAGAGTACGACGTCCCTTGCACTTCAAGCAATATTGTTGCTAAATGGTACGGGACTTGTTTGTGACATAGCTGGAGATATGTTTCGCCCATATGACCTCAACAACTACGACAAGCAATTTTCAACTCGCTACACAATCTAGCTCACCCTGGTGTTCAAGCAACCATTTGGTGAGAAAGCACTTCATTTGGCCATCACTAAAAAAAGACGTGGAGGCCTGGACTTCTGCGCGTATTCCTTGCCGACGAAGACACACACCAACAGTGCAGTGGACCATTGTCCTCAAACAACAAGATTCAGTCACATTAATGTGGTCGTAGTTGGGCCCCTATCTCCATCACAAGGATATCGCTATTTACTAACAATTATTGATCGTTTTTCCCGATGGCTAGAAGCAGTTCCATTAGCTGAGATCACAGCAGAAGCAGTTTCATTTGTCATAGTCTCAACATGGATATCTCGTTTTGGCGTGCCTCATATCATAACTGCCGGCCGGAGTGGCCGAGCGGTTCTAGGCTACGGTCGCAGGTTCGAATCCTGCCTCGGGCATGGATGTGTGTGATGTTCTTAGGTTAGTTAGGTTTAAGTAGTTCTCAGTTCTAGGGGACTTATGACCTCAGAAGTTGAGTCCCATAGTGCTCAGAGCCATTTGAGTCATATCATACTACTGATCGCGGAAGGCAGTTAGAATGTCAACTTTTCAAATGTCTCACAAGCACACAGGGCATCGTCCACATTAAAACTAAAGCATATCATCCTGCAGCAAATGGAAAAATTGAATGATGGCATCGTCAGTTAACATCTGCTTTGAAAGCACAGATGAGTGATGGCTGGATTTCAGAGCTTCCTCTGGTCCTGTTAGGGCTTCGCTCCTACATAATCCCGCTAGTCAATACTTCACCAGTGGAAATGACTTACGGTTCAGCAATTAGCTCTCCAGCAGCATTTCTCAATGAACAGAAATTAGTAACTGACATCCCACCCTTCGTCTCCAAATTGAAGGAACCAATGAGGAGCCTAAGACCAATTCCAACAGAATGTCATCACCACAAGAAGACCTTTATTCACCCACAACTGATGACAAGCAAGTTCGTCTTCATTCGAGATTATGCCCTTTCAGAACACCACTTCAGCCAACATATGATGGGCCATATCTAGTCCTGTTTCACAATGACAAGCACTTCAAGGTGGAGATGCCAACAGGAAAACAAACTATTAACACTGACCAATTGAAACCGGTCTCCCTTCTGACAGACTATTCATCGAACAGTGTGGAAGACACAGCAGGAGACACCACTTTGGATATTCCATCACATTCCATTCCAAAGACGATCAACCTTCAGAAGACAACAGACAGCAATCAAGCCAGTGCACCTTCACCATGGGTCACCAGATCAGGTCAACAGGTCACCTTCCCTCGAAAATACATGGACGCTGTCACTGCGGAGGGAGTGTGTGGCGGACTGGAGTGTTAATATTTGTAAGTTATATTTTATTTTGATGATCATTCCTACCTATGTAGGTTGGGCTCAACAAAATATTTTCGCATTCGGAAGAGAAAGTTGGTGACTGAATTTTCGTAAATAGATCTCACCGCGACGAAAAACGTCTTTGCTTTAATGACTTCCATCCCAACTCGCGTATCATATCTGCCACACACTCTCCCCTATTACGTGATAATACAAAACGAGCTGCCCTTTTTTGCACCCTTTCGATGTCCTGCGTCAATCCCACCTGGTAAGGATCCCACACCGCGCAGCAATGTTCTAACAGAGGACGAACGAGTGTAGTGTAAGCTGTCTTTTTAGTGGACTTGTTGGATCTTCTAAGTGTCCTGCCAATGAAACGCAACCTTTGGCTCGCCTTCCCCACAATATTATCTATGTGGTCTTTCCAAATGAAGTTGTTCGTAATTTTAACGCCCAGGTACTTAGTTCAATTGACAGCCTTGAGAATTGTACTATTTATCGAGTAATCGAATCCCAACGGATTTCTTTTGGAACTCATGTGGATCGCCTCACACTTTTCGTTATTTAGCGTCAACTGCCACCTGCCACACCATACAGCAATCTTTTCTAAATCGCTTTGCAACTGATACTGGTCTTGGGATGACCTTACTAGACGGTAAATTACAGCATCATCTGCGAACAACCTAAGAGAACTGCTCAGATTGTCACCCAAGTCATTTATATAGATCAGGAACACCAGAGGTCCCACGACGCTTCCCTGGGGAACACCTGATATCACTTCAATTTTACTCGATGATTCGCCGTCTATTACTACGAACTGCGACCTTCCTGACAGGAAATCACGAATCCAGTCGCACAACTGAGACGATACCCCGTAGGCCCGCAGCTTGATTAGAAGTCGCTTGTGGTGAACGGTGTCAAAAGGTTTCCGGAAATCTAGAAATACAGAATCAACTTGAGATCCCCTGTCGATAGCGGCCATTGCTTTGTGCGAATAAAGAGCTAGCCGAGTTGCACAAGAACGATGTTTTCTGAAACCATGCTGATTACGTATCAATAGATCGTCCCCTTCGAGGTGATTCATAATGTTTGAATACAATATATGCACCAAAACCCTACTGCAAACCGACGTCAATGATATAGGTCTGTAGTTCGATGGATTACTCCTACTACCCTTCTTAAACACTGGTGCGACCTGCGCAATTTTCCAATCTGTAGGTACAGATCTATCGGTGAGCGAGCGGTTGTATATGATTGCTAAGTAGGGAGCTATTGTATCAGCGTTATCTGATAGGAACGTAATCGGTATACAATCTGGACCTGAAGACTTGCCCGTATCAAGCGATTTGAGTTGCTTCGGAACCCCTAAGGTATCTACTTCTAAGAAATTCATGCTAGCAGCTTTTTGTATTTCAAATTCTGGAATATTCCATTCTTCTTCCCTGGTGAAGGAATTTCGGAAAACTGCGTTCAGAGAGGCTTTATCCCGCCGTAGCCCTCAGTGGTTCACAATCCCACAACAGGGCACATAAGTGCGTCCTCCCCACCACTGCCCCACAGGGGTTATTGTGTGGTTCTGCCCCTGTGGACTCCCGCCCTCCCCCTACCCCCATGGGAACATCTCCTCATACCAGACGAGTGCAACCCCAAATGTGTGGTAGAGTAATTATGGTGTACGCATTCATGGAGACAGTGTTTGTGCAGCACTTGCCAACATAGTGTAACTGAGGCAGATAAGGGGAACCAATCCGCATTCGCTGAGGTAGATGGAAAGCCGCTTTAAAAACCATCCACAGGCTGGCCGACACACCAGACCTCTACACTAATCTGACGGCTGGATTCGTGCCGGGGACCGGCACGCCTTCTCATTTGGCAAGCAGTGCGTTAGACCACACATCTAGCCGGACGGGCTCTGGCAGTATTACTCTTCAGTCCTCTGTGCTTAAAACGTAACTTTTGCTCATCCAGCAGTAGACCATTTTTCCCAGGACAGGTCTTCATCTTTTAGTGAAAGAGCAGTGCTTCGTTTATTCTTATTGTTTCAATTTTACCTATTTGTTTTCTTGTTGTAATATAAAAAACGAAGAAAATTGCGTTTCTTTTATATATAACCCTCATTAAATTCATCGTTTACAAATTTTAAAATTATTTGTAAACATTCCATCGTTTTTCGTTTCATAAATTGAAACTCCTTTTCCTTGTTGCATTCTATATTTATTTATGTTCCAGACACGTTTTTATGCTATCTTATTCTCGGAAAGCTAGCTGAGAAATTTGGAAATTGATATATTTGTAAAAATATAAACGATTCTCCAAAAACTTTTTTGCGGGTCACTACCAACCCACCCCTTTGGACTCGCACCTTTCGACAAAATGAATTGTCGGTCGACACAGAGCAACAAAAATTGGTTTACTATGCCACAGCAGTAACACAGGGTGTAACAGAAAGGTATGACAACACTATTCAGAAACATTCCTCACATGTAATGGAAGAAAAGATGTTACGTGGACATGGATCTGGAAATGCTTTATTTCCATCTTAGAGCTCATTTTCTACAACACTTGGCTGACAGAAGCAAACCGAGCAGCTGCCATGTTGATTTAGAGTTTGCAAAGCTATTGGTGGTTTTCATATTTATACTTGTGTATTACAAAAATCCCCCCCATGAACCATGAACCTTGCCATTGGTGGGGAGGCTTGCATGCCTCAGCGATACAGATGGTCGTACTGTAGGTGCAACCACAACGGAGGGGTATCTGTTGAGAGGCCAGACAAACGTGTGGTTCCTGAATAGGGGCAGCAGCCTCATCAGCAGTTGCAGGGGCAACAGTCTGGATGATTGACTGATCTGGCCTTGTAACACTAACCAAAATGGCCTTGCTGTGCTGGTACTGAGAACGGCTGAAAGCAAGGGGAAACTACAGCCGTAATTTTTCCCGAGGGCATGCAGCTTTATTGTATGGTTAAATGATGATGGCATCCTCTTGGGTAAAATATTCCGGAGGTAAAATAGTCCCCCATTCGGATCCCCGGGCGGGGACTACTCAAGAGGACGTCGTTATCAGGAGAAAGAAAACTGGCATTCTACAGATCGGAGCATGAAATATCAGATCCCTTAATCGGACAGGTAGGTTAGAAATTTTAAAAAGGGGAATGGATAGGTTAAAGTTAGATATAGTGGGAATTAGTGAAGTTTGGTGGCAGGAGGTGAATATGGATTGGGGTTAAGAAATGAAAGAAGAAGCTGTCTAGTAGAATTTTGCATCATAGCTAACACTTGGTTCAAGAATCACAAAAGAAGGTTGTATACATGGAAGAAACCTGGAGATACTAGTAGGTATCAGATGGATTATATAATGGTAAGAGAGAGATTTAAGAACCAAGTTTTAAACTGTAAGACATTTCCAGGGGCAGATGTGGACTCTGATCACAATCTATTGGTTATGAACTGCAGATTAAAACTGAAGAAACTGCAAAAAGGTGGGAATTTAAGGAGATGGGACATGGATAAACTGACTAAACCAGAGGTTGTACAGAGTTTCAGGGAGAGCATAAGGGAACAATTGACAGGAATGGGGGAAAGAAATACAGTAGAAGAAGAGTGGGTAACTCTGAGGGATGAAGTAGTGAAGGCAGCAGAGGATCAAGTAGGTAAAAAGACGAGGGCTAGTAGAAATCCTTGGGTAACAGAAGAAATATTGAATTTAATTGATGAAAGGAGAAAATACAAAAATGTAGTACATGAAGCAGGAAAAAAGGAATACAAACGTCTAAAAAATGAGATCAACAGGAAGTGCAAAATGGCTAAGCAGGGATGGCTAGAGGACAAATGTAAGGATGTAGAGGCATATATCACGAGGGGCAAGATAGATACTGCCTACAGGAAAATTAAAGAGACCTTTGGAGAGAAGAGAGCCACTTGTATGAATATCAAGAGCTCAGATGGAAACCCAGTTTTAAACAAAGAAGGGAAAGCAGAAAGGTGGAAGGAGTCTATACAAGGGCGATGTACTTGAGGACAATATTATAGAAATGGAAGAGGATGTAGATGAAGATGAAATGGGAGATACGATACTGCGTGAAGAGTTTGACAGAGCACTGAACGACCTGAGTCGAAACAAGGCCCCGGGAGTAGACAACATTCCATTAGAACTACTGACGGCCTTGGGAGAGCCACTCCTCACAAAACTCTACCATCTGGCTAGCAAGATGTATGAGTCAGGTGAAATACCCTCAGACTTCAAGAAGAATATAATAATTCCAATCCCAAAGAAAGCAAGTGTTGACAGATGCGAAAATTACCGAACTATCCGTTTAATAAGTCACAGCTGCAAAATATTAACGCCATGTCTTTACAGACGAATGGAAAAACTGATAGAAGCCGACCTCGGGGAAGATCAGTTTGGATTCCACAGAAATGTTGCAACATGTGAGGCAATACTGACCTTACGACTTACCTTAGAAGAAAGATTAAGGAAAGGCAAACCTACATTTCTAGCATTTGTAGACTTAGAGAAAGCTTTTGATAATGTTGACTGGAATACTCTCTTTCAAATTCTAAAGATGGCAGGGGTAAAATACAGGGAGCGAAAGGCTACTTACAATTAGTATAGAAACCAGATGGCAGTTATAAGAGTCGAGGGGCACAAAAGGGAAGGGAGTGAGACAGGGTTGTAGCCTCTCCCCGATGCTATTCAATCTGTGTATTGAGCAAGCAGTAATGGGAATAAAAGAAAAGTTCAGAGTAGGCATTAAAATCCATGGAGAAGAAATAAAAACCTTGAGGTTCGCCGATGACATTGTAATTCTGTCAGAGACAGCAAAGGACTTGGAAGAGCAGTTGAACGGAATGGACAGTGTCTTGAAAGAAGGATGTAAGAAGAACATCAGCAAAAACAAAACGAGGATAATGGAATGTAGTCGAATTAAGTCGGGTGATGCTGAGGGAATTACTACTTAAAGTAGTAAAGGAGTTTTGCTATCTGGGGAGCAAAATAACTGATGATGGTCGAAGTAGAGAGGATATAAAATGTAGACTGGCAATGGCAAGGAAAGCGTTTCTGAAGAAGAGAAATTTGTTAACATCGAGTATAGATTTAAGTGCCAGGAAGTCGTTTCTGAAAGTATTTGTATGGAGTGTAGCCATGTATGGAAGTGAAACATGGACAATAAATATTTTGGACAAGAAGAGAATAGATGCTTTTGAAACGTGGTGCCACAGAAGAATGCAGAAGATTAGATGGGTAGATCACATAACTAATGAGGAGGTATGGAAGTGAAACATGGACAATAAATATTTTGGACAAGAAGAGAATAGATGCTTTTGAAACGTGGTGCCACAGAAGAATGCAGAAGATTAGATGGGTAGATCACATAACTAATGAGGAGATATTGAATAGAATTGGGGAGAAGAGGAGTTTGTGGCACAACTTGACTAGAAGAAGGGATCGGTTGGTAGGACATGTGCTGAGGCATCAGGGGATCACAAATTTAGCATTGGAGGGCAGTGTGGAGGGTAAAAATCGTAGAGGGAGACCAAGAGATGAATACACTAAGCAGATTCAGAAGGTTGTAGGTTGCAGTAAGTACTTGGAGATGAAGAAGCTTGCACAGGATAGAGTAGCATGGAGAGGTGCATCAAACCAGTCTCAGGACTGAAGACCACAACAACAACAAATTACAAAAAATATACTGTTTCAGTGATATGCCCATTGCAGATTTCTCTGTAATGTATCATTTTTAGTATGGTTTGTTGTCAGAGCCGGCGCAAGGCACGTACCAAACGTGCGGTCGCATGGGGCGGTACTTTCCCGAAGTGTGGCAAATCTGCACCCCCCCTTTTTTTTAGGACAAACTCAACATTCATGCCCAAGAGGGGATTCGAAACCAAACCACGGAGGGAGCGACCACGGGAACTGTGGCATGGAGCCTCGACTACCTGCCGGCCGCCCCAGTTGAACCAGGGGAGTTAGGAGGACTAATTTCTTCCTCGCCACTGTGGCAGCACCGTCATGTTTACGCTGAAGGAACAGGGAGGGGGAAGCAGGCTGCCAGCCTCTTACACGCCGCGCGTTTACTCACAACCAATTTTGCAGAAGACGAAATCTAATTTGGAAATTCGAATGCTATGTTCGATACTGCAGTTTCATCTTGAGCCTGAAGCAATTTTGCTAAGCCCTTCAATGGCAGCTTCCGAGTGTTTTATTCTTCCCGCATTATGGAAAAAAAAATGGTTGAACATTACTACAGTCAACCATGTCCAACACCTACAATGGCTAGAAGTACTCCGAATGGATAAATACGCTGAGAGTAATTACAAGGGATAAAGACATTGATAGTAAGCCTGGCATAAGTTGGGTTTCGACGTATTTTTGAAAATTTTTGTTTCCGTTTCTGAGTCATAGTCGGACATTTTGGTTTTTGAGCCATGAAACACCTGTCTCCGCCTGCATGAACAACAATTAAACTCTGACTGGCACTTTTGTTTGACAATACTACTTGCGCGTTATCAATTTGCCAACATTTATTTACTGTATAATGCATGTGAATCCCTGTTTCTTCTTAGTAAAGTACCGGTCGCTTTGATTCTGATGAAAACCTGAGAAAGTATGGTCTTTTAGCAACAATGTCCTCTCGTCCGCACAAAACAAAACGTTAATTTTACACCTTTTAAAACGAAAATCCATAGACAGAACATTGCTTCTAAGGGTTTCCTTACTAGCTTTGAAGCTAATTTCTGTTTGACAAAAGTTGTGCAGTTTTCGCAAAGTTCGCATTTCCTTCTATTGTTCGTAATGCCATAGAAATTGCTGCCTGATAATACATTTATCCATATCATCGGTCACATTCTTATTGTGAGCTTCTTACTTCTTCTTCTTGGACGCTAGTTTAACCGTAGCTTCGCTGTACCTCGTCACGTGACCTAGTTCCTGCCACTGCCGCGTCACCACTTCGCCTTTCCAGGCAATAGATATTGTTGCGTTCTCTGCAACGAAAACTACAGAATTCGCTTCGGTAGCTGGCCGAGGGAGTCAAGATTGGTCAGAAGCACTTTCACTGTGTTTCGTAAGAACAGAAGAATTGGTGCGTCCGCATTACTTGCAACTTGGGATGTGATAGGTGTTTTCCATGCAACGTACCATTAGTATTGCGCATGCACGTTACTTGTAAGTTAGAATATTTCTCCTTCAAGATTGCAGAATAGAAAAATTTAATTTTCTTATGATCTGTTACTTCAAAAATTGGCAAGTCGGCAAATAAGCACGCGTCGTCCCAATAGCTAGAATGTAAATAAGGCGAAGAAAAGTGAAGTGATACGGCGATGACTAATTCATTACCCTATATTTCATAATCAGACACGAAAGAAGTGACATATGGAAATTACGACAGATGTCGGATGTCAGTTCTTTGAAATGAAATACCGCAGTGCAGTGGTTTACACTACTGGCCATTAAAATTGCTACACCAAGGAAAAATGCAAATGATAAACGGGTATTCTTTGGACAAATATATTATACTAGAACTGACATGTGATTACATTTTCACGCAATTTGGGTGCATAGATCCTGAGAAATCAGTACCCAGAACAACCGCCTCTGACCATAGTAACGGCCTTGATACGCCTGGGCATTGAGTCAAACAGAGCTTGGATGGTGTGTACAGGTACAGCTGGCCATGCAGCTTCAACACGATACCACAGTTCATCAAGAGTAGTGACTGGCGTGTTGTGACGAGCCAGTTGCTCGGCCACCATTGACCAGACGTTTTCAATTGGTGAGAGATCTGGAGAATGTGCTGGCCAGGGCAGCAGTCGAACATTTTCTGTATCCAGAAAGGCCCGTACAGGACCTGCAACATGCGGTCGTGCATTATCCAGCTGAAATGTAGGGTTTTGCAGGGATCGAATGAAGGGTAGAGCCAGTGGTCGTAACACATCTGAAATGTAACATCCACAGTTCAAAGTGCCGTCAATGCGAACAAGAGGTGACCGAGACGTGTAACCAATGGCACCCCATAGCATCACACCGGGTGATACGCCAGTATGGCGATGACCAATACACGCTTCCAGTGTGTATTCACCACAATGTAGCCAAACACGGATGCGACCATCATGATGCTGTAAACAGAGCCTGGATTCATCCGGAAAAATGACGTTTCGCCATTCGTCCACACAGGTTCGTCGTTGAATACACCATTGCAGGCGCTACTGTCTGTGATGCAGCGTCAAGGGTAACCACAGCCATGGTCTCCGTGCTGATAGTCCATGCTGCTGCAAACGTCGTCGAACTGTTCATGCAGATGGTTGTTGTCTTGCAAACGCCCCCATCTGTTGACTCTGGGATCAAGACGTGGCTGCACGATCCGTTACAGCCATGCAGATAAGATACCTTTCATCTCGACTGCTAGTGATCTGAGGCCGTTGGGATCCAGCACGGCGTTCCGTATTACCCTCCTGAACCCATTGATTCCATATTCTGCTAACAGTCATTGGATCTCGACCAAAGCGAGCAGCAATGTCGCGATACGATAAACCGCAATCGCGATAGGCTACAATCCGATCTTTATCAAAGTCGCAAACGTGATGGTACGCATTTCTCCTCCTTACACGAGGCATCACAACAACGTTTCACCAGGCAACTCCGGTTAACTGCTGTTTGTGTATGAGAAATCGGTCGGAAACTTCGCTCATGTCAGCACGTTGTAGGTGTCGCCACCGGCGCCAACCTTGTGTGAATGCTCTGAAAAGCTAATCATTTGCATATCACAGCATCTTCTTCCTGTCGGTTAAATTTCGCGTCTGTAGCACATCTTCGTGGTGTAGCAATTTTAATGGCCAGTAGTGTAATATATTTCGACTAGCAATAGTACCAGTCGATGCCCGAGCGTGTATTTATTGCATTATTATGCTACTCCATCTCCTTATTCTTCCTCTCTCCATTGTCTTCCGCCCCACTCTTTGACCTTTTCACCTGCGTTTGTAGTGAAATTCGGCCTGAAATTCAATTTCACGCGGTTCAATTCTTATAACTTCATCTCCTGAACAGTGTATCCTACAGTAATATAATTTTCCGTTTACGTGCAGTGGGATATCAGGAAATTGTCTGCGAAGTGTGTTGCAAATAAAGTTAGTACACTGACATCAACAGTTAGTTTCACGTAATCGTTCTTTACAGGCTGGATCGAAACATGTCCGGCGGTAGAAAAAGACTGTTTGGCAGTGAATATAGGAAAAAAACGCGCGCTGAAGGAAGATGACGATAAGCAGCAAAAGGATGCACTAAAATGATATTTCAAGCCAAAGAGAGAATGACCAGAAAGTTGACGAACACAGTACTGCGACCACCGCACACAGCAGCAATGCTGACGGTTGGCCATCCACAACATGTTCAACAGACCTCGTCTGGACTCAAGACCTGCTTTGTGACGAAAGTTCCGAGATTGAATCATCAGACAGAACTGAAATTAGGCGACCCGATTCGGAAAATACCGGAGGAACATCAGCCGAGGTACTCACCACCGGAGAAGAGATTGAAGGCGAGTCTAAACTGGAAGACACAATTGACTCAAATCCCGGAAGATGGCCTGAAATTATTACCAACTGCATTCGAACGACTTTGGTCATGCGAGGTCCTCCCAACCGCATTGAGGAATCTGGAGAATGTCCTAAAAACGCGGACAACCGGCGTTTCAGCCCTGTGCACTACAGCTATTCTTTGAAGAATTTAGAAGAAGCAGACAGACATTGGTTGGTATACTCAAAGAGCAAGGATGCTGTGTTCTGCTTTTGTTGCAAACTTTTTACGTCATCTACAGTAAAAATTGCAAAGAAAGGTACAAGCGACTGGCGGCACCTTGCTTCGTATCTCGAAAGTCACGGGAAGTCTACCGAGCATTTGAATTCACATAAAAAGTGGATCATATTTTCCGAGGGACTGAAAAAGTCACGAACTGTCGAAGCCCGTCATCAAAGGCTTCTGAATACTGAAAGCAAACATTGGAAAAATGTTCTTGAGCGCTTAATAGCAATAATTCATTTCCTGTCGGCAATGTCTCCCATTGAGAGGAAGTACAGATACACTCTTTCAGCCTGACAGCGGAAACTTCTTGAAACTCGTTGAATTATTCGGAATGTTCAACACTGTGATGATGGAGCACCTGCACAGAACAAAGTAAGGTGAGAAGAAGGGTCATCATTATCTTGGAAAAGAAACACAGAATGAAATAATTCATCTTATTGAATCATCTATAACCAACAACGTTCTATTAATGATGAAATCTGCAACGTATTACAGTATAATTCTGGACTGCACACCAGATACTTCAAAAGTTGAGCAGATGACAGTTGTGGTACGTTTCATCCAGGAGACAAGACTCGACAGGGTATACGATGTCTGAATTCGGGAGCATTTCCTGGGATTTCTTACAGTGCCCGATTCTTCAAGCTCCACTTTGATGGAGGTTGTACTCAAGTTCTTGGAAGATAAAAAAATCCTATTCTGTAATATGAGAGGGCAAGGATATGGCAATGTAGCAAACATGAAAGGAAAGAAGTTTGGTCTCCAGAAAGGAATTTCAGATATGAAAAAGAGAGCATTTTATGTACCATGTAGCAGTCACTCATTGAATCTTGTTTAAACGATGCCGATATGTCTTCTAAATATGCTGTTTCCATGTTTTCGACAGTGAAAAGCTTGTAGGACTTCTTTTCGTCCTCTGTTCAACGTTGTGATGTCTTGAAGAAGTATCTGCCTAACCTGTCGCTGAAGCCACTGAGCGATACTAGGGGGAAAGTTGCATTGATGCACTTACTCCCTTGAGGTTTCAAATTGGAGGCGTTTATGATGCACTGGTTCAGATATCAGAATAATTCGATGGCATGACCGCTCACGAAGCAACGTCACTTGTGAATCAAATAAAAACTTACACCTTTCTCACTTCTCTGGTAAACTGGTACGACGTTCTGCTTCACATCAGTGTAGTCAGTAAGACCCTCCAGACCATTGACATAAATGTTTCTGAGACAGTGGAAATGCTTGAAAAAACGAAAGCATATTTTGAGACATGCAGAACAGAAGAAAAGTTTGTGTCTTTCCTGACGGATTCCAAAGAATTAGAGCTAGAAGATCTAATGTTACCACAGATAAGTGTTTCCCGGCAACGAAGTAAGAAGCCAATACACTTTACTTATGAATGAAGGGATGAGACAATAGATGACCCAACAAAACGTTGCAACATTGAATTCTACTATTATCTTTTAGATATAGTAACCACATCTTTGGATGAGAGATTCAATCAACTGAAATCTCATTGTGATATTTTGATTTTCTCTACGACATCGGCGAGCTGAAGAATGCACCTCCTGACAGCCTGGACACAAAGTGTAGAAACCTCGCAGCGATTTTGCAAGATCTTGAGTCAAGCAACATTGATGCACTGGAGTTGAGGGAAGAACTAAAAGTGCTTTCAACATTGTTGAAACCTGGAATAGGTCCAAAAGAGACTCTGAAGTTTATAGGAAGACATAATTTTTGCCCTAATGTTAACATTGCTCTGAGAATTCTCCTAACACTCCCAGTGACTGTTGCGAGTGGAGAGAGGAGTTTCTCAAAACTGAAATTGATAAAGATCAACGATGAGCCAAACTCGTTTGAATTATCTTGCAACAATATCGATTGAGCACGAGCTTGCAGAGGACTTAAATTACACACATCGTGTGAAAGAGTTTGCAAATGGTTCAAATGGCTCTGAGCACTATGGGACTCAACTGCTGAGGTCATTAGTCCCCTAGAACTTAGAACTAGTTAAACCTAACTAACCTAAGGACATCACAAACATCCATGCCCGTGGCAGGATTCGAACCTGCGATCGTAGCGGTCTTGCGGTTCCAGACTGCAGCGCCTTTAACCGCACGGCCACTTCGGCCGGCTAAAGAGTTTGCACAAGCAAAAGCTAGGAAGATTCAATTTGTCTAGTATTTTTTTTTAATTTTTATATTATGATCAGTGTCTTGGTTATTTACTGTGTTGTTTCTTATTTTGTTCAACATTAAATAGTTATTGTAAATATTATTGTTCAAACCAAATTATCATTAAATTGTAAATACATTTTGTTTTCCGATGAATACAGTAATTGTTCACAACCATTGAAAAATGTTTATTTACGTCAACTGTAAGTTCATGCCGCACAGGATTAGCTGAGCTGTCTTAAGGCGCTGCAGTCATGGACTGTGCTGCTGGTCCCAGTGGAGGCTCAAGTCCTCCCTTGCGCATGGGTGTGTGTGTTTCTCCTTAGGATAATATAGGTTAAGTAGTGTGTAAGCTTAGGGACTGATGACCTTAGCAGTTAATTCCCATAAGATTTCACACACATTTGAACATTTTTGTGAATTCACAAGGCTTATTAAAATTAGCTACATTTCTTCAATCAGGTTTGACTCCACTTTTGAACTTGTGCCCAGTGACTGTTTTGTACAAATCTGTAGAGAATGTCACCAATCAGTCGCAATTTTTGTTTTTATTTTCCAGATCTATATAGATTTCGGGCACAGTGTGGCTATTCTCAGTGCTTTGAGTTATGTTTACATCTATACCGTCATGCTGAACGTAACTGTCAACATGACAGTTTAGATGTAAGCACATATTAAAAGCTTTGAGGCTGGCCACTCAGTGGCCGAAACCTAGGTAGATCTGAAAAGTAAAAACAAAACCTATGATTGATTGCTGCTGAAATTTCCTACAGATTTGTTTAAATAAAATTCCACAAATGTTCTGTAAAAAAAAAAACGGGGGGGGGGGGGAGGGGCGGCGGAGGCGGCGGCAATTTAGCAGCTCGCACTGGCTTGCACCGGCCCTGTTTGTTGTGCTAAAGTGTCAGGAAATGTGACATCAGTGCATAGAAAGAGTACCAAATTAATTTACAAGAATTTTTTTTCATATGAAATCTCTCATCATGCCTTTAAATGAGAAATGTCCTGATCACTATCCTTCTCACCCCTCTCATAGTGCTACTCTGCCGCCCACAAAACCTTCACAATATCCTCACCCATCCCTGCATAGCCTCTGCTCCAAATCCCTTGCCTCATTGCTCATATCCCTATAATAGACGTAGGTGCAAGAGCTGTCCCATATATCCTCCTGCCACCACCTACTCTTGTCTGGTCAGAAGCATCACCTATCCCATCAAAAGCGGGGCTACGTGTGAAACCAATCATATAATCTGGAAGTTGAGCTGCAACCACTGTGCTACATTCTACACAGGCACGACACTCGACAACCTGTCTACCTGCATGAATGGCTACTGACAAACTGCATCCAATAAACAGCTGGACCACCCAGTTTCTGAACATGCTGCCCAATACAATGTGCTTCACTTCGATGACTACTTCACAGCCTGCGCCATCTGGATCCTTTCCACTGACACCAACTTTTCTGAATTGTGCAGGTGGGAATTGTCTCTGCAATATATTCTACATTTTTGAAAGCCCCTGGCGTCAATCTCTGCTAGGCCCTGTCCTTCAGCCACCTATCCCCTTGCCTTTCCCCTTTCCAGCACTACATAGCCTTCTATTCCACCAATGCACCCACTAGCCTCTCTCTTTTTTCCCCTCCTCTACCTCTCTCCTCTCCCACTCCTCTCGCCACCCCCCCCCCCCCTTCTGCTCAACCTCCCACCTGCACCTAGTAGCCCTGCCCTGTCCCCACCATGTCCCTTCAAGCTCTCAAAAGGAGCACTACACCTTCTCCCACCCATACCTTGCTATCTACCCTTCTCACCACCCAAAACTATTTCTTCCACAGATTGCTTCTTCCATCAGGCGCTGTTGCTGTGCACAGTCCTGCTTCAGGGTGTGATGTATAAATTTTATATATATAAATTTATGGTGCCTACAGTGTCGCGTCTTTCAGTGCCACACAATTTTTTATTTTTAAGGGGATCACTTAAGACTATTTCCATGGGTTTGCCCCTCAAATTTCTCCCTTATATCACAAAATTGTCGTCTGATGTAGTAAAATCTGAAAAAATAAATTCCTTTTAAAGCACAGTTTCGTATATAATTTATATTCTGAACCTTACACCAATGTCACAGAACAAATCCTACATCGAGAATACTTTACACAAGCTTCTGATAATTATTACAGTATTTAAAGAACATCAAAATATGAACAGGCTGAAATGAACAAACAGTACATGAGACTACGTTAATCAATTCAACTGTAAAAAGTTAAGGAGCATATTATTAGCAAAATGAGAAATATGCAAAAGTGAAATGCCAAAATGAGCACTTCTCAGTTGGGAGTAAATCAAAACAATGAGAATGCCTGAAAGAGAGCACAATAACATGACCCATAAACGAATAAGAGCTAAGCAACTAAGCAAATGAGAATATAGGCAAAAATGAGAGGCCAGCAAAATGAGAGCTGGCCGAACTCCATCGGCACTTACATACGGTCGCGCTCGTGGCAACACCTCGCGGCCCGTACGCAACATGCGTGCCTGCGACCGCAATGCACTCTTAGTACTCACGGCGGCGTCTAGCAGCCCGTACACAAGTTGTGCGATTGCTGTCGCAGTTCGACCCTTAATCTATGATGCTAAAAGAGCCCAGAGGCTTTGGTTATGTGCATGTGATTTGTGCTTGTGTGGATGTGTGTGTGTGTTTACCACTTTGAAAGAAGGCCCTTTGGCCAAAAGCTTGAATGTTAGCAATCTTTTGCTGTGCCTGTCTGCACTTCAACATTTCCTCTGTATGGTCAGTAGCAATCTGTCATTTTCATAATATTGTCGCAAATAGTCATCCAAATGTTAGGCCCCCCGGAAAACAGCTTTGCCAGAAATGGGAACACTTTCAAATCATTGGCCACCAAATGAAGTTATTACTTCCCCACAGTGGCTGCAAACACTGCACTGAGTAATAAACAACTAAATACAGTTGCATTGTATTTACTTATATAGACACTACAAACACCACCGGCAGACATTAGTTTCAAAAAATACAACTACTGAATGAAGAAAATTCCTCAGGGTCTAGATACGAGGAGGGTGATCCCAAAAGTAAGGCCTCCAATTTTTTAAAAAATATAAATAATAGTTTCTTTAATATAAATTGTACATAGTTTTGAAGCTTGAGCATTCTTCTATTTTTCTGCATAATCACCATTTCGATTGATGCATTTTTGTAAATGCTGTAGCAGTTTTTGTATGCCAGTGTCATACCAGCACATCACCATGCTTCTGAAGAAGCATTTTACCTCATCTTTCACCTTGTCATCATCACTGAAGTGCCTTCCAGCCAAGTGTTCTTTCAACTTCTGAAACAACTGTTAGTCAGTGGGTGGAAGTCCTGATTGTAGGGTGGATGGGTACTGATGTCCCATCCAGACTGTTTGCAGAAGTTCCGCGGTTTGATGGGCATGTGGGGGCAAGCATTTTCTTAGAAAAGGCTTAGACCCCTACTCAACATTCCTCTTCTTCAGTTCTGAATCACCTGTCTGAGTATTCTTAATGTCTGACAATACCTACTGGCATCTGTTGTTGCCCCAGGAACCATGAAGTTGACCGACAATTTCCCCTTTCGATCCCAAAACACAGTGGCCATGACTTTACTGGCAGCCTATGTTCTTTTGAATTTTCATGGCTCGGATGAAACGAAATGCTGCCACTCACAAATGGTTCAAATGGCTCTGAGCACTATGCGACTTAACTTCTGAGGTCATCAGTCGCCTAGAACTTAGAACTAAGTAAACCTAACTAACCTAAGGACATCACACACATCCATGCCCAAGGCAGGATTTGAACCTGCGACCGTAGCGGTCGCTCGGCTCCAGACTGTAGCGCCTAGAACCGCACGGCGACTCTGGCCGGCCTGCCACTCACATGATTGTTGTTTGGTCTCAGATGTGAAGTGGATAGCCCAGATTTCATCAAGCATGACAATTGAATTCAAAAGGTTGTCCTTTTCATCTGCATAGTGTCAAAGAAATTGGTGGAAGTTCCAACATGTTCGTGTTTGAGGCCTTCTATCCACATTCTTGGGACCCATCTTACACACAACTTCTGAAATTTACTTCAGTTAATGTTTGGTGAATGGTGCTTGGTGAAACCTTAGGAACAACATTGCAGAGCTCGTTGAGAGTGATTGGCTGATCTTGAAGCATGATTTGTTCAACGTCTGTGACTGCCTCTTCGGGAATTGGTGGTCTCATTTCTTTCCTCATGAATTTCAGTTCAACCATGTGAAAACTACCAACACCACTTGCAGACCTTTTTGACATCCATACATGACTCTCCATATACTTCCATCAACTGTCAACAAATGTCAATCAGGTTAACATTTTTTGCACTCACAAACCAAATAACTATGCCACATTCACACCAGGTGGCTAACAGGAGCTCCATTACAACTGGCTGCCAAGCCAGGACTGGAAGCTCAAGTGGATGTGTGGTGGGTTCTGTACAGATTGGAGGGAGCAAGGAAAAAAACAGCGTGGCCAATAGCCACCAAACAGTCTCCCTGTGGTCCCAGCACTTACTTTTGGGATTACCCTCATAGTTAACAAGTTAAACCACTATCAACTCATAGCTAAACTAATGGAGAAGCTCAGTTCAGTGTGTTATGCCCTTAGAAGCATCTGTCACAATGTCCACCTGAAGACTAGTGTGTTGGCTTATTCTGCATATTGTCATACCTTCTTGTCTTACGGACTTAAGTACTGGGACAGTGCAACTAAAGTAAATAAAGTGTTTGCTCAGCAAAAGTGAGCAGTAAGAATAATGAGTGAAATAGATAATTGTATATCTTGCAGATGCCCTTTTTAAGGATCTTGGCAGTATCACACTTGCTTCCCAATAAGTTTAAATCTTAATTGTTTTTGTTGCTGATAATAATTGTCATTCTTGTGAACCTTGTTAGCACAAAAACAACACAAATGGAGTTCCATAAGCAGGGAATTTCAGGGCGAGCTGGAATTCCGTAACCACTCATCAGCGACGCAAAGGCCCATAGTAGGAAAATGTGGTGTCGAAGCAATAAAACTTGGGCAGTGGAGCAATGGAAGAAAATCATTAGGTCGGTGAATCTTCTTTCACACTGTTTCGACTTCTGGCCGAGTTTACAACACAAAAGTGAAAACGATGGGGCGCTTTTCAACTGAACTGTGATGCAGTCACAATACGAGACACAAAAATTGTTTCCATGTAGACTTTGCCTCCATGCCCAGGGTTCAGAATTGAGTTATACAGGGTGTTACAAAAAGGTATGGCCAAACTTTCAGGAAACATTCCTCACACACAAATAAAGAAAAGATGTTATGTGGACATGTGTCCGGAAACGCTTAATTTTCATGTTAGAGCTCATTTTAGTTTCGTGATCAAATTGTAAATTTTCACAATCAACATGTGTGGGCTGACGAGAATCCGCACGCAATTGTGCAATCACGTCATCAACACAGATTTTCTGTGAATGTTTGGGCAGGCATTGTTGGTGATGTCTTGATTGGGCCCCATGTTCTTTCACCTACACTCAATGGAGCACGTTATCATGATTTCATATGGGATACTCTACTTGTGCTGCTAGAACATGTGCCTTTACAAGTACGACACAACATGTGGTTCATGCACGATGCAGCTCCTGCGCATTTCAGTCAAAGTGTTCGTACGCTTCTCAACATCAGATTCGGTGACCGATGGATTGGTAGAGGCAGACCAATTCCGTGGCCTCCACACTCTCCTGACCTCAACCCTCTTGACTTTCATTTATGGGGGCATTTGAAAGCTCTTGTCTACGCAACCCCGGTACCAAATGTAGAGACTCTTCGTGCTCGTATAGTGGATGGCTGTGATACAATACGCCATTCTCCTGGGCTGCATCAGCGCATCAGGGATTCCATGCGACGGAGGGTGGATGCATGTATCCTTGCTAATGGAGGACATTTTGAACATTTCCTGTAACAAAGTTTTTGAAGTCATGCTGGTACGTTCTGTTGCTGTGTGTTTCCATTCCATGATTAATGTGATTTGAAGAGAAGTAATAAAATGAGCTCTAACATGGAAAGTAAGCATTTCCGGACACATGTCCACATAACATATTTTCTTTCTTTGTGTGTGAGGAATGATTCCTGAAAGTTTGGCCGTACCTTTTTGTAACACCCTGTATACTCTGGTGATAAGATATTCAACAAGCTCCCATCTAACATAAATTAATAAACCGGGAGACCCTGCTAACTAAAATTAAAATTTTTAAAAATTCCAATAACCAGTCCTCCTACAAACTATCTGAATGCCAGGCTCAATGACTGAAACTTCTTTCTTTCTACTCTATAAGTCATAGTGTTCATTCTGAATCTTTGTGACATGTTATACTGTATTGTAAACTGAATTCTATTGTTACAGATGTAGGTTATTATTTTCTTTTAAAATGTGGTTGTGATCAAGTAAATATTAAGCTACCAATCAATGATAAGCAACAGCTATTCAGTGCAACTGAGGAACCAACTGTAGTGACTTCCCTTTTAATTTCCAGGTTCCATTAACTATCATAAGTACAAGTAGCAATATGAGTTATTGCCATGTAAGGAAGGTGTGTAACCAATTCCTTGTGGAAATTGTGGTACATCATATGTAGGTCAGATAACATGCACCATTCATGAGAGGTGTGTGGAACACCAAAGATACACACAGATACTACAGCCAAATAAGATAGCTGTGGCAGAACATTATACAGATAGGGACCATTTGATGAACTATAATGACATGAATATTTTAAAATCCCTCTTCCTTTTGGGATTTTGTGTTCAAGGAAGGCATAGATATTACATTGACCAATAACTTAATAAATAGAGGTACAGTAGAGCGTCGATTATCCGAAGTAATTGGGGGACATGGGTGTTCAGAAAACTGGTTTGTTCGGATAATCGAACTGTACATGTTTATTTGCCAAAAAGAAGTACTGTACAGTAAATTTATTCATAAAAACAGGCATCTCTTTTAGTATTACAAAGTAACATACAAAGGCAACTTCAGTAGGAATATATAGTATGTGGCACAGTTTATTAAACAAAAATATATACATATTACATATGCATTTTGCATGAACAATACACACAGTACACAAAATTAACGTTTAAAAAAGTCCTTTATTTTGGTCTGTCTAAGCAAGCCTACACGCTTACGAGCAGCTAAGCCACGTACTTTTTTCATTGCAGATATCTGAAAGTGGTCACTTTCATCTTGGGCTTCAAACCATCGCAAGGCAGTATCCAAACAAGTGAATGCCTCAGAAGCTGTTGGTCTACTTTCATCTTCACTTTCTGGAGCACTGATTGATGAGATGCTGGCGGCGTCATCTTTATCAGTGATGGCATTTACAATCTCGCTGTCCTGCACGATTTGGTGTTCTGGATCTGCATCATCAATATTCATCCATTCATGAACGTCGTCTTCATCACATTCGTGGCAATCTATTGCTTGGTTTGGGAGTGAGGGGGATGATGGACGGTAGGATGGGAGAGTAACAGGTGCGAGCGAGTACACAGTTCGGTTAAGTGGTCGTTCAGTTGACCGACGTTCGGATAATCGACACTCTACTGTAATGGTTTTAATTTGGATAAGGCATGGTGTCCAGCTCTTGGTTTAATTAAATTGCAGAGAATCTGTCAAGGTATTACCACCACTGAATATGCATCAATATGAGGGTGTGTGTCAGAATGCTTTCACCACAGGTGGCACATGGGTACCTCTTTGCCATTAACCAGCATCTGTGACCCGCATGTACAGTACTGCCACGGTGGATGATACGAGGCCACACTTGGGACTTTGTCGTTAGTCTTGTGACTCACTCTGAGGATGGCTGAATAGTATGCAGCCAAAATATCACTGGAACAAATAGTATCTGTGTGGCTGTTGCACTCCCAAAATTTAATGGATTAGAAACAGCAATAGTTTATTGTTAAAACTTGTACATAGTAATGTTCTGTGATGCCCTTGTCTTATGTTAACATATTCCTCAAGTCCTTCCTGATCTCAGAAGGTTCTCCTTCTCAATAGGATTACTGTTACAATATCACAGTATCTGTAAAAAATATAAAATGAAATAAATAAATGAATAAAAAAAGGAGTATCTCAATGGATTAAAAAGTTGACCATAGAGCATAACGAAAAATATTCAGCTCCTTGCATACTGTTACTATTCCTGAAATATTTCTATATGTTAATACAAGTGACATCTGTGTGGTATTTACTTTCTCTTCAGGTTTTTGAATGGCATCATCTCTGACATGGTACCAGTGAGAGATGACTTCATGCGCAATTGTAGCTCACCGGCCAAAAGCAACTACTTCATGTTCGTCGGCTACTACAGGAAGTGGATCATGGGTACCATAGTGAACAACACTCCTACTCAGGAAGAGGAAAGCAACGAGATACCCCACGGCCACCGCCGCCCACAAGCAGCCAGTGCGGTGCCCGCTCCCACCCCCACTCCACCTGTGGGTGGGCTCTCACTGTGCCTATGTTCGCTGCTCTACTCCACTGTTCTCAATAAATGAAGTGTCCGTGTCCTGCAGCTGGTCTCATTTCCATTCCAAACTACCAATTAGCGTGACTCTTATGAGGAACTATTTTTAAAGATTTTCTATATTTTTCCTTGAACTGTCCTCCACTTTATTTCCATTACATGTAAAAGTAACCTGTGTGAAATGTGGGCTTGAAATGATTGCAGGTTCAATTGCTGCACTTCAAACTTAAGTTCCAGTCTGACAATAAATAATGGGTGATGTAATTCAGTAAATTTTATAGCACCTACATTAAAAATGGAGGCTGCAGTTGTTTTTCTCATATTGTCAGGCAATCTGCCATGCACTATCTACAAAATGATTTACACACAATGCAGTATGTAACCTTAAAACATTCATTACAAACTTCTAACGTAATGTAACACAGTCTTGACACCACAAACTCCATTACAACATTGAGGGACATTTGGCTACAACTATGCTTGAAGAAGCTAGACACGAAGCCCATGCCTACTACAGTGGTACAGGTTTATATGCCAACTAGCTCTGTGGATGATGAAGAAATCGATGAAATGTATGATTAGATAAAAGAAATTATTCAGATAGTGAAGGAAGACGAAAATTTAGTAGTCATGGGTGACTGGAATTCGAGAGTAGGAAAAGGAAGAGAAGGAAACATAGTAGGTGAATATGGACTGGGGGTAAGAAATGAAAGAGGAAGCCATCTGGAAGAATTTTAGACAGAGTATAACGTAATCATAGCTAACACTTGGTTCAAGAATCATAAAAGAAGGTTGTATACTTGGAAGAATCCTGAAGATACTAGAAGGTATCACATAGATTATATAATGGTAAGACAGAGATTTAGGAACCAGGTTTTAAATTGTAAGACATTTCCAGGGGCAGATGTGGACTCTGACCACAATCTATTGGTTATGAACTGTAGATTAAAACGAAAGAAACTGCAAAAAGGTGGGAATTTAAGGAGATGGGACCTGGATAAACTGACTAAACCAGAGGTCGTACAGAGTTTCAGGTAGAGCATAAGGGAACAATTGACAAGAATGGGGAAAGAAATACAGTAGAAGAAGAATGGGTAGCTCTGAGGGATGATGTAGTGAAGGCAGCAGAGGATCAAGTAGGTAAAAAGACGAGGGCTAGTAGAAATCCTTGGGTAATAGAAGAAAAATTGAATTTAATTGTTGATGAAAGGAGAAAATATAAAAATGCAGTAAATGAAGCAGGTAAAAAGGAATACAAACATCTCAGAAGTGAGATCGACAGGAAGTGCAATATGGCTAAGCAGGGATGGCTAGAGGACAAATGTAAAGGAATATCAAGAGCTCAGATGGAAACCCAGTTCTAAGCAAAGAAGGGAAAGCAGAAAGGTGGAAGGAGTATATAGAGGGTCTATACAAGGGTGATGTACTTGAGGACAATATTATAGGAATGGAAGAGGATGTAGATGAAGATGGAATGGGAGATATGATACTGCATGAAGAGTTTGACAGAGCACTGAATGACCTGAGTTGAAACAAGTCCCCAGGAGTAGACAACATTCCATTAGAACTACTGACGGCCTTGGGAGACCGAGTCATGACAAAACTCTACCATCTGGTGAGCAGGATGTATGAGACAGGCGAAATACCCTCAGACTTCAAGAAGAATATAATAATTCCTATCCCAAAGAAAGCAGGTGTTGACAGATGTGAAAATTACCGAACTCTCAGTTTAATAAGTCACAGCTGCAAAATACTAATGCAAAAACTTATCAGATGAATGGAAAAATTGGTAGAAGTTGACCTTGAGGAAGATCAGTTTGGATTCCGTAGAAATGTTGGAACATGTGAGGCAATACTGACAGGACTTATCGTAGAAGAAAGATTAAGGAAAGGCACTCTACGTTTCTAGCATTTGTAGACTTAGAGAAAACTTTTGACAATGTTGACTGGAATACTCTCTTTCAAATTCTAAAGGTGGCAGGGGTAAAATACAGGGAGCAAAAGGCTACTTACAATTTCTACAGAAACCAAATGGCAGTTGAGTTGAGGGGCATGAAAGGGAAGCAGTGGTCGGGAAGGGAGTGAGACAGGGTTGTAACCTCTCCCAAATGTTATTCAATCTGTATATTGAGCAAGCAGTAAAGGAAACAACAGAAAAATTCGGAGTAGGTATTAAAATCCATGGAGAAGAAATAAAAACTTTAAGGTTCGCCGATGACATTGTAATTCTGTCAGAGACAGCAAAGGACTTGGAAGAGCAGTTGAACGGAATGGACAGTGTCTTGAAAGGAGGATATAAGATGAACATCAACAAAAGCAAAACGAGGATAATGGAATGTAGTCGAATTAAGTCAAGTGATGCTGAGGGAATGAGATTAGGAAATGAGACGCTTAAAGTAGTAAAGGAGTTTTGCTATTTGGGGAGAAAAATAACTGACGATGGTCGAAGTAGAGAGGATATAAAATGTAGACTGGCAATGGCAAGGAAAGTGTTTCTGAAGAAGAGAAATTTGTTAACATCGAGTATAGATTTAAGTGTCAGGAAGTCGTTTCTGAAAGTATTAGTATGGAGTGTAGCCATGTATGGAAGTGAAACATGGACAATAAATAGTTTGGACAAGAAGAAAATAGAAGGTTTCGAAATGTGGTGCTACAGAAGAATGCTGAAGATTAGATGGGTAGATCACATAACTAATGAGGAGGTATTGAATAGAATTGGAGAGAAAATGAGTTTGTGGCACAACTTGACAAGAAGAAGAGACTAATTGGTAGGACATGTTTTGAGGCATCAAGGGATCACAAATTTAGCATTGGAGGGCAGCATGGATGGTAAAAATCGTAGAGGGAGACCAAGAGATGAATACACAAACAAATTCAGAAGGATGTAGGTTGCAGTAAGTACTGGTAGGTGAAGAAGCTTGCACAGGATAGAGTAGCATGGAGAGCTACATCAAACCATTCTCAGGACTGAAGACCACAACAACAACAACATGCATGAATGCTTACATTGCTGTTTGCTAGATCATCACAAATTACAATGAAAGTTTCACAATTCTGAATAATTGAATAGAAAATCCCAGTGAGTTTTTGTATAAAGTTTCATATTCAATACAAATACACCAGCTAACTTGCTTAAATGTAAGATCCTATTTGTCTGAAACAGTGATTTATGTAAAAATGTTAATTACTTCATTATTATGTAAAAGTTTATGTTCCTATCATGTATCTGCAGTGATCTGGTTATGTATCATCTGATACATTTATTACTTCTTATGCCAGTAATTGAAATGTAGCAGTAACTGTGATTGTTTACATTACAGAGAAACTACAAAGAGCTTCATAGTACAGTATGCATCCAAGTTTATTGAACCACTAGAGTAGTTTTACTAATTACATTCCAAACTGTTTGTTTGATATAAATAATGCAAGTAGAAAACATTTAAAGCACAAAACATAGAAGTCATATTCTGACATAGCAACTTTCAAGGTATTGCAGATTTCCATTGACCTAGTACTGATCTGTTCTTGATGTACTGGCCTTTCCACTATCTTACAGGCTCAATGAGATAAGATGAAACCCAGAAAGGAATAAAAACCATAAGCTTAAAAAATTATTCCTTCATAATAAATTAATTTATTATCTAATTAAGACAGGTTGTTTGCTTCAACTCCCTTAAAATAGTGTGTCCTTATCTTGCACTTCACATGGACTGGATGTTGTGATGGGTCACCAGCTGCAAAGTGGGTAGCAAGGAATGGTATCAGTAATGGCTTCAGTTCATTTATGGCAGAGATTTTATTTGCTTGGGTATTATTCATGTGTAATAACTGCAGGCAAACTACCATTAGCCTCTGAGGAAATGACAATTCAATGAATAAAAGCACAGATTCTGACACAGAAGGTGAGAAACTGCATTTCCCTGTAAGAGAAAAAGATTACTGTAGAAGTACAGGTATGACTACATCATACATGAAAAAATTCCGAATGCTCACTCTGGAATCAGTGTTGACTCTAACTCCAGAAGTGTGGACTGCTGTTGCTTCTCACATTGTGTAATAAAAAAATAAAGTAAATAAAATAAAAAAGAAAACAATAGTACATTCTACAAGTCAACCTCTTTCTTTCATTTTTTTAATACGTGTTTACAATCTTGAGTTTTCCCTGATGCACCAAAACTGCTCCAGTGATACCAATCTTTAAGCAGGGAGATAAGCATCTGCCCAAAACTGGTGGCAGCATTTTATTTCCCCCATTTCCTCCAAAGTTTTCAAGTCTCTAATGTACACCTAGATAAATAACTATTTCAAAAAGCATGAGCTCCTCTCTGACAGGCAATTGGGATTCCAGCATGGAAAAAAAACTACTACTTCTGCCACTAAATTTGTTGCCATGTGTTAACTGCATTTCAGAATAAGGATCTGGTATCTATTGTGCTTTATGATCTCAGCAAAGCCTTTGATTGTATGTCATTTAACACCCTACTTGCAAAAACAGAATTTTATCATATACACAACCCAACTTTAGCTGTAACTGAGTCATATTTAAGCAACAAGAGACAGTCTGTCTCACTTGAAATTGACACTCTTTGCAGAAGAAAGTTGGGACTGGAGACCTACATTGTTTGGTCTTTGGTCCATTTCTGTTCATCATTGCAATTAATCATTTATCATACCACATAGGAGCTAATTCAGTAGTGTGTTATGCAGATGAGACAGCACTGCAGAATACACACCATGCCACCATAGAATTGCATTAGGCTACACAGGAAAAATTAGAATTAGCAATGAGTTGATTTACTTCTTATCAACTTCTTTGTAATCCTGATCGAACAGAGGAACTAATTCTGTGGTTAACTAAAGCTATATAAAGTAATCAGTAAAAATACTAGTCTTTTACACTGATTCAAAATGAAATGAGGAGAACATTTAGCTCTGTCTGCAAGACTGATAGATACAGTCTGTTATGTGAGCCACGCCGCCCCCTTTTTTTAACTAATTTGAGCCTGGTTTTATTCTGAGAAGCTCAGTAATGTGTGTAAATACTGTAAATGTAAATTTGATTCAAAAAGTACTTGAAGTGAAGTGAAGATCAGATGGACAGCAAGAAACTCTTTAGCGTGCAATCCCTGCAATGATAGAAGTTGTGAATCTTTGAGTATGGACTAAAAAAAAAAAAAAAAAAAAAAAAAACAGGGGGGGGGGGGGGACGTATTACTAGGCTGTCGCTCAGAAAGTATTGTTACATTTAATGAAAATTGCTATTTCAGTGATAAAACCAAGTAAAGTATATATAATAGTTGCCAAACATTTGTGTATACAAATTTTCTGAAAGTGAAGAATAGAAATATCTTGTTTTTTGGAAAAGGAGGTGAACTTCATTGTTGTCGCTGGCTATCAATCGTCAGAACTGTAAGTGTACAAAGTTCACTAAAATACAGGAAAGGAAATGCATTCTCTATATTTTTCATTCAATACATAACAACCTCTCATAATTTCTTAATTGCAGTAATTGGATTATGTTCTTGTATAATAGTATGGTGCTGAACTCCACTGACCAATTTTTATGCAGCAGGATGTGTAGTTTGAAGGAAGTTTATGTGCTAAGCAATCTCCTTTTCTCACGAAACCAGATTGCTGTTTGATCTTATTTACTTACAACAGTGGTCCCTTAGGTATGAAAAGCTATGAAAACTTGGGCTCAAAGCTATCCACAATATGGCCCAAGTAACTAACAGAGTCGTATTTTAAACCTTAAAGAATAATAACTTCCTCCAAATTATAATACATCACCAACTGGTGCAGAAACTGATCGTTCAAGGAGGCAGTAACCAAAATTCAGCTACCAGTTACACCTTAAAGTAAAAATCTCAATCAAAAATCAATCTCTCTCTCTCCAAACACACATATAAATATTCATATTATTAAGATAAAAATCATTTTATAAGTCACCAATGAATATCTGAAAGTGACATATTATGGTCTATTTCAGTCTTACATTTCCTGCAGCATACTGATATTGGGACATATCTATGTCAACAAAAATCTGAAAAAAAATGAAGACAATAATCACAATTATGTGCAAAGTGAAACCTGAGGAACACTGCCAACCTTTTTTTATTGAGTTCAAGATATTGACAATTATAAACTTATACAGGTGCACAGCATTGCTTTATGTGAAAAGAAACTTAAATGTATTTGACAGCAGAGAGAATATACACTTCCACAACACTAGAGGCAAACTGTAGATCAATGCACCAAGACTGCACTGACAGACAGCAAATTCGCATAAAATACCATTCTTAAAACTTTCTCCCTCATTGGGATCCCATCTTCCCCGAAACAATTCACATCCATGTCCACATTCTGATGCATCTGTGGCCAGTTTAAGCGTTGGTGCATTTTAGGATGACTCAAAAATTTAGCTACCAACTGAGCTTGCTTAAAATTGTAAAATGCCCCCACTGTGCTGCCACCCCAAAGTTTCTTAAATTCACTTTCCATTTTATCTTTCTCTGCATTAGGATGATATGTGCTGATGGATGATTCAATCTTCTCTTGTACTTTATGTTCAATTAAATCACTTATGTGCTTCTCCAAACTAGCAAAGATAGAGCCTGAAAGAACACTAACATCCAAATTGCTGCTTTACTCCTACACTTTTAACCTTACTTGTGTGTCTGAGACTTGTCCACGTACTGCTTTCAACTCCTGTTCAGTTATTTCTTTTATTGCTCCATCATTTCATTGAGTGCTAAATCACACTGTTTAATTGCCTCAGAATATAACTCCTCTGTTAAGGTAAAAAGAATCATTTGTAATTGAGATATTTTATTATTAATCTCCTGTTTTCCTTATGTGACTAATTGATGTGACACTGAATTTTGGTATCTGTTGTTTGTATTAAATTTTTAATTCTAATGTACTACTCTCTATACTAGCATTAGCAGTGTCTAATCTCATGCCCAGTTTCTTCAATCCTTTATATTGCTACTCAATTTCTCACTAAAATTTTTAAACCACTCTATTACCATTCACCTTTATGCCTCTCATAACTATGGACATATAATAACCATAATAATGTTTGTGTAGTTAAAACTATCTTAACACTGTAACAGTTCAGGCCCTGAAGCTGTATTACAACATCAAACCTTGGTTGCCAATCCACTTGGAGTATACCTCACAATGCAAACACCACTGCCAAAAAGAATTCAAAACTACTCAACTTGGATTTTATACAGCACACCAAATTTTTCTTGCATGGCTCACTACGTTGATATCCTGATGGGCAGCTGGATAAATGTGATAATCGGACTGCACTATTGAAGGAAGGTGAGTGCAACAGTTGTAGATACCACTGTTGAAGGTTGACGAACCACAAATGTGATATGCAGCAGCTGCTGTAAAATCATCATGGGACTGGTGACACAACTGAAGCCTCCAGAAGTCCTATTCAATGACCTATTTCATGTACTAATTAATTTATTCTTCAGCGTACTTGTAGTCAGTAGATCTAATGATTGTTCAATGACTATTCAAATCTTCTCAAAATTCCTAAGTTTCAGTGCTGTCAGTTGCTTTTGCACTGCAGCATAATCTTGGCTGTTGACCCCCATTGCTAAGCACAACAGTTATTTATTTACTAAAGATTCTTCCAATAAAAACTGTTAATTTTTTCTTCTCATCAGATTCTCATCTCACCTTTCCAGCACAGAGATGTTCTGGTTCTGCACTGGGTTGCCAAGATGAAACATTCTACCCAGTCCACATGTTATGTGATGTACTATACATGTAAATAAATTTCTGGTCTCAGTTGACTAATAACTGACTAATAACTCTGACCTCCTATGTTTAAAATTAACAGCTCAGAATAGTTGTGTATTTTGTTGATATAGACTTCATGTCTCTCTGCACCTCCTTCTGTGCTGGAAACTGAAAAGGTCTCTCACAAGTTCTGTTCTTACAAAAATTGTATGAGTCTTTTTCTTTAACATCAACATATTGACTGATTCATTACAGTACCTGAACACCTCATACAATACTTCAGAACTGTATCAGTTACAATTTCATTTGATATTACCTGACATTCATTCTCACATGAATGACAACTATCAGAAAAGTGACATCCAAAATTGCTTCTGATTTTTTCATGCCATTGTAGTGATTGTCATAGGAGTTCTTCCTGCAGGATATGCATCATATCCCTGAGGCAAGATCCAATGCCATGGAATAAACAGTCCAAATGGCAGATAGTTCAAAATGTGGTGAGTGTGCTACTGTCATCCCTGCTTACAGATACACAGTTTCCGTCCACTCCAGAATACCTCCACATTAAGAAACCAACTTGAAAATGGCATATTATACTAGCTCACTACTTAAACGCCAAAATTCTGACCAGGCACTATGAACCAGATGACCATGGGCATTTTGCTGTATGTGTAGTGGACTGACAAGGCAGCCAGTCCTCAGTGATGGGTAACCAAAAGGCACGCATACACACACGCCGACTGGCGTTAAGTCTGAAACAGGATACGTGATGAAAGCTATAAAGAAAAGAATGGAGCTTCTCGTATACTTAACTTTAATTTCTTGTTGTACATTGCTCTTGATAATACAAGTGAGACTTTCTCCAGATATGGTTAATGGCGCCTTGCTAGGTCGTAGCCCTGGACTTAGCTAAAGGCTATTCTAACTGTCTCTCGGCAAATGAGAGAAAGGCTTCGTACGTGTAGTCACTAGCAATGTCGTCCGTACAACTGGGGCGAGTGCTCGTACGTCTCTCCAGACCTGCCGTGTGGTGGCGCTCGGTCTGCGATCACCAGTGGCGACACGCGGGTCCGACATGTACTAATGGACCGCGGCCGATTTAAAGCTACCACCTAGTAAGTGTGGTGTCTAGCGGTGACACCACAGTATGCATGTTACTGTTGACACCTGCAAATAATATAATAGATATATCCTTCTGAAGAGGGGCACAAAGTGTCCGAAATTAGTAAAGAAATTAAATGCCTTTTATGCAATTGGTTATTCATTATTTCTTTATATACAATTACAGTTGCTGAGAATGGATAAAATACCAAACTTAAATACAGCTTTTATGGTGGCGATCATATTCATCAGTTCAGTAAATGCCATGTATATCACCAAGGTGATATGTTATACCACATGGTATATTTAGTTTCTAAACCTATTCCACTCTGAGTTGTCAATTGTTAATGAAGATTTGAATAAAACGGGTAACTACCAATTGTAATTGAGCACTGAATGGTCAAGCAACACTTAGATCAAGTCAGTATGTCTCAAATTCTCAATTTCATTTGAGATGCTTTGACAGAACAGCAACTTAAAGAAGATTACACAGATTATTTAGAATTAACTGTGATATTTTGTAGCAAAACTGGCATATCCGGTTCCATGGAGATATCAACTAGTGCGGTGGTCATCAAACATTTTTGCTCAAGAGCTAATACTGACAGTGTGTGGCACACAAAAGGCTGCATATGTCTCAATCTTATTATTAACTGGTTGTTGTTGTTGTTGTGGTCTTCAGTCCTGAGACTGGTTTGATGCAGCTCTCCATGCTACTCTATCCTGTGCAAGCTTCTTCATCTCCCTGTACCTACTGCAACCTACATCCTTCTGAATCTGCTTAGTGTATTGATCTCTTGGTCTCCCTCTATGATTTTTACCCTCCACGCTGCCCTCCAATGCTAAATTTATGATCCCTTGATGCCTCAAAACATGTCCTACCAACTGATCCCTTCTTCTAGTCAAGTTGTGCCACAAACTTCTCTTCTCCCCAATCCTATTCAATACCTCCTCATTAGTTACGTGATCTACCCACCTTATCTTCAGCATTCTTCTGTAGCACCACATTTCGAAAGCTTCTATTCTCTTCTTGTCCAAACTGGTTATCGTCCACTTAAATCTATACTCGATGTTAACAAATTTCTCTTCTTCAGAAATGATTTCCTTGCCATTGCCAGTCTACATTTTACATCCTCTCTACTTCGACCATCATCAGTTATTTTACTCCCTAAATAGCAAAACTCCTTTACTACTTTAAGTGTCTCATTTCCTAATCTAATCCCCTCAGCATCACCCGATTTAATTTGACTACATTCCATTATCCTCGTTTTGCTTTTGATGATGTTCATCTTATATCCTCCTTTCAAGACACTGTCCATTCCGTTCAACTGCTCTTCCAAGTCCTTTGCTGTCTCTGACAGAATTACAATGTCATCGGCGAACCTTAAAGTTTTTATTTCTTCTCCATGGATTTTAATACCTACTCCGAATTTTTCTGTTGTTTCCTTTACTGCTTGCTCAATATACAGATTGAATAACATTTGGGAGAGGTTACAACCCTGTCTCACTCCCTTCCCGACCACTGCTTCCCTTTCATGCCCCTCGACTCAACTGCCATTTGGTTTCTGTAGAAATTGTAAGTAGCCTTTTGCTCCCTGTATTTTACCCCTGCCACCTTTAGAATTTGAAAGAGAGTATTCCAGTCAACATTGTCAAAAGTTTTCTCTAAGTCTACAAATGCTAGAAACGTAGAGTGCCTTTCCTTAATCTTTCTTCTATGATAAGTCCTGTCAGTATTGCCTCACATGTTCCAACATTTCTACGGAATCCAAACTGATCTTCCTCGAGGTCAACTTCTACCAATTTTTCCATTCATCTGTAAAGTTTTTGCATTAGTATTTTGCAGCTGTGACTTATTAAACTGATAGTTCGGTAATTTTCACATCTGTCAACACCTGCTTTCTTTGGTATTGGAATTATTATATTCTTCTTGAAGTCTGTCGGTATTTCACCTGTCTCATACATCTTGCTCACCAGATGGTAGAGTTTTGTCATGACTGGCTCTCCCAAGGCCATCAGTAGTTCTAATGGAATGTTGTCTACTCCCGGGGCCTTGTTTCGACTCAGGTCTTTCAGTGCTCTGTCAAACTCTTCATGCAGTATCTTATCTCCCATTTCATCTTCATCTACATCCTCTTCCATTTCCATAATACTGTCCTCAAGTACATCGCCCTTGTATAAACCCTCTATATACTCCTTCCACCTTTCTGCCTTCCCTTCTTTGCTTAGAACTGGGTTGCCATCTGAGCTCTTGATATTCATACAAGTGGTTCTCTTATCTCGAAAGGTCTCTTTAATTTTCCTGTAGGCAGTATCTATCTTACCCCTCATGAGATAAGCCTCTACATCCTTACATTTGTCCTCTAGCCATCCCTACTTAGCCATTTTGCACTTTCTGTCGATCTCATTTTTGAGACGTTTGTATCCCCTTTTGCCTGCTTCGTTTACTGCATTTTTATATTTTCTCCTTTCCTCAATTAAATTCAATATTTCTTCTGTTATCCAAGGATTTCTATTAGCCCTCGTCTTTTTACCTACTTGATCCTCTGCTGCCTTCACTACTTCATCCCTCAGAGCTACCCATTCTTCTTCTACTGTATTTCTTTCCCCCATTCCTGTCAATTGTTCCCTTATGCTCTCCCTGAAACTCTCTACAACCTCTGGTTCTTTCAGTTTATCCAGGTCCCATCTCCTTAAATTCCCACCTTTTTGCAGTTTCTTCAGTTTCAATCTGCAGTTCATAACCAATAGATTGTGGTCAGAATCCACATCTGCTCCTGGAAATGTCTTACAATTTAAAACCTGGTTCCTAAATCTCTGTCTTACCATTATATAATCTATCTGATACCTATTAGCATCTCCAGGATTCTTCCAGGTATACAACCTTCTTTTATGATTCTTGAACCAAGTGTTAGCTATGATTAAGTGCAAAATTCTACAAGGCGGCTTCCTCTTTCATTTCTTCCCCCCAATCCATATTCACCTACTATGTTTCCTTCTCTCCCTTTTCCTACTGACGAATTCCAGTCACCCATGACTATTAAATTTTCATCTCCCTTCACTACCTGAATAATTTCTTTTATCTCGTCATACATTTCATCAATTTCTTCATCATCTGCAGAGCTAGTTGGCATATAAACTTGTACCACTGTAGTAGGCACGGGCTTTGTGTCTATCTTGGCCACAATAATGCGTTCACTATGCTGTTTGTAGTAGCTAACCCGCACTCCTATTTTTTTATTCATTATTAAACCTACTCCTGCATTACCCCTATTTGATTTTGTATTTATAACCTTGTAATCACCTGACCAAAAGTCTTGTTCCTCCTGCCACTGAACTTCACTAATTCCCACTATGTCTAACTTTAACCTATCCATTTCCCTTTTTAAATTTTCTAACCTACCTGCCCGATTAAGGGATCTGACATTCCACGCTCCGATCCGTAGAATGCCAGTCTTCTTTCTCCTGATAACGACGTCCTCTTGAGTAGTGCCCGCCCGGAGATCCGAATGGGGGGCTATTTTACCTCCGGAATATTTTACCCAAGAGGACGCCATCATCATTTAATCATACAGTAAAGCTGCATGTCCTTGGGAAAAATTACGGCTGTAGTTTCCCCTTGCTTTCAGCCGTTCGCAGTACCAGCACAGCAAGGCCATTTTGGTTAATGTTACAAGGCCAGATCAGTCAATCATCCAGACTGTTGCCCCTGCAACTACTGAAAAGGCTGCTGCCCCTCTTCAGGAACCACATGTTTGTCTGGCCTCTCAACAGATACCCCTCCGTTGTGGTTGCACCTACGGTACGGCCATCTGTATCGCTGAGGCACACAAGCCTCCCCACCAACGGCAATTTTCATAAATTAGTGTGTTATGAGCTGCCACTACACTAGCTATAGTAAGGGCATGATAAGTTGGCCAACCTCCTAGTACTTATCGTTAAAAGTCAGCACCATTTGGAATGTTTTGTGTCGACTGTTCTCTGTTTCAGATTTCTGCTACCCTCAATGATCTAACGGATGTGACACTACAGTTTCATGGTGAAATGCCATTGGTTTTACTATGGGTGTGATAACTTTGATTAATAATAATGTTCATACTTATCTACAGGGTGCGTCAAAAAAGTGTATTCACACTTTGAAGCGTCATAGAAAATTTATTTCCTGTTCTAAAATTAAAATTTCTGGAAATGGAAAGCTTAAAGTCCAATTGGAAAAATAAATGTACTTTGCAAATGTGATTAATGTTAAACTGGTGGCTTTCAGCATCAATACATTTCTGAGTACGAGTCACCACTGATTCTGTACATCATACCAAAGTGTCCAATGAGATTTCTGCACACACCGCATGAATCTCATTTCAGTGTGCCCAGGTTACATGGTTTACCTTTATACACCTCATGTTTTACTGTGCCCCATAAGAAGAAATCCAGTGGCGTGAGGTCCGGAGAGTGTGCAGCAAACTTGATTGGTCCCCTGCGTCCTATCCACTGGCCTGGCACTTTGTGATCCAGGTATGCTTGTAAGTCCCTATGATAGTGCGACGGGGTGCCATCTTGTTGGAAATAAAACTCATCATTACCGTGTAATGCACGAATGGCATGGAATATGGAGTCAGCAAGCATTGTTAGGTATGTTTCTCCAGTAACTACCTTCAAAGCGGAAAGGCCCAATGAGTCCCCTTGCAAACAAACCACACCACACATTTACACCAGGCAAATTCACAGCCTTTTCAATTGTAATGTGAAGATTATCTTCAGCTCAGTACACACAATTGTGCCTATTGACAGTTCCATTGAGTTTGAATTGGGCTTCATCCGACAAAGTTATGCTACCCATAAATTCTGGTTCATGTCTCACCATCTCCTGAACCCATTCACAAAATTCTAACCTTCGATCTGGATCGTTGTCACTTAGCTGTTGCACCAGCTTGGAATGTACACACAAAACTTGCCTTTCTTCAGAATGCATTGCACACTACTAGCACTTACATTACTCTCACGTGCCGCATGCCTTGAAGATTTTTGAGGCGAACACTGAAACAGTTCCAAGACCGCAGTCGTGGAATCATCACTTGTAGCTGTACGAGGTCGCCCTGATCGACCTTTATGCACATCACACACTGTTCCATGAATTTCGAATTTGTCTCATAGACGTGTAATTGTTAATCTTGAAGGTGGTTCTGTACCATACTCACTTCTCCACTGTCTTTGAACCGCAGCTACATTCTAAAACTTCCAGTAACACTTAATTATCTGTTTCTGCGCTTCAAAGCTCAAACGCATGTCCGCCATGTTGCAGTTACTTCCTTGCCACTGCTGCCACCTGTTGAAGAAACATAACATTACTTTCTCACAGATATTTAACCTTATAGAATGGGAAATAAATTGTCTGCGACAGTTCAAAGTGTGTATACATTTTTTTGACACACCCTGTATTTTTAAATGCACTGTTGAATATGAAACACCATCATAGAAGTTTGATATATGATTTTAATGCCTTTCTTCTACTCACTGCATTGTATTACACCCCCTTTAATTAATTAAATGCTCCTTGCTACATATTTGAAGATGACCCTACCTGTAATGTTACTTCTCTGTCAAAATTTGTACAGTAGCAGCTGAGCGGTATGGCAGTATGAGTTGCACATGCCCTTGAGCTGTCAGTACTGGAAAATAAAAAGTAAGACATTCCCCCTCTCACATCATCTAACCCCCTAGTGGCCATGCTACTAATCCCTTTGCCATTGAGGTAAGCGGCCAACTTTACTTAGCTGACAGTCGAATTCGCTAACCCCAATTAAAATTGCTTCATCTCAAAATACTACTGTCGCTGTAAGTATTTTTGTTTGTTATTGTACAGGAAAACTACACCCCTAAGAACTGATGTTAGCTGACTTGAAGTTAGTTGACATTTTTGGATTTGGTTGTTAGTTGCTAGATGCATGTTAATATAAAGTACGGGTAGGTAGGACAGCTTGGCTGTGGAAGTGGAAGGGTAGCCCACAACATAGACAACAGTATTCACAATTACAAGCACCCAAGCTTTAATGATCTTCCAGCAATAAAGGCTCTTAACAAGTCTCAATTGAGCAAGGACATAAACTTGGTTACAAACATATGTTAACCTTCAACCAGTGAATAACGCCAATAAAGAATTACCAATCAATAAAACATAGATAAAGGACTGCTTTACAAGAATGCTTAAATTAAGTACAATCATGAAAGCTAAGTTACAAATTTTATGTTAAGCCTCAACGGGTGAATAACCCCAATAAAGAATTCTCATTTAAATAAAACAGATAGGAAAATGCCTTACCAAAATGCTTGAATTGTGTAAAATCATGAAAAGCTCATTTACAACTTTTCTCACAAACTACTTAGGAATTTAAAATAAACAAATTTGATCCATTTAATCAGAAGGTAACTGCCAAGTCCAAGTGACCGAAGCCACTCAGAGCGGACGACCGCCCCAACGCTGGTCATCAACCAACATCGTCACGGCCTAGTGGCCACTGTGCTAAAACAGACTAACGTTTTGGTAAGCGACCGACAACAACACAGGAGTAACAGTGACTGAAAGTCTGCGTACGCCTTACAAAACACGGCACACCCTGAAACGGGAGCAGGCACAGCTGACTAGCAGCCATACAACCGCGAGCAACCAAATCTCACGCCGCCCGTACTAACACGGGAAATGATAGCGAGTGACAAGACGCCACGCACAAAGCAGCAACTGTGCCTACCCCTCGACCACAGAATGTGCCCTGTTTCCTTGTCTATGGTAATACATTTATAGCACACAAGAAACGATTTAATAATGGCATTAGTTCAACACAAGATCAGTTAACAGTTAAGTCCAGTAAAGATTTACCCACGGATTTTCCTTCAAACCAACTTCCGGACCGCAGGCGGAAATTAGTAAACTTGGCATAAGTTTTCACCAGACCGGTAAACAAGAAATCAAATTAAACAGTAGCCAAAACACAGTCATGATACGCAAGCCCTTCAAGACCTTGCTATCTTACTCACAGTTATCATTAACAGCGAAACTTACACAAATGAATGACAAGAAATTCACCATTGAAAGCAAAAAAACAACACACCACAAATGTTAAATTAATTTGCAGATGATCCAGTCACTGAAAGCTCAGTTTCACAAGATTAGGGCTAACCTCACTCGGCAGCAATACATTTGTGTGCATGATAACTAGGTTGCCCAAACAGGACTCCAAAATGTTAGCTGTCTTATTCTCGGATACTAGGCACCACCTGGCTAAGATAATCGCGACGAAAAAAAAAGTCTCTGAAATTACAGCTGCCTGCAGCAAAACAAATGAGTCAGGGTGCATGAACGTAAAGCACAAGCCACTGTTCCAGCCGGAGCGTAACCTTTTCAATGCACATATGGACAGAACAACACATGTGGGCATAAAGGGAGCAGCAGATGCGTACCGAGCAAACTATACTGCGCCAAAATACGAGCCACGTCATGTCCACAAACCGGAGCACTGCTCCCGGAGCTGGTGTCTGCTCGCTGGACTGCCGCACCTCTCTGTCCCCCGGAAAGCGATGCTAACTGCCGCCTTGCTCAACGTTCCCTTCTTGGCCATGCACAACAACTCTTCTCTTGTCACCTCAGATTGTAGCCGCAATGTCCGTCTCCCCTGCTGTCCGCCCCAGACTCCCGTACTCGTACTCACTCGCCCGTTAGGACTCCCTCCGACAGGAGGCGCTCGCGATCGCACATAGTGCCAACCTCAACCAGAGGAGTAATTGATAGCGTCTTATTCCCGAGAGCCACGCCATGGCTCAAGCAGGCCACAAAAATACTTGATTCAGCCCACATGCAGCCTTTGGGTTTCAGTTTGATTATTGCTATACTAGAGAGACACACAGGTAGTCTCAATAGAATGGGTTTATTTCTTGAACACAACTTTAACAAAGTCCACAATGTATTATGGAAGTAAAGTCCCTTCAAGTCTGAAATTAAACAGAGTTCTTCCACAAGTGAAAAATAAACAACAGTTCTCCAGTGGGAAACAAAATTAAAGTTCAATCAACAAGAGAAAATAATCATTTGATAAGTGAGAGTACAACACTCTTTAAAGCTGTGCAAAATCTTAGTCTGAATAAAGTTAAAATTTAACATAAAGGAAGTTTCTTAAATCTTGGGTTTGAAAATACAGCCTGTACACTAGCTTAAGTCACAGAAGTAAACTTTCGAAATACGAGTATCTTAGAGTTCTGATGGTCAAACAGTATAGAAAATTTATAAGACTGGCAAGGATAGAAGCACAAAGTAAAGTCTTGGCACTATCTTGTCAGTGAAGTAAAAACAGTAGAAATTATGCCAAGTCCCAGCTAGCCAGTAACACTTAAGAGTGTAGGTGGAGGAGGTGGCATGCTGTCCTGGAAGATAGTGGCCGAGTCCGCAGCGACGCATTGCTGAAATCTTCTTGTCGGTTGCTCACTGCAATGGAAGGGGCTTGCCAAGCTGTGCACCATCCTAAGTAGCTGCCTCGTGGTAGGATACGTGCGGGCCTATTTTTGGCCTGTGGCACAGCGGGCGCAGGAAGATGTGCGATGGAGTACATCGATGATTTCTACTGTCACCGTGCGTGCTGCCTGGAGGCCTGGCCAGAATGTTGTTGTTGTCATCTGCCAGTCTGGTGGCAGAGATGCAGAACTCAGATTTCCCACGGTGTTTGTTCCATAGGAGCAAAGCTCACAGCAACCTATAGTACTTAGACGTTGTGGCGTCCTGTTGTTATTGCCTAATGAATACGGTGCCATTGCAAATACATCATTTCATAGATTATCTTCAGGGTCTATCCATCACACAGTTATTTATTACATGAAAATATTTACATTCCATGACGAATTTTAAATATTAAGGAGATGGGATCTGGATAAACTGACTAAATCAGAGGTTGTACAGAGTTTCAGGGAGAGCATAAGAGAACAATTGACAGGAACGGGGGAAAGAAATACAGTAGAAGAAGAATGGGTAGCTCTGAGGGATGGAGTAGTGAAGGCAGCAGAGGATCAAGTAGGTAAATAGACGAGGGCTAGTAGTAATCCTTGGGTACAGAAGAAATGTTGAATTTAATTGATGAAACGAGAAAATATAAGAATGCAGTAAATGAAGTAGGCAAAAAGGAATACAAACGTCTCAAAAATGAGATCGACAGAAAGTGCAAAATGGCTAAGCAGAGATGGCTAGAGGACAAATGTAAGGATGTAGAGGCTTATCTCACTAGGGGTAAGATAGATAGTGCCTACAAGAAACTTAAAAAGACCTTTGCAGAAATGAGAAACACTTGCATGAATATCAAGAGCTCACAGGGAAACCCAGTATTAAGCAAAGAAGGGAAAGCAGAAAGGTGGAAGGAGTATATAGAGGATCTATACAAGGGCGATGTACTTGAGGACAATATTATGGAAATGGAAGAGGATGTAGATGAAGATGAAATTGGAGATACGATACTGCGTGAAGAGTTTGACAGAGCAATGAAAGACCTAAATCAAAACAAGGCCCTGGGAGTAGACAACATTCCATTAGAACTACTGACAGCCTTGGGAGAGCCAGCCCTGACAAAACTCTATCATCTGGTGAGCAAGATGTATGAGACAGGTGAAATACCGACAGACTTCAAGAAGAATAGAATAATTCCAATCCCAAAGAAGCAGGTGTTGACAGATGTGAAAATTACCGAACTATCAGTTTAATAAGTCACGGCTGCAAAATACTAATGAAAAAACTTTACAGATGAATGGAAAAATTGGTAGAAGTTGACCTCGAGGAAGATCAGTTTGGATTCTGTAGAAATGTTGGAACACGTGACGCAATACTGACCTTAAGACTTATCTTAGAAGAAAGATTAAGGAAAGGCAAACCTACGTTTCTAGCATTTGTAGACTAAGAGAAAGCTTTTGACAATGTTGACTGGAATACTCTCTTTCAAATGCTGAAGGTGGCAGGGGTAAAATACAGGGAGCAAAAGGCTATTTGCAATTTGTACAGAAACCAGATGCCAGTTATAAGAGTCGAGGTGCCTCAAAGGGAAGCAGTGGTTGGGAAGGGAGTGAGACAGGGCTGTAGCCTCTCCCCTATGTTATCCCATCTGTATATTGAGCAATGAAAGACCTAAATCAAAACAAGGTCCCGGGAGTAGACAACATTCCATTAGAACTACTGACAGCCTTGGGAGAGCCAGCCCTGACAAAACTCTATCATCTGGTGAGCAAGATGTATGAGACAGGTGAAATACCAACAGACTTCAAGAAGAATAGAATAATTCCAATCCCAAAGAAGCAGGTGTTGACAGATGTGAAAATTACCGAACTATCAGTTTAATAAGTCACGGCTGCAAAATACTAATGAAAAAACTTTACAGATGAATGGAAAAATTGGTAGAAGTTGACCTCGAGGAAGATCAGGTTGGATTCCGTAGAAATGTTGGAACATGTGACGCAATACTGACCTTAAGACTTATCTTAGAAGAAAGATTAAGGAAAGGCAAACCTACGTTTCTAGCATTTGTAGACTAAGAGAAAGCTTTTGACAATGTTGACTGGAATACTCTCTTTCAAATGCTGAAGGTGGCAGGGGTAAAATACAGGGAGCAAAAGGCTATTTGCAATTTGTACAGAAACCAGATGCCAGTTATAAGAGTCGAGGTGCCTCAAAGGGAAGCAGTGGTTGGGAAGGGAGTGAGACAGGGCTGTAGCCTCTCCCCTATGTTATCCCATCTGTATATTGAGCAATGAAAGACCTAAATCAAAACAAGGTCCCGGGAGTAGACAACATTCCATTAGAACTACTGACAGCCTTGGGAGAGCCAGCCCTGACAAAACTCTATCATCTGGTGAGCAAGATGTATGAGACAGGTGAAATACCAACAGACTTCAAGAAGAATAGAATAATTCCAATCCCAAAGAAGCAGGTGTTGACAGATGTGAAAATTACCGAACTATCAGTTTAATAAGTCACGGCTGCAAAATACTAATGAAAAAACTTTACAGATGAATGGAAAAATTGGTAGAAGTTGACCTCGAGGAAGATCAGTTTGGATTCCGTAGAAATTTTGGAACATGTGACGCAATACTGACCTTAAGACTTATCTTAGAAGAAAGATTAAGGAAAGGCAAACCTACGTTTCTAGCATTTGTAGACTAAGAGAAAGCTTTTGACAATGTTGACTGGAATACTCTCTTTCAAATGCTGAAGGTGGCAGGGGTAAAATACAGGGAGCAAAAGGCTATTTGCAATTTGTACAGAAACCAGATGCCAGTTATAAGAGTCGAGGTGCCTCAAAGGGAAGCAGTGGTTGGGAAGGGAGTGAGACAGGGCTGTAGCCTCTCCCCTATGTTATCCCATCTGTATATTGAGCAATGAAAGACCTAAATCAAAACAAGGTCCCGGGAGTAGACAACATTCCATTAGAACTACTGACAGCCTTGGGAGAGCCAGCCCTGACAAAACTCTATCATCTGGTGAGCAAGATGTATGAGACAGGTGAAATACCAACAGACTTCAAGAAGAATAGAATAATTCCAATCCCAAAGAAGCAGGTGTTGACAGATGTGAAAATTACCGAACTATCAGTTTAATAAGTCACGGCTGCAAAATACTAATGAAAAAACTTTACAGATGAATGGAAAAATTGGTAGAAGTTGACCTCGAGGAAGATCAGTTTGGATTCCGTAGAAATGTTGGAACATGTGACGCAATACTGACCTTAAGACTTATCTTAGAAGAAAGATTAAGGAAAGGCAAACCTACGTTTCTAGCATTTGTAGACTAAGAGAAAGCTTTTGACAATGTTGACTGGAATACTCTCTTTCAAATGCTGAAGGTGGCAGGGGTAAAATACAGGGAGCAAAAGGCTATTTGCAATTTGTACAGAAACCAGATGCCAGTTATAAGAGTCGAGGTGCCTCAAAGGGAAGCAGTGGTTGAGAAGGGAGTGAGACAGGGCTGTAGCCTCTCCCCTACGTTATCCCATCTGTATATTGAGCAATGAAAGACCTAAATCAAACCAAGGTCCCGGGAGTAGACAACATTCCATTAGAACTACTGACAGCCTTGGGAGAGCCAGCCCTGACAAAACTCTATCATCTGGTGAGCAAGATGTATGAGACAGGTGAAATACCAACAGACTTCAAGAAGAATAGAATAATTCCAATCCCAAAGAAGCAGGTTTTGACAGATGTGAAAATTACCGAACTATCAGTTTAATAAGTCACGGCTGCAAAATACTAATGAAAAAACTTTACAGATGAATGGAAAAATTGGTAGAAGTTGACCTCGAGGAAGATCAGTTTGGATTCCGTAGAAATGTTGGAACATGTGACGCAATACTGACCTTAAGACTTATCTTAGAAGAAAGATTAAGGAAAGGCAAACCTACGTTTCTAGCATTTGTAGACTAAGAGAAAGCTTTTGACAATGTTGACTGGAATACTCTCTTTCAAATGCTGAAGGTGGCAGGGGTAAAATACAGGGAGCAAAAGGCTATTTGCAATTTGTACAGAAACCAGATGCCAGTTATAAGAGTCGAGGTGCCTCAAAGGGAAGCAGTGGTTGGGAAGGGAGTGAGACAGGGCTGTAGCCTCTCCCCTATGTTATCCCATCTGTATATTGAGCAAGCAGTAAAGGAAACAAATGGAGAAGAAATAAAAACTTTGAGGATCACCGATGACATTATAATTCTGTCAGAGACAGCAAAAGACTTGGAAGAGCAGTTGAATGGAATGGACAGTGTCTTGAAAGGAGGATATAAGATGAACATCAACAAATGCAAAATGAGGATAATGGAAGGGAGTCGAATTAAGTCAGGTGATGCTGAGGGAATTAGATTAGGAAATGAGACACTTAAAGTAGTAAAGGAGTTTTGCTATTTGGGGAGCAAAATAACTGATGATGGTCGAAGTAGAGATGATATAAAATGTAGACTGGCAATGGCAAGGAAAGCGTTTCTGAAGAAGAGAAATTTGTTGACATCGAGTATAGATTTAAGTATCAGGAAGTTGTTTCTGACAAGAAGAGAATGAAAGCTTTCAAAATGTGATGCTACAGAAGAATGCTGAAGATTAGATGAGTAGATCACATAACTAATCAGGAGGTATTGAACAGAATTGGAGAGAAGAGGAGTTTGTGGCACAACTTGACAAGAAGAAGGGACCAGTTGGTAGGACTTGTTCTGAGGCATCACAGGATCTCAAATTTAGCATTGGAGGGCAGTGTGGAGGGTAAAAATTGTAGAGGGAGACCAAGAGATGAATACACTAAGCAGATTCAGAAGGATGTAAGTTGCAGTAAGTACTGGGAGATGAAGAAGCTTGCACAGGATAGAGTAGCACGGGGAGCTGCATCAAACCAGTCTCAGGACTGAAGACCACAACAACACCCACTAAGAGAAAGTGCAGTATGTGATATGTAATATTTTCCTTATGTTTGTGTTTGCATATGTTGAACTACAAAGTGTACCCTTTCTGCAGCCTAACAACCATGTCTGGCGTCCAGCATGTCATCAAAACTATAAATATGTGATTGTCGATCGTACACTCTTGCATGTGCGTGAAGTATTGTTACAGTACAGATACTGTTTCCTTAGTCCGTCACCTCAACCCTAAGCGTTGTATATAAAAATCAAAGAAGTCAATAGAGTGCATTGTGAGATGGAAGCATCAAATGAAACTACTGAAGGTGTTCAAATCAAGAAAATTATTAATAATGCAATTGAACTGACTGATTCTACAAAAAGAGCAGAGATTTAATTTGACAGACAAGTTCTTCTAGACAGATCCTTCATATGAGCATGAAAATTGTGTTTTTCAGAAAGTGTATAACTATTACTAAGCTGAGAGTCGTATATGTTCAGCCAATGGAGGTGTTGAGCACGGAGGTCCATAATAAATTCTACAAAAAATGAGGAAGAGAAGCAGTATTGTGTGCTCCAGGTTGTATCTGGGAGTTTCTGTATGTTTTCATGACAAGCAAAGGAGAATTCGTCAAAGAATAAGAATTTTTAAAAGAAAATGTGATTGTTGCAATGTTACGAATGTTATAGATACACATAGCTGTGTTTGCACTGTATTATAGAAATTTATACAACATGTATGTAGCATGGCAGATTCTTCCAATCTGTTATGTTTTTTCTACTTCCAAAACTAACTAGTTTTTTTGTTTGCTAATTTTTATCTTTTTTTCAATACATTTATCTATTGGCATGTGACACATAAAAATCCCAAGCTTTTATATAGACTCCCTTTCACTTGAGTTTATTGTTCAGGATATTATTTTAGTTGTTATGCTTACATTGACATAAATAGATTACATTAAGGTACTCATAATCTGAAAATAATTAATTGATATCCATACTAAAATTCAAAGCATGCAAAACCTTATGAATTAATGTCTCAAATGCAAGAAAGATGAGCTACACCATTTGAAATATAAGCATTGCAGCTTACCAGTAACACATCTTAAATTATCTGAAACCAGTCATGTTCTGAAATAATTAAACTTAAAAGTTCTGAGTATCTACCAATTTCAAGGGACTCGGTTTCAATTCCTGGCTGGGGCAGGAGATTTTCTTCACTCAGGGACTGGTTGTTGTGTTGTCCTCGCCATCATTTCATCCCCATCTCCAATGCACAAGTCGCCCAATGTGACATCGAATGCAATAAGTACTTGCCCTCAGCAGCCAAACTTCCCCGAATGGGGGACTCCCAGCCCACAATGCCATAGGCTAATTTTCATTTCATTTCAGATTCTGTTTTAACCACTGTTAGAGTCTGACTTTCGACTACATGCTTTTGTTACTTTAATTTTTCTGTACAGTATGATGTACAGTACTAATTAATTAACTCATTAATTAATAATTTCATGCAATTTATGCAAATATGCAATATCACACTCATACATGGTATCCACATCACGTAAGAATAACAGTGTTCATATATTTTTCTAAACTTTTAATCACCAACATTTTTATAAGTCAAAAATCTCATTAGTTCAGATAAATCATCCAAAACAGTAAAACCTGGCCTAGCCAATTTTCAGAGCATAATATAGTTTACAAAATAAGAATTTATTCTTACACCCATCTATAAGTAGTTGAATGTCATCCAGGTCTGCAGTTAGAAATCCCGTGAGTAAGACTTCTGTCTACCTGGTGCAAAAATTGTAATATGGGAGTGCAGAGGAGGTTACTTAAACAATTCCCTCAAAGAATAAGATTTGACAATATTAGACAATGTTCAAGAACAACTAATGTGCATTGGTTGGTTGGTTAGCTGGGAGAAAGCTGTGTTCCCTGGAGGCCTAAAGAAATCACCAAGGCTGTAGGCTATGTGGAGAAGTTGTCTCTGTTTCTAAAATATGTCTAAAAATCTAGTGCAACTATAAAATTTTTAAAAGACTTATCAAAACAAAAAATCAGTCTGAGAAAACTATAAAATTATGTGTCAGTATTACTAACCAGTACTTTTTATTTATTCATTCATTCATTCTCGGACAAATTTCTTTGTGTGGATGTCATCATTATATATATATACACAGTGATTCTTATTAATGTTTGGAAACCCCAAAGCAACATAGATGATGGTGTGACTAGTAATTTAATACAAGACACATGGGGCCACAAATGGGAAATGCCTCATAAGTGGATGACAAATGTTGAAGATATGATGTCACCAGATGATGTACCTTACCACACACGCAGTGACTGGGCTTGTTGACCCTACACTCGCTACAAGTGGGTACTGTTGCACATCACTCTGCTAGATTACTCATTTTTCAAACATCTTTTGTAAATGTGATTTGTTGTAAAATTAGAAGTTACAAAATTATTATTCTCACTGCAACCAAGCAAAAACTGTTCTTATTTTGTGTTTCTTTCCTTTTGACCCTCCTTTGTTTGTTTATGGACTTTATTTAGAAAAGAAAACACAGTTTGTTTACTGGTAGTGACAGTTCAGAAGCTTATAGTCATTTACTTGTGATGCAATTCATTATGTATTTGCTGTACTGTACTTTGCAACAAACCAGTGGAGACTGTAAGACCATGAATAAAATAGTAAATGCTACCTCAATGTAAACACATAACTGTGTTAGGCAATGTAGAAAAATATTGCCTGCCACACGCAAGACTCGAACCCTGAGTCCCATATGCTAAAGTTGGGCAGGTAGGCCCAGAGTCACAGTGGCATATACATGCTATTTTGTCACTGATCTACACAAGGCCAGATCAAAGGAACGGAAAGAACCTAATTCAGGCAAGAGAAATGAATCACAAGACTCTTCTACAAAGACACCTAAGTTTTTAGATTATGTAGAATAATTTACAAACTAGACATATATTGCATTGTTTACAAACATGCTTCTTGGCTACTTTGTTATTGGCCAACCTGATTATTTATTTGTAATCATTTTTATTATGTGATCTCTTTACCTGAGTAAAAATTATTTCTTAGTAAATACACTTAAAGATTTGTTTTAAATTTACACAATTTGTTTATGTTTTTTGTCTTTTTCAGTAGTTTATTATTTAGCTTAACTCCATGGTAAAACATAGTGGTTTGGGTGTTAACTTCATTCGTTCAATCCAGATACAGGCAACCACTGCATCTGGTTTGGTCGTTGTGTACAGAGCTGTTTACTGCATAAACTGCTCAGTGTTTACTGTACAAAAACTCAAAGCTGTGAAAATTCCCATTCTTAAACAGCTTGATGAAGTACACCCTTGCTCATTATGCCGATGGCCCCTTGCTGCAGTCTGAATACATTTCTTCACATTCTGAGCATTTGCACCTCAGAATATTGGAGTGTCAACAGCACCTCCATCGCCCACACCACTCGTTGCTACGTGGGAGATGACACTTTTCAAGCTCCCACCAGCGCACCACCAGGCGAGATCACATTCCTTCACGCGCTGTTCCCCTGAGTGATTGCGCCCCACACACACACCAACAGTGGATATGGAATTCACATGATCTCACCACCTGAGACTCTGATTAGCTGGTGCATACCCTTAAGCAGCCAGAGCTCAGCCCAGATTGTGTCCATCTGTAGACTTATGAACATTAGTGTCGAAGATTCCAGAAAGGAACTATACATGAATGTAGCATGATGCAACTAACCATTAATCATATTCAGCATCTTATATGAAAATATCAGCATTCTCGGCTACTTATTACTGTCCAGAAGCATCATTTGTTTATAACTCAGCACCACAGAAGAACCTATGGCATTCAAAGTTATGCATAAATCAGTTATCAAGTGTTATAGTGTAAATAAACTTATTAATTTGTTAAACAATGGAAATTCCAGGATGGAATGTAACAATATTGTGAAAAGGAAAGTTACTGCTCACCACATAGCAGAGATGTGCTGAGTTGCAGATAGACACAACAAAAAGTCTGTCACATATAAGCTTTTGGCCAGCAAGGCTTTCGCCAAAAACAGACCACACACACACACACACACACACACACACACACACACACACCACACACACACACAGATGCAACTCTCACATACCTGACTGCAGTCTCTGGCAAATGAAGCCACACTGCCACCAGCAGATGTCTGATTGTATTTATTGCCACTTTGTCTATTGATACAAGAAATATTATGTCATAACTGATAATAGAATGCATGTGTGCAAACATTGTTCTTAGGCAAGAGCAGTTACACCCTGCAGTTAATATTCATATATCATAGTGTGCTGTGCTAATTCTTTTACTGAATACTGTGATACGTTAATTAAATTTTAATTACCAGTCAAGATATATACTTAAAAATTTCATGCTAGCTACACACTCTACTGTTCAATGGCTCTGCTGTGATTGAAAACATTGGTTCCTGTTAGATCACCAAATTTAAGCTGTCAGATGAGGCTGGGCACTTGAATGGTCAACCATCAAGGCTGCCATGCCCTGTTGACCTACTAGGGTAAACTCAGTTCTGTGAGGACATTTGATGAGTTATTTGACCAAGAGGTAGCAGCTCAAGGGCACAAAAACTGACAACATCAGGGATAGTGGTGTGCTGACCACACATTCCTCCATAGCCACATCTACATCTGATAACACTAGGCAGTTGAGGATGACACAACGGTTGGGCCTTCGGAGGCCTTTTGGCACACAGTTTATTAGTCTTTTTTATATTAAGAGTTAGCGTATCATTTGCTACCCAGTTGCAGATCACTGTAAGTGCCTGGGCAGTTTTTGCTCCAAACCGTTCTAGAGTCTTTTCCGTAGCTATTACACTGCTGCCATTGGCAAATAACACTGTTTCACCTCATGTGGTGCACTGTGGGAAGTTATTAATGTAAATGGGAAACAGTATTGGGCCTAGCTTGCCTTCAGTTAACAAAATTTCACAGCTGCCAATAGACACATATAAAAATCACATATATTATCGGAGCTTTTGGAACACAGTTACTTCATCAGCAATAAGAGAGTTAACTACTGAGGAAGGTTAAAAAGTAAGGGCAGGTCAGAGGATGATTATTTTAATGTCTGACTCATACCTCTCCCTCCCAAGGAAGAAATTATTACTGTCAGAACCTAGGATAGTGTATGTACTTTTATATGAGTAGGCCTAGTGAAATTTTGTCCCCTTGAGGTAAGTACTTGTGGTATCTCATATCAGTGCCACCCCCACTAGCAGCATTCTACAGACAGTAACGGTATTACAAGCTTCCGTCGAACACCGACAGCAATCGCACAGGATCTGACAGACCCAGAAGAGTGCGTCCACTGAACCACACTGCCAGTGGCTTTGCATTATGAAAGCCTCTGCTGCTGCAGTATAGGATGGCAGGCAGCAGCCACTCAAGTCACTTGCACCCAGAGCCACATCACCATGTGACGCTATGCAGACACCGTCTAATCATGGTTCCGACACCATAGTTTGTGGTTAGTATGGTGACACTCATCATTGTTGACTATGAAATTGCTGGACTCTGTTTCTTGCTGCATTATTTGTAATGATTCTTCATTCAACCGAAGAAATATGAATTAAGTAAATCTTCTGTTTATTGTGTTAACTTACTAGCTAGTCATTTCTGCTCCTTTCCAGCTTCCCTTTGACAGCAATTGCCATAACTGTATCAACTATTTGCACTAGTAGTGGTACTTTATATATCAGTAATAGTGCTTTGTACAGCAGCAATATTTTTCTTTCACTGCACGATTTCAGGGTGTTGAGAGTTGAAGCACTGGACAACTGGAAAATGTGGTAACATCTGTCTTTGCCAGATCTCCTTCTGGAGAAGACAGCTGTGTTATAATTTAAAGGCAGCAACTGCAGTTTAATTTTTAGTGTGTATGTGTTTATTCTGATGACCAGTTCAGAATATCCAAACTGAAGGAATCATAAGGCGGTGTCAAAAATACTAATCAAACATGATTTGTACAATGAAGAAAATTATGACTGTGATCATCTAATTCTAACACAATAGAAACAATGACAAGTCATAAATGAGGCAAATGAATGATACTACAAATTATGAAATGGCTTTTATGTCACAGATTTCAGTTTTGCACTCAACTATGTTGTATTTTCTCATGCTGATACAAGATTTCCTGCATAATTCCAATGTCAATTAAATGTGGTTTAGTGACTGTGTGATGTGCTGAACATTTTGCACAAAAATCAGAATCGACAAAATGATACACTTTCTCCCATATAACATCAAAATAACCTGGTCCTGAGGGTTCACTTTCAGAGCTGGTCATTCTGAAAACATGGCAGCCCACCACCCTTCACTCACCATGCTCTTCACCAGCTCCTCTTTAGTGTCTGTTGTAGCTTATACAGATGATTCTCATTACTCTTCTGACATGATCACATTCCCCTTTGTGTATATTTTGTGTATACATTGGTAGGTTGGGGATGCACAACAGTTTAGTTTGTCTCTAAATGTATTTTTTTACATTCAGTTGTACTGCTTACAATAACTATACTCAAAATGGTCACAAAGATACTGAGAGTTATCTAGGAAGTGTTATCTGAGCATGTGCTACTTGCAGTAGATCAATTGAGTGAATGCCACTTAAAAGGCAGTTCAAGTGTATGGAGTTTAGAATGCATTTCAGAAGTGCTGAACATCTGTCTTTGCTGTAGACAGGTAACGCACTCAGTAAGAATATTGCCTGCTAAAGCCGAGGGTCAAAGTTCAGGCCTTAGAGCAGCACAACATTTTAAATAATCATGGAATTCTGTAGCAGCTGTAACGTAACAAATGTCTGTATGGTCTCTTTGTGTGTATAGTTTATGGTCACTGTGGAAAACCAATTTTACCTTCTTGCTCTGGAAACCAGTTGGAGAAGTAACCGGCCCCTGGGTATCTTGGCTTCAAACTCCTATTCCTCCATTGCAGTGCCTGTGCAAGCCTGAAATGTTTCTTAGAAAATAAGCTACTGCTCAGTGATCTTGAACTCTTCTTCTTTGCAATACATTTGCATATACCATTACAATGCATACATTGCATTTAACAGTTGTTTACACTGCTTTATCTCGTACATCATAACTGTCAAGCAATGACTCATTTTATTTCATACAGGTGTCAACAGCAATGTTTCCCACTCTTGGTGTCCATGGGCTGGAGCATATCTCCTAGGTGGGATGTCAGACACATGGAGTAATTGCTCGCTGTAGCAAAGGCCTCACTAAAAACAATTTGGAGCATTGTAAAAAAAAGAAACAGGAAGAGATACAACAAGCAAAGAAGATGTAAATAAAATTAGATATGAAGGTACCCTAGCAGATAACCCCAAAACAGTGGCTGAGATTTTTAATAAACACTTCCTATCAGTAACTCAACAGATTGATTGCAAGCCCAATGTTGATGAAGCTGTAACTCTCTGTCAAGCAGTATATTCAAGCACAATTTCAGAAATGCACCTTAATCCTGTCACTGTAGAAGAAATTAAAAAAAATCATAATATCTCTAAAAAGTAAGAACTCTGCAGGGGTTGCTGATATATCTAGTAATTTATTGAAATATTCATCTGTGTGGATGAGGGACATTCTCTGTCACATTTTCAATGCTTCCCTTCAGAAAGGTGTTGTTCCCAGTAGACTTAAGTATGCCATTGTGAAGCCCCTGTACAAAAAGGGCGATAAAGCTGAACTAACTAACTAACTATCGAGCTATCTCTTTGCTGACAGCTTTCTCCAAAATTCTAGAAAAGCTAATACATGTAAGAATTACTGATCATCTCATGAAGAATGGAGTTCTCAGCAAGAGCCAATTTGGCTTTCAAAGGGGCCATTCAACAGAAGACACAGTCTATGCACTTGCAAATGAATCCTAGAAACCCTTAATGAAAAAATGCTAGCACTTGGTGTCTACTGTGATTTATCCAAAGCGTTTGACTGTGTTGATCACCAGATTCTCTTGCAAAAAGCAAAATTAGTAGGAATGAGTGGTGTTGCAGGCAATTGGCTACAGTCGTACTTCCAAGACAGAAAACAAAAAGTTGTCTTGAATAGCTCAGGTGGAGTATGTGACGCTTCCTCAGCTTCTGAATGGAGTTCCATTACATGTGGAGTGCCTCGGGGCTCAATTCTTGGGCCACTATTATTCCTGATTTTTATAAATGAGCTAGCATCATGTACAAGCCTGCCATGTAAATTTACATTATTTGCTGATGATACCACAATTTTTATGTGTAGTAGAACAGACAACAATCTTGAGGAAATCATTAATCACATACTCTCAGATATAGTTAATTGGTTCAAGGTGAATGGTCACTCATTAAATTCCAGTAAGACCACCTTTATTCAATTCTGTACAAAAACAGAAAAAAGAGAGAGAGATAAGTGTGACATGTGGTAATCAACCAACAGAAAGAATGGAAACAACAAAATTTCTTGGAGTGCACAGTGACAAGAAAATGAACTGGTCTTCACACATTATTGATCTCTGTAAGAGGCTTAGCTCTGCTACCTATGCTTTACAGGTTGTCACTACATGTGTTGAACCTAACACTGCAAAAGTGGCATACTATGGCTATTTTCATTCTCTCATTGAGTACGGAATTATTTTTTGAGGCAACCAGCCATTAGCAAGGAAAGTGTTCATTGCACAGAAGCGAGCTTTAAGAATTATATGTGGATTGGGGCCAAGAGACTCGTGTAGAAATAGCTTTTGAAAACTTAAAATATATACAACTACATGCCAATATATTTTTTTCTCTCATGTGTTTTGTTTGTAAAAATATAGAGATATTTCAACCAAACAGTAATTATCATGAGCATAACACACGGAGGAAGAATGACATACACAACGAGCACAGAAATTCGAGCTTGGCGCAAAAGGGTTTCCACTACACTGGAGCAAAACTCTTCAATGCTCTTCCTCCTGAAATAAAGACAGAGATTCATAACAAAAGTAAGTTTAAGAAAGCACTAACAATATTGCTGCTAAAAAAAAAGCTTTTTACAGTCTAGATGAATTTTTAACTAAATAAATTGTAAAATTTTAGTATTATATAATACAAGTTGACATAATGCCATTAAGAATGTTATGTAACCTGAGCTCTGTATCTGTGTGTGCTCTGTATCTGTTTTCTGTGGTGCTTTAATGATTCTAAGAAAATATGTATTTTCTTTTTCTGTATTGCTGCCCAAAGAATTTACTGTATAAATTTTTATATAATTATGTACCCAAATTTCTGTATGTTCTATAAGATTATCAGATTGAATTTGTAAAAAACTGACTCATTCCACGTCCATGTGAGTCCAACACAGTTGGACCTATGGAACACGAAAAAGAATCAAATCAAATCAGGCAATCAGCACCGTAATATCACCATCCACTGTCAGTTCTGCAGATATGTTGCATTCAGCCTAGCACACAGTAGATGCACAGATAACAAAAATTCCAAGTACAGAAGTTGAGTCAGATGTCATCAAAACTAAAAAGAAAATTCCTTTTTTAAAAATCACAGACATCATTCATCAGATAGAACGATTAAGGTATAACATATTATTTTAAGCCAAAGCCATCTGCTGCATCTCATAGCCTCTGCTTAGACAGTCTTATTCTACAGTTAAATCAAATCAACTTTAACTACTTTATAATTCACTCCTTTGATAAGCCACAGCAACAACAACATGTTTTTCACGCTAGTTACATCTTCCATCCCAAATAAAAAGTTGTACTTCATAACAGCTTACCTTACAGTGAATTAGTCTCTGATCTTTAAATCTTAAATCCTTATTTTATTTTTTTAGTCCTCCAAATCCTACATGTATAGAATATATACAAGGATATTGGACATGGTTAGGTATTTACAAGATAAAATACAGTTTGTATTGCAGTCCTAAGGACTAGATATTAAAGTAATTTAGCAAAGAACAAACATTACAGGCAACATACAAAGTGTAATATTCATAATTCATCTTTATTTTTGTTGTTTGGCTTTTATGTATTCTGTCAGACTGTAAAAGCAATGATCAATTAAATATGGCTTTACTTCAGCCTTAAAACCACAGAGTTTACTTTCTGATTTAATATGGTTAGGTAGATTATTGAAAATCTTTATCCCAGTATGTAGTGTGCCTTTTTGGCACAATGATGTTCTCACCTGTTTCATATGAAGGTCAGATTTTTGCCTTGTATTGTGTGCATTTATATCTTCATTATTTAATAAGATATCTGGGTGTCTATCAATATATTGTTTGATAAAAACTGATGTTTCGTAGATAAAAATGCAAGGAAGAGGAAGAACTGACATTTTTTTGAATATGGGTCTGCATGATTTCGTATTGTTTACCGCTTCAATAATTCTTAGTATTCTCTTTTACATCCTGAAAAGTTTAATATTTGTTGTTGCATTGCTCCAGAAGATTATGCCATATTTAATTTCAGAATGCACATAGGAGTAGTATAATATAACAGGCTGGCTTTGCTGCAACAAGTTTTAAAGATCCATATCATGTAACAGGTTTTGCTTAGTTTTCTTTGCAAATATTCAATGTGTGCCTCCCATTTTGTGTTGTTCTGGAGCCAGAGTCCCAGAAATTTTGTGCTGTCAACACTTTCAAGAACTCTGTCCCTAAGTTCTATTTCTATGTTTGGGTGGTGTCTTCCTTTTACATTATAGAAGTTCAGTGCTCCTGTCTTTTCTTTGTTTATAATTAGCTTGTTATAGCTGAACCACTGTTCTACGCTGTTCTTCGTTTGGATAGTGGAGTCTTTTAGTTTTTCTTCTGTTTTACCACTAATAAGGAAGCTTGTTTCGTCTGCAAATTGGAGGGTAGTTTGGCAATACTTGTTGTATATAAGATCATTGACATAGAGGAGAAACAGAATGGGTCCTAATACTGATCCTTGAGGGACGCTGTACTTCACATTTTCACATCCTGAATAGGAGTAGCTGATTTTGTTATGGTCAGTATATTGCACTTCAACCACCTGTTTGTGACCACATAGGTATGTCTTGAGCCACTCATTGGACATACCTCTAATTCCTAATTGGTCAAGCTTCTGCAGTAGGGCATTATGGTCAATGATGTCAAAAGCTTTAGATAAATCAATACATATACCTCTCACAAACTCACTTGCATCCAGTTTAGTATAGATTTCATTAAGAAATTCAAATATTGCACTTTCAGCTGAGTAGCCTTTCCTGAAGCCTTGCTGTGAAGGAGAGAGAATTTTATTTTTATTTAGGAAATCAGATAATCTCTCATAAAAAAATCTAAAATTTTTGAAAATACAGGCAGTAGGGCAATTGGTCTATAATTTGAAACACATTCTGGTTTTCCTTTTTTGAACAGTGGTTTCAGTTTTGCTGTTTTTAAGCATGAAGGGAAGGTTCCTGATGCCAGTGAGCTGTCGCACAAGTGTGTCAAAGGTTTAGCTATGGTAAGACATCATTTTTTAATAATTGCATCTGGTATTCCATCAATTCCACATGAGTACCCTGTTTTCAAGGTTTTTATAACTGATAAAATTTCTTCAGTATTTGTGGGTAAAATGAACAAAGATGTAGACACATTTCTCCCACTATTGGATGATGGAGGTGATATTTTGTTGTGTTCTTTCAGTCCACTCACCAACTGTTCACTTACATTTGCAAAATATTTGTTGAAGGTCCCTGCAATTTCTGTTGGGCAAGAAATCATTTGTCCTTCATAACATAAGTTCATATTTTTATATTGTTTAGTTTCAGTTGTTGTTTGATTTAACCACATTAGCTTTGTTTCAAACTCATGTGTACAATGATTACATCAGTCTGTGGATCTAACTTTCAATTCAGTAAGAATATTCTATTTTCACACTGTTGTTCTTCATATCATCTGATACTCTTTTGAGTTTGTTATTGGGAACATGTGTGTTGTACACACATAAGATGGCCCATAGAATATATTCCATGTTCACCTACAAACTATTCATCCTGGTTTTTTGTAAAATAGGTAAGTAATTTGATTTCTTTATTAATCTGTGAAACAATTTACATTGTATGGATTTTGTCATTGAATAACAGACAATTTAACAGTTTAAATTTGTTTCTTACACAGTAGATGATAGTGAAATTGTCTTATTTGTTTCTTACACAATAGCTGACAGTGAAATTTTCTTATAATCTAATTTACATTTTTCATTCTTATATAATTATTATTTCTCCATATAGTTTAACACAGAACTTTCAGATTTTAAGTAACCTTTTTTAATTCAAGTATTCCATTACTATATAGAAACTTTAATTTTTTTTAATTTTTTTTAGTTTTCCTTTGAAAGAGGAGATTGTCTCTATGTCTTTTATGTTTTGCGATAATTTATTATATAATTTGATGACATTGTACAGTAGACTCTATTGCATTTTAACTTTATTTTTTCTATCCAGATGCAAATTATTGCAATTCCTAGTTTCGTAACTGTTATATCCTAGCCAGTAATGCCAACCGAGCCCGCTGCCAAAAAGGTTGGCAGCATCAAAGTCCGGACGCCGTCCGCATAAGCAGCGCCAGCGATACAGGAAATCGCCGCAAGTCTGCGCGCGCCACCGCTGGCTTCTTAAGCGCTGGAGTCGCGAGCGCTAGGACAGTTCTGTATTCGCCGCTCAGTTGTGTACTCGCCACCGAATTGTGTACCTGCTAGTCAGTTGTGTGTTCATCGCAGCAGAGTTGTTGTTTGTCGTCAGCCGATGCTGACCAAGCCGCTCCGACTCGAACTAGACAGATTTCTGTAGACCATGTTCACCACTGTGTTCTGTATCGTCGTTAATAAAGATAAGTACCGACTTTCATTTAATCCGAGTGTTTGGGTTTTCCTCTTTCTGTTCACTGTTCCAGCGGACCGGTCGGCCCGCTATTAAAAGTGTGGCGGTGACTTCGTAGGCCATTTCTACAGCAAAGTGTTGTCACTACGAAGGCCGTCACAAAAGTAACCATGTACAGAACCATTGTTAACATAGTGTCCAATATTTTTTTTAATGTACATAACATTCTGAAAAATATATTCACATGGGACAGTTAAGATTTAAAGCATTTTAAAAAGTTCAAGGCAGTGAACCATTCTGCCACTCTTGGTCATTATACGTACTGCTCTTTTCTGCAATTTGAATAAAGCTTCGATATTTTTCCTGTTCGTTCTCCAGAATATTATCCCATAACTAATAACAGAATGGATATACACAAAGTATACTTATCTAATACATGAAATATCGCATGCTGAAGTAAGAACTCTGAGGGCATAGCGTGCTATAGAGATTCTGTTACGAAGAATTTTTACATGGGCTTCTCACTTCAACTATCAGCTTGCATCCCAAGAAATTTTGTGCTTTCCACCCATTGTATGGTTTCATTACCTAGCTTCAGGTTATTATGATATGGTTTTTTGTTTATGTAAAAGTTCATAACACTTGTTTTCTTAATATTAAGTGTGACTTTGTTGTTAACTGTCCACTCATATACACTTTTTAGTGTTTCTTCAGCTTTCTCTCTTAGATCTACATGTGATGTGTCACCGATTAGCACATTAGAGTCATCTGCAAACAATATTGTATGCCCATGCTTTATACTTTGTGGGAAATCATTAATATAAATTAGAAATAGTACTGGATCTAGGACACTACTTTGTGGTACACCTATATTTATATGTTTGGGGTCAGAAATATGTTTTTCAGTACAGTTGGAGTTACATGATAAATGTGTTATTTCAGTCATCTGTATTCTATTTTCTAGATATGACTGGAACAATTTTTTTACAATCCCCATTATTCCCAGTTCATCTAGCTTAACCAACAGTGTTTTGTGATCCACTGTGTCAAAATTTTTGGTTACATCGAGGAATATACCTGTTGTATAGTTTCCTTTATTGAGTGCTTCTAGGATATATTTAGTGAGATATTCTGTTGCTTCTTCTGTGCCTTTCCCTGTTCGGAATCCAAACTGGTCCTTGGCTAGGAGGTTGTGCTTATTTAAGTAGCTCATAAGTCTAACTTTCACAATAGTTTCTATTATTTTTGCAAGGCACGAGAGCAGTGAGAGTGACCTATAATTTTCTATATTTCCTGTGTCTCCTTTTTTGAAGAGAGGCAGTACTTAAGCATATTTTAAGTAGTCAGGAAAGTAACCCTGCTTGAATGATTGGTTTATAATATTAACTAATGATGATAACAGGCTCTCTATACAGTCTTTAATTAGAAAACTTGGAACTTCATCTAAACCAGCTGAATTTTTATTTTTCACTATAGAAGACTAATCCTGGTATCCAGGTTGCTTAAAGCCTCTAACCCTGCAGAAAATGCAAAAAGGAGTAATTACATTAAAATAAAACCCATCCCATAAGAACATTTACAAACCCAGCTGTGAAATTTAGTTCTTTTATAAGAAATGTGTAAAACTCCCAAATACTGACACTTCATCTAGTTTATAATTAGCTGCTACAGGCCAAGAGGAACTCACAACTTTTTACTGCTCCTTAACCAGTACACAAGTTCCCTGTGCCTTATGTAGGCAATGAAGCTCAGGCACACATGTTCTCATCCATTTATTTGGCCAAATATCTAACTCCAAGGGGACGCACTATCCATATGCATTATTCTGCCTTACGATCCTGGAGGAAGCCTTCAAATAACAACAACATCCCACAATTGTGAGACTGTCGAGTGCACTGCTTAATGCAGAAAAATACTTCCACCACAATCCGAAATTGTTATGGCCGTATCGTCCACCTGTCCTCTTTTACTCCCATTGTGGTACACGTCCTCCCTTGATGGGATGAACCTAACCATTTCATATCAAGGTGTATTACCCTGTACATCATGAGATATTTTTTTCTACATTATAAAGTAGAGGGACAGGGAAATAAGATAGATATTTTTGAGCACAATCTTACAGATTACACCTGGTGGTCAAGTGTGCATGAGTTGGGTTGCATGAGAGAGAGAGAGAGAGAGAGAGAGAGAGAGAGAGAGAGAGAGAGAGCGTGTGTGTGTGTGTGTTGTCTTTTTTTGACAAAAGCCTTGTTGGCCAAAAGGTCATTTTGTGACAGTATTTTTGTTGTGCCTACCTGCGACTCAGCATCTCTGCTATATGGTGAGTAGCATCTATCCTTTTCATTATACTGTTACAGTCCATCCTGGATTTTTCATTGTTAGATATTACACCTCACACACTAGTTGCCAGTGATCGTAAAAAATCTGCAAATAACATACACTTGTTTTCAATCCAAAATTACTCCTTATCTGGTTTTTACTATTATACTGACTATAGAGGTGGAATTGTGACTATCTACCTGAGAATAATAACTTAACAGGATCTTCTGAAAATGTATCCTGGGTAAAAGGGTATTCTTCTGTGAATTGTGTTTTATTCATCTCATGATGTACATTTGCAATCCATTTGGTTTGCGCACAGGAGACATGTCAAAAATTTATAAAACAATTACAATGATTTTTACATTAATAAATAATAGCACTATAATAAATAACAGCACTATAAGGATAACACATTGTACCCAGCTCAAATTTCTAGTTTGTCCTGCATGAATTCATCCACTGAGTAATAACACTTCTGTGTGAGAACCTCATATAGTTTTCTTTTAAGTCAACCTAAATTCATCTGCATCAACTTGTTCCCTTTTAATTTATTACAAATTTTCATTCCCATGTATTGAGGTCCCTGGGCATACAGTCTGAGGCGGTGGGTGGGGAGCATAAAATTTTCTTTTTTTCTGGTATCATGTGAATGGACAAAATGGTTCCCTCAAATAATTCATGTCTGGTGTACAAAAATATAATAGTCTCATATATGTATAAGGATGGCAGAGTTAATATTTTAAATTTTCTAAATAATGATCGACATGATTCTTTGTGATTTGAAGTGCACATATTTCGTATGATTTTTTTCTGTATTTTTAGTATCCGCACTATGTTTGTCGAGTTACCCCAAAAAACAATACCATACCTAATAATCAATTCAAAGTAGCTTGTATATGCTATTTTTTGTGTGTCCATGTCAGTTGCAGTTGACAATATTTGCATTGCAAATGCAAAGCTGCTCAGTTTGTTTGCCAGGTATTCAATGTGTGACTGCCAGCTCAAATTTTTATCTACATTGAAACCTAAGAATTTGGCTGAGTCAACTTCTTCTATACCTTGGTTGTTGTGTACAATCTTAATCTGCTCACATTTTGACTGTTTGGTTCTGAACTGCATCTTGTGAGTCTTAGATATGTTTAGATTCAGCCCATTTAGCTGAAACCAAGTTTCTAAGGTACTGATCACAGATTTGGGAATTTTTTCTGAGTCCTGATCTTCAACTAAGACAGAAGTATCATCTGCAAACAGAACTGATGGGGAGCTGATATTTAAATAGTCAGAAAAATAATATATGCCATTTGAGGAAATGCTAACTCTTTGCTTTCTGTTGGATAAGCAGGACTTAAGCCATTCTAGGGCACTGCCACTAATGCCATACTTTTCAAGTTTGTAAACAAGCAATACATGGTTTACAGAATCAGATGCCTTTGTGAGGTCGCAGAAAATTCCTGCCACCTTATTTCTCTTGTCTAATGATGTGCTTATTTTCTCAATGAAACTGTTTACTGCATCAATGGTGTTTTTACCCTGCCGAAAACCAAATTGATTATTTCAAATTACAAAATATTTTGAAATGAAGTTTTGGATTTGTGCAACAGCAAGTTTTTCAAATATTTTAGATAGGACTGGGAGAATGGAGATAGGATGATAATTTCCCATGATCTCTCTTGATCCTTTCTTGAAGAGTGGTTTGACTTCAGCATATTTCAGTATCTCTGGGAAACAGCCCTCTTCAAAACATTGAGTTATTATCTGAGCTGGTGGGTTTGCGATTCTATTGTGTACCACTTTAATAACTTTGGTGGGTATTCCATCCCAACCCGCAGATTTTTTGTTTCTTAATTTTAGAATAGCATTTTCTACATCCTCCACAGAAACTTTTGAAAATTTTGTAAGTTTTCAGAGTTTTCGCCTAGGCCAAAGGGATTTACTTTGTTATGATAATCCGTTACATCTGCATCAGACTTTGCTACATTTATAAAGAATTCATACTCTGGTATTTGAGCTGGATTTACAATAGTATTTCCTTCAATGTCAACTTTTGAAATTTCTTGGTTGCAGGCTTTAACACCTAACTCAGATTTAATGACAGACCACACAGCCTTTGTCTTATTTTTATGATTTAAAATTAGCCTGTTATTTGCCAGTTGTTTTGCTGCCTTGACAACTCTTTTAAATGTGGTTTTATAGAGTCTAACATATTTAATTAAATCAATATCTTTATTATATTTTAGTTCTCTGTGCAGCTGCCTTTTCCTTACACTGGAAATTTTCGTGCCCTGGGTAATCCATTTTACTGTATTTGTTATCTTACTGCTGCAGAGTCTAGGTGGAAATGTTTCATTAAAGTCTCCAAGAAAACTGTTTAGGAATTTCTCAAAGTTTTTGTCACTTGAGTTACAATAATCAAAAGGCCATGTTTTATCTCTTAGCTTCTCACTAAATGTTAGCAAATTTTCTTTGCTAAAGTTCCTGCTCATATGGGTTCTCATATGTGAAATGCTCCTGTCTGTCTGTGGCAGCTCAATGAACAATGCACAATGATCTGAAATACCTAGATCTAGATAAAACTTGTACACATCTTCGTATACATTGTCAATGCATGTTGCTGATTGCCCATTGTCTCTGGTAGGTTCCAAGAAACTCAATTTGAAACCATATTTCTTTACTAAGTCAGTGAAACTTGACACGTGGCTACTATCACATGTGATGTCAATATTAAAATCAGCAGCTATTACAACTTTTTTCTTTTTTTTCTCTGCAAAGGTCTTCTAGCATAATTTGAAGCTTAGATAAGAATAGTTCTGTTGTTGATGTCCTTGGAATTCTGTATATTGAGATTATTTTAACATTTGCTAGTGAGTCCACTATTTCTACACAACAGCTCTCGAACACACATTCTTCATTTAAATAATTAAAACAGTTTCTGGTCTCATAATTTATATCACTATGTAGAAGTATACATGAGCCTCCACATGACTTGTTTCTTCTGCAAAAGCTACTTGCTAATCCGAAGTTCCCTATTTTGTTTAGAATTTTAATTGTGTCTTCAGTAAACCAGTACTCATTTAAACAAACAACTTTAATATTTGCACATTCTGACAGAATGATTTCCAATTCATCTATTTTGGAGCTTTTATTGTTAGAAGCATCAATGTTTAAGCCATTTATATTCCAGTGGATAACATACGTACTTTGACTATCACTTAAGAGACTTTAGCACATTTCCTGCCAGATAATGGTTTGGTTCTGTCTTTATTAATGCTACACAAGTTTTTTCACCCCCATCACTACTTATAAGTTTCCCTTATTTTTTATGATCTGGCAAGTACTACAAACATCTTACTGAATATTTTTGAGCCCAAACTATTCAGATGTAGACCATCTTTGGCAAGACACTTTGCACTTATAAATTTGTTGGGATCAATGAAAATGACTCCTAGTTTATTGCACTGTTCTTTAATATTGCTGTTTATTCTCTCAACATAGCTGTCACTCACCGATCTTCTGTACACAATGCCACTTATTATTATTCTGGAATTTGGGTAGAGTCTTCTGGCCAGTCGGATGAGGTTTCTTGTGTGATTTACAATTTCTTCCTCACTGTTGTTTCAAAGTGAATTTGTCCCCACATGGATAAAAACACCTTTTGGATTTCTGCTACGCTTATCTGTTGCATTCTCTCTTGAGTTTAAGACATTGTTTATGTGTGTATGCAATTGATGCGTCCTGACTCCAGGTTGAACGTCGATTTCGGAGTTTGGTACAACTATGTTCTTCAACAATGAGTCACTTATAATAAAGAATTCACTTTCTTCTTATTATAATGCTTCTTTCTGTATTTTTTGTACGTTACACTGGTCGACTTATATGTGTTTGGTTCTTGAGTATCTTCAGTTTCTTTTTCTTTTCTAATGGCGGCTGAATTTTTTCGTTGTTTGTCAGTTGTATCACTCTGCATATTCGCCGAAGTAGGTCCACATAATACTGAAGTTTTTTCACATACATAAGACTCTTCTCGTTTCACTTTGAAGTAGACGAATAATTTGTACTGTGGAATAGTTGCTGTTAAGATAAAATTCTTGTCTGTTGTATACTTTATCTTAGCATTGCATAAATCTCCAAATAGAAATTTTTTATTATTTCTGAATTCCCTTGTTACATTTTTATTTAAATTAATGTCTAAGCAAAAACATGTCAGTGTTGTACTATTAGGGGATATTAATGTTAACACTTTAAAAGATTCTCAAGAAAGCAATCTGTTAGCAGATGTAGCAACAGGAATCACTCCAACTAGTATAAGTTCTTTAGCTCACATTATTACCAATTGTAAGAATATTATTACAGCTACTGTTGTAAATGGTCACACATCTGAACATATAGGTCAACTATTAGTGCTAAAGGGAGAACTTTGTACAGAAACATAGAAAAATTATGAATATGAAAGAACTCTCTCTGTTATCAACATTGCCAAACTGAGAGACAGCCTTAGTGAGGAATCTTGGAATTTTGTGTTACAAACCTGAGGAGTAAATAATAAATGGGATGTCTTCCTAGATACATTATCTTTACATCTATGTCAAACTATTCCTATCTTCATCATCGTCAGTGTTCTGCCAAAAGGCAGGTATTCACGTGGTAGTTCTCCAGGCTGTCTGGTCTTCTGCCATCCTCTTCAGGTGTACATAATTTCCTCTTCCCTTTATGTCATCTATCATCTTCTATCTCCTTCTTCCTCTTAGTCTTCTCCCACAAATCAGTCCTTCCAAAGCATCTGCTAGCAAGCACTCCCTTCTCAATGAATGTCCTAACCAGTTTTTTTTCCTTTCTCTTACAACCTTCAGCCGACATCTTCTCTCACCAACCCTTTCCAATATGCTTTCGTCACTCACTCTTTCCATCCAGCTTATTCTCTCCATTCTGCTCCACATCCACATCTCAAATACTTTTAACCTTTTTTCATCCTCCCATATCAGGGTCCATGTTTCTGCCCCATATAGTGCCACACTCCAGACAAAACATTTGCCAAGCCTTTTCCTTAGACCTTTATCTGATTTGCCACATAAGAGTCTCCTCTTTCTGTTGAATGCATCCTTCACTATGGCAATTCGACTTTTCACCTGCTGATGACATCTCAAGTCTTCAGTTATTGTGCTTCCAAGACATTTAAATGCACTTACTTGGCTAACGGTAAATAGTACTGCTTTAATATTGGACAGTCTGCGTCTTGTACTGATGACCATACTCTTTGTTTTTGCTGTGTTTATTTGCATCCCATATTCCACACAAGCTTCATTCAGATCTTTCAGCATGTTATTCACTGTCCGCTCGCTTTCTGCCACTAATACCAAGTTATCAGCAAATCTTATAAATCTATTCTCTTTCCACCAATACATATTCCTCTTTTCCCATCTAATCCTTTCCCAATAATCTCTTCGAAGTATGCATTAAACAACAGTGGGAAAAGACAACAACCCTGTCTAACACCTGGTCCAATGCTGCTTCCTTCTGACATTTCATTTCCAATCCTTATCCTTACTTTCTGGTGTAAATATAGATTCTGCATCAGACATCTCTGTTTCCAATCTACTCCTTTCCTCTTCAAAATATCAATCAGCTTGTTCCACTGAACTCTGTCAAAAGCCTTATCTAAATCTATAAAAACAGCAAAGATTTCTCTACCTTTTTCCATATATCTTTCCCCTATAGTTCTTAACAGGCCAATAGCATCTCTTGTTCCTTTTCCTCTTCTAAATCTGAACTGCTCCTCTGCAATCCCTCTGTCCAGCTTCTATTCAATACTCTCAGTAAGACTGCAGCTGCATGAAAAATTAGACTAATGGTCCTACGCTCTTCACATCTTTTAGTGTTTCCATTTTTATCTATTGGTATCATAACTGTTGCAGGGAAGTCCTCAGGCCATTGCCCTTTGACATATACCCCATTACAGTGGTAAACTATTTCTTTTCTTGATTTGTTTCCCAGACTCTTCAACAGTTCTGCTGGCAAATCATCAATTCCACATGCCTTACTATTCTTCATCTCCTTCAGTGCCTTTTCTACTTCTGCTTCCAAGATGCAATACTTGAGTATTGCTCATCAGTATGGGATCCATACCAGATCGGGTTGACAGAGGAGATAGAGAAGATCCAAAGAAGAGCGGTGCGTTTCATCACAGGGATATCTGGCAAGCGTGATAGCGTTACGGAGATGTTTAGCAAACTCAAGTGGCAGACTCTGCAAGAGAGGCGCTCTGCATTGTGGTGTAGCTTGCTGTCCAGGTTTCGAGAGGGTGCGTTTCTGGATGAGGTATCGAATATATTGCTTCCCCCTACTTATACCTCCCGAGGAGATCACAAATGTAAAATTAGAGAGATTAAAGCGTGCACGGAGGCTTTCCGGCAGTCGTTCTTCCCGCGACCCGTATGCGACTGGAACAGGAAAGGGAGGTAATGACAGTGGCACATAAAGTGCCCTCCGCGACACACTGTTGGGTGGCTTGCGGAGTATAAATGTAGATGTAGATGTAGATGGTGAATCCCTTTCCATCTTCCGGCACATATTGCTCCTCTTCAACCTTAATTTCGCTTTGTATTTCATCCGCCTTATACAGACATTCAATGTATTCTTGCCATCTGTTCAAAACCTCCTGTGGTTCTATTTCCACGTTATTCCTCTTTCTTATACATTCAAAAACTATCTCACTAGCCAGTCTATACATCATTTCATACTTTCCCTCTTTCTCCAGTTTCTCTATTTTGTCACATTTCTGTTTCATCCATTTTTGCTTTGCTTCTTCAGTTTCTCTTCTTAATTCATTATTCAGTTTCCTGTACCTCTTTTTGCCTTCTTCAGTTTCTACATTTTTCCACTTTCTCCACTCTTCCATCTTTTTCAACATGTTTTCTGTTATCGATTCTTTCCTGGTACTTTGGGATACTGTAATTCCTAGTACTTCTTTGGCAGAGTCCGTGAGTCCTCCTCTCATTTTCATCCATTTGTCATTAACACTTTCATCAACACTACCTCTTTCCCATTTTTCCATAAATCTGTTCTCCAAATCTGATGCCTTTCCTACCTTTGAGTCTTTCTCTGTTTAGTATTTATTTTGCTTTACCTCTCCAGACTTTTTTCAACTTCACTTGTATTTCTCCCGCTACTAGGTTGTGGTCTGAATTTATACACTCCTGGATAAGCTTTGACATTCTTCAAACAGTTCCTAAACCTTTTTTGTATCAGGATGTAGTCCAACTGATATCTTTCCCTAGTCAAATTTGATACCCATGTGTAACGTCTCCTTTTGTGGTTTTCAAACAATGTGTTACCCACTGCTAATGAATTCTCTTTACAGAAACAATTTAGTCATCCACCTCTCTTATTTCTTATTCCTAATCCAAATTTTCCTACTGTATCTTCATCTCTTCCTTCACCCACCACTGCATTCCAGTCCCCCATGATGATAATGCAAGCATTTCTATTTTCTTTCTCGATGAGTTCTTGTATTTTCTCATAATATTCTTCCACTTTCTCATCTCTATGTTGGCTGGTTGGCACATATACCTGTATTAAAACCAAATCTTTTGAACTACCCTTCAGTCATATCATCATCAGTCTTCCATCAATATATTGTACCTTGATTACCTTATTTTTCAGCTTTTGCCCTATCAATATTCCTACTCTGTTTTCACCATTCCTGATTTCCCCTGAGTAAAAGAGCTTATAATCTCCTCTTTCTATCTCACCATTCTCTCCCCATCTCATGTCACACGAACCGAGGGCATCAAATCTGTTCCTTTTCATCTCCTGTTTTGCATTCTCTAGCTTTCCTGCTTTCCATGTTCCAATCCTTACCTTTCCTCCCTTTGCTGTCCCTTTCTTCCTTTCAAATACGTCTACTCTCAATGTGTTCCCCTCCTGGAGATCCGAATGAGAGGAAGTTTTAACTCCGGAATCTTTCACATGGAGATACATAATATGTACTGCTTGGGTATGTAATGTGGTAGTTTCCCGTTACATTCCACAAAGGCAGTAGGATGCCCAGCCTAAAATCAGCCACTCACTATGAGTCAGACGCCGTCTGTTGCCACCCCTCTGGGGTACAGTCGCTACTTGTACTCTTTGTGTACCAAAAGAGAAAAGGTGCCTCTTCCGCCAGCTTCACTGTTCTGAAAGACTCTTTCTATGCTATCGCTGCCACTGAGGTCTTATACATATAACAGGAAATGACAGGAAAAGGACATGGTGAGGAAAGGTTTGGGATAGGAAAGGGGGAGTGATAGGCTGTTGTGGTTTACACTTTGTCTGGCTCCTCCCATTTGGCCCGTCCGGCTTGGGTGACCCTTCTGGTAGCTAAGCTACTGCCGGCATAGCCCTACGGATTTATCTTTCCTATAAGAAAGATAAATATAAATAAGAATAAAACACTACAGCCTAAACCTGTTGTTGTTGTTGTTGTGGTCTTCAGTCCTGAGACTGGTTTGATGCAGCTCTCCATGCTACTCTATCCTGTGCAAGCTTCTTCATCTCCCAGTACCTACTGCAACCTACATCCTTCTGAATCTGCTTAGTGTATGCATCTCTTGGTCTCCCCCTACGATTTTTACCCTCCACGCTGCCCTCCAATACTAAATTGGTGATCCCTTGATGCCTCAGAACATGTCCTACCAACCGATCCCTTCTTCTGGTCAAGTTGTGCCACAAACTCCTCTTCTCCCCAATCCTGTTCAGTACCTCCTCATTAGTTATGTGATCTACCCATCTAATCTTCAGCATTCTTCTGTAGCACCACATTTCGAAAGCTTCTATTCTCTTCTTGTCCAAACTATTTATCGTCCATGTTTCACTTCCATACATGGCTACACTCCATACAAATACTTTCAGAAAAGACTTCCTGACACTTAAATCTATACTCGATGTTAACAAATTTCTCTTCTTCAGAAACGCTTTCCTTGCCATTGCCAGTCTACATTTTATATCCTCTCTACTTCGACCATCATCAGTTATTTTGCTCCCCAAATAGCAAAACTCCTTTACTACTTTAAGTGTCTCATTTCCTAATCTAATACCCTCAACATCACCCGACTTAATTCGACTACATTCCATTATCCTCGTTTTGCTTTTGTTGATGTTCATCTTATATCCTCCCTTCAAGACACCATCCATTCCATTCAACTGCTCTTCCAAGTCCTTTGCTGTCTCTGACAGAATTACAATGTCATCGGCGAACCTCAAAGTTTTTATTTCTTCTCCATGGATTTTAATACCTACTCCGAATTTTTCTTTTGTTTCCTTTACTGCCTGCTCAATATACAGATTGAATAACATCGGGGAGAGGCTACAACCCTGTCTTACTCCCTTCCCAACCACTGCTTCCCTTTCATGTCCCTCGACTCTTATAACTGCCATCTGGTTTCTGTACAAATTGTAAATAGCCTTTCGCTCCCTGTATTTTACCCCTGCCACCTTTAGAATTTGAAAGAGAGTATTCCAGTCAACATTGTCAAAAGCTTTCTCTAAGTCTACAAATGCTAGAAACGTAGGTTTGCCTTTCCTTAATCTTTCTTCTAAGATAAGTCGTAAGGTCAGTATTGCCTCACGTGTCCCAGTATTTCTACGGAATCCAAACTGATCTTCCCCGAGGTCGGCTTCTACTAGTTTTTCCATTCGTCTGTAAAGAATTCGTGTTAGTATTTTGCAGCTGTGGCTTATTAAACTGATTGTTCGGTAATTTTCACATCTGTCAACACCTGCTTTCTTTGGGATTGGAATTATTATATTCTTCTTGAAGTCTGAGGGTATTTCGCCTGTTTCATACATCTTGCTCACCAGATGGTAGAGTTTTGTCAGGACTGGCTCTCCCAAGGCCGTCAGTAGTTCCAATGGAATGTTGTCTACTCCGGGGGCCTTGTTTCGACTCAGGTCTTTCAGTGCTCTGTGAAACTCTTCACGCAGTATCGTATCTCCCATTTCATCTTCATCTACATCCTCTTCCATTTCCATAATATTGTCCTCAAGTACATCGCCCTTGTATAGACCCTCTATATACTCCTTCCACCTTTCTGCTTTCCCTTCTTTGCTTAGAACTGGGTTTCCATCTGAGCTCTTGATGTTCATACAAGTGGTTCTCTTATCTCCAAAGGTCTCTTTAATTTTCCTGTAGGCAGTATCTATCTTACCCCTCATGAGATAAGCCTCTACATCCTTACATTTGTCCTCTAGCCATCCCTGCTTAGCCATTTTGCACTTCCTGTCGATCTCATTTTTGAGACGTTTGTATTCCTTTTTGCCTGCTTCATTTACTGCATTTTTATATTTTCTCCTTTCATCAATTAAATTCAATATTTCTTCTGTTACCCAAGGATTTCTACTAGCCTAAACCTGTAGAATTTGATAATTTTCCTAGATAATTGAAAGAAAAAAATTGAAGACATGAATATGATGCAAAGAGAGACATAAAATAAGGCACACAAGGATAAACACAGATGATGTTAAGTACCATTTTTGCAAGCAAGTCAAAATATTTATGCCGAGAAGATTAATTCAAAAATATAAAACTCAGATTGTATCTCAAAGACCTGCCAGTCCATAGTAAAAGAAATAAGAGTCAATAAAATGAAACTAAAAATAATAACATCAATATGCAGATATCTAATAACAATATTGTCACCAATCCTAAGGAGACCATACTGAGGTAAACTCTGAACTTGAAGTTGAACTCAAGGATATTTTGCAGCTCATCAGAGAATGTAAAAACAAAAAAATCTGCTGGCTGGGATAAAATTACTCCACTTTTAGTCAGACAATGCCAAAATAATCTAACATATCCTTTGATGCATCTAATAAATAGTGTCTTAAAAGAAGGAGCATTCCCTGCTATACTAAAATTAGCCATTGTTAAATCTTTCTACAAAAAAGGTGATAAACAACTAGTAGAAAATTACAGACCACTTGCTTTAACTTCCATTTTTAGTAAGTTAATTGAAAAAATAATTCTGGAATATATATTATAATTTTAGGAGTGGCCATAGCATCATGACAGCAGCACTACAATTTATGCTGAAAATTCTTGACAAAATTGATGAAAGCATGCAAGTAGCTGGAGTTTTCTTAGATTTATTACTGGTTTTTGATAGAGCTGATCATGAGGTACTTCTTTCAAAATTGACCAGAGATAGCATCAGCGGAAAAATTTTGCATCTTATCACATCACATTTAAAGAAACAGGAGAAAGTGTACACACAATAATGGAGAAACATTAAAAAGTTATTCATCAAGTGTCAGGAATTAAATTAAGTTTGGTGTGCCTCAGGGATCGATAATTGATCCTATCCGTATCATATGCTATGTCAATGGCTTCTCAAATACATCTAAAAATGATACCTTCATTACTATGTATGCACATGATGCTTCAGGCTTTTGTTGTGGAAATGATATATTTGATCTCACAATAGAGGTAAAAAATTTTATAGATGTAGCAAAGACAAAGTTTGAAAATGGCAATCTAAAAGTCAGCTTACGAAAGACATATGCAGTTTCCTTCAATGTTGGGGATTTTCAAAATTGTATTGATTCTCAAGATAGCAATATATTAGGGAAAATCTGCATTGAGTGTAAATGTTTAGGTATTTTTGTAGATAGCAAACTATTAGGGACACACCAAATTGGCAATATGCGTGCAAGACTAACTTCTAGCATACATGTCTTTAGAAGAATAGCTCCATATGTCAACACCCAAAGATGAGGACAATGTATTTCATTTTAATCCAACCCTTTCTTGCATATAGACTTGTATTATGGGATAGGGCTTCCAAAACTCATGTTGACTAAGTATTTACACTGCAGAGAAGACCTTTGAGAATATTAGCAAAACAGATGCTAGAACATCAACCAAGAGATTATTTGTAGATTTTAAAATTATGACTAGCTGTTGTATGTATCTGTTTGAAAAAATAGTACTAGCTGTAGAAGATAAGGTGCATACATGATGTAATGTAGAAATTCATGAACATAACATTAGACAAGTAAAAAGTAATCATACAGTAAACAGAAGACTGAAAAGAACTGCAAACAGTCCATAAAATAAACGAGCAAAATATTGTGATGCACTAAAATGTTAACATGTGAAAAAATCAAATAACATCTAAAATCATGGTTCATTGAGCAGTGCTACCATAGCCTACCATAGAAACTAAAACCTAAAATATTATTATGTAAAATAATGAAGACTGTATCCATAATGAAATAAATTTAGATTGCATGCAGTTGTATCAGTTGTACTACCAGTTGCTTTGCATGTAATGACATTTCACACAAATAAATTACAAATCTTTCTACTCTTCAAGCACTTTTCTTTTCTAGGTAGCTTATTTTCTTTTATAGCTTGGACTTACTTATGGACTGCCTAGATTGCCATCTATAGTGGTTCATGTACTTTTCCCTCCACTGAATTAATGTTATGACAGGCTTATACATTATCCTTACCCTGTGTTGACATCTATACCTAGATGTTAGCTTGTCACTTAATTTCCAAGGCGGATATCTATTCCCTCTTCCCCTGGTGAATGTGGTGATGCCAATACCAAGCACTTGCAATAGTGACTGAATACATATTTTAGTACACTATTTATTAATTTATTTTATTATAGGTGTCAGCTGCTACATAGGCCTTTTACTTACCTGACATCTGTTTCTGCTGATGGATTCCACTTACATGGGTTTGTAGTAGATTTAAAAGGTTCTCAAAACTCTCCAGTTTTCTACATGCAATTGTGCCTAAATAACAGAGTGCAGAGAGTAGAAATTTCACAGAGCACATCCAAATAAGTGGTACACTAAATCACTTCTCTGACCCACAGTATGTTAATATAGGAGTCCCACAAGGAAGTGTTCTGGACCCAGTATTGTTCTAAATTTATATCAATGATTTTCCACAAAGTGTGGAGCATGGAGAAAAAGTACCAACAAGACAACTGACCTGCCATTGGAAAAAGCCAATGAAGTACTAGCAGATTTTCACAAATGGTCTACAGAGAACAGAGTAACTCTCAACATTAAGAAAACAAACAGCATGTGCTTTAGAATAAACAAGAAGCACAAGTCCATAAATTTAAAACTACACAACACTTCAATAACAGATATAACTAAGACTAAATTCCTAGGACTGCACTTGACAGCCAACTAAAATGGAATGAACATGTCAATATTATCTCAAAGAGGATCTCCACAGCATGCTATGCATTTAGAGTTCTTGCATCAGTATGCAGTGACATCTGTGTAAGGTCAGCTTAATTTGGTTATGTGCATGCCATCCTTAACTATGGAATAATCTTTTGGGGAAATAGTACCCGAATCTACAAACACTTTCCAGATTACAAAAGAGAGCTGTAAGAATAATGACAAAATGCAATAAATGGGCTCATTGTAAAGAATTATTTAAAAACCTGGGCATTCTGACTGTTCCTTGTGAGTTTATTTTTCAGACCATAATGTATATCAGAAAAATCTTGACAATTATAGCTTGAATAACATTATTCATGATCGTAACACAAGGTTGAGTCATTGTCTCCATTTAGATAGAAAAAAATCAACTAAAAGCTCAGAACAGGCGTGATAATCTATAACAAGCTGCCACAGAATATAAAAGAAATTAGCAGTATGTATTCTTTTTAAAAAACTGTAAAACTGTTTTTGCAAGAGCATTGTTTCTACACTTTGAATGAATATCATAAATGAAAACCAAAGAATTGTTGGAAACACATAGCATAAGTTGTACCTGAAATCATATTTTTTTTCATTCGGGTATTATGTATTTATGCCTATGTATTTATATCTGATAGTTCCATATCAACACATCTAGTATATTTATTTAAACAATATAAACTATCTTTTTCATTTGTGCAATATGTATGCAAGGCTTTGATTTTATGTATGTTAGTTCTACATCAAAATACCTATGCTTATTAAACAATGTAAATGGCATTTGTTAAGAAAATATCTAGACTTCATACCATAATTCGTACATTCTACTGACGACATCCATACAATGTATATTGTCTAAGGATGGATAAATAAATAAATAAACTCCGCCATAGGCAGTCCCAAGCCCGGTTGAGAAAGGAGGAGGGGGAGGAGTAACACCTCGTTAAAAAACCTTGGTTCACCTGGCCCGGGTGATAGTACCTCATGAGGGCCCCTTTCCAGGGATACGGTGAAGACCTCAATGGCAGCAAAGGCGGAGAAGATTGACTTTGGTACGGCGGAGCTTGCGGAAGAGGCAGCCTCTTGTCCAAGGCCAAAATGGACAGAGGGCACGACAGTTCCACATGTTAGTGGCGGCACCCCGACAGTGTCTGTTCCACAGGTTAGTGGCAGCTGAATAAATAATATTCCAGGCTAACAACCTGATCTTAATTTGGGAATTCAGGGATGACCTTGGATTCCCTACTCTTTACAATTTACAGCTTCAAGTCGCAATATGGAAAGTTCGCACAACGGATGCTCTACCCCAGGTGGTAACTCAGATGAGGAATCCACCATTACAATATGTAATGCAATGGGACCTAGGATTCTGGGGAGTCCCAACATTTGCAGTGAAGAAGAGATTAAATATATAGAAAAGCCTTCCAAATTTCAGTTCAAGAAGAAGTACTACTTTGGAACTTTAAATGTAAATTCTCTTCTGAAAACTGGGAAACAAAAGGAATTAGAATTATTTCTGCAAAAGAACGATATACAGATTATAGCAGTTCAGGAAACACAGTTGTTAGATGAGGATGTAGTTGATACACAACATTATAGAATTTATAAAGGGAAACCAGCAGTGAGAATAACAGAAAACATGCCAATGTTTGGAATGGCATTTTATGTAAACAAAAAAATCGTAGATAGTGTAACAGAATTTAGATCGAATTCAGAAAGGATATCCATGTTAACAATGAAGTGCAAGAATAAAAGTTACACCCTCATAAACTGTCATGGACCTATAAATGCTGACAACAGAAGAAATCTGGAGAAAGTAAATAAATTCTGGGATCTTTTAGAATCATGCATTTCTATCATACCTAAAAAGAACGTTAAGATACTTCTTGGTGACTTCAATGTGCAAATTGGGAGGGAAAAGAAATTTAGAACTATTGTAGGTCAATATCCAGCACACTCAAGAACAAACAGAAATGGTGAAAGACTGATCAACATGTGTAAAATGTTCCAGTTAAAACTCATGTCCACACATTTCCGCAAACTGCCAAGAAAAGCTAAAACCTGCAGACATCCAAATCCAAACCTAGGCGAATTTCAACTGGATCACGTAGCCATTTCCAAAGGTACATCACGGAAATTATGAATGTTAAAATAGTCAGAAATGGGGAATTCGATTCAGATCATTATCTCTCTAAGATTTAAATAAAATTTCTCCCATCTAAACCAAAAAAGGCAACCAAGAAAGTGATCAGATACAACACCACTACAGCTAATATTACAAAAGAAAATATAGAAAAATTTAGAGAAGAAATTGAGACAAGTAAAGAAGGTGATTGGCGTGAACTCCAGATGAAAATAACTCAAGCAGCAGAGAAAACTTTAGGATTAGCCAAGAATAAAAAGAAGACATGGTGGAATGAGGAGTGTGAAGAAGCACTAATACAAAGAGCTCAAAAATGGAGAAAATGGAGATGTTTGAGAAAACAAGAAGACCTTGAACAATTCAGACAACAAAGAAAAGAAACATCAAAAATAATCCGAAAAATCAAAAGGAACTTTGAAAATTGTCAGCTTATTGAAATAGAAGAAAATTTCACCAAAAATAATTCTAGAAATTTTTACCAAACCTTTAAACACATACTTAAAGGATATCAGACACCAAGTATTTGTTTCAAAGATGAAAATGGCAAAATAGGATTAAATAATAAATAAAATTGTGAAATTTTAGCAATTTTTTTTGAAAAGTTGTTAAACTGTCCAGTTACAACAGATAAATTAGAATTTCCAGTGACACCTCAAAATCTAGAGGAAGATTTCCCACCAACAGAGCTAGAAATTCATGAAGCCATCAAAACACTCAAAAACAATAAAGCAAGTTGTTAAGACTCCATTACAGCAGAATTATTGAAGTGGTGAGAACCAAAAATCATAAAGGATCTACAGCTGCTTTTTGAGAATATTTGGAATACTGAAAAGATTCCAGTTGAATGGAAAACAGCATTAATCCACCTGCTACATAAAAAGGGAGACCAACAAAATATCAATAATTACAGAGGAGTGTCACTTCTGCCAGTGGCATACAAAATATTATCACAAATTCTCCTCAACAGAGTGGTAGATACTTTAAACAAACAACTAGGAGAATATTAGGGTGGTTTTCGAAAGGGAAGATCCTGTGCAGAACAAATTTTTAACTTAAAGTCAATAATTCGCCATAGAATGTTAACCAGCAAACCAATACTAGTGTCATTTATAGATTTCAAGAAAGCATTTGATTGTATGGACAGAGAAACAATAGATAAGGTCATTAGAGAATTTGGTGTTAAATCAAAACTCGCAAACGTAATTCATAAAACACTAACAGGTACAGTATCTAAAGTCAAATTTATGGGAAAAGTATCTCAGCCTTTTGAAATAAAAACTGGTGTTAGACAAGGTGATGGTTTATCACCTTTACTGTTTAACTGTGTTCTAGAAAAAATTGTAAGGATCTGGAATTCGGAACTAAAAAAATCACAAAATTGAACCAATAACTCCCGGAAGGAAAACAAATGGAATTAAGGTAAACTGCTTGGCTTTTGCGGATGATTTCACAATACTTTCAGAAAACCTGACAGAAGCAGTTACTCAAATAAACATTCTGGAAAAATTAGGAAACAGAACTGGTCTCAAAATTTCAGCCGAAAAAACAAAATTCATGACAAATATAAAAAATGCACCAAAATACATAGAAACACAAATAGGTAAAATAGAGTGAATAAAGAAATTTAAATATCTTGGAGGAACTATACAACAAAATGGACTAGAAAAATCTGCAATAGATGTAAGATTTAACAAAATGGAAAGAGCATATGATTTAGCCAAAAATATTTACAACAAGAAATGTATATCTAGAAAAACAAAACTGAAACACTACACCACAGTGGTACAACCAGAATGTTTATATGGATCTGAATGCCTAACGATGAACTGTAAGATGGACAAACTAGAGGTACTGGAAAGAAGGATTATTAGAAAAATAATGGGTGCAATGAAAACTGCAGATGGTTGGGAAATAAGGAGCAATGAGGAGATCTACAAAAATATAGAGAAAATATCTGAAGTAATGGCCAAACGAAGATTAACCTCTTTTGGACATCTCTACCGAATGGATGGAAATAGACTAACAAAACTAATACTCCTAAATTTCTGGAAGAAGAATTCGACAATAGCATGTATTACAGAAGTAAGAAAAGATCTTGAAAGAAACATCAAAGAATCAGAAACAGCAGAAAGAAACCGTTTTAAAAACAAAATACTAAATTTGGAAAGCTTTCAAAGCAGAAGAAATAACAAATTGGGAACAACATGGACAGAAGAAAGGAAGAGACTTCATGGGGAGAAAATGAGGGAATACTGGAAAAATAGGAAACAACAACAAAGGAAAAAGAGGAACTGAAGTTGTTAACGTGATTCTAGTTGGTCAATATGATTGTAAAAATAAATAAATAAAATAAAATAAATTTCCTCTCCTCATTAAGGCTGCAAAAGGTCATGTTATTGTTGTACAGTGATCAATATGTGTCATTATCAAATGATATCAATCCTCTCATTCACTCTCAAGAAGATAGAAGCAATTACATCCTTGTGCTGCATGTATTTTAAAAAATCAAATGAGGTGGGTCCTCCTAGTCATTTAGTATTAAGCTATTCATCTCTTTATCAATTCTGCATTATAAAAATCTTTTTCTTGGCCTATGGATGCATTTACAAGAAATACAGCTTTGGATTGGGGAATCGAATTACTGGAATAACTTACTGGTGTCTTTTTTTTTTAATTTAAAATTTGATGATAAGTTTTTACTACTGCAAGTTGATCGAATTGCAACTTAGGTACACATGGCTTTACCTTATGTTCTCTTGCGCTATCCACTGCTTCCTTCTTTAAGTGCCCTTCCACTTGTCATTAATCTTCACATCACTTAATTCATCCACCTTCAATCAAGTAAAATATTTTAAAAGTGGTTACCCTATGAACTTTATGTGCATATCCTCTACTGGGAACAGTTGAAAAATGTGGTAATTCATTGAATACCTTTTGGAATTCAGGAAATAACTCATAGTCAGGTCACGTGCTTTTTGGAACAGTATGTATGACACAGTTGACTGATCTTCTGCACTATCCTCACTGAAGGGTTGCCCTGGGTACATACAGTACATGGAAGTGGCTACTTGTTTGATACATTCCCAAGTCAGAAATTCATTGAAATTGTTGCTTGTGAATTGTAAGCCATTGTCCGTCAGGATCCATTGTGGTTTTCCTATATCTGAAAAACATTTCCTTAAACAATTTATTATTGTAGGTCCATTGCCTAACTTTTTTGGATATAATTTTACATACTTTGACCAACATTCAGCTCATACTAAAATTTATAAGGAACTCCTCCTCCAGCTTTTGGCAGACGTCCATGTAAGTTAGTCACTGTTATGTCATGTAAACTCTTTGTAATTAATTGATATATTTTATGTACTTCATTGCTTTTGTCATCTTTGATTTTCCAACACAACTTACAGATCCGTATGATACCTTCTTTTACTCATACCTTTGAAATGATAGAATTTGATGATGTGTGTAAGACATTTCCTTATCCCAAAATGGCCATAACTTTTATGCAAAAACCAAACCAATTCTTCTATGTTTGCATGTGGAATACATAATTTTCAGCACCTGGAGTCCCCTGTTGATCTCCAAAATAAGACTCCTTGTAGCATCCGTAAAGGTTTCTCACTTTCTGTTAGGCTTCTCTGATTGCACCAAAAACTTTTTACTAAAGAATTCACCAGATTGTCATTCTTTACTAATATTTCTTGCTAAGCATCTTACCACATTATCCATATAGCTAATAGACAAAAGTTAATCTTAAAAACAACACCAGGTCCTTCTGTTCTTGTTACAATGTTCATACCCAAAGGTAACTGGATTTTTTGTCTGGGATTGTACCTAATGGTGTTTTAATGTATCTTATTTCTCTCTGAAATTCTTGTAAAAATAACACCCAGTGTATAAATCTGTTCTGTAATAATATACTTTTTCTCTTAGAAAGCACATTCCTCACGAGCAGCCTTACCTGTGACCTCCATATCAGCATTTGCAATTTCTGTACCCTCAACACTATGGCTAACAATTCCATTTTGGCAGGTGTACAATTTAATTTGTGTTTATTTAGGCACTTGCTGGCTAAAGCTATTGTATCATGACTGCTTTCTTCCAGGTTCCATTCTCCTTGGAACAGCTCACAGTCCATGTCGCAGTGTGATGCATCCGTGGCAAGTTTGAAAGGCTGATGCCATTATGGATGTTTTAAAATTTGTGTGCTTACTAAGGCTTACTTTATACTGTTAAATGGCTCTGCAGCACATTTATCCAATATCCACTAGTTTTCTGTTCCAAAGAGACAAATGATGTGAATCACTCACTCTTACAAATGGCCTATTAAATCTGGCCAGTCCTAAGAAGGAGCATAACTGTTTTATGTTCTGAGATTCTGGAAAGTTTTCTATTGTTTGACTCCACTTAGAGTGAGGATACACTCCATTTATAGCCACTGTGTGTCCAAAGAATTTTAACTCACTCACTCGCTCCTCCAAGTTACCAAAGGCAGACCCTGCAATAGCCATCACCTCCAAAGCCTTCTTTTATTATAATATACTCTGTTTCACAAACATGTCTGAGGTTTGTTCATTAACTGTTCTAAATTCACATTTGTTAACCTCTTTCAATTGCTTTACATAATTATTAAGCTCTTGAAATTGTCCCTAACTTCCTTTCTCACAAGATCACATTGTTTCGTTACCTCCAACTGCAAATCCTCAGTTAACGCAGTTATTGTTGTTTGCAAGTTAGAAATCACATTGTGTATTTCCCTTTTCTCTTGTCTAGGTGATTCCTTTACATTGGTGATCATCAAACTTTTTTGCTCGAGAGCCAATCCTGTTACTGAGGGTCAGTGTCATGTGTACTGATCTTCCTATTAATATGTAGCCTACATAAATTGCATTTTTGGTGAGTACTCATGGGAGTCAAGTGTTGGCACTGATGGGATGAATCATTGTGGCAGCATGAGCCAATGACAGGATTCACCATTGACAGAATGTCACAGAATGACTGCCACCATGTTTGCAAGGGTATAAAATAATGTAAAGTCCTGCTGATCAGTTTTTAATAGATTAAGGGAATAATACCGTGCACCAGTGTAATTGAGTCCAGTCTACGTTATCCTTGTGAAAATAAAGTTCACCCTACTTGTGTAGTCTTAGAACATTCATATCACTTGACAGGTGCATATGAATGGTGCGGAAAAGGAAGGGACACATCAGTAATTTGATCATTTTAAATCACTATCAAAACTGTGTCTGAGATCAGTGTGCTTTATTCATGAAGTTGATTTCAGAGTTCTTTTATGCAAGATTCATCAGCTGTTCCATAAAAAAATTATGTTACATTATGTATTTCTGTGTCATACTCTCCAGGCGGGTGCAGTGGATGTTGGTCCTATGCACCTATGCCTTTGTTTGACATGGATGTGATCTCACATGACTATCTGGCATGACTACCCCACTTTTATGTTGCCACAGTTATTTGGTGGCATCTGAAGGTGAAGCTTTAAGCCTCAAAACTGGTTATGGACTAACTTTAGAAAATTACTGGCAACTGAAGCAGATTTTTATTCTATAAATATTTTCCTCAGTTGCAGATGTTCACCTGATCAAATATTTGCATCTTACCTTAACCGTTTTCTGTGCAAAGTACTTTTTGTTTCACCAAAATGGGCTAAAACTGAGTTTCACAAATATCTAGACAGTGCCATTTTAAATTAAATTACACACAAAGAAATAATTTGCTTTGAGCAGCAGATGACTGAAGTGAGCAGTGTGTCATTTTAGGTCTATGTCTCCACAGAAGTCTAAATTGAAAGAGACACACAGACAATTTAACAAACAAACTGAACAGCCAGTCTTTTGTGATATGTATTGTATCACTTGTATATGAGGTGTTACACCAGTAGAAACATACGACATTAATCTTCACTGGTTAAACCAAATTAATTTTATGTGTGAGAAACTCAGCAGTAGCTTTTATTTGATAAGCCAACTGGCAATAACAGTTTCAAGACAAACATTAAAAATAGTGTACTATGGAATAAAATTATTTAATTGGATAGATAAAAAATCTACTCACCAAGTGTCGGCAAAACACATACATAAGAGAAGGTTGTAATTGGGTAAACTTTCAGAGCCAATGACTCCTTCTTCAGGTGGGAAGGGTTGAAGGTGAAGGAAGAGGGGTAAAGGAAAAGGACTGGAGATGTCGAGGAAAAGGGGTAGATTTTGGGAAAGTCACCCAGGACTGCAGGGCAGGGGAGACTTACTGCACAGGATGAGAAGGAAAGACTGATTGTTGGGGACTGCATCAGGCGAGATTTTCCATCCTGCATCTCATCCGAGCAATCCCCGACAATTAGTCTTTCCTTCTCATCCCGTATGGTAAGTCTCCCCCGATCCACAGTTCTGGGTGACTTTCCCAAAATCTATCCCTTTTCCTAGACATCTCCAGTACTTTTCCTTCACCCCTCTTCCTTCCCCTTCAGCTCTTCTGCCTGAAGAAGAAGTCACTGGCTCTGAAAACTTGCCCAATTACAACCTCCTTTTATGTGTGTGTTCTGCCACCACTTTGTGAGCAGACTTTTTAGTCATACAGTAACATTATTTTGTCAAAAACTGATTGTTTTCATTCTTGTACTGTGGAATAAGTTATCCATTTCTTTATTATGGCACTGAACTGTGGGGCTGTGCAGCAGGCCTGCACCTCAACAGAATATTAGTATTACAGAACAGAGTAGTTAGTTTAATGCATGGACTAAGGCCAGTGAGTTCTGTTGGTTGGTTGGTTGGTTGGTTTGGGGAAGGAGACCAGACAACGAGGTCATCGGTCTCATCGGATTAGGGAAGGATGGGGAAGGAAGTCGGCCGTGCCCTTTGAAAGGAACCATCCCGGCATTTGCCTGGAGCGATTTAGGGAAAGCACGGAAAACCTAAATCAGGATGGCCGGACGCGGGATTTAACCGTCGTCCTCCCGAATGCGAGTCCAGTGAGTTCTGTCATGAAACCTTTGTCTGACATAAATATTTAACAATATATTTCTTATATTTGTATAAAGTCATTACATTTTTTTTGTGAATAGCACATACTAGACGTAAAGGTAACTATTTTGATAACTATTTCAAATAACTGTCAGTAGTCCTTACATTAGTGGGCAAAGACCATTAAACAAGCTGCCGCATACTTTAAAAAGTTGTGAAGCAAAGCCAGTCAATGGGGAGTTAAATGCTTTCCTAGGAAATAACATAAGTGTTTGTATTCACTCAGTGAATTCTAAGTTACATGTCTTCAGTTGTAGCATGATACATATTTGGAATATTAAGACGAATTATTGTTCCACTACTGCACATAAGTGTTATTTATATTAATTCAATACACAACCTGTAGTACCTTCCGCTGCGGAAGTCGAACACGCGGCAGAACAAATGGACGTGGTCAGCCCATAGAGGGCTCCACCTCCGCGGCAGCTATTCCACGCAGCGGCTCTCGCGCAGCGAGGGCACCACCGCTAAGCCACATGCAGACAGCGGCTAATAGCCACTCCCTTCGGTTTCGTATATAGGGACCCGCTCTGCCCTAGTCCAGCCAGTCTGGTACTCGCTCTGGATTTCGTTTCTATCTCGGCGGTACTGCGTTCTGGTCGTTGCTCGTTGTTGACATTTGCCTGGCTCTGGTTCCGAGTGGATTTACGTTTGGTGTTTGGTGTTGTGGTTTCCACAAGCCTCCATTGTTTATCTCTTCCTTGCTGTGTCGCTCATAGTCGGTCGTGGTCGGTTGTTGTCAGTTGTCGTTGGTCTGTCGTCCGACTCATCCTGTGTTTACCCGCTGGTGCGTGCTCCACCACCGGCAACTTCCCCGCCTGGCGGCTCCGATCCGCAGCCCAAGGCGTTCCCGCTGTTGGTTGTGGTTACTACACAAGCCATGTATGAAATTTACAAATGATGTCAGCTTGATGGCTACATGCAAAACATCTAAATAAATAAATAAAGGTGTTATTCATGTAGATAGCAGAAATTCACATCGTGTCTGTTATTTTATGCACCAGAATTTAATTTGTCTGATGTCATGAAGTTACTAACACTAAAATGTTGATGGTGTACACTGTACAGCAACCAGCCACAAATTGGTTTTAGTTTACTTCAGAAAGTACCATTACTGCTTTCAAATTTATACAATTCATCATTAGATGGCTTTCGTGTTTTCATCCAAATATGTGATGCATTGGTTTACCCGTGCATTGCTAGTCTGCTACTTGTTTCCATAGTTTTCTTCCAACAAATCATATTCACAATATTGTTTGTATTTTCACTATCACATATATTGGTTTACATTACTAAGCTCATTTGTTTGTTGACAAAACAAATTTCCACTACACACCACATGTTTTGATTCACAATACATATATGTTGATCTAAGCATGGAAGCCATCTTGTGGTGGATTGTATAATTTGATACCAGTAACTGCACTTTTCAAATAAAGTAACCTAAAACCAATTTGCAGCTGACTGCTGTGCACCATCAACATTTTATTTCATATAACAGCCACAGTCTTGAGCTGTCTTTATTTGACAAAATTGCTACTAATACTGCAGAAAAAAGTGTTAGAAATGGATATATTGCTCGGAAAAGAAATTTGTAGTCCTTTTTATATGAAAATTTAAAAAAAGGTTACATTTACAACTACATCTACACAAATACTCTGCAAATCACATTTAAGTGTCTGGCAGAGGGTTCATCAAACCACCTTCACCATTTCCTATTATTCCAATCTCATAAGCATGCGGAAAGAACAAACACCTATATCTTTCTGTGTGAGCTATGATTTCCCTTAGTTAATCATGGTGATTGTTTCTCTCCATGTAAGATGGCATCAACAAAATATTTTTGCATTTAGAGGAGAAAGTAGACAATTGGAATTTCTTGACAAGACTCTTCCGCAGCGAAAAACGCCTTTGCTTTAGTGATGTCCATCCAAAATCCTGTATCATTTCAATGACACAGTCTCTCCCCTATTTTGTGATAATAGAAAATGTGCTGCCCTTCTTTGAACTTTTTTGATGTACTCAATCAATTATATCTGGTAAGGATCACACACTGCACAGCAGTATTCTAAAATAGGACGAACAAGTGTAGTATAGGCAGTCTTATTAGATTACATTTTCTAAGTGTCCAACCCATAAAATGCAACCTTTGGTTAGCCTTCCCCACAACATTTTCTGTGTGTTCCTTCCAATTGAAGTTGTTCATAATTGTAATTCCTAGGCATTTAGTAGAATTTATGGCCTTGAGATTTGACTGATTTATCGTGTAACAGAAGTTTAACAGATTCCTTTTAGCACTTATGTGGATGACCTCACACTTTTCATTATTTAGGATCAATTGCCAATTTTTGCACAATACAGATATTTTTTCTAAACTGTTTTGCAATTTGTTTTGATCTTCTGATGACTTTACTAGTCAATAAATGACAGCATCATCTGCAAAGAACCTAAGAAGGTTCCTCAGATTGTCTCCCAAATAGTTTATAAGGATAAGGAACAGCAAAGGGCCTATGACACTACCTTGGCGAACCCCAGAAATCACTTCTGTTTTCCTCAATGACTTTCTGTCAATTACTATGAACTGTGATCTCCCTAACAGGAAATCACGAATCCAGTCACAGCTAACTATTCCTTTTTCAAATATCTTTGAAGCTATCATATTATTATAAAAAATATTTATACACTTGAAAATAATAATTTCAAGTGTGGTTAGATTATTGATCATAGATAAATTTTTAAATGATCACATTTAGTGGTGTTTTAACACAGTGTTTATATTTTTCTCTTTTCCGCTCTTATAATGTACCTGTGTAAACTTAAGGACTTTTCATATTGAAACTCCTACAGTGCTTTTATGCATATTATACAAGTATTCATTCTGTACAATCTATACTTGCATCTATAAAATCAATTTGAGATTCCACTAATATGCTCAGGACCCTAAGGATCTGGGAAGGCCCCACAAAGGGAGGAATGAGCTTCCTATAAATACTCACATCCCTGCCACCACTGGTACTGAAGTTACAAATAACAACTTTGTTCCCAGCTTTAGCATGAAATGGCTGCCTCCCTTGGTTGTAGTGCCTCATTTAGTAGCAGTGAACAAGTTTGTGCCTAGACTTATCCCAATGCCATTTGATAATTTGGGAGTTATTTCCTAAGGAAAGAGATCATTGATGCTCCACAAATTTGCTAGAGGGTAGTTAAGGGGTTAGGCAAACATTAATGAGACCATGGTAGCCTTCACCACCTTGTGTTGAGCAGAATTAAAAGCTAAATTAATCCACGGGAGTGAGCCGTCCCACTTTGTCCGAGACCTGGCATGATAGATGATGAGAGCACCTGTGAGGTCCTGTTCACCCTTTTGGCAAAAGAGGGCTGAGGATAATAGGGGGCTGTAGTCTCATGCTTGATGGTGTTACCAAAGCAAAAACGCTTAAACTCCTTTGGACAAAGGCTGGGGCATTGTCATTCACCAGGGCTATAGTTGGCCCAAATATGGAAAAGGTCTTGGGGAGATGGTGGATAGTAACCGTCACAGTAACCCCCCTACTAGGGACAAGCCAGACAAAACAGGAAAATGCATCTACTCCAACCAACACATAACAATTTCCCCCCTTTGTTTGAGGAAAACGCACCATATAATCAATAAACAAGTTGCTCTCCCTTGGACTGTAAAAGTCCCTTGCATGAGTTGTGACTGGAGTTTTCCATATTACATAACTCGCACTCCACCACTACTTGGCAGATATCCTTATATAATCATGGCCAGGTTACATATTGCCGCGCCTTAACGATGGTCTTGTGAAGCCTCAAATGCCCTCCAAGTGAGGAATCATGAAAGTAATAAAAAATGTAAGAAACAAGCTCCACAGGAAAACAATCCTAACATCAGTGGATCTCCCAACCTCCCAACGAACTGTGCCCTTTCAAGCAGATAACCGGGTACCCATTCTCTGGCCACAGACATTGTCTAATGGATCCTGAAAGGGGGTTCTGGCCCTGTTTAGACTTAAGGTCAGTAATAATCTCCGATAACTTGACCAAGACACCACAACACAGAGTTCATGGATGAGGAGTGAACCCCTCCTACTTCTTCAGCACCTTTTTCGAACACTCAACTAGGTGTACTGGCCACATGATTGTCAGGCCCCATAACATGCTGAACTGTGAAGCAGAATGGGAATATTCGTACTGCCCATCCGGTGATCCTACTGGTCTTTCTACGTCACACTAAGACACGTCTTAAAACTTGGTTGTCCATCTACAGATGAAACTCCCTTTGCTTGAGATAAAATTTAATTTTCTCAAGGGCAAAGAGAACTGCCAAGGCTTGATACTCCTAAATGGAATACTTTAATTCAGCAGCAGTTACACTTCCAAGGAACACTACTGCAAGAGCATGGCCATGATACCAGCATTCAACACATCAGTCTGGGCAATGATGCCTTTCCCAAAGTTTGGTATGGCCAAGACTGGATTACTCAAGGTGGTTTTAATAGCTTCAAAAGCAGCCTGATGCCTCTCCACCCAAACAAAGGTCTCTCCCTTTTTATGCAGACTATTAAGGGGGCAGTGAGCTGAACAAAATTAGGAACAAACTTCCTTTATCTAGCTACCCTCTTGTTGTTCCTTAGGGGAAGAAAACTTCATAAGGCTGAGGTACAATCCTGATCAATTCTAATCCCATCACATGACATGAGATGACCCAGAAAGAAATTTTCCACCTAGCCAGTGCACCCTTAGACAGCTTAATGATTAATCCAGCTACCCAAAGTTGTAAGGACACTTCCTTGAGATGACATGAATGTTGGTCAAATGAATGGCTATATACAAGAGCATCATCGCCGTGGTTGTAGATGCAGTTGAACATAAGGTCTCCCAGAACATGATATAACAGGTGAGACAGCACAGTGGCCCTGGTAGATTAGCCAAAGGGCACCCAATTCGACTCATATAGGTTCCAGTTGGTGCAAAATGCAGTAATGTGCTTAGAATTCTTGGTCAACTGTACCTGCTAACAGCTTTGGTTAAGATCAAGCACTAGGAAGCAACAAGTCCCAGAAAACAAAGTAAAACAATAATGCAGGCCAGAAAGTGTTATAGATTCCAAAATGGCTTTTTGATTAAGTGCCCTGTAATCCTTGACTTGTCCCTTAGCAACCAGAAAAAAGGGGGAAGCATAAGGTGATGTGGATGGACTAACAAACCCATCCCAAGTATGTGATTGACCTTTTGTTGCAGTATCCTCTTTTTCAGGGGAGACAATCGATATTGAGTTTGTCGCACTGGAACATTATCAGTTAAACGAATCTTGTACTGAATTTTGTCTGTTACCCCCAAATAATTAGTGAGGACGTCAGGACAGTTCCCTAAGATGTTCAGTAGCTGCTTGGCCTCAACCTACCCCAGATGACTCAAATTAAATTCGGAATGAAACGAGTTAAGCGAACTGATATTGGTAAGAGCACAGCGAGAACAAAGGGCTGTCATCTCTGAAGGACAAAAGTTTGGTCGCTGTGGGTGGAATTAGGTATCTGTTGGTGACAAAAATTGTCATGTTAACATAATTAAGGCTCGGCGCTGCCAACACAAATTCTATGATCCAATCTCTGCCTACGTATCATTATTCATGAAAACTGCTCGCGAAAACTGTGATTCAGTTCCAATTCAACATTTAAAGGAGGAGTATCTAGTATCTGTGTGTAATTATTAAGAACGTGAAAATATATTGGAGCAAGAAACCCAAACGTAAAAACAACTTTTAGCGACCCTGTATAGTGTCGGAAAGCACGGAACAACGAAACAGATCTAAAAAGAGAACAGGTCTAGCAATGTTACAACAAAATTCTCAACGAAGAAGAAATTATCTAACAGGCGAACAGCGTGAAAATATTAGTGAAGCAGATTGGAGAAAAAACCAGACATATAGAAAAACAAGGAAAAGATCGGTTAGGAATAAAAGTGATGAACAGAAAACAGAAGTAATAAATAATCTTCGCTTAGGAAATCGGGTCACCGCACAATCATTGAAGACATCTTCAAATGCTGAATGCGCAAGGAGGAAAGCACGTCACTCTTTTAAAAATGAGACATTTCGTTACTATCCAACTATGAAATGTAAGTATAGCAATTGGGAGAATGGATAATCTATGTAAATATTGTAAGGCGAAAAAATTTAAAATGAAAAGCCAAGTATATGCTGTTCAAATGGTAAAATTACGTTGCCAGCACTAAAATTACCTCCACTCAAATTCTTTGAACATAGGAAGGTAGAACACCGATCTCGAAGAACTTTTTGATAATAATAATAAAAAAAAAGAATAAAAAAAAAAGGAAGATGATATAACGTATGCTTCCAAAAGACATAATTTGGAGTAACCGAGTAGGAAGGATTTTTTAGTCTGGTGTTTAGAATCCAAGGACAAGTGTATCATGAAACCGGAACATTGTTACCATCTCCAAATGAAACGTCGAAGTTTTTACAAGGACGTTTTGTAGGAAACGAAGATGACGAAGCCGATCAGCGCTTCTTGAATACCACTGGGTTGCATCGAGATATAACTCTGAATCTGCAACGTTTCAAACATAAAAAAAATGAACAGGTACGAATGTTTAAAAAGAAAATCGAAAAAATGGTCGCAGATAATTACAAAATAGTAATTCGAGCTCATGAGGGTCCAGCAGACAAGAATGAAAGAATGCACCTCAATCAAATGAAGTGGCCAAAGCAATTGGACAATGAAAATGGTTAGCATGATATTGTAATACAGCGGAGAAAAAAAAAAAAAAAAAAAAAAAAAAAAAAAAAAAAAAAAAAAAAAAAAAACGAAACTGAAAAGTCTTTCACTGCAGTTATCTGTCCATTATAACATTTATAAAACTACTGACTGAAAATTAAAACGCCAGCGAAGCAGGTTATTATCAGCTAGTGGGTGTATAATAGGAACTATCCAGTGCACTCATAATGAATGAAGGAAGGAAGGAAGTTTTTCGTCTGGTCGACAGCATAGGTCATCAGAAATGGAGTTCCGTCTAACTGGAAGAGAACGGAGTGTATGTATCCATTTCATTGACTTATCCCAACATTTGCTTGAAATGGTAGAGGAAATAATATAACACCCCAGTTTGGTGGCTGGCCTGGGGATTAAACCCGGACCCCTCAAATATAGTCGAGCCCCTTTTCCTCTAGATTAACCTTCGTCGATCATGCATGTGTGTCAGTGCGGTCGCAACATTCCATTTTCTTTGTCTTTCTTAAAATGCTTACTAATAACACAGCTAATGCTTATCGCTGTATTAAATTCTAAATAAGAACTAGAGTTGTTTTTTCTTAAATTGTACCAGAATATTTTGCGCCACTATCATTTTTAGCACACTTAATTATTTAAAGAGTAAAAAGAATTTTTTTTAATATTGCTGGTTTCCTGACTGCTGATGAATGTAAGTTAGAAGTCAACGCCATTGAAATGATGTCTGTGGCTCATATTAGCATACAAACACCACCGGCAAGACCACTGTTTCCAAGGATACCAAGATCGATACCAAACATTTCTAAAGAAGATCCTGGATTTTGGCCTGCAGTTTTAAGTTCTGAAATGCTTCGGTATTTTATAGAAAACCCGAAGCAAATCAGAAAGAATGATTGCTTGAACTTCAAATCGAAGGTTTTCAACCTACTGTTATGGAAACCATTTATGAAACAGCGAGAAGTATCAAAGAGAATGGCTGCTCTAATCAGATTCAAAAAACACTGTTTTCGTCTTATGGTGTAAGCTTTTCGTGTCCTGAGAGGGAGTTAGAAGGACAGCTAGATGAGCGACCGTAGACCTTACCTTGAACGATGCAGTTCGACGAGGTTAACTGGTAGTGAGCCCCCTGCTGTTTCCCTGGTCTCAGCTGAAAGGTTTGAGTGGTACAGAGTACAGGACTCGGTAGGGCTACTCATGAAACAGGGCAGAAGTGTTTTTTTTATGAGTTCTCATCTATGATGAACTAACCCAACATTCTCTAAGTCCAATACGCATTCTACTTAGGCTGAGGCCAGCGAAATAAAATAAGTCCATTTCAGACTGATAAGTGCCCTGGAAGCCACGCCATCTGTTTGCCGCTCGTACCATTCTCACTTCAGTAGTGCAGTATTTATAGGGCTTCATTTGCACACCACTCAGCTAGAAGGTTCAACAAAGCTGCCCTGCATGTAGTTGGTCGAGCACAGTTAGTGCGTGATGCCATCCACACATTTGGCCATTCCGGAATTTTCCTTCCTTACGACCCCTACGTTTCTAGCATTTGTAGACTTAGAGAAAGCTTTTGACAATGTTAACTGGAATACTCTCTTTTAAATTCTGAAAGTGGCAGGGGTAAAATACAGGGAGCGAAAGGCTATTTACAATTTGTACAGAAACCAGATGGCAGTTATAAGAGTCGAGGGGCATGAAAGGGAAGCAGTGGTTGGGAAGGGAGTGAGACAGTGTTGTAGCCTCTCCCCTATGCTATTCATTCTGTATATTGAGCAAGCAGCAAAGGAAACAAAAGAAAAGTTCGGAGTAGGTATTAAAATCCATGGAGAAGAAATAAAAACTTTGAGGTTTGCCGATGACGTTGTAATTCTGTCAGAGACAGCAAAGGACTTGGAAGAGCAGTTTAACGGAATGGATAGTGTCTTGAAAGGAGGGTATAAGATGAACATCAACAAAAGCAAAACGAGGATAATGGAATGTAGTCAAATTAAATCGGGTGATGCTGAGGAAATTAGATTAGGAAATGAGACACTTAAAGTAGTAAAGGAGTTCTGCTGTTTGGGGAGCAAAATGACTGATGATGGTCGAAGTAGAGAGGATATAAAATGTAGACTGGCAATGGCAAAGAAAGTGTTTCTGAAGAAGAGAAATTTGTTAAAATCGAGTATAGATTTAAGTGTCAGGATGTCGTTTCTGAAAGTATTTGTATGGAGTGTAGCCATGTATGGAAGTGAAACGTGGATGATAAATAGTTTAGACAAAAAGAGAATAGAAGCTTTCGAAATGTGGTGCTACAGAAGAATGCTGAAGATTAGATGGGTAGATCGCATAACTAATGAGGAGGTATTGAATAGAATTGGGGAGAAGAGGAGTTTGTGGCACAACTTGACTAGAAGAAGGGATCGGTTGGTAGGGCATGTTCTGAGGCATCAAGGGATCACAAATTTAGTATTGGAGGGCAGTGTGGAGGGTAAAAATCGTAGAGGGAGACCAAGAGATGAATACAGTAAACAGATTCAGAAGGATGTAGGTTGCAGTAGGTACTGGGAGATGAAGAAGCTTGCACAGGATAGAGTAGCATGGAGAGCTGCATCAAACCAGTCTCAGGACTGAAGAGCACAACAACAACAACCCCTGTATACTAAACAATGAGGGACTAGTCGAGTAGCACTGCTGTTGAGCATCAAATGAGCACTATCGACATCAAATATTAGTTCGCCAATTCCATTTTTAGAACAGGCTATTTGCTGTCTTTTGTCCAAGAACTTCTTCCAAAACTGAACCGGTTGGAATATTTCTTACATTCATGATATGTCCTTCGCTCCCAGGGAAAATTTTTGTAGGCTCGGATCTCCGAGGCTATCAGATTTACGCTGCCTAGTTGCATGTGCCAGGCCTGCAGCTTTATATCCAAACAATGTAACTGTTGTTGTTGTTGTGGTCTTCAGTCCTGAGACTGGTCTGATGCAGCTCTCCACGCTACTCTATCCTGTGCAAGCTTCTTCATCTCCCAGTACCTACCAGTATCTACTGCAACCTGCATCCTTCTGAATCTGCTTAGTGTATTCATCTCTTGGTCTCCCTCTACGATTTTTACCCTCCACGATGCCCTCCAATACTAAATTGGTGATCCCTTGATGCCTCAACACATGTCCTACCAACCGATCCCTTCTTCTAGTCAAGTTGTGCCACAAACTTCTCTTCTGCCCAATCCTATTCAGTACTTCCTCATTAGTTATGTGATCTACCCATCTAATCTTCAGCAGTCTTCTGTAGCACCACATTTCAAAAGCTTCTATTCTCTTCTTGTCCAAACTATTTATCATCCAAGTTTCGCTTCCATACATGGCTACAGTCCATACAAATACTTTCAGAAATGACTTCCTGACACTTAAATCTATACTCGATTTTAACACATTTCTCTTCTTCAGAAACGCTTTCCTTGCCATTTCCAGTCTACATTTTATATCCTCTCTACTACATATGACAAACTGCATTAGAAAAAGTCTATCAGGAAAAATAGTCATCACACAATACATCTCTTCACCTTGCTCCATTGGCATGAACAATAGGAAATCACAGTTTTTGGTAGTATACATTTTCGCACAATACAGTCTCATACAGCAACAGAATTGCAATTGTTCATGAGTATATACCATTAGTACCAACGGCCTTGCCGCAGTGATAACACCAGTTCCTGTGAGATCACTGAAGTTAAGCGCGTATGTTGGCCCATCTACTTTCTTGACAATCTCGGACATAATGGCTGAGCTGATGACATGTGAAGCAAGTTAAAGGTTTTCCTTTAGTGCTTGGAGGAGAGTGCCTGGTCACATTGCATTTGGCGCATCTTATGACTGGTCAGTGGAGGACACTGGGACCATGAACCGTTTCCTCTAAATTCTTGAATACCGTCTACGTTATTAGGCACTCAAGTAAACTCAGGTTTAGGTGGAATTTTCTTAACAGTCTCTACCTTGCGGATGGTATTCTGCTGTCTAAACAATTGGACTAAATAGCTTCCGGTACCGCAACCATTGGAATCGGTCTTTCATACTTACTGGGGTGCAGTTGCCATCAGTTATTTCTCTCTGTTGTACACAATTGCTCATTCTTCAGTTGTGGCTAAATCAATTGCTTCTGGCAGTGTTAATTTCTTACCCTGAGCTCATATCAATGTCTTGATTCGTTCATTATATAAACCCTGAATAAACACAACCCCTCCTGGCTTGCCAATTAATGCGTAACTGCCGGAAATTTCTCCTTTCTTCATGACTTTCCTCATGGTTTCCCTAAAGGATATACTACATAGTGTCGATGCGAGAGCCCCACTGAACCACACTCCCTTCCTTTCCCTGCTGACTACCGAAAATAGAACTCACAAAAAATCAAGTGTCTGCTTGTTCTCATAATTCTCTAGCAGTATTGTTCTCATGGCTGACCAAGTTTCAGTATGATCTCTAACTAACAACTTACTTTGGGCAGAGCCCATTATTTGACCAATGATTTATTTTAGAAACACTTTCTTAGGTTTAGACTTCACTAAACTATTATAGTTGTCTAAAAACTCTGAAAGCTGTTCCCTGTCTCCATAAAATTTTATGGGACTAGTTTAGTACACTTGATCAGGGCTGAATTCTACTGAAATTCCTTGTTCTCCCCATACCTGTATTCCGAATCTCCTATCTCATCACTCAAGAAAATCCACCCCACACTTTGCATCACTTTTACATGTCCTCTTTTATGTCTTGTGTGGGAGTGAGAAGAACAGCTAGGTGAGTGACTGAAGGCCTTACCTCAAACGACGAAATTCGATTAGGTTAACTGGTGGTGGGCCACGAGCCGATCCCATACTTCGGTTGAAAAGCGAGTTTTGAGAGGTGTAGTGGAGTATGGAATTTCGTAGGGCTACTCAGGAAACAGCATAAGGAATGTTTAACTACCACTGTAACTTCATTGCTTGGAAGTACTCCTGGCACACTTAAGGGGCTCCGGAAAGGCTCAAAATCATGAAAAGTTCAATTTTTACTTTTTTGCGTTTTCTGAATCTGCAGACTATTACCTTTTAATAGATATATAATTTATTCAATTCCAAAGACTACAACTATTTTTAAATTTTTTTTGAAATGTGTTCTACATGGGCGTGACCCACTGTGGTGCTGTTAAACTGCTGTCAAATGGTGTTATTATTAATGTCTGTGTTCATCAGGTACATTTTAGTGATGTGAGATAAAGTACGTGTTGTGGCTAACCTGTGATGGTTCAATATATATCGCTGGTGTGATTGTCGATTGTTTCATGTTTATTTACTCTGTCGTTATCTCGAAAATATTCGTAATTAATTCTGTTTCTTGAGTCTCTGTTTTGTTGAAGTATAATAATGAGTAAAAGTAAAGTTATTAGAAATCCTCTGAAGGCTTTTAAGAAAAGGAGAAATGTTATTACTGTAAACAATAAAGACGATAACCAAGTGAGTGAACCTAATGTCTCAAGTACACCTGCCCATAGCAGTCAAAGTGGGAAAGAAAATACTTCACAGAAGAAGCTTGGTTCAATGAGTGAAAACTATGAATGTTTTATGGGCGAATCGGATGTGAATGAAATATTTGATATGTCGGTTCTCAAAGGAATTTTTTCAAACTGTGTAAGATGTATTCATTGTAGTGAAGTTGGTCTGGAACTCTCCATAATAAAGCACGTAGGACTTGCTAGTGAAATACAGCTGAAACGTGATAAGTGTTCATACATGACCACCTTTTGGAACAGTGTTGCAGTAACTGCAACTGAAGAAAATGGTAGCAAAATCTACGAACACAACATTAGATTTGTTTATTCCTTGCATTCAGTTGGTAAGGGTGCTACTGCAGGTGCAATTTTCTGTGGCATCATGAATCTTCCAAATCCCCCAACCAAGTTTACGACCTATAATAAATTAATAGGGTCTAAAGTAGAAGATGTCTGTATAGAATCTATGAAGAACGCTGTGGAAGAGGCAGTAATGGAAAATAATGGTAACAGAGATTTGACTGCAGCGTTCGATGGTACCTGGCATAAACGGGGACACACATCTCTTCATGGTGTAGTATCTGCCACCAGTATGTATACAGGGAAAGTTTTAGATGTAGCAGTAATATCAAAGTATTGTAGATGTCCACAAAAATATAAAGGTACACATGAAAATAATTGCAAAGCTAACTATAGTGGCAGTAGTGGAGGAATGGAAGTGGCTGGTGTTGCCAGTATATTCCAGCGTTCTGAGGCGTGTCATAAAGTGCGATATGTTAATTACCTTGGTGACGGTGATTCTAAAAGTTTCAAACATGTTCAAGGACTGAAGCCCTATGGTGATGATGTTGTAGTGCAGAAATTTGAGTGTATTGGACACGTACAGAAGCGAATGGGAACAAGACTTCGGCGACTGAAAGCTTCGTACAAAAAACAAAAACTCAGTGATGGTAAAGGGTTGGATGGGAAGGGAAGGTTAACTGACAGTGTAATTGACAAAATACAGAACTATTATGGAATGGCTATTAGGCAAAATACACAAAGTGTCGACAAAATGAAGAAGGCTGTTTGGGCTCTTTTTTTTCGTACTTCTTCAACCGATGAAAATCCCCAACATAGCTTGTGTCCCAAAGAAGAAGACAGTTGGTGTAAATATAACAAAGGATTGCTAACTGGTGAAGTGTACACTCATAAGCATAGTCTGCCTCATGCAATAATGGTGGTGATAAAACCTATTTTCAGAGACTTAGCAGCACCTGAACTGTTGAAAAAGTGTATTCACGGAAAAACTCAAAACCCCAATGAAGGTGTAAATAGTGTTATATGGTCGAGAATCCCCAAGACTGTGTTTGTTGGAATAGAAACACTTCACTTTGGTGTGTATGATGCTGTTGCGACTTTCAATGATGGCAACATTGTAAGGTGCAAGGTATTTAGAAATATGGGAATGAAGATAGGTTCTAACATGGTACGAGCGATGCTTGCTTTAGACAAGGAACGCCTTCGGGCTGCAGACAGGGCTGTAAAGAGTCTAGAAATACAAGCAAGAGTAAACAGGAGGAGGAACAAGAGGAAGCTGGAGGAGGAGTTTGCAGAGGATGAAGATAATCCATCCTATGGACCTGGAATGCACTAAAAAGTTAATCCAATCTTTGTCGCTCGATTCCCAAAACTTTTATTTTCTCATACTAATTACATGTTTTCTAAGGATCTTCCAAACATATTTGTTTCAAACTTTCAGTAAATGTTACACAGTACCTTCTGCATAATTTAACACAGCCTTTTTCCAAAAAACTGTATATTTTTGAATATATAAATAAAAAATTGCAAAAAAATGTTGTGAATTTTCATTACAATTGAAAAAAAATCATCTTTAATAACTGAACTAAAATTTTGTAAAATCCCTGTGTTAAGTTGTAGCCCATATTCCAATAAATAATCTGTAAAAAGTTCAACTTCCTACCTCAAATACTTTGTGAGGAGAGATGTAATTTATAAGCGTTATTTTAACATTGCAAGTATAGGGCGTTCCGGAGCCCCTTAACTAGTTACAAGCTCCCATCTATCATGAACTAACTCGACATTCTCTAAGGCTGATATGCATCTTACTTTGGCTGAGGCTAGTGAAATAAACTAAGTCCAGCTCAGACTGACGAGCATCATGGAGACGGTGTCATCTGCTTGTTGCTACTACCATTCTCTCTCCAATAGTGCATGTGGGTCCTACTTATATCCCTCTATTTCCACCCTGCCCTGCTAGAAGGTTCAAAGAAGCTGTGCTGGGTGTGGTTGGTCACATGGTAAGTGCGTGATGCCACCCATATTTTACTGTTCTGGAATTTTCACCCCTGATGACCCCTGTATGCTACACCACCAGGGGCTAGTCAAGTAAGCTGCTGTTGTGCATCGCATGAGCACTATCGATATCAAATACTGATTTGGCACTTCTTGGCCAAGACCTTCTTTCTAAACTAAATTAATGAAATGGTCTGAATATTTCTTACATTTGCAACAAGGTTTTAGAAACAAACCATAACATGAATAATAGACCTTGCCATTGGTGGGGAAGCTTGTGTGCCTCAGCGATACAGATAGCTGTACCGTACATGCAAACACAACAGAAGGATATCTGTTGAGAAGCCAGATAAATGTACGGATCCTGAAGAAGATGAGAAGCTTTTCAGTAGTTGCAGGCCAGCAGTTTGAATAACTGATCTGGCCTTGTACCACCAGCAAAAATGATCTTGTTGTGCTGGTACTGCAAACGGCTGAAAGCAAGGGGAAACTACAGCTGTAATATTTCCTGAGGGCATACAGCTCTGCTGTATGTTTAAATGATGATGGCATCATCTAGGGTAAAATATTACATAGATAAAATAGTCCCACATTTGGATCTCCAGCTGGGGACTACTCAGGAGGATATCATCATCAGTAGAAAAAAAAGAGGGGTTCGGAGTGCGGAATATTAGATTCCTTAATTGGGTAGTTAGAAAATTTAAGAATGAAAATGGATAGGTTATAGTTATATATAGTGGAAATTAGTGAATTTTTGTAGCAGGTGGAGCAGGACTTTTGGTCATATGCATACAGGGTTACAAATACAAAATCAAATAGGGTTAATGCACGAGTAGGTTCAATAATGAATAAGGAAATAGGAATGCAGATAAGCTAATATCAACAGCATTATTGTAACGAAGATAGTCACAAGTCCCACATCTACCACACTAGTACAAGTTTAAATGGCAACTGGCTCTGCAGATGATGAAGAGATTGAAGAAATATATGCTGTGGAAGAGATTTGGAGACACTGGAAGGTTCCATATTGATTACATAATGGTAAGACAGAGTCTTAGGGACCAGATTTTAAAGTGTAAGACATTTCTGGGGAGTGGATTCTAATCACAATTTAATGGTTATCAACTGTAGATTAAAAGTGAATACATTACAAAGAGGTAGGAAATTAAGGAGATGGGACTGGTATGAGTAGAAAGAACCATAGGTTGTTGTGGGTTTCAGTGGGAGCATAACGCAATGGCTGATATGAACAGGGAAAGGAATCCTGCAGAAGATGAATGGGTAGCTTTGAGAGGTGAAATAGTGAATGCAGCAGAAGATCAAATAGGTAAAAAGACAAGGCCAAGTAGAAATCCTTAGGTAAAATGGGAGATACTGAATTTATTTGACGACAGGAGAAAATATGAAAAAGCAGAAAATGAAGCTGGGTAAAGGGAATATTAACTTCTAACAAATGGGACCGACAGGGAGTGCAAAGTGGCTAAGCAGGAAAGCTAGAGGACAAATATAAGGATTTAGAAGCACATGTCACAAGGGGAAGGTAGATACTGCCTAAAGAAATATTAAAGAGACCTTTGGAGAAAAGAGAAGCAGCAGTTTGAATATCAAGAACTCAGATGGAAGATCAGTCCTAACCAAAGAAGGAAAAACAGTAAGGTGTAAGGCATATACAGAGGGGCTATACAACAGACGATCTTGTAAGCAACATTACAGAAACAAAAGAGTTTGTAGATGAAGATGAGATGGGAGATGTGATATGGCAAGAAGGATTTAACAGAGGACTAAAAGACTCAAGTCAAATCGGGGGCACAGGAATACATGACATTTTGTCAGAACTACTGATAGCCATGATAGAACCTGACATGACAAAACTCTTCCATGTGGTATGCAAGATGTATGAGACAGGTGTAATACCTTCAGACTTCAAGAAGAATATAATAATTCTAATTTTAAAGAAAGCAGGTGCTGACAGGTGTGCATATTACTGAACTATCAGTTTAATAAGTCATGATTGCAAAATACTGACATGAATTCTGTACAGGAGAATGGAAAAACTGGTAGAAGCTGACCTTGGAAAAGATCAGTTTGGATTCTGGAGAAATATTGGAACATATGAGGCCTCACTAACCCTATGACATATCTTAGAAGGTAGGTTAAGGAAATGCAAACATACGTTTATGGTGTCTGTAGACTCAGCAAAAGCTTTTGACAATGTTGACTGGATTACTCTTTTTGAAATTCTGAAGGTAGCAAGGGTAAAATACAAAGAGCGTAAGGCTACCATATTTACAACTCTTACAGAAACCAGGCAGCAGTTATAAGAGTCAAGGGGTATGAAAAGGAAGCAGTGGTTGAGAAGCAAGTGTGACAGTGTTATGGGCTGTCCCCCATGTTATTTAATTTGTACACAAAACAAGCAGTAAAGGTAACCAAAGAAAAATTTGGAATAAGTATTAAAGTCCAGGGAGAAGAAATAAAAACTTCAAAGTTTATCAATGACATACTAAATCCGTCAGAGAGGGCAAAGGACTTGGAAGAGCAGCTGAACAGAATAGGCACTATCTTGAAAGGAGGATATAACATGAACATCAACAAAAGCAAAGCAAGGATAATGGAACATACTTGAATTAAATCTGTTGAGGGTATTAGATTAGGAAATGAGACACTTAATGTAGTAGCTCAGTTTTGCTATTTGGATAGCAAAATAACTAATGATGGCCAACATAGAGAGGACATAACAATGGCAAGGAAAGCATTTCTGAATAAGAGACATTTGTCAGCATCTAATATAGATGCTTACATGTCAGGAGGTCTTTTCTGTATTTGTCTGGAGTGGAGGTGAAACCTGGACAATAAATGGGTTAGACAAGGAGAGAATGGAAGCTTTTGAAATGTGGTGCTACAGAAGACTGCTGAAGGTTGGGTGGGTAGATTATGTAATTAATGAGGAGGTACTGAATAAAGATGCCAGGCACAGTAGCATGTGATGCAAGATCCCTTTCCAAATTAAAATTTATAAAAAAAAAAAAAACATGTGCGTTCAACAATGAGTCAGGGAAGATGTCCAACTTGGCCGCAATATCAATAGAAGGGAACATCTTAAATAACATGGATACTCACAATTTTATTACGGACTCTGCTAATTGAATTGCTATAAGAGTTGATATTGTATAACTGTGTTCTGATTTTTTAGCAGCAGGGGATTTCTGCATCTTGTTTTTTACTTACGTTAAATATTAAAATCTAGATATACGGCGATAACCCACAGAGTAAAAACTCTAGAAAAATAGCCAGAAACATTTTGTTATTTACACATATTATTTTCTGTTGAAAAACAGTTGGGAGACGTAAAATTTTTCACGATCCTATAAATACGTAAAATTGTGAAACATTATGACAAAAAAGCAAATTCCAATAAACATAAAAAGAATTCAATTCTTAATCTCTTATAATTTGTATTTAGAATATATTAGCAGATACATAATAAATAAATGTCATATAGTATGTTTTTTTTTCCTTTTGACAATCTTTTCCAAATGGTAAGAAACTGGTTCACTCATTACAAAATTGAAGGGGCGCTTCACTGGTTTCGCACGCAGGCTCTGACCATGGTTGGCGCACCTGTACCTTTTTCCGTTTTTACAATATACCAGACAGATACGAAATCGCGTACTAAATACGTGAAACGAAAGCACGAATCCAAAACTTTTTATTTCGATTCATACGACACATTTATAGTAGAAGCTAAACGATTGATGCAGTCCACGTAAGACACCGTTCTCGTATTCGAGCGTATATCTTGGTCTGCCTGACCATCCTGATTTGGGGTTCCTGAAGACACTTCAAGCAAATGCCAGGATTGTTCATTCATGAAGGTCACTCTTATCCTCTGCTTACACAATTCTGTGTATGAACAGTATATTTTCTGGCCTACTCATTTTCATTCTATTAAGCTGACAAATCCTGTACCATTGTAACATAATCTCTAAATGACTGAATGCATGAATAAATTTTGTACTTTTAGTCTATCATAGGACACGGTTTATTGAGAAACATTTCAATGCGTTGTTAAGTTACTTGGATTTTATTATACTCTGTCATATTTTGGTACAATTCAAAACTTTGAAAAGTAAACAAATGAAGTCCGGGCTGAAAATTACCAACAGCTAAGTTTAGCTTTTATCTGGGTTGCAGTTAAAGTTGCTTTCTGGATTTGATTACTTAAAAATTCATACATTCTGATGTTACTGAAGCTTTTTCACAGTAAGATGGAGACTGTTTCGTACTTTCTTTAGTGAACTTAAGAATGCTACATTATTTTTATAAGTCTTTGCTACGTTGGCGACATTGCATAACAACGTAAACAAACCGCAGGCGTCGATCTGTGCAAGTCGGGACAAGAAAGTTGCAAACGTAGTGCTAAGTGCAGTGAGTAGTAACGGTATGTCAGTATTGAATATGTTTTTATTTAAATGTATGCATTGTGTTTTGTTGTGAGTACGTCGGAAGCAAGAGTATTGACGACTTTTTTTATTGCATGTAATTCAATTCTTAATATTTCGCTCGGGGAGAAATAGGTAACATGAGTTCTGTTCACGAGTGTGTGAAAGTAGAATTTATCGTATTAAAATTCACATTTTTTCTTTAATGTGACACCACATTTCCATTCACGAAATCAATTTCCTACAGTAAAATGCAATATAACAGTAAGTATTATGTGCTGAAACGTCGGGAATGGTTTCATCTGTAGCTTGTAAAATACTATAGCTGGTGTACGTTTATAAGCTATATGAAGTTTAATATTTTGTGTGGAATCAAAGTGAATGAAACGGTATCGCCAACAGACTTCCAGAAAATTTTGGACTCTGGTTTGTCACCTAACGTAGGTGCAATTATTTTGATCTCGCGATGAAATGTCCGAGAGTTGTGAGGATAATTTATGCCGTTAAACTTTATAATACAATGGAAGCGGCGATAAAAATAACGAAAAAGTAAAAATTGTTCTATCTCACTCTCATGTGCCAAAAAGTACTTTTCTCCCCTATTCTGTAACATCATATTTCAAGATCTTGTATTTTCCTCCTGTCTGTGGTCTGTATTGTCCACGTTTCCCTGTTTTACATAGGATTAAAATTGTTCTCATTGAATTGTTCCAGGCTGCTACATAAAAGAATTGTAATTCTGTAGATTTATGAGCAGACTACGTAGTTAATCTCAGTATAAATAGGGCCAGTTGAATAAAACAGTCCTGGACATATACTTTGTACAGTAACATAATTAGGAAGTGGTGTGTGATATTGTATATGTGCAGACATTAAGAGTGAAGAATACTGACCATATTTCTTTCATCCGTGTATTAGATTTTGAAACGTAAATTGTATAGTGAGACTGAGTTATAGTATAGTATATATTGGAAGATGATTGATAGTGAGGTGGCGAAGCCAATGACACTAACTACAAAATCTTGTGTGCGCTGACATATCTACTGATCCATAGTGTAGCCTGAGGTCTTGATTAGGCTGAAAGATGAAGAGTTTGTTTGTGAGTTACAAATATGCTGTTGTATTCAGGTTGTAGAGCTGCTGAAATGCAACTTGTAGTTTTGCATCGCATGAATATGGGACTGGTGTATTCAATTTTCTCATCACTTCATTTTCATTTGCTTTCTAGCATTCTGATTTTCCATAAATTTTAAAACAATGGTATCTGCATCAGAAAAACATAGCTACTTAAATTTATTTGGTGTATTCAACTTGTGATTTACAACTTTCATCATTGCATGTGCTCCTTATATGAATAAACTACTATGCTATACAATACTAACTTGACTTGTCAAAGTTTAATTTTGCAGTACTGCCCCACATTTGTGAGTTTGTTTGGAATTTTTACTTCTGAACTTCGTGGGGTTTTGCGAGTGGCATATTCATTATATTTATGTGAAATATACCATATTGGTGGTATTTGTAATGTGGTCAGTATCTTTTCTGTAGCACAGTTTTCAAGTAACACATGTATCATCAAGGGACAGATAGGAGAGTTCATGTTGTTGAGATCTCTGTTTAAGATGGTAGATTGAATAGTTGTCTCACTTTAACTGCAGTTACAGTGTCAGCAGTTTTCACTTGACATGTATGTGTTGGTAATGTGTGAAATGAGGATGGCCAACCATGATGTCGACAGTAAAAAATTTGTGTGTTATTTCTTTTGGTTTGGAAGTAAAGTTTACTGATATTTTCTTTGTCTTGTAGCAATTCAGAATTTACGTTGTGTGTAATTAGTGCTGTGCTATTAGGCTTCAGAATAGTGAAAACAGTTTCGATTCTAATATATTCCGTGATTTATTCGGATGTAGTGATAGAGTAAGTAATGATAGTTGCTGAACGTTACTCAGTTTTTGGGCAGAAGATGCTAGTTTATTAGAATAGCACCACTTAAGTTGCTGATGTTTATTTAAGAATCAAAACAAATGAAGAACCACAATGTCACTAGCTATCTGCATCTAGTTCATGATTATCCTTCTACACTTCACGATTCATTAGCAAGACCAAAACCTACACCTCACAAAAAAAAACTGCTGACACAGTAACTGCACTTTACCTGAGTTGACAACTTTGCAGAATCACCAATGACAAAAAATGAGTCAACAAGACCAATACTATAGACTGATGCTAATATCGTGTGTCCGTGAGACACGTTGTCATGCAGTCTGAAGCTGTGGAGTTTTATTTAACAGATAGTTAGTAGTTGCAAATGTTCTTTTCATTGGCATTGCAGGGAACGTGTTTTTCCCTCCCCATGAAGTAAATTGGTGTCAATGTGAATTGAAAAGTTTATACATGCACTAAATGATGAAGTGAAAAAGTTATAGGCCTATTAGTTTAAATGTGGGCCTTTAAAGGGCTTTGTGAAAAGACATTTTGTGTTCAGTTAGTGAACAGGATATTGCCTCTGATGAAAGTAGTACATGTGATGCAGCTGAAGTGTTACTGTTTTATATTTGTTGTGAGCAGAGTCTTGTATTCATATTTAAAATTTGGTCTTCTGCCTGGCACTGTTTTGAAAAAGAAGTTTTCAAATGTTTTTGTCTTTTACTTAGTAAAATCTGTTATGTCACTTATTATTTTTCAGCAGAAGTATGGGTGAATGCAGTACTCTTGGTCAAAACCTGCCATCAGGTAAGCACATTCAGGCATTATCACCTTAAGTGATGGTAATCTGATGTTACTAGAATTCTTTTTTATTCAATTTTTTGTGTTAGTTTTTGTTGGTTGATGAACTGTTTATACAACTTGTCATCTATATCTGTATGTAAATCGCTTGTGTCTGTTGTACTGACAGACTTTTCTCAGTGACCACCCATTGCCACCCCCTCATGTTTGTGATGGCAGATAACGCTTGGCCTCATGTTGTTAGTAAGGGAGTTTTATCGCAGTATGCCACAGTGGGTGAAACTCTTACCATTACATTATATTGTGAATGGAACAATAAAAACATTTTCACGTGTACAGTAAAGTTCATAAGTCCTATATTATTTAGCTTTTTCCAAGGATATTTATTTCTCCACAGTTTGCAGATTTTTGCCCACCACATTCACCCACTGCCACACACTGCAACCAAACTACCTTCCTAGCAGGATAACTGCATTCATAATATCCTTAATGACATATTCATCTGTATGCATAGAATGGTGCTCATGCCTTCTCCCATGCCATATATTCTGACCCAGGAAATGCACGGTTTCTCAACTAGTTTAACAATAAATCAAGTATTCTTTCATTTAGAAATGTGCAGTGGGTGGCTGCAAGCCCATTTACTGTAGCAATATTTTGTTTGTTTCATTTCTTGTACCAGGTTATAAGATAGTGCAATTTGGAAAGTGAAGACAATTTTGAATCAAAGTGTACTAATTACATGAATCAATGGAAAATCCGGGATGGAATTATGACAGTATTATGGAATGGATAGTTGCAGCTCACCATGTGGTGGAGATCCTGAGTTGCAGATAGGCACAACAAAGAGACTGTCAGCAAGTAAGCTTTCAGCCAAAAGGCCTTCATTAGAGTGAGACAACACACACTCACTCGACTGCATGACCACAGTCTCTGACTGCTGAGGCCTCAGCAGCCAGACTTTGTCGCCGTGTGTATGTGTGTGTGTTCTCTTATTCAGATGAAGGACTATTTGGCCGAAAGCTTACTTGCTGACAATCTTTTTGTTGTGCCTATCTGCGACTTGTTTATATGGATATTATTCCATATAAACTACCAATGTCCAAAAACTAACAATATTGAGAAGGAAAGTTGCTACTGACCATATAGCAGAGATGCTGAGTCGCAGATAGGCACAACAAAAAGACTCACAATTATAGCTTTGGGGCATTGAGGCCTTCATCAACAATAGACGCACATGCACTCACTCAAACACAACTCACACACCTTACTGCAGTCTCAGTCAACTGAAACCACAGTGTGCTGTGCATATGTGTGTCTGTTGTTGACAAAGGCCTTAATGGCTGAAAGCTATAATTGTGTCTTTTTGTTGTGTCTATCTGCGGCTCAGCATCTCCGCTATATGATGAGTAGCAACTTTCCTTCTCATAATATTGTTAATTCCATCCTGGATTTTCCATTGATTGATTAATGTTCAAAAACTATGGTTTGATTAGTAGTTATGTCAGCTGAGAGGAAAGATAAGTCATTATTTTGAAATGCTGCCCCGCCTCCACCCTTTGCTCACCATTAATTTATCAGTGAAATTGAAGAATAGTGTCATATAGAACAGGGAACTTCATTTATTGCTTGTAAGTTGTCAATGTATCAGTTTCATGTGGTAGAGGAGTGATAGCTTAAAGCAGCCACCGAGAGCAGGGAAACGTATAACATGTCTTTGACGTTGGAATGTAGGCATGTCCATATGATACCATTTTTCCTTGTTTAGTGCAGAAGCATGGGAAACAAAAGTGTAAGCCCCAAAGTGGGCTGAACCTGTGTCCATTACTGTATGTGTACACACTCCCTTCCTACTCAGCCTTCTTCATAATTTTAATATTTGTTCAGGTTTCTGTCAGAGTAGCGTACAGTTTCTTAGTGGTGAGTAGTTTTGAACATTAATGTTGATTCATAAACCGATGTTAAGTTTTGAAACTAGACACATCCAAAAAATTGTACACAACTATAGCAGGAATCTGAAGAAATAATGATCAAATTTAAGTTTCTTGGCCTTTACCCACAACATGTTTAAATCACATGACATTTGCATTTGTTCTTCATGTTTTCTCCACCTTTGACCTTATTTTCTCAAGGTGCCCTTTTATGCTATGAATCATCCTGATTTCTCCTAGCACGTATAGCTTTATCCTCGTTATCACCTCTCTCTTTTCCTCCCACTGTTCATCCTACCCTGTTGCTGCTTCTTTACCTGCTCCTCCTCTTCCTCCCCACAATACCTTAATGTGAAACTTCAGATCTTATGATGTAGTTATTGACAAATTAATGCTTGAGTCATTGAATAAATTCAAGCTGGGCTAACTTAAACAGTGAGAAAACCCTCTGTTATTAAATTTGTGCTATTTGTTCAGTGGAAGCAATTAAGAACTTGTCACTGCCATTTTTATGTAGAGGATTTCAGATTCTGATAATTTGCCCTTTGGTTTAAGGGTCAGGGCTGTGTGGCATCAAAAGAAGTCATTCCAGTGATGACAGTGGTGAGTATTTACTTTAGAATAACACAGAAGTGTATAACTTAGTGCTTCCAACAGCAACATACTTGAAATTTTTGATGAATGGCTTTGGTTTTGTTACATTCTTTAACATGGATATTAGTATATGTTTAGCATTAGACCAGGACGGAATTGTTACCTCTAAAATCAATTTTGACAGAATGATGGATGAACCTTGTACACAATTACACTCCTTTGTGGGTAAAACTTTATAGGGTGTCCGTGCTCAAACGTAAAGCGTATGTTGGTGACTGTTAGAAATATTTTAGCATACAACCACAAATGTCAGGAACATAATCCTCAGTAACACATTTCAGGAGTCAAGCTCCCACCATCTGGCTGTCTTTCTAACCTTACATAAACAAACACTTGTAAGCCACACAAAATCAGAAATATAAAAAGAAATTAAGTTCTTCGGACAAGAAGTCCTCATCTTACTTTAAAAAGAGCAACACCAGATTCTCTGTGCCGCTCATCCGCCCATCCACCAAAGCATTCTTTACCTGAAGTGGTAAACACCAGTCACATCATCTGCAGATTCCATCACCTGCCTCCCTGTGCAGTGGCTACTTCAGTAAACAACAGATGGCACTGAGCCAGTAGCTGTTCCATAGAGTTCCAAGGATGTTACAAGGGACATGTAGGAACCACATACCAATGGTTATCTGTGCAAAAGTGCTCACATTTACTGTACTAATGCCAACCTTAAAACAACAACAACACTGAATAAAGAATTACAGCTCTCACCTAGTGCCCATTTGTACATTAAGTACATTATCAAACGTTACTCAGTGAATTGCTATTTCAAGTTCTTCAAGTAGGTCAAGCTTGCTTCCTTTCTTCTTTGCTTGCATCACACTAAACCCTCTTCTATGCCTCTTAGGGTGTGGCCATTCTCATGTTTGGCAGCAACCAGTCTACTGTAATTGCCCACTGTAAAACTGCCTGTGCGCTCCCTGCATCTTGTTAAAAAGCTTCCTCCCCATCTGCTCTATATATTTCACTCATATGATGCACAACCTGAATGAGGAGGAACAAGCCGAGGAGAGAAAAAAAGAGGAGGAACAGCAAATAGGAAAAGACCTTACATGGGGGTGACGTGGAAGAGGCATTGGGCAAGATGAAGGGAGGGACGTCACCAGGTCTGGATGAGCTAAGTGTGGAGATGCTGAGAGCAGCAGGAAAGGTGGGGATACAATGGCTATATCGAGTAATGAAAATTGTGTGGAGACAGAAGATGATCCCAGAAGACTGGAAGAATGAAATAATTGTCCCGATCTTTAAGAAGGGAAATAGAAAAGAGTGCAAGAACTATCAAGGGATAACATTGATGAGTCATTGTACAAAGATTTTTGAGAAAATTTTGGAAGCACGAATTCGGGCAAAATTAGAAGGAAGAATGAGAGAAGAGCAACATGGTTTCAGAACAAGGTGGTCCATGGTGGATCTAATTTTTGCTGTAAGACAACTGCAGGAACAGCACTGTGAATATGGAATAGATCTACAAATGGCCTTCCTGGACACTGAAAAAGCGTATGATAGTGTACATAGAAGCAAAGTGTGGAAAGCCCTGTAGTACAGAGGAGTAGCAAAACAGTTTATTTGGAGAATAGGGGAAATGTACCATGAAGTGTGAGCTGTGTGAAAAAATGGCTCTAAGCACTATGGGAATTAACATCTGAGGTCATCAGTCCCCTAGACTTGGAACTACTTAAACCTAACTAACCTAAGGACATCACACACATCCATGCCTGAGGCAGGATTCGAACCTGAAACGGTAGCAGCAGTGCGGTTCCAGACTGAAGCCCCTAGAGCCACTCGTCCACAGCGGCTGGCTGAGCTGTGTGAAAGTGGGAGGAGAGAGATGGGCTTGGATTGAACAGAAGAATGGCTTAAGGCAGGGAAATGCACTTTCACCATTACTCTTCATTGTTGTAATGGATGATATAATGAGTACAGTAGCACAAGTAAATGGAGAAAGGAAGATGAAAGCTATGGTGTTTGCAGATGATCTGATGATTTGGGGGAATAAGGAGGGGGAAGTACAAGAGCAGTTGGACGTATGGGAACGAACAGTACAAGAATAAGGGATGAAATTTAGTATAAGTAAGAGTAAGATGATTATCACAATAAGAAAGGAGGAGAGAGAAACAACTGGAATAACAATTGGTGGGGAGAGAGTTTCAAGTACCTAGGAAGCCTGATGCAGGAAGATGGAAAAAACGACAGAGAAATAAACAAGCGAGGGAGAAAAGCAGAAGCATTTCGGAAGAGTGTCAGAAGCCTGATATAGAGCAAGGATATACCCCAAATCAGCAAAAACGTTATATACCAGTCATACTATGTCCCGATCCTGACATGTGCATCAGAAACCTGGGTTATGAAAGGAAGAGAGAAAAGCAAAGTACAAGCTAGTGAGGTGAAATTCTTGAGCAACAGTATTAGAGTGACAAAGATAGACATGTTAAGAAATGAGAGGATCAGTGAGTTAATGAAGGTGGAACCATGACAGGAGGAGATAGAGAAATCATGGCTGAGATGGTATGGATATGTTAAGAGAATGGAGAAGAAGAGGATACGCGAGATGAAACTGGAAGGAAAGAGACCAAGAGGAAGACTGAGAGACAGATGGCTGAAAGGAGTGTGTCCAGAAGAAAGGAGAAGACTGGACCAAGGTGGCAAGACAGAAGACGATGGAGAGGCCTATGTTCCATACAGACCCAGCCATAGGCTGGGAACTGTCCATGATATGATGATGATGATGATGATGATGATGATGTGCACTATATTTTGTGAACACATACCAGTCAAATTTACTTATCCAATTCCCAACTTCGTGCTTTAATCTGTATGTAATTGTACCATCTAAAACTTTTCACCAACTTCTTTGAAGTTTTCCCAAAATATGGTGCAGTAACAATTTTAAACTGAATTAAACATTATGAATCAGATATCGGTAAATAATGGGTGACTTGTCTTATCCGCAGGCTCAAGAAGAATTGGTATGAGGTAATAACTAGTGATAAAAAGATCATTACCATACATTTGACAGAAATTGGCATACATTTTTAGTCTGTACAATGTCCAGTTGGCAAAATTTAATCAGATATAGTGTAAAGTGTGAAGTTGAGAACAGATCAAGCATATTTGAAAAGGTAGGTGTTTATAAAATACAGCGTGCATTATGTGATGGGGAGGAAATTTTTAACAAGATACAGAGAGCGTGCACATGTGGGCAATTGTGATGGATCAGTTGTTGCCAAATGTATATATGAGACTGGTAACCCCGTTAAAGGCACAGAAGGTGGTTTAGAGGTTATGCAAATAAAGAAGAAGGAAAGCAAGCTTGGCTGACTTCCACTTGAAATAGCAATTGACTAAGCTAGGTTTGATACTTAAGAGTAGTAATACTATCTTCAGTGCTTTTCTGGATCTTTTGTAAGGTTAGCATTAGTACGGTGAATGTGAGCAGTTTTGCATGGATAATCATTAGTATGTGGTCTTTTCAAGTCCCTTGTAACATCTTTGGAATTCAATGGAACTGCTGATGGGCCATTGTAGTCTGTTGGAGCCATATACATGTTTGCTGAACTAGCCAGTACACAGAGAGGCAGCTAGTGGGTCTTTCAGCTGATGGGGCTGGTGTTTACCACTACAGGAAAGTAATGCTTTGCTTGATGGGTGGTAACATGGGTAAGTGGAGCAGAAAATTTGGGTTTGCTGCTCTTAAAGTGAGGGCCCTACTGCACTGGGATGCTACGACAGATCTGCTGGCAGAGATGCTAGACAGAAGCGTGGGACGTAATGGAGCGTCCTGCACCTGGCATCTACCTGAGCCGGCTGAGAGGCTGCTGTGAAGTTATGCCGGCAGGCCTGGTGGTGGTGCCAGCCACTGGAACACACATTGGCCTATGGCTGCTCCCCCACCAGGATGCCAGCAGAGGTGCCAAGCACTACTTGCCACTCACCCATATCTAATTTTACTCTTCCACTTGAGCGCTATGGATAGTTTTGACACTGAATCTTTCATCTGCAAGATTCAGATGAGATCAGCAATTTGGGATGCTCCATCTCAGAACTATTCAAAATGCAAATTGGAAAGAAAAAAAAAATATTTTGGGAGTTATGATGGTCATAAATGAAACTCAGATTCGAAAAAAAGTCTGTCCACATTACAGTCACGTTCAAATTACTTACAATAACACGTGGACTCTGGTTGGATGGAGATAGTGGAAATCATTGATCCTCAATTTCCTCACAGCCTGTTCCTGATGCTCCACAGCAACCACATCACAGGCAAAGCACATTTACTATCCGGGCTGTGTAAGTTTCCCCTCAACCTACTTCCACGCCGAAATAGCACAGCTACATCTCTTGCTGCAAAAAGTGATGTTAATAGGCTAGATACAGACATGCTAGAATTATATTAAGAAAGAAGATATGTAAACAAAAGAGATACGTTATTTGTAAATTTATTTTCAGTTTATAGTAACGTATTTTTCAAATAAAATCTAAAAAGCACTTCTATGTGTACTTTAGGGTTACAACTAAAACTGTAATTATCACTGCAGACAATGAACAGTTAGCTACTGAGTACACAGGTCATGAAAATCTTTTCCTCTAATGAGATTACTTTCCTTAAAACAGTGACCTTTTTCGTCAGTTAATCTCGGGAGATCTCCAATATCTCATCAAATGAACAGAATGAGGTTCTCATGATACTGTGAAATTTAGCACTGTAATTTCTTAAATCATTAAAAAGCATGTCAAATAACCCATTAATGTCACAATCAGCCATGATGGGATGAGCCCAGACCTTCTTTTCATACATTTCCTTTTTATTCCGAACTTGTACATATAGCTTGTAGCATGTCAAATAACCCATTAATGTCACAATCAGCCATGATGGGATGAGCCCAGACCTTCTTTTCATACATTTCCTTTTTATTCCGAACTTGTACATATAGCTTGTAGCTCTTCTATTGAGCGGAGACTGAAGGCATTCCTCTGATGTCTCTGCTGGCATCTTGTACTATAAGAGCAGAGCGCTGGCAGCAAAATGGCCAACAGACTTGCCATGGTGTCCCAGTGTCACAGGGCCCTAAGGCGAGGACTTCATGTCTGAATAACTTTGGTTTTGTTTTTTGACTTTGTGTGCTTTTTAAGTGCATGTTTCTGTAGGGTTAACGCATTCAGATAATGAGTGCCTAACTCTCAAAACACGTTGCTGAGGATTAAGTTCTTAACATTAGTGGTAGCTCAAGCATAATGATTATCTTCACAACTGCTACCTCTGGTCCTTAAGGTGGACAATATTAGCATGGCAGTAATGCCTGTTACGAACAATCGTGGGAAGTTATGATGGTGGAACCGTTAATTTGTATAGCCAGTGAGTGTAATGATGTTTTATTAGGTATTTAACCAGGGTGTATATGACCCCAGACAGCCGGGAGATCCGGGAATTCTTTCATCTGGGAGAAAACGGGGAAAAACGTGGGAATATTTTAAAATTCTGGGAATTTTTCATCGTTTTAGTGTTCAGTTAAATTTTTGTTATTTTGACTGGTAAAAACCGATACTCTAACAAAGGATATTACTGTATCCCGCTACTGCAGAATAATATTGCAGCAATAAAATATGAACTAGAGAAAAAAAACGAAAATAAAACTTAAATTGCAAAGAAAATGTGGCTTACACAACAATAAAACACAGTGCTCATACAAGTGTCTGCCAACAGCAACATGAGCCAAAGGGCTTAGGAAGAATATGCAGTGCTTCATAACAACAAATTGCCTCCAATAAGTGTGACGTCACAACTGTTTACAGTATATTCGTTTTAGCAGTTATGAGCATGCTCATGCACATGTGCAGCTGAGTCGCATATGAGTAGTACCTGCTCTCACTTCTGGCTACAGAAATGTGGCTGTTGGCTGTGTAAGCAGCCGCAGCAAGCAGCTAGATGCTACTGGGAAAAATTTCACTGGTGCGCCCAAGGTGCCAGATTCACGCATGTGCAGAAAGCCTGGATCTGGGGGAGGGGGGGGCAGCAAACCGAGGTATCTGACCTGGATGGCAGTTTCGGAGTGGGGGGGGGGGATTACCTAATTCATATTCTTCAGGAAAATAACACCCTGCACATGTTGGTCTATCAATTATTCACATGGTTTTGAAACCCATCATTGTCTGTTTTTGAACACATTCTAAGTTGATTTCTGAATGAATGCCAAGTTGATTTCTGAATCTGTACATGGTGTACGTTATGTCTCTGTCAGGTGAATCCTCGTCTCATCTAGAAATAAACTTTCCTGCAGAGCTGAGTGGAGTAAAGCCGAATGGATGAATGCCAATCGCTGTCGGATTATTTGGTTGATTGGGTTTTCGGATGATCAGCATTGTTATAATGAGTAGTGAAATCTATAGATTCAGACTACCAGAGTGGAAATAAATGACTAACAGGTAAAAAAAAAAAATCTATTATCTTCCCAGTGTATCCAAGAAAATGAAATTTTGTCAAAACTTTTGGCCACATCGCTACACTAGTAAGGGTCAGTTGTTCAGTCGCCAGCTAGCAGCCGCTTAAGTTCTATTCTGGAAGTAGCACGGAAAATGCGTTATACGAACATGTAACAATGGCTAACCGGAGAATAATCGCATGAGAACTAAACCGGTGATTCTGGCACGGTTTGTGAAGGTAACCGGTGAGTAAGTTTTGACAATGACAGGAATAGTTACAGAATTAGTGATGACAGGATTGTTTGTTAGAATGAGGAATGAGAAGAAATGAGGACATGACACAAATTATGGAAGAATATGACTATTCCAAATTTATATAAAAATTTGGTACTACTACCTTTTGATTTCATGCTTGAGAAACTGGATCGTATGAATGAAATGTGAAACTATTTCCTGACAAAAAGCTTTTTGCTTGTAGTAGACCTAATGGGCATTTGATATTGGTTCTTCATGAATTATATTCTGTCGTGTTATAAAAATGACCACAGTCTCATTTATTTGGTGTGTGTTATAATTGCTGCAATATTAGAAAGGCCTATTTTGTTTTATCTAACAGACAGTGACAAAATAGATGTAATCAGATCGAGAAACCACACCAGCCTTGGGCACTATTTTTATTAATAGCTTTTTCAGTATTAGGCAATGACATTTCAATTTTTCATGCTAGGAGCTAAGAATTGAAAAAATGTGTACTGTATTGCTTGTTTCTTGTCTTTACTGGTTTTATGTATCCTATATTTAATTTTATGTTTCACAAAAGAGAAAGTTATTAGCTAATAGGCAACAAAGAGTGCAGATTTTCTGAAGAGTCCTTGTTCTCCAGATTACAAATAATCCCATCCAGTATTAATTGTGAGGGTTTTTTTTTTTTTTAAAAAAAAAAGAGGGTCAGGATGTCAAACCAGATGACTGGGAGCAGGAAAGGCACCACAGGACATTTTAATTTCCACTGTCCTGAATATAATTTGATAGCATCCATTACAAAATATACATGTTTCAATTCCACAGAGCGAAGCATCGTGACATGCGATAGAAGAATGCTGTGTGAAGAGGCGTGGCACGTGGCACTCCACACTTAAGACCAGATAACATCTTACATTTCCTCGAACACACGTTTTATGTATCAGACTCTTCAGAAAGATGTGCACTACAATATAAACATATTTTTGGAAATTTGATTTTTAAAAAATTTTTGACATCCTATTTCAAATTCTTAAGGGAGGAGGGGTCGGAAATAGCGTAGATCTGGGGCTGATGTGCAGAGCAGTCTTGAGTTATAGTGGGGAAGTGGGTAGTCTCCACATGACGTGTGTTTACATTTAGTGATTTTACTGTTTCCTCTTCATTTACTGCTCTCATGTGAAATGAAAACAAAATGGATTTCTGTGGCTGGGGGAGCTATCAAGTGAATTAAAATACATTCACATAATTATGGAAGGCTAAAATATGTTACTAGTTTCAGATTGTATTTTCTTTCCACCTTTCTGACAGTCGAGCATTAAAGCCTTGCAGAACAAAGAACTTATTTTTGTCGCTTTGCTAAAGAAATTTGGCTTTTATTAATCTTTTCTGCTGAGGCAGTCAATGTTTTTGAAACGAAGTGTTTAATTCCACACTGTTGGCTAGTTTCAACCGTTTGCTGCATTTTAAGTGCATGTTTTTATCTTCTAGCTTGTATGGCATTATGCCATAATAAATAATCAAACATAAAATAATACAGTTGTGGCACTCCAAGAAAATTTACATCCCGAAAACCACACTGAAAAGCTTAATATCAGGTCGAGGTCTACTTCATTGGGAATCTGGACATATGACTGTGCAAATTTTAGTGAGGTTAATGAAATTCCAGTGCTCTTGGAGTATCCTCTGATGTCTTGTTTCTTTTATGACCTAATGTATGATCTTTCAATGTTTTACACATACGTACATACGGTCTTCCGACGTCACGGTGACACCTCTTATCTGGGACTCACCGGCAACTGCTGAAATGAACCTATTTCTTAAAGGTTGTGGGGAAAATAATGCGAATGATGGTTTGAAAAGCGTTACTTTCAAAGTAAATATCCTTTTACTTAAGTTGAACTATGTGCGAGAATGTACCATGAATTTCTTAAATCACCAAGCGTTTGACCCTCATTTAAAAATCAGCTCTTTGATGACGAGGCATTTAGAAGAATTTTGAACCCTGAAGTTCAGACATTTGTCATTATTAAAAATTTTACTGGCAAATTTGTGTGATTCTTAAAGTGTAATGCGCACAAAAAAGATCAACATTGTATGGGAAAGCTTAGCTTCTCTTGCAGCTTATTAACCTTAGAGACCAATATCATATGTCAAAGCTTTGCTTTTCTTGTAGCAATACTATGTATATTAATTTAAACCTTTAACATTTCCTGTTTGTGTGTTCACGTTACTTTACAGTGATGTTGCTATTGGCTGACTACATCACATATCCAATGCTATGAATATCCACTGTCATCGGCTGGCGACCCCCCAGGGGGTCCACAACTCTTTTGTGGATACGTGCGTAGCGAGCACGGGACCCTGAGCTAATGTGGCCCTCCTTCCTTTCCGGGCTGCATACCTTCTTTTTCCGCATCCTTCCCTATCCCCCATCTTCGCCCCCCCCCTCCCCTCACCTCCGGCCCTTTCCTTCCCTTTCTCCCCCTCTGGGAGTATGGTTTGTGCCTACGTCCGGAGACAGACGCTCGTAAATGTAACGCATTCTTCGCCTTCTCTGCTTGTATGTCTTCATCCTTCCTTTGCCCTTCTTTTTTCCTTACCTCTTCTCTTTATTCTCCGCTGCGGCGTTTGAGACCTCTCTTCTTTCCTTTCCCTTTCCCTTTCTTTGTTTCTCCCTTTCTCTTTTTTCCTCCCTGTGCGTGTCTGAAGGCCGACCCACGCATTTTCATGCATAGCCGGTGACGGGGTAGCGCGTAATTCCCCGCCCCGGGTAGACAGGTAGGACACATACGTACCCCCTGGTAACGGCCAGGCCCAGGGAGGGGTGATTACCCGAGCTGATACCTTCCGAAAGTGCCGATTGGTCCCTCCGTCCATTTCTCGGGAGGTGTGACCTGAGGTGTGAACAATCACCTAAGGCAGGAGTGCCCTCAGAGAGGACCCCCACAAGGGAGGAGTGCACCATCGGAGACGCCGGTAATCATGGGGCGTTCTTCCGCAATGGTTTCCTCATCTTACACTATGTCTGTTCACAAGCGTAAGTTCACTGAGTCTCAGCCACAGACAGTTCTTCCATCGTTGCCACAGTTTCTTGTTGTTTCTCGGTCTGACGAAGGTCACGACTTCTCCACGGTCAACCCTTTCATTATTCAGAAAGGTGTCGACGCAATTGCAGGTCCTGTAAAGTCTTGTTCCAGATTACGGAATGGCACCTTGTTAGAAACAGTCAGTGCCCTCCAGGCACAAAAATTGCTGCGTACTTCACTGCTCCACACCTTCCCTGTCCGAGTGGAAGCGCACCGCACTTTAAATTCCTCATGTGGAGTCGTTTATACATGCTCCCTCGATGGATTGTCCGATGAGGAAATTCAACACTACCTGTCTGACCAGGGCGTAACAGCTGTTCACCGAGTTATGAAAAAGATTGACACGAACATCGTTCCAACCCGTACTGTCTTCTTGACATTTGACAGAGTTCAACTCCCATCGAACATAAAAGCGGGCTATAAGATAATTTCTGTTCGCCCCTACGTCCCAAACCCTACGTGTTGCTATCAGTGTCAGCGGTTCAATCATACCAGCCAGTCCTGTTCCAATCCGGCCAAATGTGTTACGTGTGGCAAGGATGACCATGATGGTGCTTGTCCACCTCCATCCCCTCGTTGCATCAACTGTATGGGTGACAACGCTGCTTCCTCTCGAGATTGCCCCATTTTTAAAGACGAAAAGCTCATTCAGGAAATCAGAGTGAAGGAAAAGGTGTCAACCTTTGCTGCTCGAAAATAATTCACCAGTCGAAAGCCCACTGTGCCTCAGACAGCACTGTCCTTGCCTCTCCTCGGCCAACAAAGGAGGCGGCCACGCAGATTTGTGATCTCACATTTAGTGACACGGTCATCAGATCGGCCAGTGCAAAGATCGCCCGTTCAACCTCCCCACTTTCGCCTGCTCACTCTATGGCTCGCCCTTCATCGGGTTCTGCTAAATCTCAATCCCAAAAGTCAGACACCCGGACTTCCAAAAAAGAGCATACTCATGAAGATTTTTTACGTACCCCAACTTCACAACCATCGGTTCCTCCTTCATCTAAACATCATGTTTCCAAGAAGGCTACTAAGAAACCCAGTTCCTCTCCTTCTCCGCCACGGCGTGTCTCATCTACAGCACCACCTGGTGGTAACCGCCCTCGGACGTCTTCTGTGTCACCGAGGCGCACTGCTGGTGGCCGATCAACCGGCCGATCGCTGGTGGTGGGAGCTGCTCCTGAACAACCTATGGATCAGGATCTTCTACCTTCGGCTGAGTGCCGTTCCATGCTGTCGGTCGCAAGCTCTGAGCAGTCGTTGAGTTGACGGCAACCTTGGTCACATTATTCCATTTTCTGTCCACCCTATGTCCATTATCCATTGGAATATCTGTGGTATTCGAGCCAGTCGGGATGAATTGACGATCCTCTTACGATCCTACTTGCCTGTCATCTTCTGTCTTCAGAAAACAAAGCTGTGTCCCCACGACCGCTTTGTTTTCCCCCATTTTCAGTCCGTCCGATTTGATCTCCCCTCTGTTGAAGGCACTCCAGCACATGGAGGGCTCATGATTCTTCTCCATGATACTCTCCATTATCACCCAATCCCCTTAAACACTTCCTTCCAAGCAGTCGCTGTCCGTCTTTCCCTTTCTGGATACACCTTCTCTCTTTGTACTGTATACATTCCATCGTCCACACCAATGGAACGAGCTGATCTCCTTCATCTTCTTGGTCAGCTTCCACCCCCATATTTGCTGGTTGGGGACTTCAATGCCCACCACCCGCTTTGGGGATCTCCACATCCTTGTCCGTGTGGCTCACTATTGCTAGACGTCTTCCACCAAGCGGATCTTGTTTGCAACACTGGGGACCCTACATTTTTGTCTGCCTCCACAACAAATTTCTCTCATTTGGACCTTTCGGTCGGTACTGTTCCGCTAGCTCGGCGCTTCGAATGGTTCGCCCTTGCAGATACACACTCGAGTGACCACTTTCCATGTGTCGTTCGATTGCAGCCACAACTGCCATATATGCGCCCGAGACACTGGAAGTTTCCCCAAGCCGATTGGACACTTTTTTCGTCTCTGGCGATATTCGATGACAGTCACTTTCCATGCGTCGACGATGAGGTCACTCATATTACAGAAGTCATTCTTACAGCTGCGGAATGTTCAATACCTCGCACCTCCGAATTGCCCCGGCGCCCCCCAGTTCCTTGGTGGAACGAGGCACGCCGTGATGTCATACGTGAGCGGCGACGTGCTCTTCGTGTTTTCAGACACCATCCTACTTCGGCCAACTGTATCCGCTATAAGCAGTTCCGTGCGCGGTGCCGTCACATCATCCGCAATAGCAAGAAGGCAAGCTGGGACTTCTTTACTAGCTCATTTAACACCTTCACTCCCTCCTCGGAAGTTTGGAGTCGGATTCGACGGTTATCTGGCGTGCCTAGTTTCTCCCCGGTCTCTGGGATCACTGTCGCGCATGATACATTAGTGGACCCCGTCGCAATTTCTAACTCATTGGGTCAACACTTTCGAGCTCCTCAAATTACCCGCCAGCGTTTCTCCCGAAGAAACGTGCAGCGGAAGTGCGACCTCTTGCTTTCTCCTCTCAAAATCGTGAAAGCTACAATACTGTTTTCTCCATGCGGGAACTCCAACATGCACTCTCTTCTTCTCGCTCCTCGGTCCCGGGACAGGATGGTATCCACATCCAAATGTTGCTGCATTTATCATACCATAGCCTGCGTTACCTCCTTCGTCTTTATAATCGAATTTGGGCCGACAGTACTTTTCCCAGACGATGGTGGGAAGCTATCGTCGTTCCTGTTCCGAAACCTGGAAAGGACAAACATCTCCCCTCTAGCTATCGCCCCATTTCTCTCACGAGTAGCGTATGGTGAATTGCCGTTTAGCTTGGTGGCTGGAGTCCCACAGTCTTTTAACACCTGCCCAATGCGGTTTCCGAAAGCATCGTTCTGCAGTTGACCATCTTGTTGCTCTCTCCACTTATATCATGAACAGTTTTCTCCGGAAACGCCAAACAGTAGCAATATTTTTTGATCTGGAGAGAGCATACGATACCTGTTGGAGGACAGGCATCCTCCGCACACTGTTCTCTTGGGGCTTTCACTGTCAGTTGCCCCTTTTTCTTCGTGAATTTATGGCAGAGCGCACATTTAAAGTGCGGGTGAACACTACTCTCTCTCTCTCTCGTACTTTCTCCCAAGAAAACTGGGTACCCCAGGGCTCCGTGCTAAGTGTTGTACTGTTTGCCATTGCCATAAATCCAATTATGGATTGTCTCCTTCCTGATGTCTCGGGCTCCTTCTTTGTGGACGATTTTGCAATCTACTACAGCTCTCAACGGACCAGCCTTCTTGAACGACGTCTTTAAGGCTGTCTTGATCACCTCCATTCTTGGAGCATCGAAACAGGCTTCCGCTTTTCTCCCAGTAAGACCGTTTGTATTCATTTTTGGCGTCGTACGGAGTTTCTTCCACCTTCCTTACATCTAGGACCTATCAACGTTCCATTTTCGGATGTCGCTAAATTCTTGGGTCTTATGTTTGACAGAAAACTGTGCTGGTCCTCCCACGTTTCCTATCTTTCGGCTCGCTGTCTGCGATCCCTCAACACCCTCCGTGTCCTGAATGGTACCTCCTGGGGAGCGGACCGAGTGGTCCTTCTCCGCCTCTATCGCGCCTTAGTGCCCTCGAAATTGGACTATGGAAGCATAGTTTACTCCTCTGCTCGGCTGTCTATTCTTCGGCGTCTCAACTCTATCCACCACCATGAATTACGTTTAGTGTCTGGAGCTTTTTATCCCAGCCCTGTGGAAAGCCTTTATGCTGAGACTGCTGAACCTCCGCTGTCCAATAGGCGAGCTGTCCTTCTAAGTTGTTACGCTAGCCATTTGTGTTCCATGCCTGCTAGTCCAGCCCATGACATTTTTTTCGACGCCTCCTTGGATTTAGGGTATGCAGGCCGCCCTTCCTCCCTACTACCACTGGGAGTCCGCTTCCGTCAACTGCTCTATTCCCTTTCCTTCCACTTTCCTAAAACTTTCTTGACAACTTGGGGTACAGCACCGTCTTGGCTCCGTCCCCAGACCTGTCTGCTGCTTTACCTTTGTCAGTTTCCCAAGGATGGTACCCCTTCACTTGTTTATCGTCGGGCATTTTCTGCTCTATGTGCAGAAATGAAGGAAGCCACATTTATTTACACTGATGGCTCAAAAACATCGTTTGGTGTAGGGAGTGCCTATATTGTTGGCAACACCCCAAATCGATTTCGGCTTCCCGACCAGTGTTCGGTTTATACTGCGGAGCTTTACGCTGTTCTTCAGGCTGTCCAATACATCCGTCGCCATCAGCGGATACAGTATGTTATCTGTTCAGATTCTCTCAGCTCTCTCCTCAGTCTCCAAGCTCTCTACCCTGTCCACCCTCTGGTCCATCGAATTCAGGACTGCCTACGCTTGCTCCACTTGGGGGGCGTCTCGGTGGCGTTCCTCTGGATCCCAGGACACGTTGGTATCTGTGGAAATGAGGCGGCCGATATAGCGGCCAAGTCTGCAGTCTCTCTTCTTCGGCCAGCTGTTCGCACAATTCCCTTCACCGATCTACGGAGTGTTTTATGTCGTCGTGTTGTTCTTTTATGACACGCACATTGGTCGACACTTCCCCATAATAAATTGCGGGACGTGAAAGCTCTTCCCTGTGCTTATACCTCTTCCTCCCAAACGCGTTGTCGGGAGGAGGTAATTTTAACTAGACTCCAGATAGGGCACTGTCTTTTTAGCCATCGACATCTTTTAAGCGGCGATCCTCCCTCACTCTGTCCTCACTGCTCTCAGCTGTGGACGATAAGACACCTTTCACTTGAGTGCCCCTATTTTACTCCGTTACGCGCCCGTCTACAGCTGTCGCTTGATATATCAGTCCATTTTAGCAGATGACACGCGCTTAGCCGATCGGGTTCTCGAGTTTATTAGTGCCAGTGAGATGACGTCAGTCATTTGAAGCTCTTTTTGGGGACAACCAACCCCTTTCTGTAGTGGTTTTTTAAGCTTTCCTTCTGCTTTTAGTTTCTCCAATTTTTTGAGTTTCGTTCCCATTGCTGCTGGTTTCCATTTTCATTTTTCACCTTTTCCTAAGTCACAGACCAGGCGCTAATGACCATAGCAGTTTTGCGTCCTAAAACAAAAAAAATCGGCTGGCGAGATCACGTGACATGAGCTGTGACTGACTTACAAAGGCGCATCACAGACTCGATTTCAATGCTTGAGGAAGTAACATGCTGTGTTTGGTGGAATTTGAATTTATACTTTCGTAATACGAAAATATGCAGTGTACATGTTGCTGCATGTCAAAGATATTTCCAAAACGTGTAGTCCCCCCCCCCCCCCCCCCCCCCTCGACTTTTATTTTCTAAAGTGCTGGGAAATTCTGTGCCCGTGTATAAAACCATAACCATTCAAAGGATTGATAAGTTTTATGGTTCTGAGGGAAAATACACTGTCCCGTAACACGGAAAACGTTTGTCTTCACCCAGGAGAAAAGCGTGTTTTTAACTGGGAAATCCGGGAAAAATTTGGGAATTTTTGTCCTTGTCCGTGTATACACCCTGTTAACGTAACAGTCACCTTAACATGCCCATTGCTGAAATATGAAAAATGTGCATTTTCAGTTAAAAAGAAATTATTTGCAGAAGAAAATACATATAAACGTATAATAAATAAAGTAATGCACATTTTTCATCATATGTTTTGTCACATCTACGCATTTCTGTTCCAGGTATAAACAGCATTTTTGCGCTTCTTATATAATTTGTGTATTTATTAATGGAATTATCTCAACTACAAAACACTACATGAATTAATTCATGCAGAATGATGTGTTGGGTACTGGTGACAGACTTATTTGAATTATCCTCATTTTGTCATTTCCACTTCCTTTACTTTCTGCTTTTGCTGCATTCAGGATTTTCTGTTTTTAATATACAGAGCATTTTCATACTTTTAATGTTGAAATGATGTTAATGATTTTGTCAGGTACATTCATGCACTTCATAATGAGAAAGGAAGTGAAAAAAACTTTATAAATACAAATTATCTTTTGCAAAACGAACAAAATTTATCAGTAAAATGGAATTGGTTCTTTGGCAAATGTGTCTCATTCCAGCTACACTGCTGGCCACTGTAAATGCAACACCCTGAAGGAAGCATCCGAATCGAGTGAAATTTACACCATGAGTTTGCAGCGATGAGATATGCAACTGATTAGAATTTCAGCGCAGACACACATCACGCGTGCCTGTGGCGCCACCTCATAGCGCCATTTAAGGCTTGGCAATTTCGACGAGTGTACGTTCGGCACGTGTGTTTACCTTGTGGTTGTTTCACAAGACGATCAGTTATGCCTCGTAGACAACAGCGAACATCTTTTGATCAAGTATCCGAGTTCGACAGAGGAAGGATAGTGGCTTACCGAGAATGTGGATTATCATACAGAGAAATCGCTAGTCGTGTTGGACGAAACCAAACAACTGTAATGCGGATATGTGACCGTTGGATGCAGGAGGGTACGACGGACCGACGTGGTCGATCGCATTCACCTCGGTGCACCACTGCACGTGCTGATAGGAAAATTGTGCGCATGGCAGTGACGGATCGCTCAGTGACATCCCGAACCATAGCTGACATCCCGAACCATAGCACAGCACATTGCGTCTGTAACGCATCATCCAGTGTCTGCGCGTACCATTCGACGCCGTTTACAGCAGAGTGGTCTGTCCGCAAGACATCCATTGCTTCGTCTACCATTGACGGAGAACCACAGACGTCTCCGTCGCCAATGGTGTGATGACAGACGGATGTGGACGGCAGAATGGAATGACGTTGTCTTTACTGACGAGGCACGCTTCTGTCTGCAGCACCACGATGGTCGGATTCGAGTGTGGAGACACTGTGGAGAGAGGAAGCTGGACAGCTGCATTATGCACCGCCACACTAGTCTTGCACCGGGTATTATGGTATGGGGCGGTATTGGATATTACTCTCGCACGCCTCTAGTACGCATTGCCGGTACTTTAAATAGCCGGCGCTACATATCCGAGGTGCTGGAGCCAGTTGTCCTTCCTTACCTTCAGGGCTCGGCCACAGCCATATTTCAACAGGATAACACGCGACCACACGTGGCACGCATTGTCCAAAGGTTCTTTGTCAATAACCAGATTGAATCGCTTCCCTGGCCGGCTCGCTCTCCTGATCTTTCGCCGATAGAAAACATGTGGTCCATGGTTGCTCAACGAGTGACCCAGATTACATCCCCAGCTGCTACACCAGATGATTTTTGGCAATGTGTGGAAGCTGCTTGGGCTGCTGTACCCCAGGAACACATCCAATGTCTCTTTGACTCAATGCCGAGATGTGTGGCAGCGGTGATCTCCAACAATGGTGGCTACTCTGGCTACTGATTCTGGCAGGAACCACATGTCACAGACGTCTGTAAACGTAATCATTTGATACTTGGTCAACATGTTATCTACAAAATAAATTTTGTTGTGCTACCACTTGTCTTTCTTGGTGTTGCATTTACGGTGGCCAGCAGTGTATTACTTGAGACTGACACAATAGCCAAAATCATGACCATAAGTACGCACATGTAACTGCTCTCCAAACAGTGTGTTGTAATTTCTAAAATACTGCAGGGGTTTGGCTGGGTGCAAGTAAAATCCAATAGTGGAAAACGGAACTATCAGCTTCTGAGCTAAAACAGGCCTCCAGTCTCACTACATGTAGTTGTGACAGTAGTCTGTATTCTGTCTCACTAATAATATACTGGCAGAAATGGAAAGTGCTACATGAGGTAGCACTGGTTAAACATTTATCAAACTTTTAGATGTTCACCACATAATGTGTTAAATGATAAACTGATTTCTACCACCACCAGTAAGTGTGTGACCCTCCCATAGACAGGAATACACTCCAGTATTCATTGTGGCAAAGAAGCAAAGACACTCTGGACATCATCTTGATGAATTCCTTGTAGTGCCTGAAATGTGAGCTGTGTGAGTTGATGAAGGTAGCTGGCAGGAGGCCCACTTTGAAAGATGTGTTTCCAGCACATGCTCTGTGCATGACAAATCAAAGGACCAGGCACGTCAGTCGATGATCCATGCATTCATCGAGACATTTGTGGTGTGAACCGCAGTCTGGGGTCTTGCATTATCCTGCAGGAATACACCGTTTGGTATCTTAGCTGTGAAGGATATGAGAACAGGAGTTACCCATTCTTGTTGCATATTGGCAAGTGTTCAGTGTCTATCTGATGTCTACTGAATCATCCCTGTCATTGTATCCGACAGCCCTCTGTACCGCTATTCCAGAAGTTAGAGAAGTACAGATGTTGAGAATTGCTGCGTCCTGTGATGAGTCACCAGGTCTTCTACACACACATCAGTATGTGATTTGACCACTACAGACTGAAGTGCCTCATTGCTGAACACCACAGAGGGCCATTCAGTGCCCCTGTTGACCCTGGCTCTACATGTGCGAGACCCTGTTTGTGGTACTACAACAAGGTTGACTTTTTTTTTTTTGCTGAAGATAAACATTTGTAAGAAGGAGATTTCAATTGACATATCCCACATGTGGGAATGCTGGCGTATGACCTCAGTAGTGTTCGGCTGAGGTGTTTGTGGCAGAACACTTTCAATTTCAGTCGGTATATAATGCCATAGATAGTGCAAAAATGCTCCACATATTGAGATCCAAACTGTTGGTATGTGGCAAAAGCACAATGTGAAGGAAAATGCCCACAAAAAGAGATTGATAATTATATCAGTGGCATTACAACAGCATTCACATTTATGCTGTGCTTTTAATTTACTGGTACTGTGGATGGGACACGTTCTTAACTTTGAAACCTCTGTGAGATTCTCGGATCCTGTGTTGGACAAGGGGTTATGACGGCCAGCACACATATTCAATTTGAAGTGTAGATTTTTAAAGGCATTCTATGTATTAAAATATCTTAAAGCTGAAAACTGGGGTGCAAATGGAACTGGCCTTGTCACATTTTATAGAACCTCTGATTAAAGTGCCGAGCAGCTAGATCTTCCCGATTAAAGATGTTCTATGCGATCCACTGTGAGGGTTCTGGGGTGACTGCGGTGCCTCTGTGCAGAGGCCGGTGAGCAACCGTTTGCCGTGTCGTGTTAGCTTCTTGTGATGTGACAAGTGCGAAGAATTAGGTCTGTGCCGGGCTCCTTTCATACTTGGACTGTCACTGCAGAAACTATGCAAACAACTTCAGTGCAGCACAGCCATTTTCCATCTTAAGAAAAAGGAATGCCTAGAGGGTTTCGGTGTAGAAGAAGAGACTGTAAAGTCCTTTAACAGGATTGGAGCAAATAACCTTCACAATAATTGAGTGCAGACCAAAAGTGATCGCGGCAGAGTAGTTCTTCACTTACTGCTCGAAAAAGAGCATTTTATTTGAGTATGACAAACACAGTGTAGCATTGATCAGAGGACCAAAATGGGATGAGCAACCACAGAGCTACATTACTTTCCTTTGTTATGATGTTTCAGTCAACCTCCCAAGCCACATCTCAGTGTTGCTTGTTGTGTATAGATGGGGGCAGTCAAGAAAGTACCAGAGCATAAGAGGTCTCGGGGCGGTGATAAGTTCTGTAACTGCTACTAGCCCTTGCTGCATTACACATAACTGTACACAGTAATCGGCCTATAAATCAGTGCAGTCAGTAAATTACACAGGGGTTCTCATATAGAGGTGGAAATGTCTGGCAGCCTGGCCTCGGAGAGGAGAAGCCGAGCAGTAGGTGGAGCAGCAAAGGCAGCTCATCTGGAAACCTCTGGCGATCAGTGTCATATCATTTCATAGACTATTTTGTGTCCCAGAAGGAAGAAGGAACTGACGACTAGGTACGTCAGTCACTGAAGCTGATGAACTGACTGGAGTGTTGTGCATTTCCTTCTAGTCTGGTATGAGACACAGAGTAATTCTCATTTGTATTTGTATAGAACATTGCCCGTTGGCACACATTTATCTGCTCTGACCAGAAGACCCACGGAATGCTGGGCTTGTGTGATTTCTCTCTTAGTGCACCACATTTTAACTTTGTGTTTTTTGTGCCGGAAAGGGGAAAAATTTGGATTAGTGAGGACTTTACCCTCAATTTTAGGCAAAAGTAGTATGAAGGTAAAAAGAAAAAAAAAAGACGTATCTGGGTGGGATGATGCAAATGGCTTATGTGATGTTGCAACAGTAGGCACACATCAGTCCCTGCAGAGTAACCAGTAACTGACTGACTGTACAAGTTCCTAGGCTGTTGAGTGGTGATCATACGAACATAGAAAGCCATGCAGTAAGCACCTGTTAGTTGGTGAATGAAATCTGTGAGCCCACAAGATCATCTTCTTTCGATATTGGAAGATTTGCCAGTTGTGTAGCCGGAGTAAGTGGTAATGTGTAAATGGGGCAGCAATTGGAGGATTAGGAACTGTGGGCTAGGGGTAACGACCTGGAAATGACATATGGTTTGATGAGTACATTGTGGAGGCTAAGATATTGGGGAGAGACAACATCGTTGCAGGGCTCAACAAGAGAAAATCATAGCCCTGGCCATGTAATGTCTAAACAGTTAGTCCCTCTCCATCCGGGGTGTGAATGATTTGTTCCTCCTATCTATCCTTTCCCAACCGTCCTGTCTTTGTTGTCTGAAGAAGGAACGTGTAATGCAACAAACAGGGGTCGCAGTTTTCTACTTTTGAGTGTTTCTGTAGAATTGTACATTTTGATGATAAGTACTGTGCAACCTTTTCAGCCTTTTTCTTTCAGTAATTTTAACAAATTTCTCAATTGACTCTTCTTCTTCTTCTTCTTCTTCTTCTTCTTCTTCTTGTGGGCAACACATCCTCTTTGGTCCAGCAAATTTGTTAACAGATGGTACTTTCATTTTTCACTGAGGAGGCCTGAGATGCAGTCGAGCATAGTTTTGTGTGCCAACTGCCTGTATTATGTGCTGTATATTAAATGTGACATTAGAAAACAGAACTGCTTCATTCACATATGGCATCTGAATGAGGGACAGCAGTCTTTTCAATAGTTGCCGGTGTAACAGATTGGACATTGACTCTTCTGGCCTCATTACTTTAGCCAACATGGCCTTGATATGAGTGCTGCAAATGTGTGAAAGCAAATGGAAGCTACAGTCATTATATCTCCCACTGGTGGGCAGCTCTATTGCTCAGTGTGGTGGTGGTGGTGGTGGTGGTGGTGATATGTTCTGGGGTAAAGTACTCCAGAAGTAAAATGGTCCCCTATTTAGATCTCTAGGTTATTCAGAAGGACAGTCTCAAGAAGACTGGCATTCTATAGGTTGATGTGTGGAATGCTAGGTCTCTTAATTGTGTAGGTAGGTTAGAGAACTTCAAATAAGAAATGGATAGTTTGAACTTAGAGTGAGAAATTGTGAAATGTGATGGCAGAAAGAACAGGATTTTTGACCAGTTGAACTCATGGTTACCAGCACCAAATCAAATAGAGGTAATGCAGGAGTGGATCTAATAATGAACAGAAAAATAGAAATGTGGGTAACATAATATGAGCTGCATAGTGAACGGATCATCATAATGCTGCAAGTACAAGTGTATATGCCCATGAATTCCACTGATGATGAAGAGGTTGAAAAAAAAACCTCATGATGTAAAAGAAATAATTAAGTACATTAATGGCAATGCAGATTTGTCACAAGAGCTGGAAGTAGTTAAAAGAAGAGAAGGAAAAATAGGAAAACTTGGATGGGGGAATAAGGATACATAGAAGAGACCTCCCAACACCAGAAGGATTCAAATACCTTATGAAATGGTAAGACGAGGTTTGAGAAACAATATTTTGTATAGTAAAACACTTCCAGTAGGTGATTTGGATTCTGACCATAATTTATTGCTTATGAACTGCAGATTAAAACGGAAGCATCTGCAAAAAGATATGAAATTAAGGTGGCAGACCTGTATAAGTTGAAAGGAAGAGATGTGTTTGAAAGTTTCAAAAGGAGCATTTGGCAAAGTTTGACTGAAACAGGAGAATGAAATGTAATAAAAGATTAATACATAGCTGTCAGATATTAAATACAAAAAATAGCTGATGATCAATAGGCAGAAAGACCAGGCTCAGTAGGAATTCTTGCACAACACATGAGATACTGTATTTAATTGATAAAATGAGAAAATATAAATATTCACCAATTACAGTGTACAAAAGGAAATCAGATGCATAAAAAATGAGGTAGGGAGGAAATGCAAACTGGAAAACATAGACTGGCTGGACAAGAATGGAAGGCAGTAGAAAGGTAGGTGCCATGTAAATGAAAAATCTAAGAAACCTTTATACAAATGGAACAACTGTATGTGTAAGAGACAGTCAAATGAAAAGGAGGCTGATGGAAGAAAATAAGTAAATGGTTATTATTGCAAAAGAAATCACCATAGCTGTAATACATTTATCCAACTGTGAGACAAAACGGCCAGTGTCTTCATGCAAAAATGTTTGCCGTTGCCTACAGAACCATGATTGTACTCAGGTGTGCAGCTCTTTGTCTGAAGCAAATCAACAGGCACTAACACATTTCATGTCTCCAAAAAATATGGAAATTGCATGGGGAGAGATCATGACTTTGTAGAGGGTGTGTAAAGGCTTCCCAGCAAACCTTCTGTAGCATAGTCGAAACAACATAGGAAAGTGGGTGAGTATTATTGTGCAACACACAGATACTGTCCATCAACATTTCTGGGAATATGGACTTGATGATGCACTTCAGTTTTTGCAAAGTGTCGACATACTGCTATGCATTAACTTGGTGCCGTGTTCCAGAAAGTCAATAAGCAGTGGGCTCTTGCAGTCATTGTTTATTGTAATTGCACGGACTATCTTGACAAACCTCTCGGCCGACCCGCATTCCCACCCAGCACCACTGTCCACAATCCCTGTCCATGTGCTCCATACTCACTAGTTTGAGATTCCTAGAGGATGTTGGATGTAATTGTGCATCCACACTGAAAGTGGTGGATTCATTGCCCATTGAGATAAACCAATTATTGTCTGTTCTTTTGGACATGTCTGAAAGAACACACAGTGTGGCATATGCAGCTGCAATACATATAATGCAAATTGGCCTCAATGGGCAATGAATCCATCATCTTCAGTGCAGGTGTATAGTTATGACCGACCTCCTGGGGGTATCTCAAAGTAGCAAGCATGGAGACCATGGACAGGGACCATGCCAAAACAGTCCACGGACTTGTGATAAAGACTATGTCCAGGTGGCGCTGTGGTTAATGCAACTGCCTAATAAGCAGGAGATCCTGGGTTTGAATCTCAGTCTGGCACACATTTTCACTCATTGCCATTTATTCCATAGAAAGTCCTGATGTAGCTGACATAAGTAGTCTCTTCTTTTTCGTTTCCTTTCTTCTACCTCCATCTTCAATTTACATGATATTTATCACAGGTGCGAATTCCACACGGTGTCTGTTCTTTTGCAGCAACAGGTCTGTCATCAGATCCCTCGTGGCTGATCGAGCAGTCAGGTACAACAATGTTTAACAAATCACATACTGAGTGAAGCGGTACACCATCTTGCTGCCAAATAAGGGTCTGTGGTTTAGCTTCTTCCAATTGAGGAAAGAGCCGTCGTTCTAACGCATCGAGATAAGGAACACCATTAACAGTTGCTTCACAGAAAACGAAAGACTCATAAACGTTCTCATGGAAAAGGACACAAAAAACATTGTCGTTCAATTTGTGGGAGTCTCATTGCAACTGTACCATCTCATGGGGATTTAGTGACACACACATGTACACAGTGTGTTCACACACATGTCCACATAGGTGAAGTGTCGATCCATCAATGAAGACGATGTGATGCAGAAAAGCTACTTCGTCCTGCAGCATCATGTTGTTTGCAAAGTTGGCACATAAACTGGAGTTAGGCTTTAGAGCTTGTAACAGCTGCAAACGATAAGGACATAGTTGTAAGTGCCTCCTTAAGTCAGATGTCATTGGAACTGATAATTCACAGCTAGGCTTCGGAACTGATTTCTTGGGGTTACTCGTGAAAGACTCTCACACACTATCAGCACATTCTTCAGTCACTCTTGGTCATCCCGTACTTTTCCTTTGTAAAGACAGCCATTGCCTATGGATGTTATTATCAGTGGAAGATTACAGTAGAACTCAAAATGGAACACACATTGTACTGTATCAACAGATTCAGTCCATGCAAACTGAAAATCGCAAAAAGCTCTCTGTTCACTTGTAGCCATCTTTGCTACTATAGTCTGATTCAGGAACAATGGCAGTTTGCAGGTTGAGGTGCGAGTGGGGATTGCAGTGTTGCTGCTGCCAAGTGAAAGTTTAAACAGGCCTTCCTTGACCATGTTTTAATGTATACCAACTCAGTGAGCAGCCTCCGCATTATTGACTGACACTATTCTTGCCACCCTACGGTCTCCACTATTTGTGATCTTCCACTGTCCTCTGCCGTGCTGCCTGCTGGGTTGTCTTTCTCTGCATCCCATGTCATGTGGGTACCCTGGAGAATGAATTGGTTGACCATTTGGCTTGAGGAGCACTTTCTTGTTCCCCGTTCGCTTTGCCAACCTCAAGTGCAAATTTGTGGATGCACACGGGAGATCTGCTCACTCAGGAATGGGACAACATATGATGGGCTACTGCCCCATCTAATAAACTTGGCACAGTCAAAGAGACTACTGCAACACAGGCTCCTGTTACTTCTGCTTCTCCCGGAAGGAATCCACAGTCCTGTGTCATCTCTGCCTTGGTGTACTAGGTTAACCTGTAGTTTTATTTTGTGTAACAAGCTGCCCTCACATTGTAGTTGTGGAGCCTATTTCGACCCTTCGTGCTAAGTGTGGCCTTCTGGACTCATTGTCTCTAATATTGGTGGACGATTCATGACTTGTTGAACTGGTACTCGATAAAAGTTGTTTTTATTCTCCGTTATAAGGGTTTAATCTACCACTGGAGCAGGGCCAGGCTGGTTGGGGATGGGCCATCTCCACTTTACTCCGTTCATCATAAGAATAAACCTGATGTAAACAAACACAAACACGATGATTGGTCAGCAGCCATAGCTCTCGTACAATGATGGTGGTCTGCTCTTGGAAGAAGTCCAACTGATGTATTAGATATCTTATTACTATGTCTGTGTATGAAACTTTACTGATGTATTAACAGCTATCAACATATTCCGTAACCATGCTTTAGCTTCTTTAAGTTTATTTCAAAAATTGTGTACAGCCACAGTCTCCATGACATTGCTTCCTGCTTCGTAGTGAAACGTGTGCGGAACACTGTTAATGGCTACACATTCTTAATTATCGATATTTTATAAAAGATTATTAAAGATTTTGAAGTTAAGAAAACATTACAAAATTAAATTTTTTGGAGAAAAATGAATAATCAAATACTCTTTGTTTGAATATGACCATTGTTTTGTAGGACAGGTGTGGTCTCACACGAGCCAGAGTGATAAGCATCGTAGAAACATGGGAAACAATAATTTTCATGGCTTGGAGGACACTATACAAATGATGCATTTTGACAGTTGTCACCTTAACTTTGCAATCTGAACCAAACAGAATTGATCTGGAGCGAAGTTAAAGAATCTGTCATGAGAAATAACAAGACATTTATGCTGTCAGATTTGCTGGAACTAATGCACGAAGCTTTGTGACACATCACTGCCAAACACCAGCGAAATGCAGAACAGCACGTTATAAATGAGGAGGAGGAAATGTGCACTTTTTGGTGGCTGGGGACTCTGTTGCTGATCGCCTCGTTATCAGCGTAGCAGTGCAGAAATGTCCCGTATTCCTCAGAGTCCAATACGGAATAAGTTCAGATGTCACCAGATGACTGACTGCAATACCTTCAGTGGCTTCAATATTTAACTACATGGTGAAATCCCAGCAGTGTGCTTTTACACTGCACATAGGTCATGTGGAAAAATTACCCTTGTTAAAGTCAGGAGTTTTCATCACTCTCGTTTTTAATTACTGTACTATGTTAGCTAAGATCGCAAGCATGTTATGTTTCCATCAGATTACCTAAGAAGTGTATCACCTAAGTTTTACCTTTATTTCCTTCTGTTTAAAAATTAAATAACATTCAAGGCTATATTGTTCTCATCTCATCACTTTTTATGCCTTTGCTACAACAGTTCACATCACTGCAGGTTGGTTGGACCAGGTGGCTGGCCAGTGCTATCCAATTTAAATGCGCTGGTAAAGCTGTTGTCCCGTATTATCGCTGAGTCGATGTATGCGTAATGCACATCATAAAATGTATCCTCATTACTGTACTTGACTGTGCTCGAAATAGCATGGCTTCTACTCCAATGAAATGAAACCCAATGAGGTTCCAGGAAACACGGAAGAATACGTAGAGTAATGTTTACATGAGGTTTATTCTTATGATGAACGGAGTATACCCGCAAAGTCTGGGGGATACCCGACCTAACCTCCTTGACCTGGCTCCTCTTGAGTCCTCTTTTACAATGTTTCCGTTGCTTTTAGATTCAGTTTTCCTCCTTTCTGCCATGCCCAGTTTTCTCTTGAGTCCTCTTTTACAATGTTTCCGTTGCTTTTAGATTCAGTTTTCCTCCTTTCTGCCATGCCCAGTTTTCTGTTCAGGGTGTTACATTTTGTTGAATAGTGAGCACTCTTGACTTTAATGGATCAGGGGTGTGATGGCTATGGGTGGGAAATTTCCTGTCACATTGCAGAATCCCTGAGACACCCACCTTCTGACTTCCCTATCTCCTCCATCTTGCGTTTGCTATTGACTATACAAAATATGTCCATTACGTTTTTAGCCTTCTCACTTTTAGTGATATGTATCTCCCAACTGTATCAGAAAACATTCTTGGTGGATGTATCTACTTCCAGATAAACTACTCTCAGATCGAGGGACTGATGAGTGAGTAGTTTGGCCTCTTTACCCATCCCCCCAATCAACCAACTGACCAATCAAAGCAGCAGTTTCGGTACACACGTACACTTGCTTTGTGGTTGAATTAAGTGTCTCTCTTGCTCGTTCCTGTCATTTACCACCACCATCAGCAATGACAACACACAAGAAGTGGAATAGAAATTTGCCAAACAACTTTCTTTGATTAAATTTAATGCTCGCTCTCGCTGCTACATTTGTGATGAAGTACTCAGAACTCTACTGAACGCTCATCAGTTATTGTCGAATGCACGATGTAGGTGTGCAGAATGAGCCTAAACTTCACTGTCATAATTTGTCACTCTAGCTGTAACACTTCCTATTGGAAGTCACAGGAAACATTACATGTGTGCGCAGACTGGTATACAAGCAAAACTGTTTCAGTTGCTCTTTCATTTGATGTTTGATTTATAATTATAAGTTGAATGTAATAAATGCGACAAAGCCTTGAAACCCCAATATCCGTACTAAAACAACCGTTTTTAAATTTGGTCAGTGGATATATGTAATACCGGAAATCAAATTTGTGTTACCCCTGGGAGCTGTTAGACAGGCAACCTGCCCATGGGGCTGAGTGACTGTTTCAGGCATTTAGTAATGCAGGTGGTTGCAGAATTGTAACACCAATTGAATTGCTTATTTCTAAAAGGGGACAATACACATCATAAATTATTTAGGAGGAAGAAAAAACTTTCCATATCCTTCCTTAGCAATTTAATACCGAATTTCTTTCTGCTGTGTAAAACAGTAAATTTTCTGGTATGTGTAAGGATTTTTATCACGTGGCATTATCAGTGTATAGCGATAAATGAGCTGCTCACGGCCAAGGCACCCTATCTTCATTCCTTCACAACCTCAACACCTGCTCTCCCATATGCTTCACCTTGTCCTCCTCAACCTGGCCACCTTCCTCTACATTGACCACAAACTCTCCTATGGCTCCATCCACACCTCTGTCCACATTAAACCCACCAACCACCAACAGATTAATAGTTCAACAGTTGCCATCCCTTCCACACCAAAAAATCCCATACAACCTGGCCTCATGGGGATGGTGTATCTGCAGTGACAAGAACCCCATTTCCCTATATGCTGAGGGTCTCACCAGAGCCTTCCCAGACAGGTACTATCCCCAGACCTAGTTATCAAACAAATCTCCTGCACCATCCCCCCCCCCCCCCCTCCCTTTCCCAAATCCTTCCACTATCCCTAAGAACCAGCTACAAAATGAATGCCCCCTTCAATCACCCAGTACCACCCATAACTGGAACAACAGTACCACATCTTTTGTCTGGGGCTTTGATTACCTATTGTTGTACCCTGAAATAAGGGGCATCCTATCTGAGATCCTTCACACCCCTCCGAAAGTCATGTTCTGTTGCCCACCCAACCTCCACAGAATCCTAGTTCATCCCTATGCCACTCTGTCCCTACCCCTTGCCACAGGGATAATATCCCTGTGAAATACCCATGTGCAAAACCTAATCAATCCACCCAACCAGCACTGTCGATCTCAGTCCTGCCACAGGCTTATCGCACCCCATCAGAGGCCAGGCCACCTGTGAGAGTAGCCGTATTATATACCAGCTCTGCTGCAGTCATTCCACAGCTTTTTATATTGGTATGACTAGCAACCAGCTATCCGCCAGGATGAATGACCACCACCATACTGTGGCCAAGAGCAAAGTAGACCACCTTGTACACAAGATAACGTGCTTGATTTCAATGGCTGCTTCCCAACCCTAGCCATTTGGATCTTCACCTCCACCATCAGTTTCTCTTAAATGCTTAGATGATCATTATCTGACAACACATTCTCCTCAACCGAAATTATCTCTGCTTCAACGTAAGGTAACCTACACAGTTTCACCCCTTCTGTCCTGTCACCTTCTCCCTATTCTAATCTCCCACCCTCTTTGTGTGCTGTCCTCCATCAACACACCCACATGGCTTTCTTTTTTCACCTCCTCCCACAGCCTCCTGACACTGTGCCTGTTGGAATCTAGTCCATGCACGCTCTGCCACACAGCCCTCTGCTCTCCCCCTTTCCCTGCTTTCCCACCTCCCTCTAGATTGCTTCTTCCATTCTGTGTGACAGTTGCATTCCGATCCGAGCTGCCAGAGAAGTTGATCATGTGTGTGTGAGATGTGCTTGCTTGTGTGAATGAATATATGTGTGTTTCCTTTCCTGGCGAAGGGTTTGACCAAAAGCTGATGTGTAAATGTTGTTTTGTTGTGCCTGTCTCCAACTCAGTGAGTCATCTTTGCAGTGAGTAACAATCTCTGTTTTCTTATATTGTTGAGGTAGCAAATATATGTTAAGGCACTTATTTAAATTATATGAAAGTAAAAACTCATACTTAATGAATGACAGTACTTTGCACACTATAAATGTAAAGTATGCATGTCTGGAGCATACCATTTTACAGAAAAATTACAATACATAATCGTAGTATGAGGTACATTTAAATGACAGTGAAAAAACTCATTGCTTTTACATACTTTCGAACCTGAGCCATTGAATATGTTTAACATCATCTTTATAACTGTAAGTATTTAACAAAATGCCCTAAGTTCATGAAAAATGGATAAATAAACTTGTTACAAATCATGATTGGCTGCTTGTTCACAAAATTATCTTAAGTTTATGCAGAAATGAATACAAAACATGCTACAAAAAATTATTGATTCTACTCATTTTTCAATCTTCATCCACTTCTACGTAGGCTGCACCTTCAGCTGATTATGAAAACTTGATACTATTGGTAATATACGTAACTAAGTTTCTGAATGTCATCTTTCTTCATGTTTATGAGAACTGTCTAATCATATGCTCCTGTTTCAGGAAGCCCAGTGTTCTTTTTGGTAAAACATATCTTGGCTTTCATTAATGTAGGAGCAATGAGTCTTTCAATATAGGACTTAGCCTTTTCTTATCCGAATAGTGCTGTTGGTACAGAAACTAATGGGGATGAAATGATACTTTGTCCTGCTTTCTAGTGCCTGTTCCCATTATTTTGGTTAAGATGATGATCTTTTTGTACAGAGGGATTCATCAGGTTTTAGAATTCACTGTTTTGTTTGTTTTTGCTGCATAAACTTCAAAATGACTGAGCAGTTGGATTTGGTGATAAGTGACTTATACTTATCTGGAATAAGTACTCAGTTGCACATTTGTAACTTTCTTTTTAGGACATTTAAGTTGTCATCAGATGGTAGATAAGAGTGCCTCCAATGGGGAAATAGTAGTAGGTTTTGTCGAATCTGCCAGTGTTTGTTAAGAATAAGAACATTTTTACAACCACATGATTGTGATTTTGACCTCTGTGTGCGTTGTTAAAAAAGTGAAGTTCTCTTGTGGAGACAGTTCCCAATATGATGGTACAATAAGGTGCAAACTTCATTAAGGCCTTCTTACCTTGGCCTCCTCATAACAACAATAAAATGTACCTCTCTCTTTCTTCATGTTGTGTATCTAAAAAAACCCTTAGCATACTATAAAACGTCATCAGCCGTACCTTTCTTTGTTTCTCCTTTTTTCATTATTATTTGATGTTTCAGACTCTGAGCTGCTCAACATAATATAAGAACTGGAATACTTAATCATGCTTTTCAGCAAAAGTCGCTGATTGGTTCAACATGTTTATAGGCCTTCTACAAGTTCATTTCTAATATGTGACAACTCCTGGGGTTTTCCCCTATTATAAATAATTGCAGATTTAAGTCAGATTTCTAAAAGCATCAAGACAATGACAGTATCCCATTTTAATTCCAGACAATGCATCAATATCTCGAATTGAAGCTGACAAAACCTGCGTTTTCAGCTTTTGAAGAATTATCCCCTTTTAGTAATAAGTGATTCAGTTATCTGTAGAATTGGAATTAGTGACTGCAACTGACCTAGGGGAAGATCAGTTTAGGTTCTATGGGAATGTAGGAACACCTTGGGACGTACTTTACCTATGACTTACCTTAGAAGGTAGATTGAATAAGGACCAACCTACCTTTAGAGTGGAAGATTATCTACAGCTTTTATAGAAATGAAACTGCATTTATAGGAGTCGAAGGATATGAAGTGGAGGTGGTAGTTGATAAGGGAGTCCGGCAGGATTGTGGCCTATTCCTGGTGTTATTCAGTCTGTATGTAGTGCAAGGAATATGAGAAACCTATGACATTGCAATTCTGTCAGAGACTGCTAAGAACTTGGAAGATCAGTTGAATGGAATGGATGGTATCTGAAAGAGTTTATAACACAAACATCAACAAAAGTAGAAAAGTGGTAGTGGAATGTAATCAAATTAAATTAGATGATAGTGAGAGCTTTAGATTAGAAAATGAGACATTAAAAGCAGTAGATGAGTTTTGTTATTCAGGCAGCAAAATAAATAGCAATAACTGAAGTAGAAAGAATGTATTAAGGACTGACCACAACAAGGAAGTAATTCCTGATGAAGAGAGATTTGTTAACATCAAATATAAAATGTTTAGGAATGCTTTTTTGAAGATATTTGTCTGGAATGTAGCCTTGCACAAAAATGGAATGTGGATGATAAACAGTTCAGACAAGAAGAGAATAGAAGCTGTTGGAATGTAATGCCACAGAAGAATGATTGGTTAACTAATGAAGAGATGCTGAATCAAATTGAAGACAGAAAAAATTTATAGCAGAACTTGACTAAAAGAAGATATTAGTTTTCAGGGCACAGTTGCAGCATCAAGGAATCGTCAATTTGGTAATGGAAATAAGTATTCTTCTTCTTGTGGCTTTGCCTCTGTGGGTCTTTGCCTCCTTAACAGTTTCCTTCCATTCTGCGCTCTCGTTTACTTTCCTTCTCCATCCACAGATTCTTAGAGCTCTGATCTTTCCTTTCACTTCATCCAGCCACCATTTATGTGGTCTTTCTTTTAATCTTCTTCCTGTCGGAGTCTATTGGAAGACCTTTGTATTTGTGTCCTCTATTCTTTTACTTTTAATTAGCCTTATTATCTCAGCTCCTTATGATCCAACTCATAATTTGTCCTTGATCTCTGTGTACTATCATTATTTCAGATTCCTCCATAAATTTTCCATAGTATTCTTCATTCAAATATTCAGTGTTGTTGATTGATATTGCTGGTTAGCACCCATGCCTAACATCAATGTGTAACCACTGGTCTGATTGTAAATGTGGTGTCACCGCTAGACACCACACTTGCTAGGTGGTAACTTAAATCGGCCGCGGTCCTGTAGTACATGTCGGACCCGCGTGTCGCCACTGTGTATTCGCAAACGTAGCGCCACCACAGGGCAGGTCACAAGACACGGACTTGACCTCGCCCCAGTTGTACGGACGACATAGCTTGCGACAAGACGTATCACGTCTTCCTCTCATTTGCCGAGAGACAGTTTAAATAGCCTTCAGCTAGTCCATCGCTACTACCTAGCAAGGCGCCATGTGTATCATTGCTAATTGCTTACTACTATGCAAGAGATGTATTTCAACAAGAACAAGACTACATTAAAGTTAAGTATATTAAAATCTCTCTTCTTTTCTTTATAGTTTTCATCCAGTCTCCTGTTTCAGAATTTACGCCCGTCTGCGTTAGTTTCGCGTGCACCTAGCCACTCATTGTGTCGAGACCTTAGGGAATCGACACAACAATATTTTGGCGACGAGGATGGGATGCCGCGCCCACGTTGCAGTCTTTGTGTTCTATTTGCTCTAATTTGCTTGTGTCATGGCTTCGCCGCATTCTCCAGATGTACTGTCCGAATTTTTTCGCTTGCAGAATCAGCAGACGCAGGCGTTATTGGAAGCCCTTGGACAGCTCGTCCAGGGTCAACGTGCGCTGCAAACCGATGCGGCGGCAGCCGCTTCTTCGCTACCGCAGCCACACAACGCTGTCGCACCGCCATTTAGGCCCTTTGAGGCCACAACCGAAAGCTGGACTGAGTGGGCCGATCAGTTCAACTTCCACCTCACTGCTTATGGAATTCAAGGTAAAGAGCGGCAGCCGTTTTTGCTTTCTTGTGTCGGTGTGTCTACCTACCGTGTGATAGTGAAATTGTTTCCCCGACGCGACGTAGCAACTCTGTCCTACGAGGAAATTTTGTCGGCTTTAGATGCCTATTTCAAAGAAACAGTAAATGTAGTTGCAAAACGGTATACGTTTTTTCGTACAAAACGTACGGCCGGTCAGACTAATAGGGAGTGGGTAGCAACTTTGCAAGGCCTTACTAGAGACTGCGCGTTTGCCTGTGAATGTGGCCTCCCATATTCAGATACTATGGTGCGTGATGCAATTGCACAAAACGTTTCTGATGTTCGCATAAGGGAACAGATTTTGAAACTAGTTAATCCCTCCCTGCAACAAGTGATAGACATTTTGGACAGGCAAGACACACTTGACTTTGCTCAGGCATCATTTGCACCTTCGCCTGCAGTGTGTCACATTAATCGGCCCGCCCGGACCGCTGCACGGGACGCTAAGCGGCCCTCGCGCCCGACTTCGCTGCGGCCGCCTAGCTTGCAACCACGTGCGCCGCGTAAGCAAGCAAATGCAGTGAAATCTTGCCCGCGGTGTGCAACTAGACATTCGCGTGAAAATTGCCCGTCACGCCAAGCTATTTGCTTTTACTGTCACAAGAAAGGACATGTACAAAGTGTTTGCCAGAAAAAGTTAAGATCAGACAATCACACCAATTCCAGGCCCTTTGCTTCGCGCCGGAATCGAACCCAGGACAATCAGGCTCGTGGACCTTCGCCCATGGACATTCATGTAGTTCATTCCCACCCGTCCAGTGACACTTTAGCTAACAGTGACTGTGTTCGTCCCACCCAACGTGTGCGTCGACGTCGCCGGAAATCCCGTAAAGTCGCAAGTGCTTCTGTACCTGTCTCAGTTCAAATTGCACGAGACAGTCGCTCTTGTCGTCAACAAGACAATAAACTTTTTGTGGACTTAGACTTTGCAGGAAAGGTGATACCATTCCAGCTCGATACCGGAGCTGCAGTTTCATTGCTTAATCACGACACGTACAAACAACTGGGCGCCCCGCCATTGCGTGCCGCAAATGTTACGTTAACTAGTTACTCAGGACAGCATATACCTGTGTTAGGACAGTGCAGCCTTATTGCAACATACAAGGGACAGACAAAACTTGTGTCATTTTATGTTCTTCGTTCCTCTAGTGCAGTGAACTTGTTTGGTTTAGATTTGTTTCAATTGTTTAATTTGTCTATTGTAAATCAGGTCCTATCAGTGAATCAGACTGTGCCTTCCGCCAGTGTTTCTAGGCTTTGTGAAGAATTTGCAGACATTTTTGCACCGGGCCTTGGTTGCGCTAAGAACTATGAAGCGCATTTGGAACTGAAAGACAACGCGCAACCAAAATTTTTCAGAGCGCGCAATGTTCCCCACGCATTGCGTGATGAGGTCGCATAAACATTAGCCGAATTAGAATCTCAAGGTGTAATTGAACGTGTGCAGGCTTCTCTCTGGGCCTCACCCTTAGTCATTTTGCCAAAACCTTCCGGAAAACTGAGACTTTGCGTGGACTTCAAGGCAACTGTGAATCCACAACTTGTGACTGCTACTTTTCCTTTGCCCCGCCCGGAAGATCTTTTTGACAAACTGTGCCCGGGAAAATATTTTTCAAAATTGGACCTAGCAGATGCGTACTTGCAAACTACCTGTGGACGAAGCATCCCAGCGCGTCTTAGTGGTTAACACGCATCTTGGCTTGTATCGCTTCAAAAGACTGCCATTCGGGTGTGCATCCGCCCCTGCTTTATTTCAGCAATATTTACAAACTATTTGTGCGTCGGTCCCTACTGCTGCGAACTATCTGGACGATATTGTGATCTCAGGAAAGACAGAAGCCGAACATTTGCAGAATCTCCGGACCTTATTTCAGGTCTTGCGTCAGAATGGTCTTCGCTTGAGGAAGGACAAATGTGTGTTTTTTGCTCGTGACTTACCGTACCTGGGCCATGTCCTTAACGCCCAAGGTATACATCCGAGTCCAGAGCACCTTCGTGCCATTCAGGACTTGCCGTCACCGCAGAACTTAAAACAGCTACAGAGTGTGCTGGGTAAGGTAAATTATTATCATCGATTTGTGCGCAATGCTTCTTCCATTTCAGCTCCGCTTCATCGCTTACGCCGTAAAGGTGTTCCGTTCGTCTGGACGACGGAATGCGAACGCGCCTTTCGCCAGTTGAAATCGGCGTTACTTTCAAATACTTGCCTTACGCCATTCGATCCCCGAAAACCCCTTTTGTTGATGGTAGATGCATCGGATTTCGGGATCGGTGCTGTGCTTGCGCACAAGGATGGCTCGCATGATCGCCCTATTGCCTTTGCGTCCAAATTGCTCTCATCTGCGCAAAGAAATTATTCACAAATAGAGAAAGAAGCTTTAGCTCTCGTGTTTGGTGTTACCAAGTTCCATGACTTCTTGTATGGTCGTCACTTTACAATCATCACGGACCACAAACCTTTGACATCGCTTTTTCATCCGAACAAACCTGTACCTCCACGTACAGCGCAGAAATTCATTCGCTGGTCACTTTTTCTCTCGCAGTACCGCTACGATATCTTGTATCGGTCCACTGCTAAGCACGGCAACGCTGATGCGTTGTCCCGTTTGCCTGTTGCTGAGGATAAAGCATTCGATTCTTCCGAACTTGCTTGCATGTTCATTGATTCGGAAGCCGATGACGTGGTCGCATCGTTTCCGATTGATTTTCGTCGTGTAGCTACTGCCACAGCTGCTGACCCTGTCCTTGATACTGTTTTGCGTTTTGTTGCTACGCAATGGCCCTTGTCAAAGTCACGGATCGAGGATCCTTTGGTTCGCCGATTTTTTGCCCACAAGGAGAGACTTTTTGTCCGACGTGGTGTTTTGTTGTTGCGTTCCGATAATGATCAATCCCGAGTCGTGGTCCCACGTTCGTTACAGTCCTCTGTCTTAAAGCTTCTTCACCAAGGACATTGGGGTATAGTGCGAACGAAACAACTTGCTCGACAGCACTGTACTTGGTTCGGAATCGATGCTGCGATTACGAATATGTGCTCCTCTTGCGTGGCGTGTGCCGAACAACAATCCGCACCGCCGCGGAAATTCTTTGCATGGCCGAACGCCTCTTCCCCTTGACAACGCTTGCACATCGATTTTGCTGGTCCATTCTGGAATGCTCGATGGTTGGTTGTGGTCGATGCTTTCAGTAATTTTCCTTTGTTGTCCGGATGTCTTCCACGACGTCTTCTGCCACCATCCAAGCCTTGTCTGCTATCTTTTGCATTGAAGGTCTTCCGCAGACTATTGTTTCCGACAATGGCCCACAATTCATGTCCGCAGAATTTCAGTCATTCTGCCAGGCCAATGGTATTCAACATCTGACATCCGCGCCGTTTTCGCCTCAGTCAAACGGTGCCGCTGAACGATTGGTCCGGACTTTCAAGTCGCAGATGTTGAAGTTGAAAGAGTCGCATTCTCGGGAGGACGCTTTGTTGCTCTTTTTGTCCTCATATCGCTCTCAGCCCCGCGATGGTCGCTCGCCGGCTGAGTTGCTCCATGGTCGTCCTCATCGAACTCTGATGTCTTTGCTGCATCCGCCACATCAGGTTCCTGTGCAGCGGCAGACTCCTGCTTTTGCTCCTGGCGACGTTGTCTATTATCGCAACTATCGCGGTTCACAGCGTTGGCTCGCAGGGCGCATTCTTCGCTGCCTCGGCCGCGCGATGTATTTGGTTTTGGGGGCCTCTGGTGAGGTGCGTCGGCATCTCAATCAGCTGCGCCTCTGTCGTCGCCTGGGTTCTGCCGCTCCCCGTCTGCTTTCAGCGACGGCGCCGTCAGGTCAGCGCCCTGGGGACCCATCTACTGGCTCGCCTCATCCCCAGGTGTTACCGCCGATGCCTTCCATTTTGCCTCATGGCGTCGCGCCGCCGCAGCCGCCGCCGGCGCCGCCAGCAGCGGACGCTTCGCTGCAGCCGCCTCGCGCCTCCCTGGGTCACGCGCCGCCGCTCGCTTCCCGTGACCAGCCGTCCTCCGCCATGGACCTCTTGCCCGCTCCGGACCAGATGTCGTCTTCGCCCGTCGGGTGCTCCGACCACATGGAGGTCGACCCTTCTGTCTCATTACGTGCGCATACACCTCATGTTGACGTGCACCCTGGACTAGGTTTGCAGGCGTTTCCTAGCTCCCCTCGGACCGAATGGCCGGGTGCGGGTGGCACAGCCTCGCCTGTTGTTAGGCTCCCCACCTCATCGCATACGTCAACATGGGGTCCTCCCCACGGCGGGCGGAAGCCTTATCTCACGACCGTTCGCCGATTTGCGGGGGAGGAATGTGGTGTCACCGCTAGACACCACACTTGCTAGGTGGTAACTTAAATCGGCCGCGGTCCTGTAGTACATGTCGGACCCGCGTGTCGCCACTGTGTATTCGCAAACGTAGCGCCACCACAGGGCAGGTCACAAGACACGGACTTGACCTCGCCCCAGTTGTACGGACGACATAGCTTGCGACAAGACGTATCACGTCTTCCTCTCATTTGCCGAGAGACAGTTTAAATAGCCTTCAGCTAGTCCATCGCTACTACCTAGCAAGGCGCCATGTGTATCATTGCTAATTGCTTACTACTATGCAAGAGATGTATTTCAACAAGAACAAGACTACATTAAAGTTAAGTATATTAAAATCTCTCTTCTTTTCTTTATAGTTTTCATCCAGTCTCCTGTTTCAGAATTTACGCCCGTCTGCGTTAGTTTCGCGTGCACCTAGCCACTCATTGTGTCGAGACCTTAGGGAATCGACACAACAGTAACCTTATATGTAGTGATTTTTACTTCTCAGTTTACCAACACCACACCACATATTACCACTTAAAATGTGGGCTTTTATTTCAGTGGACATGGAATTTATTTTAATAATATTAACTTCTAGGTATTCAAAATCCTCTACTTGCTCAAAATTAAAACCTGCTGCTGACCATATCCAGATTATTGTCCTAAGTTTTATAGAGCCACATATGTTTGTTTCCTGATTTGTTAATTTCCAGACCTGTACGCCATGCTGCCTCTTTCAATTTCACCACTATTGTCTCCAGTGACATCGTTCGTATACTAATTACTGCAGTGTTGTCAGCATATGCCACCAACTGCATGGTTCTTATACTTACGTGCCCAGCTATTTTGAGTTTTTGCATAATGGCTTCTAAGGTCGAATTGAAAGGCATTGTGAGAAGGGCATCATCTTTTGTAACTCCTTTATTGATATTGAAACAGTCTGCTAATTCCCTATCCACCTTCATGATTGCCTTAGAACTTTTTGAGATTGCCCTAATAACAGAAATATGTTTGGATAGTGTGCTGAGCAATTTTGTCTTCTAACATATCTTCCCTATTTAGACTATTGAAGGCATTGATTTTTCTGCTTTTTTTTAATTCATAATAATTTCAAAGCCCAGAACCATTTGATTAATAGGAAGATTCCATACTTGTTGGATGCATAACTGAAGAAGCACACGTAGTTGTGTATTTGGTAAAGTTGAGTAGAAAGGTCATTTTGAGGGTTATAACTGTCTTTGTTATGTGTGAAGATTTGTTATGGAGCATATTCTGTTTTGGATGTTATAATTATATGCCCGAGGTAATCCTTATGGGTTTTGTGTGGGTGCAGGAACTGTAGTGTTGTGCCCAACGTCATTACAAGTGCAGCGAAGAGACTGCTGCGTTGTACGCGACTCTGAGGACTATCAACAGCTCGACCACAGTGTATTGCAGTAATATCAAAACATAGTACCTACCCCCCCTTTTTTTTTTATTTTCAGTGGACTGACCCAAAAAATGTAAAATGCAGGAAAGTGTTAAATACAGGAAAACATCGGAAACATAACAAGTGAAAATGAATAATTACTCTTACTGTCATTATCTTTATATTGTTCAAAATATGAAATTAAAACAATTTAAATTTTTCCTTCAAAAAAATCCAATACAATTAACTGTTTTTTATTCCTTTCTAACAGAAATTGGCTGTACTCTTTGTGAAATGACATTAAAGAGATATTTATGTTCTAATGTGAGACTTATTATTGATATCATTACGAAATTATGCTTAATAAAATTTGTAACTCTATATTGGTTAAAATGCTGCAGTTGTCAGTCTGCGTAAACATAGAACAATAGGCATGAAAGCTACAATTTGGTGTTGACAAGGTGGTCACTTGGTTCAAGGATGACCTGGGTGAGAAAGAGGGCGGTAATTGTCATGTTACAGAGCTTCTTGAGGAGGAATGTTTACGTCTGTTATTAGCTTGTACCAACCCAAGACTGTGTATGTAGTATGGATTAGCATTTTGGATGTGGAAGTAACAGTGATTCATGAAAGCCCATTATAGAGATGGCTGTCTTAAAATTAAAGCTGTTGTATTACAACACATTGAGCAGAAGGAAGGTTGCTACCAAAGTCATTATTGTCACATCATTATTAGCATGGTTTACCAATGTTCCAAACACTGCGAACCTATAATAAAAGGGCTGACTTTTAACAGAAATAAATTGCAGTTTTTGCAAAAATCTATATGAAATGGTAAAGATCATGATAATGTCAAAGAAAACATAAAATAATATAGAACCGTTAATGACGGGAAAGCATTGTATTGAGAATGTAGAACTTCTGTCGGGACTGACAAAAATGACTGTTAATAGTGGGAAAACATAAAATGCGGAACTTAAAAATGGGGCTTTACTGTGTACATAACTTTTTGTTGTAGCAATTTTGTTTTAATTGGTGAACTGTCAGCGTTTGAACCGAATGTAAGTCTAAGATAAAAATGCGTGCTAATTGTTAATCTCTTGTCTGATGTGTAGCCAACATGTAATAAAGTCCAACTGTAACTCCCAGTTGCTAGAGTACTGATTAAGTAGATGTTGGTATCAAATTGAGATTTAAGACGATTTTGTCCAGTCGATAATTTCTCTACTACTAAGATACAAATATGTAGTTTAGTCATACCACACATATTGACCTAACTCTCACAACCTTCTCAAAATCCATGTAGATAATGTTGATTTCTACATTATATTCATATGTTTTTTTTTTTCCTATATTTGTTTCAGCATGAATATTTGGTCCACAGCTGATCTGTTAGGCCTAAAGCCTCACTGATAATCTCCCAATATGTCTTCCATATATGGCACTAGTCTGTAGTACAGGGTTCCGGATAAAATTTTATATGCTACATTCAGCAGTGTGATCCTTCTGTAGTAAGAGGAACGTGCTTTGTCACTTTATAAGAAGTTAAAAGAAGGAACATGTCGGTATAGGTTTAAAATAATAGGCTGCAAGAGTAAAGAGCAAGGCAAAAGCTTAACTATGGTAAGCCGGCTCAAATGTATGTAAGTAAGTAAGTGGCTGTGCATAGGTGAGGGGCCTTGGGACAGTACATACTGGCATGTAGAGCCATATCAAAAGAACACAATAGTATTCTCATAACTGGGGTTCAAACTCATGTAAAATTTTGAAAATGGCACCATGCTTGCCTTTTGACTAAAAAATACAAATAAATGATTTTGCAGTCAAAAGATGCCCATGTGTTTTTTTTCCCCTACAATATTCATTTCTCCCTTCTCGTTTATATAAAAACTCTGCATATTAAAACCGGTTAATGTGACATTTTCTTTTCAAATTATATTCCAACAGTATTTTATTTTATTAATGAAAACATCCTATAATGAATGACATTACATATAGACACACAAAGACAGCTTCTAAAACTCAAAATAATGAGTTACAACATTTTGAAAATCGCCAGTAATAAAATCCCACTCTACTCGTGCACTGGACTTTGACTAAAATATCCTGAAACTTGGTCATTGTTTAGTTTCTCTGTAGCTATGAAGTCCAGTCATGTATGTCACATTTGTTTCCTGTGAACATAAACCCTGAAGGCACTGACTGTAGTAGAGTGGATGTATTTATCTTGTACCATTGGTGAGCATTTGTCACTAAACTGACAAAATGTCGTCTCTTCGTCTCTAATGACATAACATCACATTCTTCTTCACTTTCTGAGCTGCTAAATTTAATGTCAGACTCAGGATAACTATAGTAATCCTTTTTTGAAAGCATTGCCCTAACAACAGTATAGGAGCGAGTCTGAAAGCGTGTATTTTGTTGTCGAGTATCCAAAGTTGCACACAGTGAAGGTGGTATCTAGTGGCAACCACCTCAACCAAAACATGACAACTAGGCTACAAATGTAGTAGCAGACACTCTCACATGTGACTATTAGTGCTTCAATGGATATAAACTGGTTTTTATTTTTTCGAGGATCTCTTATGTAGCCAGAGGGATTTTAAGTTTCTGTCAAAATGACCTAAACGAGGTAACCCAGGGTTTTTATGGTAAAGGGGTCAAACAAATGTAACATTGACTGTATTTTAAAGCATTCTCAGATGGATTTCAATGCCACTGTGTCTCAGTTTTAGAATCTACAACTTCATGTCACTTTTTGGGTTTTTCCGTAAAATAAACCTTAGAAACAAACCATGAACCACTTAATACAACTTTTATGCATGACACTTATTATTATGAATTTTTAAATGTGTCAATAAGCAGTTTATTTATAGTATGGGTACAGTGTTTGTAGGTAATTGTTAAATTATGTGAACACAATCTCTCGCTTTTTAAAAACAGGTGCAAAATGACTTCATACAGAATGATGGCTAATAGAACGGACACTGCTAAAAAGCCTGCTTCGGCCCCTCTACATATTTCCTTTCTCTTTGCTGCTGCCTTGCATTTTGAGTGCACCCTCCATTCCATACCAATATGTCTCTCTCTCAGAAGTTCCAGACTGATTGACTCACAGCTTTAGTTGGTTTTTCGATTAAAAGTCCATTTCACAACCACAAGTGTAAAAAAACTCACTCTAAACTTTCCTTTTTTGGGCATGTGGAAAAAGCTTAGCTTTGAAAATGTTTGGTGCCCCAAAATCACTTTTGGTCATTTGTACTTGTCTCCTCCTTCCTTTTCATTCCATCCAGTCCTCCTCTTCATCTGCCATAAATTCAAAAGCTTGTCATCCATTTTTATGACTTTATTGTTAATTTGCTCAATAAGAACACTGTGGTGATTACACAAAAGTTTAGTTTGATTATATTTGTGCCATATTTTTGTGTGACTGCTACTCTGTAAAGTTAGTGGGTTATTTCTTATACCCAGGAGTATTCATTCATTGTATTTACTCTTTGAGCTTGCTTTACCATTTTATTGAGAGCAATTTATGAAATGTCTTATCACTTCAAAGTCTCTGCAAAAGACACAGTGAAGTGAAAGGAAGCGGTTACAATTTTATTCTCATTTATACGTTTTTTCAGATGATGCCACCATCCCAACCAAGGTCTTCAAAAATGACATTTGTAGGTTGATTGATTTGCCAGAGCGCCATACGGATCCTGGATCAGAGACTGAATTTTCATTTCAGGAAGAAGAAACAGGTACGACTTCACTTCCTCGACATTCATATTTTGTATGTAGAGGGATGGGCATTGGCTATTTCTCACAGCAGCATGTGATGTGACTTTAAAGATATTTTGTATGTTTCACCGGCAATAATTGACTGAATTGCCATAGCTTCTACAGTTATGACACAGCAGATAGTTTGAAGATGCAGAAGATGCTTTCAGTGCTCTAAGAACACTACGTGTACTGCATTGTGATATAACTTGCAAATGTGTGTCACAGTACATAAAATGTTTCTTTGTGAAGCAGCCACCACTACTTAGTGTCACTGTCTGTGGTTTCACTTTCAAAATGTGTTGTCTTCAAAATAAAACTGTTATCATTGATGCCGATTTAAAATTTTTTACATTAACAGATGTTCTAAGTTAATGTAACTTAGTCCCTGCAAACCTTTCTTTTCATTTTGTATTCAGTATTTATAAGGAGCATAAAATGGGTAAGAACATTGAGACAGAAGAATAAGTGTATCTTGTGATAAGTGTGAAATACGTATATGGCAACAAAATGACCTGGTTTGATGCATAGAGGGTAAGAAACTGCTGCACTATTGATATCTTTACACCTCTCTTAGGAAAGTAGTATCTCACTGTTCAGTGTTTCCACAGCTGTCAGTAATACAGTAGCAGACCTGTGCCTTTTGTTGAGATTTGGCATCCACTTTCTGTTTCTTTTTTCTGTCAGCATTTGAGAACAGAGCAGTGCATTTAACTTATTCTTTCATTTGTGTGTTATGGTCTGCCATTAACAACACTGTATCCTGTGGCTAAAAAGTTTAGATGCAAAATGATCTACGAAGAATACGATTTGATTCCTGGCATCATATACAAGTTGAAATTGGTTCACTACAAATAAATTTCGCTTACTGTGTACAAAGGTAATAAGATTGCAGATGTACTGTGATGGAACCCTTAATACACTTGGATTTTTTAAAAAGTGCACAAATCAGTTTTCTTCACTTCATGTTGTGGATATTTCTGATAATGTTTTTTTTTTTTTTTTTTTAAGTCTTAATATTACAGACATATTGTTTGAGCTATGCCAAAGTTTAATTCCACATCTTATAATGTGATATATTACTTACATTTACATGACTACTTGGCAACTGACACTCATGTGCCTGGCAGAGGATTTATCAAACCACTTTCATACTATTTCTCTAGTGTCCTGCTCTCGAACAGTGTGCAGGAAAAATGAATATGTACATTTTTCTCTGCAAGCTCTGATTTCTCTTATTTCATTAGGATGAACATTTCTCCCTAAGTAGGTTGTTGTCAACAAACTATTTTCACATTTGGAAGATAAAGTTGGTGATTGATCTTTAGTGAAAAGATGTTGCCACAGTGAAAAATTCCTTATTTTTAACAATTGACACCCAAATTCCTGTATCATATCCATGACACACACTCCCCTATTTCATGATAATACAAAATGAGCTGCCCATCTTGAACTTTATGGGTGTCCTTTCCTTATGTTCTTGCTGGTAGTATTGTATACCATCATCATTACAAATGCTAGGCTATTTAATTTATTTTTGAAGAGTTGTATATGCGAAGCCTGTGACATATTTTTATCCAGGTGCATTCTTAGGAATTTTATGACCATTTTGCTTCTTGGTTTTTGTAATGGCCTTGCCGCAGTGATAACACGAGTTCCCATCAGCTCACCGAAGTTATGCTCTGTAGGGTTGGGTTAGCACTTGGATCTCATAAACTGACACATGGCCGGGAGAGTGGTATGCTGACCACATGTCCCTCCATATCCGCATCCAGTGACGCCTGTGGGCAGAGGATGACATGGCATCCGATCGGTACTGTAGGGTCTTCATGACCTGTTCGGGCAGTTTAGTTTTTTAAATTGTGGTTTTTGTGGTGAATTTGAACATCATTTAACTTGACTTGGTTTGTTTTAAACTGCGTTAACTTAGTTTTTCAGTGTTTAATTTTAAGCAATTTAGATTAAAATTGTTACCCAATTTTTCTCGAGTATTTAAGATAGTTTGGGGACTTTAATACATACTGTTAGTGACAGTGATTTCAGATTCATCATTTGCTAATAAAACTGTGTGACAGTCAATATTAAGAAAGAAAATGGGAGCTAAAACTGAGATTTAAGGAATTCTTTGTGAAATGAAATGGTTTTGCATTCTGCACCACAGTTCCCTCTCCCTGATGTTATAACCACTTTTTGTCTTCAGTTGGTTAGGTGGGACCTAAACTGTTCTAATAGAGTGCCCCTAATGCCTTATTTTTTCAAGTTTAGAGAGTAGCAAGCAGTGGTTCACACTACCAAGGCTGTCAGTAGGTCACTAGAATTTTTTGTGCCATGTAGGAAGTTGTCTCGAGAGGAGCTACAAATTGGTTGATAGCAGCTATTGTGCTATTGCCTTTTTGAAACCCATACTGATATTTTGAATTTTTTTTTAATTTTTGTGTGAAACTTTGAGTTTATATTGTGAGAACCTTTCCAAATATTTTTGATAGTGGTGGAAGAAGAGATATTGGGTTATAGTTTCTCATAAATTCTTTTGTGCTTTTTTTGAGTATTGATTCAACTATTGCATAATTCAGAGGATCTATAAAATGACATTAAAGACTTATTAACTATTGTGGATAGTGGCTGTGCAGATTATTTTAGAGGCTGTGTGTAATACTTTAGTTATTATTCCATCCCACCTGCTGATCTGTCTTTTTGGTGATAGTATCATATTATTTATATCTTTTGCAATAGTTTTGCTGAATTTCCTGAAAGAAAATTGCTCAGTGCCAAAGAAATTAACCTTATCTGTTTAATCTTGTGCATTCATATTTGATTTTTTACATTTGATTCATTAAAAAGTGCTGAAATCTGAGCAGGATTTTAAAAAGTCTTTGATTTGTTCTCACTACCCAAAATAAATGTATTATTTGCCAGTTCTTTTGTGCCTTTGTAAAAATATTTTTGTAACTTTCATATAGACAACAAAGTTGGGACTTAAGCTGTGTTTTCGTTCTCTGTGTAGCTGTCTTTTCTAACAGTAAATGTTTTTATTCCTTCAGCAACCCTCTTTACTTCATTTGCTACTTCTTTATGCAGTACAGTGAGAGGGGAAGCATCATTAAAAAGTGAGCTCGAATTTTTCCAAGAACTTAGAATAAATTTCAAATACTGTACTGTGTTCTGTAGTCCACTCTGTTATTTTATCTGTGATGGAATTATTTCTTTTTTTTTTTTTGCATAAAACTGCCATATGGTGTTGGCTTTTTTTCTTTTTAAAGCAAGGTTCCATTGTTGGTCACTCACTGATGGTTTGTTTACTTGAGTAAAATCAGTGAAATTAGCATAAAAACCCAATTTTTGAATAGTCAAAGAATTTTGCCGAGCTATTGACTTCAGTAGCTGAATCTGTGTTGAAGTCAGCAGCTATTATGATTCTTTCATTGGCTTATTTTTTAAGTTTCTGCAACAGTCACTGGAATTTCGATGAAAGTGGTTCCATTATTTCCACGCCTGGAATTCTATACACAGATAAAATTATTTTGCCTCAGCTCTTCACAGCAATTTTCAGATTAGTGTTCTTCATTAATAAACCAAAATTCTATCTTACTTTATATTCCACTGATTGTATTATGAAAAGGATAGATTGATACTCACCATATAAGGAGATACCGAGTCGCAGACAGGCACACAAGGAGACTGCTGTACATGTGAGCCCTTGGCCAAAAGGGCTTCTTCTACCATAGAAACTAAACGCACATTCATGCAAGCACAACTTGTACACACATGACCACTGTCTCGGGTCACTGATGCTGGACTGTTGAGCAACTGTACCTGCTAGGTGAAGCACTTTGAGTGGTGAATGTAAGGGGTGAGGTGGGGAGGGTATAGTGATGCTTGTGGGAATATACAGTGACATGTTGGGGACAGAAGACAGGCTAGTGTGTGTGTGTGTGTGTGTGTGTGTGTGTGTGTGTGTGTGTGTGTGTTGGAGGGATAGAAGGCTCTGTAGTGCTAGAGTGGGAGCAAGGAATGGGATAGGTGGGTGAACAACAGGGACTATGGGGCAAGGGGGGGTGGGAGGGGGGAGTGTGGAAGGTAGGTTACAGGAACATAAGATACATTGCAGCCTGTGCCATCTGGATCCTTCGTAGCAACACCAGCTTTTCTGTGTTCAGCAGGTTGGAACTCTCCCCGCAACATATCCCACATCCCCCCCCCCCCCCGCCCCCCTTTGGCCTATGCCTTCACTAGTCCCTGTCCTTCACTCAGCTATCCCTTTTCCTTCTCCCCCTCCAGCACTATATGGCCTTCTGTTCCTCCAACACACCCACTAGTCTTTTTATCCTCCTCTACTGCTCTCCTTTTCCATTTTCCCTTCTCTCAAACCTTGCAACTGCACCCAGCAGTCATATGCTGTTGCCACCACATCCTTGAATGCTCCCTCAATCAGCACTGTGTCGTCGCCACCCCTACCCTACTATCCCTCCCTCTCCCCACCCCAGCCTCCTGCTTACCGCCCACTACCAACGCATGGTTACTTCATCTATCAAGTGCAGTTGCTTGCAGTCTGACCTCAGTGGTCAGAAACACTGGTCACACGTGTGTATATCGTGCTTGTGAAGAGAGTGTGAGTGTGAGTGTGAGTGTGAGTGTGAGTGTGAGTGTGTGTGTGTGTGTGTGTGTGTGTGTTCTACATTACAAGGCGGCCTTTTGGCCAAATGCCACCCTTAAAGCAATATTTCTGGGTGTGTCTCTGCAACTCAGTATCTCCTGTGTATGGTGAGTAGCAATGTATCCTTTTCATAATACTGTCATTATTCCATCTTGTATTTTCCATTGTTTTATATTCCAGTAACTTTTTGCTCACCAATCTTCTGTGCAGGATACCACTTACAGTTAACTCTTATGCCACATACACATTTTTTGCATACAGATCTGATTTTGCACTCCATTTAAGATGTATGAATTTGTCCTCACAACAATGGAAACACTTTTATAGTTATCATTGCAATTTTCCTGCGGAAATCCATGTTATTTTGTTGTCTGCCCATTTTTGAAGTGATCATCTAATTGATGCATACTTATCCACCCAGGGATATCTATTTTAACATTTGAACAATGGAAATTCCCAGTTGGAATATCAGAAATGTAGGAAAAGATAGATTACTGGACTAACAAGAAATAAGGAAAATATAGATTACTACATTGTGGAAAGATGACATGATAAGTTGCAGAGATGCACAATTAAGACCCACACATAAGCTTTCGGCCGCAGACTTCATCAGCAAAAGAAAAACACACCATTCATTCATACAAACAATCACACCTCACAAGCACATAGCCCCACATACACACATAAGCTTTCGTCCGCAGACTTCGTCAGCAAAAGAAAAACACACCATTCATTCACACAAACAAGCACACCTCACACACACATAGCCCCAACTGCAGCAGCTTGGACAGGAATGCAGCCGTCACAGGTAATGGAAGTAGCAATCTGGAGGCGTGGGGAAGTGGAAGGGGCAGCAGTGAATGGGTTGGTTGGGGGTAGGGGCACTGTTTGGCAGAGTGCTCAGGGACTAGAATGCCAGCAGGTGCAGTGACAGGAGGTTGTGGGGCAGGGAAGTGGGGAAAATGGAGTGAAAAATCAGAGGAGTGGGCAAAGATGAGTGGGGACCAAAGACTGTCTCATAAGAATAAATCTCTTTTGTGCAGTTCATAAAATCTGGTGGTGGAGGGGAGGATCCAGATAGCTTGGGTAGCCAAGCAACTATTGAAATTTACCATGTTATGTTCAGCTGCATGTTGTGCCACAAGGTGGTCCACTTTGCTCCTGGCCACTGTTTTGCGGTGCCTGTTCTTCCTGGTGGACAGCCTGTTGATAGTTATACCAACATGAAAACCTGTGCAACGATTGCAGCCGAGCTGTTATATGACATGACTGCTTTCAGAGGTGGCTCAGCTTCTGATGGTGTAGGATAAGCTGGTGACAGAACTGGAATAGAAAGTGCTGTGTGGATGAATTGGGCAGGTCTTGTACCTGGGTCTTCCACAGGGATATGATCCTTGTGGCAAAGGGTTGGGGTTGGGGTTGGGATTGGGAATGGCATAGGGGTGGACTAGGATGTTGTGGATGTTGGGTGGGCTATGGAACACCAGTTTAGAATGGGTGGCAAGTATCTTTTGTCATCGCTTGATATCAGGTAATCAAAATCCTGGTGAAGGATGTGGTTCTATTTTTCCAGTCCAGAGTAATATTGTGTGACAAAGGGAGCACTCCTTTGTGGATGGTTCTTGGAGGTGGTGGAAGAATTGAGGGAGGTCTGATTTTGGATTGGGTCTGCGGGATAGTTTCTATATGTGAAGTGTGAAAGTCTTGGGGAGACCCTCAGCAAACTGGGCAAGGGAGTTCTTATCACAGCAGCCAGGCTGTATAGGTATGGAAGGGATAACAGCTATCAAAATGCAGTACTCTTGGTTGTTTGTGTGTTTCATATGGGCAGAGGTGTGGATGGAGTCATTAGAAAGAAGGTGCTCAATGTCTAGGAAGGTGTCGTGCTGGGTTGAGGAGGACCACGTGAAGTGAATGGGAGAGAAGTTTTCGAGGTAGTGAAGGAATGAAAATAGTGTGTCTTGGACCTGAGTCCTGACCATGAAGATGTCATCAACTAACCTGGGACCAGACTAGAGGTTTGGCATTTTGGGAGGCTAGGAATGTCTCTAGATGGCCCATAAATAGGTTGGCATAGTAGGGGCCATGTGGGTGCCCATGGCTGTGCCACAGATTTCGACAGCTATCTCTCTTTCACACCAAATATCCACCCCGTGTGAGGGCTGTGGTAGGGAAGGTGAATGGCTGACTTCAGTTCATTGGGAGAATTTTGGGAAAGTGTGGTTCACCGAGTGTGTAAGATCCACACCAGGTCAGATTAAAGGAAGACAAAGAAGCAGGTCAGAGGCACGCTGCTAGATTTGTTACAGGTAGGTTAGAACAACACGCAAGTGTTACGGAAATGCTTCGGGAACTCAAATGGGAATGCCAGGCGAAAGGCTACATTCTGTTAGAGGAACACTATTGAGAAAATTTAGAGAACCATCATTTGAAGCTGACTGGCAAACAATTCTCCTGTCACCAACATACATGTGTGTAAGGATCATGAGGATAAGATATGAGAAATTAGGGCTCATACACAGACGTATAGGCAGTCGTTTTTCCCTCACTCTACTTCCGACTGGAACAGAAAAGTAAATGACTAGCAGTGTGGCAGGGTACTCTCTGCCACACACTGTAATGTGGTTTGTGGAATATCTATATTGATGTACATGTAGATACATCCTGGCCAAATGGAGATGGCGTATCTGCAGTGACAAGAATTCCCTTGCCCAGTATACTGAGGGTTTCACCAAGGCCTTCACAGATAGGCACAATGCCTCAGACCTAGTCCGCAAACGGATCTCCTGTGCCATTTCCCTCACACCTCCAGTCCTCCTCCAGTCACCAAGAACCAGCCACAAGAGTGTGCCTCCTGCATCACCCAGGACTGGAACAAATGAACCACATACTTTGTCAGGATTTTGATTATCTATCATCATTTCCTGATATGAGGGACATCTTACCCAAGATCCTTCCCATCCCTCCAACATTGGTGTTCCATAGCCTATCCAACTTCCATTACATCCTAGTCTTTTCCTGTGCCATTTCCAATCCCAGTTCCTTGCCACAGGAATGATATCCCTTTGCAGGACCCAGGTGCAAGACCTGTCGAATGCACCCACCCAGCACTTCTAATTCCAGTCCTGTCACAGGCTTATCTTACCCCATTGAAGCATCACATATGAAAGCAGCCATGTCATATACCAGCTTTGTTTGGTATGAATGACTACCAACGAGCTGTCCACCAGGATGAAGGGCCACCCCCAAACTGGCCAAAAGGAAAGTAGATCACCCTATGGGACAACATGCAGCTGAACATTACATGGTTGATTTCCATGACTGTTTGACTACCCGAGCCATCTAGATCCTCCCCTCCACCACCAGCTATTATGATGGGAGTTATCCTTAAAAGACATTCTCCACTCCTGTAATTATCTCTGCCTCAATCTGTGGTAACATAATGTCCCCACACCCTCCACCCAACAGTTTCCACCTGCCTTGTCGTGTCACCTCCTCCCCATTCTCGTCTTCAACCCTCTTTGCATGATGCCCTCTGCCAACACACCCACCCGTATTTCCTCGCTCCTCTGCTTTCTCGCTTTTCCCCACTTCCCTGCCCCAGAACCTCCTGATACTGCACCTGTTGGCATACTAGTCCCTGCACACACTGCCAGACAGTGCCCCTCTCCCCCCCCCCCCCCCCACCTGTACACTGCTATCTCTCCCACTTCTCACCCCCTCCAGATGCTGCTTCCATTCATTTATGGTCTGAGCTGCTGGAGTTGGTGGTCATGTGTGTGTGAGGTGTGCTTGTTTGTGTGAATGAATGGTGTATGTTTCTTTTTCTGACGAAGGCTGTGGCCAAAAGCTTATGTGTGTCAGTGAATCGCCAGGTATTGGGAAGTCATTTCTGGTGCATTGTTTGTCACTCTCTTCCTTTGTTATTGTACGTTAGTGGAATCCACTTACATGTATTGGTAGGCCCAATATAATTTGAGTTTCTATTTATGCCTACTTCATCTTCCTTTCATCCCCCCCCCCCCCCCTCTTTTTCACATTACTTTTAACACTTGAAAGTCAAATGTTTTTCTGGCTATTTTCCATCACTGTTTCCACAAATCCATAAACTTTTTTGTCGTTTAAGAGTTTTAGTAATGAGGAAAGATTATAAAAGGCTCTGTGGTTTTGTATCAGGTAATGTGTTGCATATATTTATTCAGACAGTATATTGAATATGGGGAACATAGCGACTGTCGTGTAATGAAATTTCTTTGTCATAATTTTCAGCCCCAGGCCATGGAAATAGGTTTGTTGATGGCTTTGTCTTCTTAGCCTGTCCCTGCTTGAAAAGAAAGGGAAATGGGAGTAGTAAAAGACTGGGAAAGTAATTACAAATAGAACTAACTTTTGTACTCAACTATATGTTATCATTAGTTGACAGTGTGCAGACCGTAATACACTCCTGTGCAAAACTTATGAATGAATTAGATAAAGTAATGTAACATATTAACCACTCAGTGGAAGTGAATGGAAGTGTTGGAGCATGTCGCCAGACAGTTCTCAATCGAGCAGAGAACGCTGCACTTTACACGGTGTTAGGTCACCGTGCTGTGGCGCCAAATGAGGCTGGCTCCACAATGCGAGGCAGCTGAAGGAATTGGAAAAGACTGCGCATGTCACTTAGCGAGTGGTACAGTGCACTGTGGTGGTGTTCTTAATTACAGCTTGGTTCAGAAATAAAATTTGAATGACTTCACACAGGGGGGAGTATCATTGCGAAACTGGAAGGAGGATGGCATGTGACAAGCGTAGCCCAGGAGTTTGGTATTGCTCGAAGCATTGTATAGCACGCACGGGAAGCATTTTGAACCACAGTCACTGCTGCGTGAAGGAGAGGAGGTGGCCGACCACAGTCGACTACAGCAGCAGATGACCGCTACATTGAGCAGTGGGTGAGAAGGGAACCACATTTAACAGGACTGCAAGGCACACAGTCACATGACCCACAGTGGGATGGTGATAGTGTGGGCATTGTCTCTTTGCCCAGCAACTAATAAGTGGTGTTCCACTGATACTGGCATGTCGGTAGCACCATTTGCAATGGTGCCGAGAATATAGAGACTGGACCAGTGAGGAGTGAAGTCGTGTGCTTTTCTCAGATGAGAGCATATTCAGTCTCAATAGTGATTCGAGACATACCCTCATATTGTGAGAGGTGACAACATGTACTGCACCCAGGAACATTGTCAAACTTCATCATTTTAGTGATCCTGGTGTTACAGTGTGTGGGGCATAATGTTGCATGGGTGCACGGATCACCAAATCTGTGAACACAGTGTACTTACTGGTTGACATTGAGAGACATTATTGTTCTCCACGTGCATTTTTCAGGGGTGCATTTGGCCCCGGATTCATTTTTACAGATGACAATGTGCGACTGCATCAAACAGGGGAGTTTGAGGAGCTATAGGAACGAGAGGATATGCGGCGAATGGACTGGCCTGCCGGTGCCACCTGACCTAAATCCTATCGAGCTCATTAGGGATGTGGTGGGGATGTGGAGATGTATTCCAGCATGTCCATATACCCTGACAGCCATTTGGCAGTTGTCAACTGCACTGGTGGAGGAATGGAACTCCCTCCCACAAGAACTCCTTACCAGCGTGGGAGCAAGTTGCAGAGCATGATGATTGCACACCCTATTAAGAATCTTGTTCTGCCTTTTGTAATTTTCAGGGTACCGTCATAAGTCATGGTGACATAGGCGTAATTATTGTCTCTGAATAAATGTGTCATTTCTGTTCATCTTATTACATATTTCTTTCAGTTACTGTCTGTACTATTCTGTATCAGTTCTTTCTATGTATGGTCCAAGTTTCATCAAGCTATGTTACTCGGCAGAGACACATTGTGTGAAGGTTACCTTCGTCCGTAAGTTTTGCACACCAGTGGACATGACAGCTGCCTGCTTCAGGGGAATGGAATGATTTAGAGTTACTTCAGTTGTAGAATCCCTTAGAGAACTTGATCTGTTTGATCAAGGTCTACTCCCCCCTAAAACAATTCTGGTCCATGTAAATATCTATATCTGTCAGTGTATTGAGACAATTTGTTGTCTATTAATTGTAGTTAGCAGTATGTGCAAGATTGTTTCTTGTGAATATCAATCTGATGAGGTGATATTAAGGACTAAACCTCTTTAATTTTCTTCAAACAAATAGAATTTGAAGCTCAGTGACCTTTCATGTTTTCTAAATCACTATGACAGTTCTCACAAAAACTAAAAAATCCATTGAAGATTAGGAGATTTCAGAGTATTGTTATGCACAAAACATTTCGAGCTTATCAACACAGCTGTCGGTAGCTGAGTACATAGTGTAAGTGTCCCGTAATTGTAAAAGTACCAGTTTAAATCTTGCTAGTAGCAACCTTTTTTTTTTTTAACTAAAATTCTATATTTATTATCAAATAGAAATTTTAATTATTTTTGTATGAAATGTCTTTTTCTTTTTAATTACTAATTGTGTAAAGACATCAGTATTTACTATAAACAAAAATTAGGTACAAAAATACAAAACAGTCAGATTGAAAATAAAACATCTTATTTCCAGAGTTTTGACAGTGTTTTGTTTTCATTCTGAATTTGGCTATTTGCGGACCGTGTGGAACTTGGAGCTTCTCAGCTTTCTTTTCCTCTATTTCCATCACCTCTTCATTCTTTCGCTTTTTTTCTTTCGCTCTCCTCTTCAGTGTAATTTGTGGACCTCATATTTAGTGGTTTCTCTTCAAATGATTTTGTGCTGTTGACTGTGCTTCTCAGTTATTCTCTGTTTTGGCTCTGCTGTAGTGTAACAGCAGTTTCTCGTGCATCTCTTTTGACCTCTTCTACCCACTTAGAAGTGGACTTTAACAATGTGATGTAATCAGAGACCTTTGTGCTCAGTCAGTTTTTGTCCATTCTTCGTAGGTAAAATTTTGACTGTTGTTTCTGCACTGTGTCTGTGATTTTTTCAGTGTACTCATAAGAGCTCCTCGAGTCCCTTTGCTAGTCTTCTGGGATCCTACATCTCCCTGAAAATTTTTCTTTCTTGCTTTTCAGTTTCTTCCAACTATCCCTTTTTAATTAAAATAAGATACTCCTAAACATAGCGTCCTGGTTTTGTAATTGAATTATAGCATAATTTTTTTTCTGTAGCAATAGGGCATTTTGCAAGGGAGTAGCCAATTTTACTTGATCTTTGTAGACCAATAATAATAACTTTAAAAAATTATGTTTCAGTATTTGTTAATTAGCATTTCCTTTTGTTCATAAATATGACTTTAAGTAGAAAATGAAAACTGCCACTAATTTGGCTCGAACCATTAGCGCAGTAGCCACCAGAAAGATCGCGGGAGGCGCACATCAGCACGGTGCGTCATGGACAGTAGTTGCCGCAAGTAGAGTCCCGTTCACCAGAGGGCACGCGAGTATTCGGACGCGACCTCTGCCGGCGTAACAACAACAACAACAACAACTCAGGCAGCACGGGCCGTGCCCGGTGAGTTAACATCGAGCATGCGTAGGGAACAGTCTAGGTCTCGGTCTACGCCAAGTGAAGTGCGACGTAAACGTGAACAGTGTTATTACACAATTGGCGACTAGTAGGGTCGTTCTTTCACGTGTTGCGTCGTTGTTCCGGTTTCGCAGCTTCTCCACGGCATGGAGGATTTAGTGCGGGCTTTGATTGAGCAGCAGACGGAGCTCATGGCCACCATGAAACAAGTGCTTCCGGCGTTGCTCTCCACGCAGTCTGCTCCAGCGCCGTTCCCTCCTCCCTTTCACCCGTATGACGAGACGGCGGAGGATTGGGACGCATATGAACATCGCCTTCGACAGCATTTCCAGGCGTTTCATGTTGCCGATGCGGAGGTATGTCGTGCTCTCTTCTTGTCTTGGATCTCTCCCTCGCTGTATCAAGTTTTGCGGCAGCTAGCGCCGTTGCAGGAACCCTCGTCCTTGTCTTTTGACGCACTGTGTTCATTGCTGTCTTCATATTATCGCCGCCGCACCCATGTTGTGGCGGCTAGGGTCGAGTTCTATCAATGCAAGAAACAGCCCCATCAGTCTTACCGGGCGTGGGCCGCTACCCTGCACGGTCTTAGTCGCAAGTGTCATTTTGTCACGGAGCAGTCGCGAGAGTCGTATGCCCACGTTATGGTACGCGACGTCATTGTTCGCTCGACCCCTGATAGGGAGGTCCGGCAACGGGCACTGCAGTTAGAAAACCCTTCCCTCGAGGAAGTCCTGTCCATTGCTCAATCGTATGAAGTCTCTCACGCCGCAGGTCAACAGCTGGAAGCGTGGTGCGACGTCGCGGCGGTTCAGGGTGGCGCGGCCGCGTTCACTGTGTCCGGGGTGGACAACGTGCGAGCGGTACAATCCGGCCGTTACGGCCGCTCCCGCACGGCGCGTAAATAGAATTCCGGCCGCCGGCCCCTGTTGCCATCCTGTGCGTTGTGCTATATACATCATGATCGGTCAGAGTGCCCCCAGCATTGGGCCGTTTGTCGCAAATGTAATAAAAAAGGTCACATTGCGAAAGTTTGCCGCTCAGCCTCAAAAGAATCAAAGGAAGCAGGTACAGAGGACATGGACGTTGACATTCAGGAAGTTTCATCGGGCCAGGCTCCCGACGCATCGGCACACACACTCTTTATCGAGGTGTCGGTTCTGTCGCCCCGGTTACAACTGCAAGTAGATACGGGCGCGGCAGTTTCGTTGTTGAATGCACAAACTTATTCTGACCTTGGATCGCCCCCGTTGGCGTCAGTTTACCGGCGTCTACACGGTTATGGTAAACAGTTAATTCCCCTACTGGGTCAATTCACTACCGACGTGACTTACAAATCAGTCACTCGGCCTATTACTTTTATTGTTGTCAGTGATGCGAGCTCCGCTAACCTTTTTGGCCTGGATGCCTTTCAAGCTTTCGGGTTTTCTATCGCTGACACCATACAGTTGGTCTCCGAAGACGTTCCCTATCGATCATTGGAATCTTTGATCTCAGACTTTCCAGATATCTTTGAGGAGGGCCTGGGGCGTGTTTCAGATTTTGAAGCTCACTTAACGTTGAAGGCGTCGGCTCGCCCGCGTTTTCTCCACGCGAGGCAGATCCCCTTGGCTCTCCGCCCTCAGGTAAAGGAAGAGCTAGACCGGCTGACAGCCCTAGGGGTCGTTCTTCCCATTTCTTCTAGTGAGTGGGCTTCGCCCCTCGTTATTGTAAGGAAGCCCTCGGGAAAATTACGTCTTTGTGGCGATTTCAAGGCCACCATTAATTCCCAATTGGTGGTGGACACCTATCCTTTGCCTCGTGCTGATGAATTGTTCTCCGCCGTGGCAGGAGGCCAATATTTTTCGAAAATCGATCTTTCGGAGGCTTATCATCAGATACCACTTGATGAGGACTCCAAACGGCTGGCGGTCGTCAACACCCCGTTTGGCATTTTCCAATATCAGCGGTTGGCCTTCGGAATATCCAGTGCCCCGGCGATATTCCAGCGTTATCTTGAGCACGTCACATCGACAATCCCTCATTGTATTAATTACCTGGATGACATAATTGTCACAGGCCGCAGCACGAAGGAACACTTGCACAACCTTTGCACCCTCTTTCTCAAATTCAGGTCTGTGGACTTGCGTTGCAACCTGCATAAGTCAAACTTCTTCCAACCGTCCATTGAGTATGTGGGCTACACCATCTCTCAGCACGGCGTCCAGCCACTAGGAAGTTTGGTCCAAGGTATCGTCGACCTTCCTCGGCCCGCTTCGCTGAAAGAGTTACAAGCTTTTTTAGGCAAGAGAGCCTATTACCACCGGTTCATTCCCAGGGCTTCCACCATAGCCCGCCCCCTGTACTGCCTTCTGCACAAGGGTGTTCCTTTTGATTGGTCACCTGCATGCGAGCGAGCGTTCACCTCGTTGAAGGGCCTCCTCACGTCAGCGCCTTGTTTGGCTACTTTTGACCCCCATAAGCCGTTGGTCCTGGCTACAGATGCTTCGCAGTATGGGGTGGGGGCGGTCCTGGCCCATTGCAACGCAGATGGTTCCGAGCAACCACTGGCGTTTGCGTCTAAAACTCTTAGTCCCGCGCAGGCCCATTACTCCCAGGTGGAAAAAGAGGCTTTGGCCATTGTCTACGCTGTTACCAAGTTTCACCCTTTCTTGTATGGCACGAAGTTTCAGTTAATCACTGACCATAAGCCGTTAATATCGTTATTTGGCCCCGCCTCTCAGATTCCGGATAGGGCGGCCCACAGACTACAGCGCTGGGCCTTGTTCCTCTCTAAGTACCATTATGACATTCATTTTCGCCCTACCGGACAGCATGCCAGTGCCGACGCTCTTTCCCGTCTTCCGGTGGGCCCGGATCCTAAGTTCGATTGAGAAGAGATTATGTGTTTTCATTTGGATGTGGCGTCCCGCCAAGCGGTTGATGGCTTCCCGATCACTAGTTCTAGAGTCGCCAGGGAAACGGCAGCTGACCTGGTTCTCTGGCAAGTAGTTACCCTCATTCAGCAGGGGTGGTCATCCCACCCTCCAGGCCGGGCATCGGACCCTCTTCGTAATTATTTTATTCTACGAGACCGCCTCTCGGTCTTGGAAGGAGTTCTCCTTCTGGCTACCGATGATACAGCTCCTCGCGTGATTGTTCCTGCCAGTTTATGAAGGGAGGTCCTCTTGTTATTACATGCGAGGCACTGGGGTGTTTCCCGTACTAAAACCTTAGCTTGCAGACATGTGTACTGGCCTGGTATTGACAGAGAAATTGAGCACTTGGTGGCCGCCTGTTCCCAGTGTGCGAGCCAACAGGCATCTCCCAGGGCAGCGTTCTCTTCCTGGCCGCCGGCAACCCAACCATGGGAACGTGTTCACATTGATTTTGCGGGCCCGTTTCTCAATGGCTTTTGGCTCATTGTCATTGATGCTTATTCCCGATTCCCATATGTGGTTCGCTGCTCCTCAACCACTTCAGAAGTTGCAGTCCAGGCACTAGCAAAAATCTTTTCTGTGGAAGGTCTGCCAATCACCCTGGTCTCGGACAATGGACCGCAGTTTATTTCCCAGACCTACCAGGATTTTTGTAGGCGCTTCGGTATTCGGCACGTTTGCTCTCCCCCCTTCCATCCACAATCGAATGGGGAAGCCGAGCGCATGGTGCGCACATTTAAGACGCAGATGAAAAAGTATGTGCACGAATTTCCTGCGGAGGAGGCATTGACGTTTTTCCTGACGGCATACCGGACTACCCCACTACCCCAATGGGCGAACACAGCCCCGCAGAGCTCCTCCATGGGTGCAAACCTAGGACTCTGCTGCACCTCCTCCGGCCTGGTCCTCGCCAGTCTTCGCAAAATGGAGTACCTGGCTTTCCACTGGGTATGCCGGTCTGGGCACGTGGGTTTGGTCGCAATCCACGTTGAATACCGGTGGTGGTCCTGCGCCGAAATGGCCGCCGGCTCTGTACCTTGCAGGCAGGGGACCGGGTGGTACGTCGTCACCAAAATCAGGTACGTCCACGTTTGGGCACCCACCCTCCGACCTCTCGGACACCGGCTTCCCCATTGCCGGCACCCGTGTTGGTTTCTCAGGGGACATTACCGCCTCTCCCCGTTGTGACTCTGCCGCACTGCGATGGTTCTCAGCCTTGGCAGCCTCCAGTAGCTCCAGCACCGGCATCACCATCGTTCGAGATGCCCCAGGGAGAGCCGGCCCCCCTTGCAGGCCCGGTTTCTCAGGAGGCTGGTTCACCTGTGGTTTTCCCTTCCCCATTGTCCCCGCCACTGTGTCTTGCCCCTCCCGAGGTGGCACAGGATCCGGAGCTCGACAGCTTGTCACCCGTTCTGTCCCGGGCTCCGGTGGTGGGACGACGGGGGCCTCTTTGTGTGGGTCACTTCCAGCCGTATTCGAAGGTTCCGGCTCGGGGATTGGCAGATCCCCTCGACTCCGGCCTTCCAATGGATGTGGAGGTCGTCGCTCCTGCCTGACGCAACACCTTCCGACGCAGTGGATCACAGTGGCTTCACCCCCCGAAGGAGGAGGAGTGCAGTAGCTACCAGAAAGATCGCGGGAGGCGCACATCAGCACGGCGCGTCATGGACAGTAGTTGCCGCAAGTAGAGTCCCGTCCACCAGAGGGCACGCGAGTATTCGGACGCAACCTCTGCCGGCGTAACAACAACAACAACAACAACTCAGGCAGCACGGGCCGTACCCAGTGGGTTAACATGGAGCATGCGTAGGGAACAGTCCAGGTCCCGGTCTACGCCAAGTGAAGTGCAACGTAAACGTGAACAGTGTTATTACAATTAGCTTTACAAGTATGAGACGTATATGCTACACATTCAGCTGTCAACAGTTGTGTTGACAAGACCGTAATGTTTTGTACTTAGCAGCTCTCGGAAATCTTCTTTTATTTTTGAATACAACTTTTCCAAGTTTTTCTAAGAATTTTCTTGTACTGCTGTAGGTAATTGATGTACAGGCACTGAGCTTCAGGTCTTGTAGGTATGAAGAAAATGGAAAGGGCAGAGTAGTGTGCGAGGTCCCTCCGGTGAGATCTCTTGTTTGAACTGGCTGTTTTTTCCATTCCATTCCATTTCTAAATAGCACTACCTGCCATCTCAGCTGGTGCATGTGCGGTTATTATCATTATTAATATTATGGTGAAATATTTAAAACAACTTTGAGCTTGTTATCATAAACGTGTAGTGGAATTGTCTGCTTATGTCCATCTTTGTAAAATGTATAATTGTTCATCCAGCAAAATTATTCTATCTATCTTTAGAATGTTTTTTATTTTTATTTGTGATCAATATAAAGCGGATTCTCAAAATCAAACAATCAAAATTCCAGATAGGAATATCAACAATGTAGGAAAAGATAGATTGCTGCTTACCATAAAAAAGACACATTTAAGTTGCAGACAGGAACAATTAAGACACTTACCCAAAGCTTTTGATCACAGCCTTCATCAGTAAAAGAGCAACACACACCATTCACACACACAAGGAGGCATGCTTCGAGCACACATGAACACCAACTCCAGCAGCTTGGGCCAACTTAATGTCTTCTTTACAGTAAGTAGCAATCTGTCTTTTCCTACTTTTTCTTAAAGTGGATTCTCACTTCATAAATATTCCACAAAACTAACATTTATGTGTCTCATTTCCAATTACAACACTATCCCTGCAGGCAGCAGTGGAGTGTCCTGTTCATGATTTTATCAGTCTGATAGGTTTCAGTTAGTGGTGAGTGGCTGCAAAATGTATTTTGTGTTTTCTTGTATGTGAATTTAATTTGTTCTGTTTTAACCTTTGTGTATATCATAGCTGAAATGCTTTCACATTGTTATCTTGGTTATCAGTTTTTTTGTATCTAATTTAAGCTTATGAACTGATATAAAACTATGTTATGTATATGGAAAAACGTGTTATTTTGAGACCTGCAATTTGAGGATGAATATCTGGGAAAGGTTTTGTTTGACCAAGGAGAGAAAAACTGCTTTCTAACCTTAAATAATTAAAATAGACTGATATTTCGCAGTTGGCAAGTCTTCAGTGACATATGATTATATGTGGTACATTTCACATGTTGTGTGGAAGCAGGTGTGATCTAAGTTGGTTATGAAATTTAATTTGATAAATCACCGATTTAAATCACAGTTGCAGTTCATCAACTATAATGGATATACTTAAATTAGACGTTACCCGTGAATGCGCCAGTGGCATGAGTGTAAATGCTAATGTCAACAATTTTTTGAGATAACAGCTGCAGCATTTTCACATGATGTGCCTCTTTTTTATTTGGTTTACAAATAGAAGCACACCGTATAAATATGCTATTGTATTGATATGTTCTGCACCTTGTTCTAGCTAAACACTCAATAATGGCTTCAAAAGCTGATACTTGTTGTGAAATGCAGAAGTAGTCTAAATAAATACAGTACAAATGGAAAAGCGCCACATATGTATAATAAGTTTGTGCCTACGGTGTACAAAAGGAGAAAAATAGTTCGTGTATGTGAGAGTTTCAAACAGAGTTGTAATATTTAAGTTTTAGAGAAGCAGTGCCTTGTCTGTGTGTACTGTCAGTTTACTGATTATACAGTTGAATTTTCCAGGGCACCATGTCACAGGTCTATAGAGACAAAAGGTGACCAAATTAAATTCCAGTTTTCAGAAGCAGTTAAACACATTTTTTGATTTAAGGGGTGTAGGAACACCCTATCCCGACAATATTAAATTTAGTGACTTGGCTTCCCTGTATTTCAGGAACCACAGTAGCCACTGACATGAAACTTTTACAGGACATTAAACTGTATGTTATGAGTCTACTGAACTACAATAATTGCATTTCAGCAACTGCTTTCAGAAATACAATTTTTTAATTACACAGTTAAAATTTTGTGTACATTTTTGTACAGTATACTAAATAATTTTAATTGTACTTAACATTATGCTTTTCTTTTAGTTCAATAGACTCAGGATATGTATGTTATTACTTGCTGAAAATTTGAATACTCTACTCAGTGTTTCTGAGATTTAGGGGAAATGCAACAGAAAATGTCAATTTTTAGGAAATACTTCTAAAGTTTCAAGAGACTTTAACTCGCGTAATATATCCTTATTTTTTTTTTATTTTTAGTCACTCAAAAGCACCTTGTACCATACTGTATATCATCCTCTTGATCTTTTTCCAAGTTTTTCTTCTTTTCTTCCTTCTGGACTCCTTAGTTTCCAACTGTGCTGCATACTCTGCTTTATCAATCAAACCTTGTCCATCTGTTCAAGTTCTCTGATGCAGTTTGCTCCAGGATTAATTTCCATATGCTGTAGCACTTTCATCCTACCAATTTTCCATCATTAAAAGCAATAACAGCATCACTGGCCCCCCCTCCCCCCCCCCTCCACCCCCCCCCACACTTTACTGTTTTCATTCCGACAAAAACATTTTTTGGTAAGCGAGTCCATATAAGATAATTGAACGACTCATTGGGATTTTGAGTCTGACCATGCAGACACTTCTTCAGTAATTCAGGATTTGCTGTTGTTGTTGTTGTTGTTGTTGTTGTGGTCTTCAGTCCTGAGACTGGTTTGGTGCAGCTCTCCATGCTACTCTATCCTGTGCAAGCTTCTTCATCTCCCAGTACCTACTGCAACCTACATCCTTCTGAATCTGTCTAGTGTATTCATCTCTTGGTCTCCCTCTATGATTTTTATCCTCCATGCTGCCCTCCAATACTAAATTGGTGATCCCTTGTTGCCTCAGAACATGTTCTACCAACCGATACCTTCTTCTAGTCAAGTTGTGCCACAAATTTCTCTTCTCCCCAGTTCTATTCAATACCTCCTCATTAGTTATGTGATCTACCCATCTAATCTTCAGCATCCTTTTGTAGCACCACATTGCGAAAGCTTCTATTCTCTTTTTGTCTAAAACTATTTATCGTCCATGTTTCACTTCCATACATGGCTACACTCCATACAAATACTTTCAGAAATGACTTCCTGACACTTAAATCTATACTCGATGTTAACAAATTTCTCTTCTTCAGAAACACTTTCCTTGCCATTGTCAGTCTACATTTTATATCTCCTCTGCTGCAACCATCCTCAGTTATTTTACTCCCCACATAGCAAAACTCATTTACTACTTTAAGCATCTCATTCCTAATCTAATTTCCTCAGCATCACCTGATTTAATTCGACTGCACTCCATTATCCTCGTTTTGCTTTTGTTGATGTTCATCATATATCCTACTTTCAAGACACTGTCCATTCTGTTCACCTGCTCTGCCAGGTCCTGCGCTGTCTCTGACAGAATTACAATGTCATCGGCGAACCTCAAAGTTTTTATTTCTTCTCCATGGATTTTAATTCCTACTCCGAATTTTTCTTTTGTTTCCTTTACTGCTTGCTCAATATACAGATTGAATAACTTCGGGGATAGGCTACAACCCTGTCTCACTCCCTTCCCAACCACTGCTTCCCTTTCATGCCCCTCAACTCTTATAACTGCCATCTGGTTTCTGTACAAATTGTAAATAGCCTTTCGCTCCCTGTATTTTACCCCTGCCACCTTCAGAATTTGAGAGTATTCGAGTCAACATTGTCAAAAGCTTTCTCTAAGTCTACAAATTCTAGAAACGTGGGTTTGCCTTTCCTTAATCTAGTTTCTAAGATAAGTCCTAGGGTCAGTATTGCCTCACGTGTTCCAAAATTTCTACGGAATCCAAACTGATCTTCCCCGAGGTCGGCTTCTACCAGTTTTTCCATTCGTCTTTAAAGAATTTGTGTTAGTGTTTTGCAGCCATGGCTTATTAAACTGATAGTTTGGTAATTTTCAAATCTGTCAACACCTGCTTTCTTTGGGACTTTTCACGCTGTATTATACCTCTCAGTTCATCTTCATCTACACCCTCTTCCATTTCCATAATATTGTCCTCAAGAACATCGCCCTTGTATAGACCCTCTATATACTCCTTCCACCTTTCTGCTTTCCCTTCTTTGCTTAGAACTGGGTTTCCATCTGAGCTCTTGATATTCATGCAAGTGGTTCTCTTTTCTCCAAAGGTCTCTTTAGTTTTCCTGTAGGCAGTAGCTATCGTAACCCTAGAGATATACGCTTCTACATCCTTACATTTGTCCTCTAGCCATCCCTGCTTAGCCATTTTGCACTTCCTGTTAATCTCATTTCTGAGACTTTTGTATTCCTTTTTCCTGCTTCATTTACTGCATTTTTATATTTCCTACTTTCATCAATTAAATTCAGTGTCTCTTCTGTTACCCAAGGATTTCTATTAGCCCTTGTCTTTTTACCTACTTGATCCTCTGCTACCTTCACTATTTCATCCTTCAGAGCTACCCATTCTTCTTCTACTGTATTTCTTTCCCCCATTCTTGTCAATCGTTCCCTAATGCTCTCCCTGAAACTCTGTACAACCTCTGGTTCTGTCGGTTTATCCAGGTCCCATCTGCTTAAATTCCCACCTTTTTGAAGTTTCTTTAGTTTTAATCTACAGTTCATAACTAATAGATTGTGGTCAGAGTCAACATCTGCCGCTGGAAATGTTTTACAATTTAAAACCTGATTGCTAAATCTCTGTCTTACCGTTATATAATCTATCTGAAAGTTGTCAGTATCTCCAGGCTTCTTCCATGTATACAATCTTCTTTTATGATTTTTGAACCAAGTGTTAGGTATGATTAAGTTATGTTCTGTGTAAAATTCTACCAGGCGGCTTCGTCTTTCACTCCTTACCCCCATTCCATATTCACCTACTACGTTTCCTTCTCTTCCTTTTCCTACTATCGAATTCCAGTCACCCATGACTATTAAATTTTCGTCTCCCTTCACTATCTGAATAATTTATTTTATCTCTTCATACATTTCATCAACCTCTTCATCTGCGGAGCTAGTCGGCAAATAAACTAGTACTACTGTGGTAGGCAAGGGGTTCATATCTATCTTGGCCACAATAATGTGTTCACTGTGCTGTTTGTAGTAGCTTACCCGCATTCCTACTTTTTATATTCATTATTAAACCTACTCCTGCATTACCCCTATTTGATTTTGTATTTATAACCCTGTATTCACCTGACCAGAAGTCTTGTTCCTGCTGCCACCGAACTTCACTAATTCCCACTATATCTAACTTTAATCTATCCATTTCCCTTTTCAAATTTTCTAACCTTGCTGCCCGATTAATGGATCTGACATTCCACACACTGACCCGTATAATGCCAGTTTTCTTTCTCCTGATAACGATGTCCTCTTGAGTAGTCCCTGTCTGGAGATCCGAATGGAGGACTATTTTACCTCTGGAATATATTACCCAAGAGGACGCCATCATCATTTAACCATACAGTAAAGCTGCATGCCCTCGGGAAAAATTATGGCTGTAGTTTCCCATTGCATTCAGCCGTTCACAGTACCAGCACAGCAAGGCCGTTTTGGTTAGTGTTAAAAGGCCAGTTCAGTCAATCATCCAGACTGTTGCTCCTGCAACTACTGAAAAGGCTGCTGCCCCTCTTCAGGAACCACACATTTTGTCTGGCTTCTCAACAGATACCCCTCCGTTGTGGTTGCACCTACGGTATGGCTATATGTATCGTTGAGGCACGCAAGCCTTCCCACCAAGGGTAAGGTCCATGGTTCATGGGGGGATTTGCTAGGTCTCTGTAAATAGGTTTTATGATATCCATGACTGCTGCTGGGATGGAATGTTTATGGCTGTATGAACTCTTTGAGTACTGGGCATTGCAGTAATTGCACCATGAATCAGGCCCAGGAGGACAAGTGTGGTGTACTGGTTTTTCATCAGTTGACAGTCTGAAAAAGAAGGGAGCCCATACTGCCTGTTTCATTTTCAACAATTCCTCAGTATTATTTCTAATAATACTGCTGTAGTTCATCAATCATTTTGTCTGTCAGCTGGCCTCTTATGGTTTCACCATGAGAAAGTTTATTGTCTGTCTAACTTTGTTTCTACTTCCTCAACCTGGTGCCGATCCTCTTCTGGACATGACAAATACATTACAGTTTTGCGTTAATGTTCTCACCATAAGGCTGAGTGGCTACTACACTGTTACATGCTTTTGAGTCTCCATCACATAAGAACTTAGTGTAACATGGCAAATCCTTTTGTTCTCAGATGGACTAAGAGGTTCAATATCTGCAGAGACCTCCATTTTCTGTCACAGATATGCTCTTCTTCATTCCCTGATTTACGCTTATAATAATGTTTGGTTAAAATCCGGAAATCTATTGCCTTTCCAGTATCCACTCTGGTCGCTGTAGCAACAGAATTCTTAGAACTGTAGCTGCGCTTCTGCCAAGTCCCATCAAAAGCTACTGGTATGTCAGTCATACCATCATTTATTTCAACAGCTTTGTTTGCAGCACCCTTCATTGACTCACATGCAACAGATTCTACAGCAGCTCCAATACATCCTGCATACTTGCCGATTTTACAAGGTGGGCGTGGCATATTCATCATGGCACATATTGTTTCTGCTGCAGTGTGTCCTCTGCCAATAGCTCTCAATCCATAAAACAACCTAACATTTACTTCAAAATAATTATCATTACACTTAACAGAATTCTAAAATGAATGAGTATATTTACAACTGCACAATTAATGATAAATTTCCTGGCTAGTCCATTTGATACCTCTCTGTCTTCATGTAAACTAAGTGGCCCTCCACATATTTTACAACACATACATTCACCTAACACCCTCGTTAGGATGTGTAAATCTATCAAAATATAACCTAACCTACCATTTACATCTCTTTCGTTTTGAGAAAACTGTGTATCACAAATTTTTATTTCAATCTTCGAAGCACTAATGGGTGTTTCTCTAAATACTGAAGAGTTTGCCTGTATTTCATTGTTTGTAATTTCACACACCACATGTTGAACACAATGTTTCCCTTTATTCAAAAATCTATTACCATGAAACCCACATTTCTTAAAAACACTTTGTTTTGGCGTCATACTTTACTTTTTGAGAGATTTACCAATCTGTTCGTCACTTTTCCTCGGAAAAATGTTAGCCCTTCAACATAAAACACGTGTTTATACTATGAAATGATACGATACTGTTTTTGACAGTGCTACCAATACAAACATGTAATTTAACCTTTATAACACAGCAATCCATAGAGTCCTATATAAAAAAATTACTGATTTTATTAGATCTTGAAGCAATGCAAGTATAAATTATAACATTTTCAACTGGTGTAGATTATATTTAAAAAAATAAAATACTTCCCATGTGAGTTTATAAGTGATATATATATATCATTTTATTCAGAAAATTGCAGATTTTATAATGAGGTAAAAATCCAAAAATGTGAAAAAAAAAATTCTGTTCTAACTCCCCTTAACTATTTAAGGAGTAAGAGTAACAACTTGGATAATAATCGCAGTGACAATGTGCGTGCGCGCACTTGTGTGTGCGTGCGCGTGTGCGTACTCTAGCTCAAAAAAGTACTCGACAAGGACTTGTTTTTGCTTTTGTAATAACAGAAATGCTTTCCTTTCTATACCTTTTGGACGCTGACGAAAAAGACTGTTTTGACAGAATATGTGCTCAGTCCATTTATTATTTTGGCAGAATACATGTTCAATCCATTTATAGCATTAAACAACTGGGAACATAAAATAAAAAATTTCTTTCTGAAGCAAAACTTTGTGTACAATTTTCATAGCAATGATCACACATGACCACCAAAGAAACAAAAGTAAAGTGATATTTGGGTCGTGCTAATAGTTTCAGATATTGTGTGAAAGTGTAACACAAAATAACTGTTATTAACATTTTCATTCATTGTATCGATTATGTTATGAAATATCGCTAGTTTGTGTTTATCGAATGCAAGGTGTAGAGTGTCGCATTCATCTTTGTACCCCTTTCTCTTTTCTTTTCTTTAACAGTGTCGCAGTGTCTGCTGCTGATCCTTCCGGCTCCACCGAATCTTCAGGCTGCCACATATTCGTAAATTGTCTAATTTTGCCTGTAGACAGAAATAATGTCATTAACACTCCTTCATCCTACAGATTTATGTTGCCGCAGCAGCGAAACGTCTAGCAGTGAGTGGTCAGAGAGAAATGCAGTAGGTCGTGTTGAATTTGAAATACGGTCACCTAATGAAGGGCCGAATCCTTTTGGCGATAGCAGTACTGCGAGTGATGCCAGTGTGAACGTAAGTTTTGTGATATTAAGAATTTAAGAACTGCCGGACACAACTTTGACTGACTGCTATCCTGCATCGAAATACCTTTTCCCATAAGATTAGGGAAATTTGAGTGACGCGGGGCGCAGAACTGTGAGGGTGACCTCTTTGTGTGTGTCCCCTGTCCACTGTGTACTCTTGTGCCAGTGTGATGATGCAGCCCTCCCCGCTTTCTCCTTCTGCCCCTCCTTTATGTTGTGACTCCACCCTTGCACATTGTTCCTTTCTTGCTCACCATTTACTGTTACTCAGATGGTTCTCATTTTATCTGTCTGCAGTATGTTAAGTTGCAGTACCTCTACAACCCCTTTTTTTAAAAAAATATTTGCAAGACTGTTTCATTTCTTGCAAGTATTGTCGAACACCAGAAGAGATCTTAGAGCCGTATTGCAACCTAGCATTGTGCAGGTGCTTAAAATGGGAATAATGTTATCGAATATATATGCAAATATTTTAGTAAATTAATTATTATCCATTTCTGCCATAATTGTTGTCAATTTTACACTTGTGAACACATTTACTTTTGTTTGAGAATGCTGCAACTGGATTAATGATGTAGTTACAGTTGCTGAAGTGGTGGAACAAAAGTTATTGTTGTTATTTCCTCTCATAAATTTGTCTCTGTGTCAACCTTCTCTCTTCCACCATATTCTTCCCCTCTGATCACTCTGTCAGACTCTCCTTTCCCTCAGAAACACACACACACACACACACACACACACACACACACACACACACACACACACACACACACACTTAAGATGATTAGAATAATGTTAATGAAATAATTCCAATTAAAACTTGCATGCAATTTGCAGTGCTTGTTTTGTGGGGTGGTTAGAAATAGCCCCACAATCCTTGCTTTGGTTTCTCAGTTTATGGAAAGTTATTGAAACCTTTTTCATTGGTCTCAGTAAATTTATATTTGGCTTACTGGGTGAGTTATGTGTGTAAAAGAGAGTGCATCACTGTGGTCAGATACATTTTTTCGATACATGTATGTTTGTCACCAAAATGTTTGACTTTATGTTGTTTGCACTTGCTTGTTGAAAAAGTGTTACTATTTTGAAAGATTTTTAGCTGGGAATGAATTCCCTTGTTGAGGCATGAAATTTAATTACCAAACTTATCTTTTGAAGAACTAGTAGTGTATGTTGAGGAAGGACATACATGGTGTTTGTTTCCATTTGACTCTACTGTTAGAATGCAGGACTGAGGCATAGCTTTAGTGAGTTGCTTGAGAAATTGGTTCCATTTTCTGATCTGTTGTAGAGAGTCTTGACAGTTGTGTGTGACAATACTGTGTACTTTCTGTACTTTTTGATCATTTATTGCTGAGTATACGTGTCACTTTCTCTGGTCCCTTACTGTGTTTTAAGTCTTTTAATCCATTGCCTTCCTCTCTTATTAGGCAAGATGCAATTCCTGTGCCCCCCCCCCCCTTTTTTTAACTGCTTCCTGTTACTTATTTTTAATTGAGAAATGTCAGCACCATGACGGAACTGCAAAAAATAATTTTAGGTCAGTTCGTCTGCTGGTACAATTACTCAGTATAGTTTTGTTCAGTCGGTCATTTGGTTGCTGTGGCCTCACAACTGTGTACCGATTATACCTGTTAGGCCTTTCGATTTGCCGGAGCTTTCCTAGATGCTCGATGAGTCCCAACAGCTCTGCAGCTCCTGCAATCAGTGTTTTGGGGCAGACGAGGTGTACTGTTGATCGAATCCTCAGAGTGCATCGTGACCATCAGTGTCATCACATTCTGTGATACTCTACATGTGTGAAAAGTTGCTAAATGCTGACAAAGCAAACATCTAGCCAAATTACTGTTGACCATCAGTGTCATCACATTCTGTGATACTCTACATGTGTGAAAAGTTGCTAAATGCTGACAAAGCAAGCATCTAGCCAAATTACTGTTAAATTTTATTCTTTACTTAATTGTTGCCTGAGTATTACAGTATAGCCTGGCAACCAACAGAAATGGGGCTGCACAAATGTACAGTGCTGGATTATCAAGGAGTCGTCGGTACTGCAATAGTTAATACAATATCCACACACTGCTTCCCTCTGCTGCTCACAACAGCTGTGTTTTGTCTTGTCTTCTAGTCTACCACCACCCTAAATATTTTATGTTGTTACTAACTAAATGCTAAAGTATAAATAGCACATAATTGGATAGGTAAAAAATCTACTCACCAAGTGGCGGTAGGAGGAACCACACAGAATAAGTTAATGAAATGTGCAAGCTTTTGGAGCCAGTGGCTCCTCCTTCTGGCAGAAGGGTTAAAGGGGAAAGGAGAAGTATGAAGGAAAAGAACTGGAAGGATTTAAGAAAATGGGAGAATTGTGGAAAAGTCTCCCAGAACCTCAGGTCAGGGGAGACTTATTGCATAGGATGAAACTAATAGCCTTTCCGTCTCATCTCATCTGGTAAGTTTTTCCTGATGCAGGGCTCTGAGTAACTTTTTCCATAATACTCCCAATTTTCTAAATCTTTCCAGGCCTCTTCCTTCATCCCCCGTCCTTTCCCTTCAACCCTTCTGCCAGGAGGAGGAGCCACTGGCTCTGAAAGCTTGCACATTTCATTAAATTTTTATGTGTGTTTTCTTCTGCTGCCACTTGGTGAGTAGATTTTATCTATCCAATTACATTATATTTTCAGAAACAGATTATTCTTGGTATAGTAAAAGTAGCATAACATAAAGTGTGTGTAATGTCAGTATCAGCAGATTAGCACTCTACGGCGTTAGGAGTGCATGAAAATTATATAATGTGTTACATAAAATGTTGCACTTGCAAGTAGGAGGTGTGAAGGAGCAATATCACAGTAGAGAACCTCTGTTCTGTGTTCAGACAGTTAGCGCTGTCTCCCTCACCATCACTGGTATTATCCGCCAAGACTATTGACAGACGAATGTAGGAAAGTTGTGATTGATTTTTCTGACTTCATGTTTAGATGCAATCTAGGCCTACATATCAGATAAAATCTTTCACAGCTCTTTTGGCAATTTGTTCTACTAGATTGTTTAAAGTGCTCTGGTTATTGTCTCGTACTAAGTCAAAAGATTTTCCATTCTCTATCGCTGCTTCCCCTGACAGGCTACTCCTGCATACTCTCTGCATTCGAATGTGATACAATCTCATGTACCATCCAGTGTGCCAAATTTGGGGCACTGTCTGTGCCTCCTCTCGATCTGACACAAATTATGTGAAATAGAGCTACGAGCTGTGAGAAAGTGAATCATTCCTTCAGTCGGTAAAAAGTGTCTCGGTTTTAATCTTTCCCAAACAGTCTAAGATAATGAGACAATTCTGCTTTAAGTTTGAGATTTCCCATTGCACCTGGCACTTATTGAGATTATATTTCATGTTTATGTTTTGTCAAATGCGAATCAGCATCGGCATAAAATTCTACATGTGCGTTAGCCGGTCAATTGTTGTCTCACAGCCAACTGTAAAGGCTGTAGTCCTAATGTGACCATCTCTGAGAGGCACACTGAAGGCCACAGTGCTTCTCTCTGCTGTAGCAGAACCCACAACTGGTGCATGTAAACTGTTCTGTTATGTCATAGCTTAATTACTACTGGTGTGGTGTGGAAGTGGTGTTGTCTTGTATTTATTTACATGCTGTGTATTGACATAGATCCTTTCCTGCTCACTTTGTCAATGTATGGTAGCATTTGATGTAACTGAATACTCAGATTCAGCCTAAGAGTTTTGTCTCTGTGTATAAGAATTTTGCACTGTGGTAAAAGGACGTAGTTTGATCTCTGCAGCGCAGTTGGAAGTTTAATTGTGCCACATCACAGTGTTAATTCACTGGCATAGGCTGTCACGTGCTGGGGCTGTAGGACTTCTGGAAGAGATATACGCTCCTGGGGGCAGCTTTCAGGTATTGTCTTAACTGATTTGCCTCGGAATGACACACTTGCCATCTTATATCTACAGCTATATTTGTTACGCAATATCCTGTAAATGGAGGAACAGAGATTCCCAACACAGATTGTAAGATTCCCCTGAAACATCTACCATGATTCCAGCTATGTATTTAGATGCTTACATACAACCCAGTTTGTCCGTACCATCGATTCCTTTCTTTCTGTTAAATTCCGTGTTCTCCTACTTCTGAAGTGTTAGAACTTCACCAACTCTCAGATGAATGCAAACACTCAAATCCCAGTCTGAAGGATTTTATCTAACAACTTTGTCTTTGCAGTTCCCATCTCTGCTCATTGGTAAAAATTACCAAAATGCCCACTGGGTGGGTTAGCACAGTGGTTAGCACACTGGATTTGCATTTGGGAGCACGACACTTCAAATCTGCATCAAGCCATCCTGATATAGGTTTTCTGCTATTTCCCTAAATTGTTTAAGGCAAGTGCCAGGATGGCTCCTTCGAAAGGACGTACAGCTTTCGTTCTCCGTTGTTCCCTAATCCGGGCTTGTGCTCCGTCTTTAATGACTTCATTGTCGGCAGGAAGTTCAACACTGATCTCTTCCTCATAACCCTCTGGCGCCCTCAATCCTTTCTGTTCTGCTGGAAAGCAGTCTGAGATAGGACACATTTAAATTACTTTCCATGTTTCGGCACTGCATACCCTGATGTGCTGTTGCCATTTCACCATTGTATTTAAAGTGATTCACCAGCTAAGAACCAATACAATTATATATTATATAAATATAAATTTGAAGAAAATACTGCATTTTTGTGGTGTGATATACTTATGTCTGTCATCTTTTGTTGTCCAGACAGTTGTTAAAAATGTAAAACAGTAGTTTTCTCTCTTTAGAAAACGAGAGAGAAAATTGATTAGTTCTCACATAGAAACACTTGAGCTCTTCATCTCCAGAAACGTACAAAAAATAATAAACTAATAGAACCATATATGCCGTGTAAAATCTGATTAAATATTTGTAATGATTTGTCATTTTTCTCATTTGCCTCTTCATCTCTGATGTATATTTCAGTAATATATGTTCACGGAGTCCTAAAGCACACATATGCTTTGGACAGCTTTGGCAAGGCAGCATCTAAAAATGAGACTGAGATAGCGTAGGTTTGTGTGGTTGGGTTATGTGCTTGATAAATCACTGAAATTATTGTTTGGATATAGTTTTGTCATCTCGCCTCTCTGAATGCCCCTCACATGCTTCTTCCTACATCCAGCATGAGTGATGGTCTGGGAATAAAGTTGCAGGGCTTGTACTCAGGAGGAGCTACCATTTTTTGAATTGTTGCTGACAATCTCACACCTGTGCTCATGCATGGTTAATGTTGTTACACTTTTTTTTTTTTTTTACCTGAAAGGTTTAAGGCACATTGCTCATCTAATAAGCTGTTTAAAATAATTTTTGCACAATACTCCTACTAGCTTAATTTTGCACTCCTGGCCTTCATTCCATGAGCAATAAGGTGCCAGTTTCTTTCACTGAATATTTATTTCTTCTCTGGAATTTGAGAGTTCCATATAGCAGCACAACATTCAGAGGTTGACAGACTGGTCAGCACTTTGGGTGCATTATCCTGTTCAATTTCATGAATAGAATGTGGCTAATAGTTTATGATCTCCTCAATCTTCACTTCTGTTTTATCATTGGCTGACAGCCTGCTACATCCACCAAAGTACATCCTATTGGAATCTGCCCCACATGTAGTTCTGAGGCATTTGTTTTTACTAAAATGCAAAATTTCCATCACTGTTCTTACTTTCCTTCTGTTTGCTGCTAAGTTTTGAAGAATACAAGTGATCTCAGTGGAAATCTTTCCGTAGTGCTATATGTGTTATGTTTGTGTTAACAGGAGCTTCAAGTTGTTGGGCTTCCACCACCCAAGACATGGGACAACGCAGGAAATTCTAGCTGTGCTTCATCAGGCAGCTCTGATGTCTTTGATCCAGAAATCCCGAGGAGGGATTACTGGACGTGTCTGCAGTGCAGCAACGTGAACAACAGACCTGCATTCCGATACTGTGAGAAATGTTACAAGGTAATGGATCGAACTTGCTCATTAAAAGTGCATAGGAGGAAAAGAAGTAAAAGAAAAAGGGACAAAATAGAATTAAAATAGGAATCTGTATTTTACTACAATGAAACAGAGTAAGGAAAATTAGAAGCAATATCACTGACGTAGAAAGAAATTCACACAAAATAATAAAAAATAAATAAAAGGTCATTATTGTATCCATTTTGATCAGAGAACACAGCACGTGTTTTTGTAAATTACCGTATTTACCTGATTATAAGACGAGGTTTCTTCCCATACTTATCATTCGAAAAATACGGGATGATCTTTTCACAGATTAAGCAGTTGCTGACGAGATCAACATTTTTACATTGTTTAAAAACACATATGATGTGACTTACCGAACGGAGGTGCTGGCAGGTCGATAGACACACAAACAAACACAAACATACACACGAAATTCAAGCTTTCGCGACAAACTATTGCCTCATCAGGAAAGAGGGAAGGAGAGGGAAAGACGAAAGGATGTGGGTTTTAAGGGAGAGGGTAAGGAGTCACTGTTGCATTTCGAAATCTTTCCTGTCATCTTATTTTCTCTTTCTGTTTTTGCAAGTAGTTTCACTTTGTATTCACCTTCTCCTCTTTACCGAATCTACCATACAATTTTATCCCGCCTATATATACTCAATATGACTCCTTACCCTCTCCCTTAAAACCCACATCCTTTCGTCTTTCCATCTCCTTCCCTCTTTCCTGATGAGGCAACAGTTTGTTGCGAAAGCTTGAATTTCGTGTGTATGTTTGTGTTTGTTTGTGTGTCTATCGACCTGCCAGCACTTTCGTTCGGTAAGTCACATCATCTGTGTTTTTAGATATATTTTTGCCACGTGGAATGTTTCCCTCTATTATATTCATATAATTAATTTTTACATTGTTTAATATATTACGATAGAAGTTGTCGTACATTTACATATGAAGCTTTCACACTGTTAAGCTTTCTTACAAATTTACATTGAACAGTCCCATTGGGTGGGGCTTAATGAACACTGCTTGCGTTCGAATAGGCTCGAGATTTCCCGATACGCCAAAGCGCTAGATACATTATCAACCTTGCTTGAACAATCATGTAGCATTTGACTCGCAGAACTAGGGCAAGGGACATGCATGAAATTATGAACTAGTGACTGCAACAATTTAATGCTGTACTTAAAAAATGACAATTTTGTGAAACCTCAGAGGAAACGACATTAAATTGTATCAACTTAAAAATTCCTGTTTTACTTGAACATGTTTGCAGTAAAGGTTCTCATAGATTTATAGATACCATACTCGTACCCAGGAGGACGCCGTTCTCAGGAGAAAGAAAACTGGTGTTCTACGGATCGGAGCATGGAATGTCAGATCTCTTAATTGGGCAGGTAGGTTAGAAAATTCAAAAAGGGAAATGGGTAGGTTAAAGTTAGATATAGTGGGAATTAGTGAAGTTCGGTGGCAGGTGAATACAGAGTTACAAATACAAAATCAAATATGGGTAATGCAGGAGTAGGTTTAATAATGAATAAAAAAAATAGGAGTGTGGATCAGCTATTATGAACAACATAGTGAACGCATTATTGTTGCCAAGATAGATACGAAGCCCACGCCTACTACAGTAGTACAAGTTTATATGCCAACTAGGTCCGCAGATGACGAAGAGATTGAAGAATTGTATGATGAGATAAAAGAAATTATTCAGATGATGAAGAGAGATGAAAATTTAATAGCCATGGAGGAGAAATGGAATTCGATAGTAGGAAAAGGAAGAGAAGGAAACATAGTAGGTGAATATGGAATGGGGGTAAGGAATGAAAGAGGAAGCCACTGGTAGAATTTTGCACAGAGCATAACTTAGCTAACACTTTAAGAATCATGAAAGAAGGTTGAATACGTGGGAGAGGCCTGGATGTGCAGATGTGGACTCTGACCACAATCTGTTGGTTATGAACTGTAGATTAAAACTGAAGAAACTGCAAAAGGTAGGAATTTAAGGAGATGGGACCTGGATAAACTATATCATTTATCATTGACTCCCTGAGATTTCTTCTTGTTTCCCCCTTTTGCATCCGTTTCATCCTTCTTGTGATTTTTCTCACGTATTTTGGTGTTATTTTTGCAAATTTTTTTGGATGTAATTCTATGTTATTTACATAATTTTTCACACATTTCCCACCACATGGATCCTTGCTCCTTCCATCTGCATCAATACAGAAAAGTTTCCCTATCCCTAAGCAGAACCCAGTCCCACATATTGTTCCCCTATGTGGGCGCGTGGATTAGAATAGACCCAAGGTATTCCTGCCTGTCATAATAGGTGACTCACACCTTTCGGCCTTTATGTGATGGTCTCCTGTACAGTTTGACCTCCATTTTTCAAAATTTTCCTGAAGAGCAAGCCAATTGGGGAAGGGTGCCTTACATGGTGCATCGTGTCCATCGTGCATTGAGATCTTTAGCCCACTTTCTCATTGTGGAATTGCAGTCCTTCTCATCCTCCATCTCTAGAACAAGGATGCCTTCCTGTGCGTGATTTCCTCCACCCACTATCTAGAGTCATTTTCTGTGCTGACAATGACCATGGAATTCTTTGCACCTCATATCCAGCATGGTAGCCAGTCCATTGTGGTGGGGCCGTCTTGTACCCTGTTGGTTGTAGCCCCCTGCTGATGCCTGCGCCGTTAACTCCCCATGTATGCCAAGGAGTAGATGCCCATCACTCTGGGGCATCGGGACTCCTGGCAATGGCTTGGACCGACTAACCTACACTAAGGCAAAGAGGAAATTTGAGCGCTTACATCATGTGGCTATGACCTCCTCTTATGCCGCTGCTATGAGAACAGTTGTCGCCCCATCAGTTCAGCGAGTTCCAGTCGGCTCTCAGAGCCAGAAGACTACACCTACCCTCTTGATGGTGGGGGGCACTTCCCACCCCATTGCTCCCACTTCACCTATCTTGGGAGCACTGTCCCCCAACCATTCAGCTGGAGAACCATAAGTCTTCTTCGGCTCCTCTCACTAGGAAGGTGTCCCTTCCCAGGTTTCGGCTAGTGGGAAAGATGACACCTGCCAGTGGCTGAAGTGCCCAAAAGCAGCTGGTCATAGGGCTTCACAATCATCCTCAGTCCTGGAGACTGAATCAGTGAAGCCCTCCCAGCCGGAGAAACCCAAGGATCAGCGAGAGAAATCTAGAAAGACGACCACCAAGACCAAGGGAATTGCGATGGCACCCACACCACTGCTATCTACAAGCTCTGCATCTGAGGATTAGGTGAAGATTCTGGCATCCGCTGAGGACCTAGATCTCTCCAGAGCCTCAGAATCAATTGATATAGCCTGTTCAGGAAAGAAGTTGGTGGCAGCAGGTGACCCTGAGGTGTAGACTGCCTCATTGACACTTCATGCCTTCCCAGTTTCACGATCACATCATCCCCTAGTGGAATTGTTTCAATTTTTTCCACCACCTGGCTGAGCTACGGCAACTGTTAAGCTTTACACCTGCTTTCTGCATTGCCCTCCAGAAAACCTGGTTCCCGGCAATGTGAACCTCTGCCCTTCATGGTTACAGGGGTATTACGAGAACGATAATGAATGTAATAGTGCGTCAAGTGGAGTTTGCATTTATGTCGTGAACTCGGTATGTAGTGAACCTGTGTCCCTTCAAACTCCTCTTGAAGCTGTGACTGTCAGGATATGGACGATGCTGGAAATAACTGTCTGCAATGTATATCTCCCTCCAGATGGTGCAGTCCGTACCCCTGAACATATTGGGTGCACTGATCGATCAACTCCCTACATCTTTCCTATATTTGGGAGATTTTAACGCCCATAACCCCTTGTGGGGTAGCACCATGCTTACTGGCCGCAGCAGAGCTGTCGAAAATTTACTGTGATTCGGTGTGTTGGAAGAGATCCCGAGAGTCGTGTTCCTGTGATAATAGTATCAGAGGTACATAAAGTACTACCCTCTCCTGTGAATCCTGTCTCCTTTGCAGAAAGTACAGGATCTGTCAATACTCATCCACTTGACTGTGAGTGATATGTCAATGTTAAATCTAGGCGTCCTGTACAGTGTGGATGGGAACCAGGGAGGAATTAGGATGTTGTACCAATCCCTGTAACTAACACGTTTGAGGTGCTGTATCTCACTGTAATTTAAACTGAGGCAGTGGGACTCACTTCACTTCTTTTGGGATGTTAAAGGGTAGGGGCCTGTTAATCGTTGGCAGTTCAGACGTCATATTTGCCCGGATGATGATATCCCTTAGGGAAATGACAGCAGGGGACAGAAAAGGACACCAGGTGCTCTCATTGTGTATGCCTGGAGTCTCATTCAACTTGTTGAAGAGGCTGTTCCAGCAGCTATTGAGGAACAGGGGTGCAAGCAACTGCAGATTGTGCAACATGTTGGAACAAATTATACCTGTCGTCTCTGCTCTGAGGTCATACTTCACATGTTATAGTGACTGACAGAGAAGATTGAGAAGACCAGCCGTGCACACAGGGTCCCGACAAAGCTCACAATTTTCATCACTGCCCCCAAAACTCATTGTGTGCCTTTGGTTCTGAGTCGAATGGAAGGAATGAAACAGAGACTTTGAAGGTTCTGTGTCAAACTAGGCTGTGACTTCCTGGACTTGTGCCATAGGGTTGAGAACTGTAGGGTCCCCCCTAAATAGGTCAGTTTTACACCACGTGTCGGAGGCTGCTACTCAGCTAACTGATTGTGTGGGGTGCACACTAGGGTTTGTTTTAGATTGGGCGACTCTCCATTCAGTCCAGATAATGATAGCTGCAGGAAACCCACAAGTATCAGTGGAAGATCGAAATAAATACCTCACGCAGGTGAGAGTATTAAAATCCTAATGGTAAACTGCTGAAGTGTTCGCAGCAAAGTGCAAGGGTTTGAAGCGCACATGAAAAGAAGTGGAGCTCACGTAATACTAGGTACAGAAAGCTGGTTGAAATGTAAAATTGAAAGCAGTGAGATTTTTGGGGAAATTTAAGTGTAAACCAAAAGGCTAGGCATATGGGGTGGTGTATTTGTCGCAGTAGAGAAGAACTCAAATCCACCAAGATAGAAATTGAAGCTTCATGTGAGATTGTTTGAGCAAGACTCAGTACCAGGAATGGGCATAAAATGATTGGACCCTCCTATCACCCACCACACTCATCTCCTGATGTAACTGAAAACTTTAGAGAAAAACTCAGTTCAGTTGTATGCAAGATCTCCAGTCATACTGTAATCATTGGTGGAGACTGTAATCATTGGTGGAGACAGTAATCATTCAACAATTAATTGGGAAAATTACTGTCCTGTTAGTGGAAGGCATGATAAGACATCCTGTGAAACATTACTAAATGCATTCTCAGAAAACTACCTAGAACAGATAGTTGCAAACCTCACTTATGATGAAAATACATTGGATCCAATGGCAACAATAGACCCTGTGCTCTTTGAGGATGGCCACCTCAAAACTGGTATCAATGACCATGACTCGATTGTGGCAACAATGATTGCCAAACTGTAAAGGACACGTGATTTCCCTAAATCGTTTCAGGCAAATGCCGGGATGGTTCCTTTGAAAGGGCACGGCCGATTTCCTTCCCAATCCTTCCCTAACTCGAGCTTGCGCTCCATCTCTAATGACCTCGTTGTCGACGGGACGTCAAACACTAACTACCTACCTACCTGTAAAGGACAACTAATACCAGCAGAAAGATTTACACTGATCAGCCAGACATTATGACCAGTGACATACTATCGGCATAAACCCACCCAGCTGATAGCAGCATCACCTGGCGAGGAATTAGTGCTAGTCAGACATACGCATGGTGCATGTAGTGTTGGTGAGTGTGCTGTCTGTGTGTAGAATGGGGAAGTCACTTGATCTATCTGAGTTTAACCATGGGCAGGTTGTGATGGCCCAGAGGCTCAGCACAAGAATTTTGGAAACTGCATGACTTGTCAAGTGTTTGAAAAGAGCTGTGGTGAGTGTATTCAACATGTGATGAAACCAAGGCGAAATCACATCTAGGCATTGTGAGGTTGGGGGGGGGGGGGGGCACAGATGTCAGACGTTGTAGGCTGGGCAGGCCGGTAAAACAGGACAAGTGGTGAACTGCGGCAGAACTAACAACAGAATTTAATGTTGGACTGAGTAAAGGTGTATCTGAACACACAGTACACCGAACATTCCTAAAAATCGGCCTCTGCAGCCGAAGACCCATGCATGTGTCAATGTTAACACTGTGACATTGGCAACTATGACTGAAATAGGCACATGACCATCGGCACTGGATGTTGGTGCAGTGGCAGTGTGTTGCATGGTCTGATGATGAGTGCTGATACCTTCTTCATCATGCTGATGGGAGTGCGCGAATCCATCGTATTCTAGGCGAACAACTCCTTGACACCTGCACCGTGGGAAGGGAACAAGATGGCAGCAGCTCCATTATGCTCGGGGGAACATTCAAGTGGGTATCCATGGGTTCACTGGAGCTCACGGAAGGCACCATGATGGCCAAGGTGTGTAGTATACTGGTTGCAGACCATTTACACATCTTCGTGACAGTTGTGTTTTACGACGGCATTGGCATTTTTCAGCAAGATAATGCACTGCGTCACAAGGTCAGGAGTGTGGTGGAGTGGTTCAAAGAACATAGTGGCAAGTTGTAATTGATATGCTGGCCCCCAAACTTGCCAGACCTGAACCCAGTCGAACACATCTGGGATGTGATTGAACGTGACATCAGAACTCGTTGCTCCCCTCCTTGGAATTTACAGGAATTAGATGACTTGTGTGTGTAGATGTGATGCTAGCTCCAATCAGTGACATACCAAGGCATCATTACTTCCATGTCATGACGTGTCACTGCTGTTGTACATGCCAGAGGTGGACACACTGGCTATTAGGTAAATGGTCGTCATGTTGTGGCTGATCAGGGCAATATTTCAGTAAACTAGATAAAAATCAGTAGTGTCACATCACAGTGAGGAATTTTAAACTTTCAGCGCAGGTCAGGAGCACGTAGAGGAACTCTGGCTCATGTTTAAAAGAATATTTGACCACACACTGGGTATACAGGGTGACTATAATTAAAGTTAAACTTTCAAACTGTTGTAGAAATAACTCCACTGGTCAGAATTATGTCAAATTGCAACAGAATATTATCGGAGAAGAGGGAAAATGTATGGCAGCAGAAAAATAAATGACGATGTAAGCATCGTAATTTAATAGTCGTCAACTACAAATGACAGATGAACCATACAACAATGCTTAAAGTGTACAGTTGACGTTAAACAAACTGTACTACTCAGTGTGTATGGGTGTACAGGTGTGATACTGTTAGTTACATAAGCCCATCCACTGCAGCAAGGTCATGTCACATTGGATGGGAAAAATTGGTTTTTAATTGTCCTGACGCCAAAAACAGCATAAAAAGCATCACTCGCTTCAGTTTTTAATTGTCCTGAGGCCAAAAACTGCGTAAAAAGCATTAATAACATCAGTTTTTAATTGTCCCGAGACCAAAAAAACTGCATAAAAAGCATTTGTCAGAATCAAATCGGATTAGTAATTGACGTGTGATTGGTGCAAAACATGTTCAGTACGCTATCCATAGTTTTCTGCAACAAGTTTAAATCGAGAAACATGTTCCACAACTGATCGAAGTGTTTCCATGGTAACATTCAGAATGTGTTGTGCAATGCGTGCCTTCAGTGCAGCTAAGTTTGCAATCAGAACACTGAACACAACATCTTTCAGGAATCCCCACAGCTAGAAGTCACACAGATTGAGACCAGGGGATTGGGATGGCCAGGCTATAGGGAAATAGCAGCTGATAATTCTAGCATTTCCAAAATGGCACTTCAGCAGCTGCTTAAATGGATTTGCAATGTGCAGAGGTGCGCCATCTTGCATAAAAATGATCCCATCCACACTGTTGGGGAGCTGGAATGACGTGGTTGTGCAAAAGACAATCATAGCACTTACCAGTGACAGTACTGGTAACAGGACCGGATGCACCTGCCTCTCTGAAAAAAAGTGGCTCTATGATAAATGATGCCGTAAACCCACACCACACAGTGACCTTTTCAGGATGAAGTGGTACTGGTTGATTTACATGAGGATTTTCCGTTGCCCTCATTCGACAGTTCTGTGTATTGACATATTCCGTCAGATGGAAGTGGGCAGGTCACACCCATCTTCAAGAAGGTCAGTAGAAGTGATCGACAGAATTACCATCCAATATCCTTGACATTGATTTGTTGTACAGTCCTAGAACATATTTTGAGCTCAAACATAATGAGGTATATTGAACACAATGACCACCTCAATGCCAACCAGTGTGGATTCCAAAATCATTGATCATGTGAAGCCCAACTTGCACTTTTCTCACATGACATGCTGAAAGCTTAGGATCAAGGCAGTCAAGTAGATACACTGTTTCTTGATTTCTGAAAAGTGTTTAGCTCATTACCACACATATGCTTATTGTCAAAAGTGCTATCATCTGGGGTATCAAGTGAAATTTGTTACTGGATCTGGGACATTTTTGTAGGGAGATGCAGGAGTCATTGTCAGACATAGAAGTAACCTTGAGTGTACCCCAGGGACATGTCTTGGGACTCTTGCTGTACATATTGTATATTAATGACCTTGCAGACGATAATACGGTGATCAGACTTTTTGCAGATGATACAGCTATCTGTAATGAAGTACTATCTGAAAGAAGTTGCATAAATAATCAGTCAGATCTTGATAAGATTTCAAAGTGGTACAAAGATTGGCGACTTTCTTTAAATGTTCAGAAATGTAAAACTGTGCACTTCACATAATGAGAAAATGTAATATCGTGTGACTATAGTATTAATGAGTCACTGTTGGAATCAGCCAACCATACAAATACCTGGGTGTGACACTTTGTAGGGGTATCAAATGGAATGAGCACATAGGCTCAGTTGTGAGTAAAGCAGGTGATACTAGACTTTAGTTTATTAGTAGAATACTGGGGAAGTGCAATTGGTGTACAAAGGAGATTGCTAACAAATCACTCATGTGAGCCATCCTAGAATATTGCTAAAGTGTGTTGGACCTGTGCCTGATAGGACTAACAGGGGGCTTGAACGGATGCAGAGAAGGGCAGTACAAATGGTCACAGGTTTCTTTAATCTGTGGGAGAGAGTGTCACAGAGATACTGAAAGAACTGAACTAGAAGACGCTTGAAGAGAGACGAAAATTGTCCCGAGAATATCAACAAAAACATTTCAAGAACTGGATTCTGATGATTACTTCAGGAATATGCTAAAAACCCCTACATATTGCTCACACAGGGATCGTGAAGACAAGATTAAAATAATTACACCACACACACACTCATTCTCTCTCTCTCTCTCTCTCTCTCTCTCTCTCTCTCTCTCTCACACACACACACACACACACACACACACACACACACGTATTCAGTGAATCATTCTTCCCACACTACATAAGTGAATGGAATGGGAAGAAACCCTAATAACTGGTACAATGAGACGTACCCTCTGCCTGCACCTCACGGTGGTTTGCAGAATATAGATGTAGATGAAGATATCCATTCCGACGAAAAGTTTCCTTGAGATGGGTTAACTCAACTGACAAATTCTCATGTTCTGAAATGATGTGGGCTCTGTGAACCAACTTACGAAGTACACCTTTATGCTGAGCTCTATGGTGACAAATATCATCCTGCAGATAAGTCAGTGTGAGTAGGCTTCCTATACAAAGCATGTCTTAATGTACCATCGACTTTCCCCTGACCAGCACATCTAGAAAGCAAAGGCAGCCGTTACTTTTCCATCTCCATCGCGAAACAAATATTGAGGTGGATTGACTTCAGGCATTCTAAAAGGTTGTTGGTGTTCTCACTGCCATGACGCCAAACAGAAAAAGTATCGTCATCACATATGAAAAAGTAATAATAAAATATAATTCAATGTGCCAACACCAAGGCACATTGCTGAAAGACCTCCATAAACAAATTTGCAATAATAGGTGATAGTTTGCTTCCCATCACAACTCCATTTGTCTGCTCATAGTACTGGTCATTGAATAAAAACTAAATGGAAGTTAACACCTGTTACGGCAAATTTGTTTACGGGAGAGTTCAAGGAATGTGCTGTGAAGTCAGTGGCATTGATACCTGCAATTTATCAGATATTTGGACAATACATGTGTTTGACATCATGGCAGTGAGAATTTGAACAACTTCTTAGAACACCTGAATTAAATCTACCTGAATATTCATTTCACGATGGAGGTGGAAAAGAATGGCTACCTCCTCTTTCACGATGTGTTGGTCGGGAGGGAGGTTGATGGTATGTTAAGACATGTTGTGTGTAGGAAGCCTGCTCACACTGAAATTTATCTGCAGGCTTATAGCTGTCACCATACAGCTCAGCACTAATGGGTACTTCGTAACTTGGTTCACAGGACCCACATCATTTCAGACCCTGAGAGTTTGTCAGCTGAGTTAGCCCATCTTGAGGTCACTTTGCATCAGAATGTGTATAGTGAAAGACAGATCAGATGTGCTTTGTGCTATCGACCAACAGTGCACCAGGTGGGTGATGATAATACTGAGTTGGTACCAAGGTGTAATGCCTTTCTGCCTTACGCAGGGAGCATTTCCAACAGGACTGGTCGTGTTTTATGAAAATAAGATGTGAAATGTGTTTCTTGACCACCACCTAAGATTAGGGTCCTTTTAGGTTCCATTAAGGATGACCTCAGTTTGCATGAGGTGAGTGCCTTCATATTCCTTACAGTTGTGGCACGTCATATATTGGTCGGATTTCCAGGACTGTGGATGACTGGTCTTCTGATCATAACTAATCATGTGTGTCACACACACACTTTCAACAGCCGAGCAATTCTGCTATTACAGGACATTGTCTTGGTGCCAGTCGTCCTATGGAATATAACAATACGATGGTTCTAGCCTGCACTTCCAGCTAGTGTGGTGGAATTATTAAGCAAACAGTTAACATTAAATTATATATAGAGATATAGAGGTTTTTGCTTAAATTCTGCATGGAATTGTGTTCTCCCCCTTATCAAAAAACAATACTTACATTCTGTATTGAATCCTGCTGCCTCCCATTTCAAAAAACAGAGGGACAGATTTAAAGCTACCTAATCCCATGGTGGTTATTAATTTTCACTTCTGACGTGTGGGTGGGTGGGGGGGGGGGGGGGTGGAGGTGTCACCTGTGCATGTTTTTGTGTTACCTTTCAGGAATTGCTCTGTACACTGAGGTTTTAAATTCCATTGCACAGCGCTTACTTGCTGCAATTTTACCTCGAAAATAACTGGGTGCGCACCTGTCAAATTATCGGCAGTTGTGATGATGTCACTTTGCTGCCTTCTTGTAAGTTATTTTAATTTGAATTATTTACACAATTCATCCTTTCCATCACACAGTGTTGAGTTACATATGATAGATAACAAAATGGTTGGCCTTGTATATTAATTTCTTACTTTTTGGAACAATTATTACTGCTTGTATAAATGCATTCACAACATAAAATAGTCTTAACCAGCTTAGTATGTGCTGTCATCCATCTTAAAACAGTCAACTAGTTCCTTTAAGTAGATGTATTCCAGTAGATGGCATTGTTGTAATGATTCATGCTCACACAAAAAAAACAGTAAAATAAAAAAAAATTGAAGGTACTAATTTTTAAAGAAATGATATGTGATATGACTATATGGGGTTCCTTTTTAGAATTGTGATGTTGAAGTTGCTATAAAAAGACCTCAAAATCTGAAACAGCAAAAATTGTAAATCGACCAATTTATTTTCTCTTTATTCTAGGTGAGGCGGGACATGTACCAGCCGCGGGTGAAACCGAGGAAGAGGAGAAAGAGGAAGAGCTCAAAGGGAGTGGCCACTGCAAGGAATTCCATAGCTATGAAGGCAGTCAGTGAGAGGACTACAAGCACAAACAAATTTCAGCCCAACAGTACGATGTTCAGAGACACTTTTAAAAGCTGTGATGATTTGAAAACATCACCAATAGCTTTTAGTGGAGTAAAACTGGAATCGTGTTCCCAGGAGAACAGGGACAGCGGTGTAGCTTGCAGCCAGAGCAGTGGTGTGGCCTGTAGTCAGAGCACAGTTGCCTCTGCCCTGCCGGCAAGTGGCAAAGACAGTGACTCTAGTCTGAGTCCAGACTCTGGTGCCGATACTCGGGAATTCCATGGCATCAAGCTCTCCAGCACCAGAGAGCACAATTTGAAAGTCAACTCACTGGGACTCGACTTAAGACAAAGTGTTGATGTAGTCGATTTGTTAGCACGTGTCACACGTCGAGAAGCTTGTGTGATTGCCTCACAGTCGAATAATTTACATCAAGACAGCAGTCAAATTGACTCAACATCACAGACATCGTGTCGAGATGTTCAAAGAGCTGTTCATGCTGTGCGGACTTTGTATAGAAGTGTGGATGAAGTTGATGCTGTGGAGACTTACATGAATCAATATGTTAATGAAGTTAACACTGTGAATCCTTCCATGAGTCAGAGTGTTGATGAAGTTGACACTGTGCATCCTTCGACTGTTCAGGGTGTTGATGAAGTCGACGCTGTGCATCCTTCCATGAGTCAGGGTGTCGATGAAGTCGACGCTGTGCATCCTTCCATGAGTCAGGGTGTCGATGAAGTTGACGCTGTGCATCCTTCCATGAGTCAGGGTGTTGATGAAGTCGACACTGTGCATCCTTCCATGAGTCAGGGTGTTGATGAAGTCGACGCTGTGCATCCTTCCATGAGTCAGGGTGTCGATGAAGTCGACGCTGTGCATCCTTCCGCGAGTCAGGGTGTTGATGAAGTCGACGCTGTGCATCCTTCCGCGAGTCAGGGTGTTGATGAAGTCGACGCTGTGCATCCTTCCGCGAGTCAGGGTGTTGATGAAGTCGACGCTGTGCATCCTTCCGCGAGTCAGGGTGTCGATGAAGTCGACGCTGTGCATCCTTCCGCGAGTCAGGGTGTCGATGAAGTCGACGCTGTGCATCCTTCCGCGAGTCAGGGTGTCGATGAAGTCGACGCTGTGCATCCTTCCACGAGTCAGGGTGTCGATGAAGTCGACACTGTGCATCCTCCCACGACTCAGGGTGTCGATGAAGTCGACACTGTGCATGCTTCCACGAGTCAGGGTGTTGATGAAATTGACTCTGTGCGACCTTCCATGAGTCAAAGTGTTAATAAAGTTGACTCTGCGTGCCCTTGCACAAGTTGGGGTGTTGATAAAGTTGATGCTGTTTGGCCTTCTGTGAGTCAGGGTGTTGATGAAGTGGACACTGGGCAGCAACACAAAAGTCGGATTGTTGATGAGGTTGACTATGTGCAGCATTCCAGTAAGGGAAGTGTCTGTGAACTGCGCTCTGTGAAAACTCAGACTGATCTCTGCTTCATTTCAAAGAGTGACATACCAAAAGAAAAGCCCATTGTTGATGTCGATAAATGTATGACGTGTTATTCAAGATCACTGGATGGAATTTTTGTGCATTCGAAATATGCACATATGTGCTGTTGCTATAAATGCACAGTGAGAGTGTGGAAAACTACAAAACGTTGTCCTCTATGTAATTGTAAAGTGATGAACGTGCTACGCTTGTTCAAAGGATGTTGAAAATGTGAGGTAAGATATTTGTGTGTGTGTGTGTGTGTGTGTGTGTGTGTGTGTGTGTGGAAATTAAAATCCCATAAAGTGCAATGTTGCAGAATGCTAGACTTGTCGTACTAGTGAAACACAGTGCTAGTAGTATAGTGCTTTTGGCATTGCAACTCTCAAAGAGCTTTTTGTTAATTTTCTGTTACTGCCAGCTGAATACAGGTTCACATTCTTCTGTGCAGTCACTTTCAAATTAGTGAATGAATGTGTGTTTCTTTCTCCTATCTGGTGAAAAGTGGCTAGTAAAGGCACATTATTCTGGCCTATGTAGCAAATGATCGGACACCCACATAACAGTTTTTCAGATATGCATCTTTAAAATGTATGAAGCATAGAGCTCATGGCACATAAAAGATGCAGATTGATAATTTGGAAAACAGGTGTGTGTGTGTGTGTGTGTGTGTGTGTGTGTGTGTGTGTGTGTGAGAGAGAGAGAGAGAGAGAGAGAGAGAGAGAGAGAGAGAGAGAGACTGCTTGATGAGTACATTGTATTACATTCATTGATGACTGCCTTAGTGGTGTGACCTTTTCTCTTGTGTAGACTTTGTGTTCTTCCCAAGAGTTCCCTTACATGCAATGAAATGAACGGAATGGTGCAATATAGAACAGCAATTTGTGCCCATTTAGCCTTCTTTTTGTATGACGTATGTGGTGTTTAAAAATTTATGCAAAGAACAGTGTAAAAATATATCATATGTTCTGTTGTAAGAATAATTTATTTTTGCTGTTGATGAGATCTCATTATGTAGTAAAATGTTGAATTTATGATCTAATAAACTTGTTAACTTGTTTTTGTATAAGTGTTTCTCACTATCTGCTGGCTAATAGTTGACAGTCAATGGTTTTTAACACTGTATGGTAAACAGAGGAGTGAGTGTAATTGTGGAAATAGCTGTGACAGCCCTGATGCCAAACAGAATAAGTTCCATCAAAAAGTAAGTTTCATTGTTTTGAGAGAGAGAAAAAAGAGACCCAAGAAAGAACTGCAGCATCCTCTGGATTGTTAAGACATTTTGTTTGTTAGTGAAATCAGTGTTCCTTGAGCCTGTCTTGTTTCATATGAAATTTCTGGACATGAATGGTGTTGTGAAACATATACCTTCTTCAGTAATTGAACAACAGCCTTTGTGAGGACTGTGTGGGACCCACAGCCTTGAGTCCCCTATGGAGAACTGTATCTAGGCATGCTAAAAACAGCTCCACCACATATTTACTCCAGTGTGAAGCTTGTCATAGCAATTGACACCCTTGTGAAGAGAGTAGTATCTGTGTTTCGTACCATTTATCCTGATATCATCCCCCCCCTTTCCCCCTCTAGATGTCATTTGTGTCACAAAGTGTTTATGAATTTACCTCTTGTGTACAAATTACCTCCATTATTCACAACACAATGTGACTGTTCACATTTTAACACACACACCAGCTAATAGTAGCACACCACTGCCGTCAAAGTGCATCATTCCTGACCAACAACATATCATTTGCAATGCACACACACACTTATCTCTAAGCACTGATATGAAATTGTTCAAATCAGGTGGTTTTCTGGTGTGCATTTTCTATTTCGGATACCCCACAGAAAGAAATCTGATAGGGTCATGCCTGTACGCATTGGTGGCTGCTCAACATTTCTGTGGTGTCCAAAAACACAGCCTGAAAAAGCATTTTCAAGTTATTCTTGTGAATGCAGTCCAAAGTGTGGAGGTGCACCATTCTGCACATTGTCCACATCATCTCAGTTTGCAACAAGGAGATGAACAAAAGTTTGTAGTGCGTGCAGAGACCTTGCCGCATTCATTGTTCCACGAAGAATGTTCTCGAGGAATTATCCCCCTGGCAGATGAGATACAGAAAAGCTTAATATGATATTAGTAAACTACAGGAGTGTCTGACAAAGGATCCCAGAATTAGTATCACTTTTCAAAGGTTATAATACCCAGATAGTATGAGGAACAGAAAGTTGGTTGAAACTGGAAGTGAATAGTAATGAGATACTGGGTTCAGATTGAAATATTTATCATAAGGATTGGGTAGTCGCCAATTGTGGGGTGTATTTATTGCAGTAAAGAATTTGATATCTGGCAAGGTTATCATGGTTTCTGAATGTAATTTAAGCATCGAAGGTTGGTCAAAAATGGTAATTGGATACTTTTATAGACTGCCTGGGTCAGGAGCTATAGTGATACAGCATTTCAGAGGAAACCTGCAAATTATCATTAATAATTTTCCTGATGAAGCTGTTGTAATAGGAGGTGACTTCAATTTCACAGGTATAGATTGGGAGAGTCATGTCGCCAAAACTGGTGGCAGAGACAGAGAGTTGTGTGACAGTATTCTGAATGTGTTGTCCGAAAATTACTTTGAGCAGATAACTCGAAAACCAACTTGTGAAAGTAACATCTTAAACCTCCTAGCAACAAACGGACTTGAACTTATCGAACAGTAAGTTTAGAGGAAGGTATCAGTGATCATTAGGCAGCTGTGACTATGGATTTATCAGGGAATGGTAAGAAACCTACAATAATGGTGTGGATTGAAGCAGTGAATGAAAATTTGTGCCAGTGCCAGGATTCAAATCTGAGTCTCCTGCTTCCTAGGCAGAAGCACTATCCTTTGCACTACATTGGCACTCCAGTTACCGTAGCTGTAAAGACTACCCTAGCATGTCTCCCTCCCCAATACAAACTCCAATTCACAATCAGACCATTGCTCTTCACCTTCTAAACTCGCTTCAGTATTGACTCGGGTTCAAATCCGGGCACTGACACAAATTTTAATTCATTGCATCAGCCTACGTCATCATCATTATAGATGAAGGTGAGACTCAATATGTCTCAGGAACATCGCCGATATATGATTAATGTTAAGAAAGATAGGAAACTATTTTTACTCACCAAGAGTGACAGCATACAAATTGCAAAGCAGGTAGCATTAAATATTCAGTGCTGAGAATGAAACACCGAAAGCCTTATGCATTATACAAGTATGTTCTGAATGAAGTCTTAAGAGATGAGAAAGACCCACTGAGGTTTAATAGCTGTGTTAGAAAACTGCTACATAAACAAAGAGGACTTTACCACAGATTCAAGAGAAGTCAAAACCTAGCTGACAAACAAAGCTGAACGAAGCAAAAAATGAGTGTAAAGAGAGCAATGAAAGAAGGAGTTAGTGACTTTGAAAGTAAAAGTTTGTCAACCGATCTGAGTAAACACACTAAGAGGTTTTGGTCTTACCGATTTTATGTAAGTGGTTCAAAATCCTCTGTTCATTCACTCAGTGACCATGCTGGCACCGAAACAGGAGATAACAGAGAGAAGACCGAAATATTGAATTTGGTCTTCTGAAATTGTTTCACCGTAGAAGATCGTAACACAGTCCCGCCTTTCAATTATCGTACAGATGTCAAAATGCAGATATGGAGGTAACCGATCATGGAATAGAAAAACCACTAAAAATCACTCAGCTGTGGAGAGACTTCAGGACCAGATGAGATGTCTGAGAGATTCTACAAATATTATGCAAAAAAACTTGCTCCACTTCTAGCAACAGTTTATCGTAGATCACTAGAGCAGTGTGGGATACCCATCAACTGGAAAAAAGCACAGTCAATTCCATTTTCAAAAAGGGTCGTAGGAAAGCTGCAAATAATTATAGCCCTATATCATTAATGGCATTCTGTTGTACACTTTCGGAACATGTTTTATGCTCAAGAATTATGATGCTTTTGGGGAATGAAAATCCCCTCTCTAAAAATGAGCATGGATTCTACAAATAGAGATCTCATGAAACTCAGCTCACTCTGTTCTTCCATAAGATCCATAGGGATATAGAGAACACATCAACTTCAAGAGGGTGTTTGACACCGTCCCACACTGCCATTTAGTGAAAAAAAATTAAAAGCTTATTGAATATCGGATGAGATTTGTGACTGGAATCAAGATTCATTGCAGACAGAACTCAATATATCACTCTTTTAATGGAATAGAATCCACAGATGTAAAGGTTATTTCCGGAGTACCCCAAGGAAGTGTGATAGTACCATTACTGATTACAGTATATATAAATGATTTAGTAGAAAGTGTTTGAAGCGCTTTTAGACTGCTCTCGAATGATGTCGTTGTCTATTAGAGTTGTCTATTAGAAAGTAGCAGCACCAGAAGAGAATATAAATTTGCAGATTAACCTGCAGAGGATTGATGAAAGATGCAGGCTCTGTCAGTTGACCCTGAATGTAAATAAATACAACATACGAATAAATAGGAAAAGAAATCGACAACTACACTACTGATGATGAATTACTGGAAATGTGTCTATCATAAAACATGTAGGAGTAACTATCCAGAGTAACCTTAAGTGGATTGACCACATAAAACAAATGGTAGGAAAAGCAGATTCCAGGCTGGGTTTCATCAATGTGGGACCTTTACCAGGTAGGACTGATAGAAGAGAGAGAGAAGTTCCAGTGAAGAGCGGCATGTTTTGTCACAGGATCATTTAGTCAGACTGAGAGCATTACAGAGATGCTCAACACACTCCATTGGCAGATGTTACAAGAGAGGCATTGTGCATCAAGGAGAGGTTTACTACCAAAATTTCGAGAGAGCACTGGGAAGTCGGACAACAATTACTTCCCTCCACATACAGCTCGCGGAAAGACCACGACGAGAAAATTTGTGAAATTAGAGCTAATACAGAGGCTTACCGGTAATCATTCGTCCCATGTGTCATTCGTGAGTGGAACAAAGTAGAGAACTTCAATTAGTCATACCAGAAGCACCCTCTGCCACTGTTAGATGGATTGTGGAGTGTGATGTATATGTAAATGTACACTCTTTGACATAAAATTCGACCGGCGGCCGGCCGCTTCAGAGGCTAAGTCCGCGCCGATCGCGACATGGGACAAAAAAACTGGCCAGCTCGCTAATTCTCTAAGTCCGGTTATCTGCACAATCTGGCAACACTGTAGACTGCGACACTTCCTGGAGGAAAACTTGTCTCATGATAGAGAAACTCTAGGCTGGTTACGCCTGTGGTCTAGCGGTAGCGTGCGTTGTTTCTGTTCATAATGTCAGTGGATCGAGAGCAGCTGGCATAAAATATTTTTATAGCCTCTTCTGTCTGAATGCTGAAGACGTGAATGTAATGGTAGCGCAGATTCAATCTATTTCGCTTTGTGACACACCGATATCAAAATTTTATCCAGTAACGATTTTGCGGCAGATTTCCTGCAGACTGACCTCCTCTGGACGCCGTATGCGGCAAAGCTCCGGGATCCATTTGCTGGCTACTGGCAGCGGCTGTGGCGACAGCAGCGGCGCTGCACTCCCCCGTTCTTTATCGAAAGCGCCTGCTACCGCTCATCGCTTTTGATGATTTAAAACGCTTTATTATTAAATGTTGCTCCACAGAAAATTTCTACAATTTCCATTCACGCTCAAAAGCAACGGAGACGCCCTGATTAGTAGGCGGGTATTATATTACATTAATCGGCAAGAGCTGAGTATGGCCCGAAATTAATTTTATAGACTGGGACGAAATTAAACCACCTTACTACATTCGATGAATTTATAAATGCTTCATACCTCGTTTCTTTTCCTTTCAAACTCAATTATTTGTGCAACTTTTGGTCAATGTTTGGATGTTTTCGTCAAGCCAGAGTGAGCGTCTGTGGTGTAAAGTGTATTACAGTTCTTGTTTCATTCCTTATGGTAAGTCTATGCGATAAACTGTGTGAATACCTTGCAATGCATGCTCTGTAGCAGTGCAGGAACACTGCACATTTGGAGTTCCATGTATGGGTTCATGAAGTATTTATTGTTGATCGGAAGTGATAGTTAAGGTCATCAGATTTAAACCAGAAAAATTTGTCGTTTTGAAGGTTTCAGAGAACGGAAAGGAATTGCTAACGCCGGTGTTAGAAAACGTCTACAGTTAAATGCTATTGCAAAAATTTAGAAGAAGGGAACTACATTAATGAACATGTGCACTTCATAAACAACCTTCTGACATGTTAGACCTATATGACGAACAAAGCTCAAATTTATATCGTTGACAGTCGGTTTGAATCTTTTCAGGGTCTATTTTACAGTGAAGCACCTTGGAATTTGCAAAGCAGAAATCCATGATATTATCTTAATTTACTAAGTCGAAATCTGACGAAGATTGATGTTTAAAGGCATTCTTCAGATTTCGCATAAGAAATTTTTACTAGCAGTTTGCAACTCCATTAATTAAAATGGAAAATAAAAGGTTGTAGTCAGCGGCTTCTACCGTGATTCGAACTGCTATGTCTTATAATACAAGCACTGCAACGCACAAGGGAACCTCTGAGCTAACGACACACTGGCGGCCAGAGGTGGAATATAGTCACTGCGATGTTGCCTGAGCCTCAAAACGCAACCTTAAACACACGAACAGAGGAGGTGGAGATTACTGTTTTAACGTCCCGTCGACAACGATGTCATTAGAGACGGAGCACAAGCTCGGATTAGGGAAGGATGGGGAAGGAAATCGGCCGTGCCCTTCCTAAGGAACCATCCCGGCATTTGCCTGAAGCGATTTAGGGAAAACATTGAAAACCTAAATCAGGATGGCCGGGCGCGGGATTGCACCGTCGTCCTCCCGAATGCACACACAAACAGGTGTACTTATGTGAAGAACGCCGTTCTTGGAGTCCAGAAATTAAATATACTTTATAATTGTGTCATCTTGCAGTGGATTATATCGTACGAGTCTTCGATGTGGAAAACGAATGTCAAGTGAATTTAGCGAGGTAACGCCGACCTACACCCGGAAGTAAATGCACTATCAGAGTGTTGACAAATACTTGCTACGACGCTGCCATTTCTAGGCTCTCTGACGAGGCAGCTCTTCAGCGAAATGCTTGCCGTGATTCTCCGATACGGTTCTTCAGAGTGGAGACGCGCGCGCACGTTTGGTTTTTATGCGGCGTTCTCCCCTGATGGTTTCTGACGTCGCCTTGTGGGCTATGTATACATATGAGACATTCAATTATCATTAATCCAGAATGATACAAGTTGCAGCATCCGGCGTGGAAAAAGGCTGTTGACGCCGACATTATATCATTTCAACGTAGGGAAAGCAAAACGGATCATTCAATGTTTCTCATTCAACATAAAGCATGTGAGATAATTTTCCGTAACGTTCATAATCATCTAAAAATACAAACGAAGTAAAAATACACCGGAAGCTTATTCGAATTGAATATAACGCTTTGCACCTCGATGTCGAATTTGTCCACTTGCAATCTTTTGCAGCATACACATAGAATGTCATGATTACCACGAGAATGAAGAAATATGTTGGTAAGGATGGAAGCAAGAAGAGACGCAGTCAACAAATATTCTATTCCTCATGGCATTCATTTCATTTGACACGTAAGAAGAGGTAAAGCGGGAATTTACTTTCGTTAACACGAAAGATATGCCGCACATGTTGATAACGAGGAAGTCTGCGTCTTCATACGTTTCCTCCTTGAAATCTGTATGCTCTATTATATACTAAGTAGCCCGATCATTGTTTCAGTAATGTTACCCTCTTGTTTGACCCCGTAACGATGAACAGATTCCAAATGCATGTCTCCCTTCCTGGGTTGTTTTTTGTGTTTTATTGCTTGGAATTCCTGAAGCAGACCACTGTGCCTTCCCCCCTCGTGGGTTAGGTCTCAAAACTAAACCGCTTTGTATCCAATGGCATAATTTATTCAGACAGCATCAGCATAAGACTATCAAACAAAGCCTTCCATTTACAGTTGCAGCACTCTAACCAGCACTGACCAAAGTGTAATCCACGGTCATGGTCCTAAATTACCAGCTGTCTGCTACTGTGGCAAAGTCCGTACTACACTGTCGATTCCGCAGCACCATTTTATCTGGTAACACTGTGTAGTTGCACAGTTGTGCTACCAGGTCTGTCCTCACACTGTCAACTTTATGTATCTCACTTCTCCTGTAGCGTAGATCACGAGGAGCCGAAGTAAATGAGTGTATTCTGCATGACGTAACATTCAGTATTCCCTTCTTTCATAGCCACTCTTCATGTGCATCGATACCAAATAGGAATGCGAAAACTCTTGCGAGTGAGAGAATGACAATAACAATCGTAACAAGAACAAGCAAATAATGAATGATGTTTATTCCAACGCAGAACGAGAATGGCTTTAAATATAAAAATCTGTGTCTATATCTATATCCATATCTATTGATCTTTGAGTTGGCACAATGCAAATATATTCTTAGCATTTAGTTACTGAATTTAGTTCTGGATGTTTGCAGAGAAAAGGAAAAGTCGGTACTTCTCGCTAGTGTAATATAATGTGAACCAGCAACTACCCTTTCCTTAGAACACGACTCAAGCAGGTCCTCAAGTAGGTAGCAAGGCACTGCTGCATTCTGTTCCCTGACATTGCTCTGATGACGGTTAATGCAGATAGTTCCGATTATGAAATACAAAACGTATTGCAGGTTAGTTCCTAGGATAGTAACATTAAATTTGCGTTGTAGACGGCACATGAACGTGACGACTATCCATATTACTCATCAATATAAAAAGACAATATTTTGGGAATTTAGCAGGATTACTCAAAATGAATTCTGAAATTGGGTGACTGACTGCACAGGTGCTAAACGTCGTCAAGAGTATACGATGTCCTAATCGCATTAGGAATATGAAGATCGTCTTCGACAGCTCGCAACTTTCACATTGCTATCTCCACCCTACTCCAGACAGCCCTCGGTAGAGTTGCACTACGTTGCCGATGTTATGGAAGGCCTTCAAAACGACAACAGACCACATATTGAAAAATACAAGCGAATTCTCTTGCAGCGTAAGCTTATTGTAACTAATCTAAAAATTATTGGAGAGGAACATTGTCCTATTCAAAAAAAGTAAAATGTTACACACTGTTGAGGTCAAACTGACATTATCTATGTCCTGTCTTGTTTCCTACTCATCTATAATATCAAGTGTACTATGAAAATGATTATATATAATGGATGATAGGGTAATGCATTGATACCAGATGGTGGGGGCCGGCCCATGTGGCCGTGCGGTTCTAGGCGCTTCAGTCTGGAACCGCGTGACCGCTACGGTCGCAGCTTCGAATCCTGCCTCGGGCATGGATGTGAGTGATGTCCTTAGGTTAGTTAGGTTTAAGTAGTTCTAAGTTCTAGGGGACTGATGACCTTAGAAGTTAAGTCCCATAGTGCTCAGAGCCATTTGAACCATTTGAACTATTTAACACAACATGACATTAAAAATTAAAGTTATTCACGAGCAGCTAGTTGAGAATATGTATGAACATTAAATGACACGACGAACTGAAATAATATGACGAAGAGTTCAGCGCTCACTGGGAATAGAGCCCCACACATATCGTTGTTGACTACACACAAAGAGACGTCAGCTACCGAATTTTTCTCCACCAGCTGCTCAGAATAGCATCTTGAACTTACAGTCATCTCGCAAATAGTTCTGTGTCTCACTGGGAGTTAAAAACGTCAGATATCGTTAGTGTTGACAACGAATGAAAATACATTAAAAATCAAAATTATTATCCACCAGCAGATAGGTGTTCTCATGATAGAGCTTGATCATACATAATTAAATCTTTAGTGCCGGGCCAGGATTCGATCCCATTCACGTGTAATATGTGAAGGTGTTGAGGAATCTGCAGTTTTGAACAAACAACAAATTGTAGCCGAGCTGTATTGCCACGAAGGGATCAAATTCCGCGTTAAGGGCGGTCTGAGTTGCATACCCAGTTTAGAACCAATTTTATCGACATACAGAAGCTCAAATAAAAGATGGAATAAGTGTCCTGTGACCATACATAGCGTTTGTGTCGTCACTTGAAATAAATAACTAGTATAAGAAAGGTTACTGGTGATAGAGTTTCTACATGTCGCCACTCCAGACTTTATTGTGGTTCAACCTACCGTCTACTTGGTAAAGAAGGAATATCATCTTTAATGTGAATTTTCAGACCACGCAGCCATTATATCTCCTTCACTTGGTGTAGCCAGGAGAGAATGGAATCTGTCTCTCCCTATCTAAAATCATTGACGGAAGTGGGAATCGAACCCAGACCATAGGTATAACGACCTACCATCCGTCCAACGGACCACGAAACCCTCTTCTCTGCGAGTCATTTTTCTATCGTAACGCAGTTGCGCCACACTGGTTGAGAATTCTGACACACAGGCTCCCTGTAGTAATTTGCAGCATGTTCAGTAAATTCATTTACTTGGTTGACCGAATCACCATGAACTAGCTGCCTCGGCTACCCAGTGCATGCATTCGACTATTTTGTAATCACAGAAATAAAATCACGTAACTGCCACCTACACACAACTGCCAACAGTGTAGGATGCAGAAGTTTAAGTAGGAAGTGTTCCTTTCCACTTGAGCTATTCTATTGCGCTATCTGTTATTAGAAAACGTCGTTCAGTCCAAAAGAAAAGCTGTAACTGTTTGTCTCTCAGAAGTCAAGACCTGGCCATATGCATAATCTCACAGTGCTGTGGAATCCAAAAGTTCTGGAGGAATAGTTGCCGAGCTCTGGAGCTGCTGTAGCTACGTGTCAGCTTGTAGCATAGATAAGATGTCGCAAGTTCGAATACATTCAGTGCTACATTTTTTAAAACGCAATTCTGCTCTCTGCTGAAGGTATCAATCTAATGGAACTTTGAACATAATTCCCTTCACTTCTCAACCCAAAGTAGTCGCATGTGGAGAAAGGGCTAACTAATGTGACATTTTGTTCTATTTAGTTTTAATAGACAACAGGCAGCAGATGCATCTCGAAGATGTGCAGGGAGAGCGCATCGTGCCATAATATGTCAGAAAAGTATTTTCTACATTAGCCGTCGTGTGGTAGTGATATTTTATTCTTCTTCAAACTTTGTTTGACAGCTTTAACTCAGAACAAGTTTTCTACATGCATGTAATCAATAAACTGCATGTGCATTGTCAGACTGTCATAGGTAACATCAGAGAATTCGCATATATCGTTGATGATTAATTTCTCTCTCACATTTACTATTTTTTTAACAACACTAAAGGAAACCTTACGAAAATTGTGCACTGTATTATAAGAAATGAAATAAAACTAACCATGATAACCTTACGACGAAAGTATCTGTACACAAGCATGCCTCTATCGACACGAATTAGTAAAATACTACTCACTTAGATTTTGATTGGGTCTGTGTTTAATTGGTATGCCGTGTTATACTCAAGAGGTATGCAAATGTGGCATTTCATAAATATAGTTACGTATTCCTAGAAACCCAAAATTCGCTTGTCAGCAGCGGAAAGAGGCCTTACCTGTTGTGCAGCATTGTAAGTTTTTCAACATTGCACTATGAGCTGAAAGCATTTTCTTGCGATTTCCTTATTGATGTTTGATCTGACTGCTTGTAGCTCTTTCACAGAAGGGATAAAAACGTTACAGTCAGTGAGACTGGAACTGCGAACCGTAACAGACGCTTTTTCACAGGTCAGCACGTTACCACAGAGCTGGCGAGGAGGTATGGGTCTTAGCTTCCTATTACGAGGGCAATAGTAACTACAACTCGTAAACCGCTATTTGAAGGTCGAGATTAGTTGCGGTTTCCACCTGCAACGACTTTCCTGGGCTGAAAACCGTAAATTTTCAATCTTTTGTTACCCTTCAAGCGTTAATAACTCAGATTATTCAATGGAAATGACAGGTAAAATCAAGTGAACTTTGAGGCTTAATTCCGTGCACACCAGGAAGTAACTCGTCGATCACGGAGTTGCCAAACATACGTTGCCTTGTTGCCAAATCTCAGTTACAGTACCAGCAGGAAGAAGACGAACCGATGTGATCCTACAGCGGTCTGGGAAGTGACCATAGCTGGTGTCTCCAAGTCGCGGCTGCTACGGCCTGGAATACGTAATGCCTCTGATTCGCTTTCTGTAACTAGGTTTAGGGACTGGAGCGTAGTTACTAATAATACTCAGAACTGACTGCAAACTGAGCATCATAAATCAGTAACTCTCATTGTTGTTTTTATATTTCTTTCGTAAGTGTACTCAAAACTAAGAAAGTCATTCACAGGCGATTTCGTGCCTCGCCGATAGTCGAGCACAACATACAAATAAAAATAAAAAAGAATGTGTGTGTGTGTGTGTGTGTGTGTGTGTGTGAGAGAGAGAGAGAGAGAGAGAGAGAGAGAGAGAGAGAGAGAGAGAGAGATAAAAAGCAATGAGAGAGAGTGTAAAAAATTGTTGTAAAGAAATTGAATCATGGTATTTAAAGAAATCTTTCATTAAAATGACACGTTCCACATCATTACGAAATGTCGTATTCATGATCTATGGAACAAGAGTTAATCTAATGTAATCTAATCTAATCTAATCACATCATATTGATGATTAGCCATGAAGAGTCATGAATTACCGAAATTTTGGCCAATACCAGTAACCAAATCTAAACTTGAAAATAAAAGACGACAATTTTTGTAATAAACCGTGACTCCTATCAAGACCCTTTCGTCCCTGTTATCTAACCACGAAAGATGTCTGATATACCTCCATTCTGAAGTAACAAAGTGTGCATGCATTTAAAGATGAAGTGCATGATGTGAAGTTCTGTGACGGAGATACGAACCCAACACGTAATCCGATTGTTAACTAAGAAAAATCAAATGTTATGTATCGGTTTTTCTTACGAGCCGCTAGGTGTCTGAATCTAAAATAAGGATACAAACTTTTGTGCCTAAGCGACAATCGAACTGCACACCTACCGTGCATCCACGAATATAGCTTAAGTATCAGTTGCTTACTCATGAACAGTAAGATGTGTGCGTGTTTGACCAGAAATAACGACACCTGTTGCGATTGTTGGAAACACATGAACAGACATTGAAATTGCGCGTTAATTTTCACTAGCAGGTGGGTGTGCACTTGATAAAGCTAGAAATGAAATTATGAATATTTTTGTACTGGATTAGGTTTCAGACCCACATACTTACCTTTGGAGGAGACCTAGAGAAGATTGCAGTCTTGGGAAAAGGAACGAAATGACTGAACTATACTGTTCCGAGAGATTCAGATCCTCGAAAGAGGAAATACGAATTCGAATCACAGTCCAACACCAAATTTTTCAACGTCTCTAGTTCAATCAAGTACAAGTAAAATAAGAGCCCTGTCCCATTAAATGGCTATCGGTTCATCAAATAAAATAAAATTTTCTAATGTAAGTAAGCTTACTGGCGACTGTATTTCTGTTTACCATGACTTCCGCTGTGTCATTTCCCAACGTAAACCGGCTCTGCCCAGTTGGTAATGAAGGAACGTGATGTTTAATGCGGATTCTGGATTATAACGTCTTTCTCTTGAGGTTACCAGAGGTAAAATAAATCTGTTTGTGCCTCTTAAAAGTAAATGCCTGAACCCACGCATTGCACCTGTGATAGCTCGTTCCACCATACCATTGTGGCCACATTACCCAGCCCCAAGAGTGTGCTGTAACGGATGATGTGCTTAGCTTACAAAATTAGTCACGGTGGAAAAAATGCGAGTCTATTAAATGGTCAAGTAGAAGCAAGCTTCTGACACAGAGATTATGCTATTCTGATGTCAGCAGGATGTAAAGACTCTTCTAGGCATCATAGGCTGGATGTGAAGCCATTTTGATTTTTCACAAATTCAGCAAATTTCTTAGTTCGAGAAAATCCACTGTGAAGTGTGAAGTTGCCGGATAATTCGATTATTACTGTTATTATTAATATAATTTTATTCATACCGCTGCTGTAACACAAGTGCTTGAACATCATTTAATGCCTTTTGGTCACTATAGATGTAGTTTCCCAAGAACAGATTCTTTCCCTGTCTACGGAATCCTTTTCATGTTAATATCAAACACCAGCAATTACTCGTAGATTACTTTAAAACTAAAGTAATTGACGAAGACGTTACTTGGTAACAAAAACGCACTGCCTTTCTTCATTTACTTTCGCCTAGAAATGGCTATCGAGTACTGACAAACCAAAAGGCAAGAGATCTTACTGCCTTCCGATATACGTTGCTGTTAGTTCTTCCACATGATTTGGTCGACATGACCTGTTTCAAGTTGTGTACGACAGACAGTGTTTTAGAAAATCTATTTTTTCCCTTTGAAATAAACAGAAGTATTTTCATTCTAAGCTCTCCAAGTACAAAATTTTCGCAATATTAGTTCAAATTTAATATTCGCTTCTATAATGTAGGAAAGTATTTCACAGTCGCAAAACTCGCATCCGAAACGTTGACCTTACACTTAGTCGCTGACCATAAATTCTAGCTCAGAGTGACACCAGTTTAAATAACCTAATGTAGCGAAGACTGTTTGCCAGTGCTCTTTCTCACCGGAAAATACGCAATTCACTCATTTGGCTCCATAAGTACACTGTAACAGTAATTTCTGTGTGAAATTTGTCAGTAAGCTTTTGCCTTCCAACCGGCAAATTACGGCAGAGTACGGCCGGTAAACAATTCACAAACCACGATTTAGTGCCAATAAGACGATTTCTTTAAACATTGTCGAAGCTGAGGGAATTTAGTTTCTGCTTAAATCGTCTTAAGCAGCAACGTTCACAGATATCTCAAATAGGAAAAAGCTGAATATCCAGGCACGAAGGTTGTAAAACAAACTTCCCACAGTTTGTGTCAGGTTGATCTTTTCGTCTGATAACACTGCTTAAGTATTTTGTCTAAGAGGTATCACAAGTAGTATCCCTGTAGCTGTGGGAATCATTGGTTGAAAACGAGTTTAACACCAATGGGTACAGTGCTGCTAAATTTTCACAATTATTATCAACCTAAGTCTGAGTTCATCCACAAACTGAGGCGTATTTATAATATTGGAGCTAGACTGTGTATCCTTGTCTTTCTTGAGTGGTCATTGGAAGGCGTTTACACACACGTATACAATACTATGAATACATCGAACGCTATGGTTAATGTTGCTCTCATAAACTACTTTTTTTTTAAATTCTTCTGGGTCTTCAGCGTGCAATATGTGTTGTAGATACAGTCTCAGACCAAAAAATTGACCGCCGAGTCGTTCACGTAAGGTGGACAATACAGTTGTGCTCCTCTCAGAATTCTATGTCGGGCAATATGCTCGATCTAGCAACATGTAGACTGCGGCACTTCCCAGAGGAAGTCTTGACTCCAGACTTAGTACATTACTCTTGACTACGACCGTAGTCTTGAGGTAAAACGCGAAACCAGCTAATATGATATTGTAGATTCGCTTGAATTACACTCATAGCTTCAGCACCGAGAGGAAAGGGGCGATAAAAATTTTGTCGATATGTGCTTTCGGTCGCCAGACGTCATATTAGCTGGTCTCGCGTTTTACCTGAAGACTACGCTCGTGTTCCAGCAGCGGTATGAATAAAATGATAGTAATAATAACAGTAATAATCGAATTATCCGGCAACTTCACACTTCACAGTGGATTTTCTCGAACTAAGAAATTTGCTGAATTTGTGAAAAATCAAAATGGCTTCACATCCAGCCTATGATGCCTAGAAGAGTCTTTACGTCCTGCTGACATCAGAATAGCATAATCTCTGCGTCAGAAGCTTGCTTCTACTTGACCATTTAATAGACTCGCATTTTTTCCACTGTGACTAATTTTGTAAGCTAAGCACATCATCCGTTACAGCACACTCTTGGGGCTGGGTAATGTGGCCACAATGGTATGGTGGAACGAGCTATCACAGGTGCAATGCGTGGGTTCAGGCATTTACTTTTAAGAGGCACAAACAGATTTATTTTACCTCTGGTAACCTCAAGAGAAAGACGTTATAATCCAGAATCCGCATTAAACATCACGTTCCTTCATTACCAACTGGGCAGAGCCGGTTTACGTTGGGAAATGACACAGCGGAAGTCATGGTAAACAGAAATACAGTCGCCAGTAAGCTTACTTACATTAGAAAATTTTATTTTATTTGATGAACCGATAGCCATTTAATGGGACAGGGCTCTTATTTTACTTGTACTTGATTGAACTAGAGACGTTGAAAAATTTGGTGTTGGACTGTGATTCGAATTCGTATTTCCTCTTTCGAGGATCTGAATCTCTCGGAACAGTATAGTTCAGTCATTTCGTTCCTTTTCCCAAGACTGCAATCTTCTCTAGGTCTCCTCCAAAGGTAAGTATGTGGGTCTGAAACCTAATCCAGTACAAAAATATTCATAATTTCATTTCTAGCTTTATCAAGTGCACACCCACCTGCTAGTGAAAATTAACGCGCAATTTCAATGTCTGTTCATGTGTTTCCAACAATCGCAACAGGTGTCGTTATTTCTGGTCAAACACGCACACATCTTACTGTTCATGAGTAAGCAACTGATACTTAAGCTATATTCGTGGATGCACGGTAGGTGTGCAGTTCGATTGTCGCTTAGGCACAAAAGTTTGTATCCTTATTTTAGATTCAGACACCTAGCGGCTCGTAAGAAAAACCGATACATAACATTTGATTTTTCTTAGTTAACAATCGGATTACGTGTTGGGTTCGTATCTCCGTCACAGAACTTCACATCATGCACTTCATCTTTAAATGCATGCACACTTTGTTACTTCAGAATGGAGGTATATCAGACATCTTTCGTGGTTAGATAACAGGGACGAAAGGGTCTTGATAGGAGTCACGGTTTATTACAAAAATTGTCGTCTTTTATTTTCAAGTTTAGATTTGGTTACTGGTATTGGCCAAAATTTCGGTAATTCATGACTCTTCATGGCTAATCATCAATATGATGTGATTAGATTAGATTAGATTACATTAGATTAACTCTTGTTCCATAGATCATGAATACGACATTTCGTAATGATGTGGAACGTGTCATTTTAATGAAAGATTTCTTTAAATACCATGATTCAATTTCTTTACAACAATTTTTTACACTCTCTCTCATTGCTTTTTATCTCTCTCTCTCTCTCTCTCTCTCTCTCTCTCTCTCTCTCTCTCTCTCTCACACACACACACACACACACACACACACACATTCTTTTTTATTTTTATTTGTATGTTGTGCTCGACTATCGGCGAGGCACGAAATCGCCTGTGAATGACTTTCTTAGTTTTGAGTACACTTACGAAAGAAATATAAAAACAACAATGAGAGTTACTGATTTATGATGCTCAGTTTGCAGTCAGTTCTGAGTATTATTAGTAACTACGCTCCAGTCCCTAAACCTAGTTACAGAAAGCGAATCAGAGGCATTACGTATTCCAGGCCGTAGCAGCCGCGACTTGGAGACACCAGCTATGGTCACTTCCCAGACCGCTGTAGGATCACATCGGTTCGTCTTCTTCCTGCTGGTACTGTAACTGAGATTTGGCAACAAGGCAACGTATGTTTGGCAACTCCGTGATCGACGAGTTACTTCCTGGTGTGCACGGAATTAAGCCTCAAAGTTCACTTGATTTTACCTGTCATTTCCATTGAATAATCTGAGTTATTAACGCTTGAAGGGTAACAAAAGATTGAAAATTTACGGTTTTCAGCCCAGGAAAGTCGTTGCAGGTGGAAACCGCAACTAATCTCGACCTTCAAATAGCGGTTTACGAGTTGTAGTTACTATTGCCCTCGTAATAGGAAGCTAAGACCCATACCTCCTCGCCAGCTCTGTGGTAACGTGCTGACCTGTGAAAAAGCGTCTGTTACGGTTCGCAGTTCCAGTCTCACTGACTGTAACGTTTTTATCCCTTCTGTGAAAGAGCTACAAGCAGTCAGATCAAACATCAATAAGGAAATCGCAAGAAAATGCTTTCAGCTCATAGTGCAATGTTGAAAAACTTACAATGCTGCACAACAGGTAAGGCCTCTTTCCGCTGCTGACAAGCGAATTTTGGGTTTCTAGGAATACGTAACTATATTTATGAAATGCCACATTTGCATACCTCTTGAGTATAACACGGCATACCAATTAAACACAGACCCAATCAAAATCTAAGTGAGTAGTATTTTACTAATTCGTGTCGATAGAGGCATGCTTGTGTACAGATACTTTCGTCGTAAGGTTATCATGGTTAGTTTTATTTCATTTCTTATAATACAGTGCACAATTTTCGTAAGGTTTCCTTTAGTGTTGTTAAAAAAATAGTAAATGTGAGAGAGAAATTAATCATCAACGATATATGCGAATTCTCTGATGTTACCTATGACAGTCTGACAATGCACATGCAGTTTATTGATTACATGCATGTAGAAAACTTGTTCTGAGTTAAAGCTGTCAAACAAAGTTTGAAGAAGAATAAAATATCACTACCACACGACGGCTAATGTAGAAAATACTTTTCTGACATATTATGGCACGATGCGCTCTCCCTGCACATCTTCGAGATGCATCTGCTGCCTGTTGTCTATTAAAACTGAATAGAACAAAATGTCACAGTAGTTAGCCCTTTCTCCACATGCGACTACTTTGGGTTGAGAAGTGAAGGGAATTATGTTCAAAGTTCCATTAGATTGATACCTTCAGCAGAGAGCAGAATTGCGTTTTAAAAAATGTAGCACTGAATGTATTCGAACTTGCGACATCTTATCTATGCTACAAGCTGACACGTAGCTACAGCAGCTCCAGAGCTCGGCAACTATTCCTCCAGAACTTTTGGATTCCACAGCACTGTGAGATTATGCATATGGCCAGGTCTTGACTTCTGAGAGACAAACAGTTACAGCTTTTCTTTTGGACTGAACGACGTTTTCTAGCAACAGATAGCGCAATAGAATAGCTCAAGTGGAAAGGAACACTTCCTATTTAAACTTCTGCATCCTACACTGTTGGCAGTTGTGTGTAGGTGGCAGTTACGTGATTTTATTTCTGTGATTACAAAATAGTCGAATGCATGCACTGGGTAGCCGAGGCAGCTAGTTCATGGTGATTCGGTCAACCAAGTAAATGAATTTACTGAACATGCTGCAAATTACTACAGGGAGCCTGTGTGTCAGAATTCTCAACCAGTGTGGCGCAACTGCGTTACGATAGAAAAATGACTCGCAGAGAAGAGGGTTTCGTGGTCCGTTGGACGGATGGTAGGTCGTTATACCTATGGTCTGGGTTCGATTCCCACTTCCGTCAATGATTTTAGATAGGGAGAGACAGATTCCATTCTCTCCTGGCTACACCAAGTGAAGGAGATATAATGGCTGCGTGGTCTGAAAATTCACATTAAAGATGATATTCCTTCTTTACCAAGTAGACGGTAGGTTGAACCACAATAAAGTCTGGAGTGGCGACATGTAGAAACTCTATCACCAGTAACCTTTCTTATACTAGTTATTTATTTCAAGTGACGACACAAACGCTATGTATGGTCACAGGACACTTATTCCATCTTTTATTTGAGCTTCTGTATGTCGATAAAATTGGTTCTAAACTGGGTATGCAACTCAGACCGCCCTTAACGCGGAATTTGATCCCTTCGTGGCAATACAGCTCGGCTACAATTTGTTGTTTGTTCAAAACTGCAGATTCCTCAACACCTTCACATATTACACGTGAATGGGATCGAATCCTGGCCCGGCACTAAAGATTTAATTATGTATGATCAAGCTCTATCATGAGAACACCTATCTGCTGGTGGATAATAATTTTGATTTTTAATGTATTTTCATTCGTTGTCAACACTAACGATATCTGACGTTTTTAACTCCCAGTGAGACACAGAACTATTTGCGAGATGACTGTAAGTTCAAGATGCTATTCTGAGCAGCTGGTGGAGAAAAATTCGGTAGCTGACGTCTCTTTGTGTGTAGTCAACAACGATATGTGTGGGGCTCTATTCCCAGTGAGCGCTGAACTCTTCGTCATATTATTTCAGTTCGTCGTGTCATTTAATGTTCATACATATTCTCAACTAGCTGCTCGTGAATAACTTTAATTTTTAATGTCATGTTGTGTTAAATAGTTCAAATGGTTCAAATGGCTCTGAGCACTATGGGACTTAACTTCTAAGGTCATCAGTCCCCTAGAACTTAGAACTACTTAAACCTAACTAACCTAAGGACATCACTCACATCCATGCCCGAGGCAGGATTCGAAGCTACGACCGTAGCGGTCACGCGGTTCCAGACTGAAGCGCCTAGAACCGCACGGCCACACCGGCCGGCCCCCACCATCTGGTATCAATGCATTACCCTATCATCCATTATATATAATCATTTTCATAGTACACTTGATATTATAGATGAGTAGGACACAAGACAGGACATAGATAATGTCAGTTTGACCTCAACAGTGTGTAACATTTTACTTTTTTTGAATAGGACAATGTTCCTCTCCAATAATTTTTAGATTAGTTACAATAAGCTTACGCTGCAAGAGAATTCGCTTGTATTTTTCAGTATGTGGTCTGTTGTCGGTTTGAAGGCCTTCCATAACATCGGCAACGTAGTGCAACTCTACCGAGGGCTGTCTGGAGTAGGGTGGAGATAGCAATGTGAAAGTTGCGAGCTGTCGAAGACGATCTTCATATTCCTAATGCGATTAGGACATCGTATACTCTTGACGACGTTTAGCACCTGTGCAGTCAGTCACCCAATTTCAGAATTCATTTTGAGTAATCCTGCTAAATTCCCAAAATATTGTCTTTTTATATTGATGAGTAATATGGATAGTCGTCACGTTCATGTGCCGTCTACAACGCAAATTTAATGTTACTATCCTAGGAACTAACCTGCAATACGTTTTGTATTTCATAATCGGAACTATCTGCATTAACCGTCATCAGAGCAATGTCAGGGAACAGAATGCAGCAGTGCCTTGCTACCTACTTGAGGACCTGCTTGAGTCGTGTTCTAAGGAAAGGGTAGTTGCTGGTTCACATTATATTACACTAGCGAGAAGTACCGACTTTTCCTTTTCTCTGCAAACATCCAGAACTAAATTCAGTAACTAAATGCTAAGAATATATTTGCATTGTGCCAACTCAAAGATCAATAGATATGGATATAGGTATAGACACAGATTTTTATATTTAAAGCCATTCTCGTTCTGCGTTGGAATAAACATCATTCATTATTTGCTTGTTCTTGTTACGATTGTTATTGTCATTCTCTCACTCGCAAGAGTTTTCGCATTCCTATTTGGTATCGATGCACATGAAGAGTGGCTATGAAAGAAGGGAATACTGAATGTTACGTCATGCAGAATACACTCATTTACTTCGGCTCCTCGTGATCTACGCTACAGGAGAAGTGAGATACATAAAGTTGACAGTGTGAGGACAGACCAGGTAGCACAACTGTGCAACTACACAGTGTTACCAGATAAAATGGTGCTGCGGAATCGACAGTGTAGTACGGACTTTGCCACAGTAGCAGACAGCTGGTAATTTAGGACCATGACCGTGGATTACACTTTGGTCAGTGCTGGTTAGAGTGCTGCAACTGTAAATGGAAGGCTTTGTTTGATAGTCTTATGCTGATGCTGTCTGAATAAATTATGCCATTGGATACAAAGCGGTTTAGTTTTGAGACCTAACCCACGAGGGGGGAAGGCACAGTGGTCTGCTTCAGGAATTCCAAGCAATAAAACACAAAAAACAACCCAGGAAGGGAGACATGCATTTGGAATCTGTTCATCGTTACGGGGTCAAACAAGAGGGTAACATTACTGAAACAATGATCGGGCTACTTAGTATATAATAGAGCATACAGATTTCAAGGAGGAAACGTATGAAGACGCAGACTTCCTCGTTATCAACATGTGCGGCATATCTTTCGTGTTAACGAAAGTAAATTCCCGCTTTACCTCTTCTTACGTGTCAAATGAAATGAATGCCATGAGGAATAGAATATTTGTTGACTGCGTCTCTTCTTGCTTCCATCCTTACCAACATATTTCTTCATTCTCGTGGTAATCATGACATTCTATGTGTATGCTGCAAAAGATTGCAAGTGGACAAATTCGACATCGAGGTGCAAAGCGTTATATTCAATTCGAATAAGCTTCCGGTGTATTTTTACTTCGTTTGTATTTTTAGATGATTATGAACGTTACGGAAAATTATCTCACATGCTTTATGTTGAATGAGAAACATTGAATGATCCGTTTTGCTTTCCCTACGTTGAAATGATATAATGTCGGCGTCAACAGCCTTTTTCCACGCCGGATGCTGCAACTTGTATCATTCTGGATTAATGATAATTGAATGTCTCATATGTATACATAGCCCACAAGGCGACGTCAGAAACCATCAGGGGAGAACGCCGCATAAAAACCAAACGTGCGCGCGCGTCTCCACTCTGAAGAACCGTATCGGAGAATCACGGCAAGCATTTCGCTGAAGAGCTGCCTCGTCAGAGAGCCTAGAAATGGCAGCGTCGTAGCAAGTATTTGTCAACACTCTGATAGTGCATTTACTTCCGGGTGTAGGTCGGCGTTACCTCGCTAAATTCACTTGACATTCGTTTTCCACATCGAAGACTCGTACGATATAATCCACTGCAAGATGACACAATTATAAAGTATATTTAATTTCTGGACCCCAAGAACGGCGTTCTTCACATAAGTAACACCTGTTTGTGTGTGCATTCGGGAGGACGACGGTGCAATCCCGCGCCCGGCCATCCTGATTTAGGTTTTCAATGTTTTCCCTAAATCGCTTCAGGCAAATGCCGGGATGGTTCCTTAGGAAGGGCACGGCCGATTTCCTTCCCCATCCTTCCCTAATCCGAGCTTGTGCTCCGTCTCTAATGACATCGTTGTCGACGGGACGTTAAAACAGTAATCTCCACCTCCTCTGTTCGTGTGTTTAAGGTTGCGTTTTGAGGCTCAGGCAACATCGCAGTGACTATATTCCGCCTCTGGCCGCCAGTGTGTCGTTAGCTCAGAGGTTCCCTTGTGCGTTGCAGTGCTTGTATTATAAGACATAGCAGTTCGAATCACGGTAGAAGCCGCTGACTACAACCTTTTATTTTCCATTTTAATTAATGGAGTTGCAAACTGCTAGTAAAAATTTCTTATGCGAAATCTGAAGAATGCCTTTAAACATCAATCTTCGTCAGATTTCGACTTAGTAAATTAAGATAATATCATGGATTTCTGCTTTGCAAATTCCAAGGTGCTTCACTGTAAAATAGACCCTGAAAAGATTCAAACCGACTGTCAACGATATAAATTTGAGCTTTGTTCGTCATATAGGTCTAACATGTCAGAAGGTTGTTTATGAAGTGCACATGTTCATTAATGTAGTTCCCTTCTTCTAAATTTTTGCAATAGCATTTAACTGTAGACGTTTTCTAACACCGGCGTTAGCAATTCCTTTCCGTTCTCTGAAACCTTCAAAACGACAAATTTTTCTGGTTTAAATCTGATGACCTTAACTATCACTTCCGATCAACAATAAATACTTCATGAACCCATACATGGAACTCCAAATGTGCAGTGTTCCTGCACTGCTACAGAGCATGCATTGCAAGGTATTCACACAGTTTATCGCATAGACTTACCATAAGGAATGAAACAAGAACTGTAATACACTTTACACCACAGACGCTCACTCTGGCTTGACGAAAACATCCAAACATTGACCAAAAGTTGCACAAATAATTGAGTTTGAAAGGAAAAGAAACGAGGTATGAAGCATTTATAAATTCATCGAATGTAGTAAGGTGGTTTAATTTCGTCCCAGTCTATAAAATTAATTTCGGGCCATACTCAGCTCTTGCCGATTAATGTAATATAATACCCGCCTACTAATCAGGGCGTCTCCGTTGCTTTTGAGCGTGAATGGAAATTGTAGAAATTTTCTGTGGAGCAACATTTAATAATAAAGCGTTTTAAATCATCAAAAGCGATGAGCGGTAGCAGGCGCTTTCGATAAAGAACGGGGGAGTGCAGCGCCGCTGCTGTCGCCACGGCCGCTGCCAGTAGCCAGCAAATGGATCCCGGAGCTTTGCCGCATACGGCGTCCAGAGGAGGTCAGTCTGCAGGAAATCTGCCGCAAAATCGTTACTGGATAAAATTTTGATATCGGTGTGTCACAAAGCGAAATAGATTGAATCTGCGCTACCATTACATTCACGTCTTCAGCATTCAGACAGAAGAGGCTATAAAAATATTTTATGCCAGCTGCTCTCGATCCACTGACATTATGAACAGAAACAACGCACGCTACCGCTAGACCACAGGCGTAATCAGCCCAGAGTTTCTCTATCATGAGACAAGTTTTCCTCCAGGAAGTGCCGCAGTCTACAGTGTTGCCAGATTGTGCAGATAACCGGACTTAGAGAATTAGCGAGTTGGCCAGTTTTTTTGTCCCATGTCGCGATCGGCGCGGACTTAGCCTCTGAAGCGGCCGGCTGCCGGTCAAGTTTTATGTCAAAGAGTGTACATTTGTGGACCAATAAATCATCATGAATACCACACCACACTATCTACTGCAGCTTCAGGATTGTTCTTGGTAAAAGCCCAATAATGGCTCTCTGTGAAGCCACCTACAAGGAACATGGCTTTGTACTAGTTCATGTTCCATCCATTGTAATTTGGATTCATCAAACCACCTAACATCAGTGTCCCCCACTCACAATGCTTGGATTAAGTTTGGTTACCATGGCCTGTAATTAATCTCCTTCATTATCTGTTGGACCAATCCATATCATAAGCTGGAGTCTCAGTGATGTGGTCTGTGGTACTTCTCAGCACTTTGTGCACAGCAGTGTTACCTTCAGCCTTTTCCGTGATAAGTGTCTTTGTGGGGCCAGCACCCTTTTGGTGAGAAACAGAACACATACACAACAAATTCACAAGCAGTCTCTCTCTCTCTCTCTCTGAAGTGTTCCACCCCGAGATTGGTTTGCAGAAATATTCCATTCTGCCTTCCTCTCTGTTTCTGTGTATGCAGTGTATCCAACATCATTCATAATCTGCTGCATGTATGACATTCTTGGGCATCCAAAGGGATTCCTCCCCTCAATAGCACCTTCCGTTACTACCCCAGTGATGTTACTGTGTCTTAAAATAAGTTTGTTTCATCTTCTTTGGATGTGCTTCCACAGAAATCTGATTTCCTGTACTCTTTTCAGCACCTCTATCTGATTTCCTGTACTCTTTTCAGCACGTCTCCATTGATCACTCTGTCTCTCTAGCTGGTCCTCTTCATCCTTTTGCAGCACCAGATCTCCAGGGCTTCTAACTGTCTTCTCTCTTGGTTTCCTACTGTCCAAGTGTCTCACCCTATAGCGACACACTCCAAACAAATGCTTTCATAACCCGTTCTCTTATTTCCAGACTAATGTTCTTGCTGGTGAATAAGTTCTTTTATAAACTGAATGCAATTTCAGCCTGTATTATTCTGCTCACTGTTACTTTCCAGCTTCTACCATCCCTTGTAATCTTGCTTCCCAAATAGGTAAATTCCTCTATTATTTCTAGCTCTTCTCTTCCACTTCTTATTCTTAAAAGGTTCATATTCTTCTTTGTTTCTAACAGAACAGAAATGAAACAAAATTGGGATGCAATAGTGGATCACTCTATATGCTTCCAGTATTGCTGTTGATTACGGAGGAGAACAAACATGTAAGGTCTATTGACACACACTCCCACTCTCCCCCCAGGATGGAATCAGCTCTCTGTGTTGAGAGTAAATTATATATGTAAGTGTGAGATAGCATTGTAATTATTTGCGTAGCATGTATCTGAGGCGGGACATGGGTACCAACCCAGTATTCACTTAGTGCATGTGAGAGACGGCCTACGCCTACGTCTATACTCTGCAAACCACTGAGAAGTGCGTGGCTGAGGGTACGTGCCATTGTACCAGTTATTAGGGTTTCTTGCTGTTCCATTCACATTTGGAGTGTTGGAAGAATGCATGTTTAAATGCCTCTGTGTGTGCTGTAATTAATCAGATCTTGTCCTCAGGATTCCTATGAGAGTTATACGTAGGGTGTTTTAGTATAATCCTGCTGTAATCATTCAAATCCTGTTCTCAAACCTTTGTAAATAGGCTTTCTTGAGATAGCATATGTCTGTCTTCAAGAGCCTGCCAGTTCAGTTTCTTCAGTATCTCTGTGACTCTCATGTGGGTCAAAGAAACCTTTGACCATTTTTGCTGGTCTTCATTGTATAAGTTCTATATCACCTGTTAGTCCTATATGGTAGGGGTTCTACACACTTTAGCAGTTTTATAGAATGGGTTACATGAGTGATTTGCTAGCAATCTCCTTTGTAGACTGATTGCATTTCCTCAATATTCTATCAATAAACTAAAGTGTATCACATGCATTACCCACAACAGAGCCAGCGTGATCATTCAATTTCGTACTCCTACGAATTGTTCCAGCCAGGTATTTTTATGAGTTTTACACTTCCAGCTGTGGCTTATTGATATTGATATTTTTTAAGTGCACAATTTTATATTTCTGAACATTTAAAGAAAGTTGCCAATCTTTGCACCACTTGGAAATCTTATCCAAATCATACTGAATTTTTATACATCTTCTTTCAGACAATTCATTATAGATAACTGCATAACCTGCAAAAAGTCTGAGTTTACTATTAATACTGTCTTCAAGATCATTAATATACAACATAAATAGCAAGGGTCTTACCACACTTCCCAGGGTCACATCCGAAGTTACCTCTACAACAGACAATGACTCTCCATCTAAGATAACGAGCTGCATCCTGCCTACAAAAAAGCTCTCAATCCAGTCACGAATTCCACTTGATACCCCATATGATGATACTTTAGACAATAAGCATAGGTGTTGTATGGAGCCAGATGCTTTTTGGAAGTCAAGAAATACTGCATCTACCAGACTGCCTTGATCCGAAGCTTCCAGTATGTTGTATGAGAAAAGTGTGAGTTGGGTATCACATGATTGATGTTTTTGGAAGCCATGATGGTTGGCATTGAAGCAGGTATTCCGTTCAAGATAGTTCATTATGTTTGAGCTCAGAATATGTTCTATGATTGTATAACAAACAGATGTCAAGGATTGGGTGGTAATTTTTTGGATGACTTCTACTACCGTTCTGGGAACTGGTTGTGACCTGTTCTGTCTTCAAACTATTTTTTTGCCAAAGGGATGTAAAGCAGATTATAGTCAGAAGAGGGAATAACTTAGCCACAAATGCAGTATAGAAATAGAACTGATAGGGGTTCCATTGGTCCTTCATGCTTTGTTTAGTTTGAAGGATTTCAGCTGTTTCTCAACACCACTGACACTTAACACTTACTTTGCTCTCCTTTTCAGTGGAACGAGGATTAAATTGGAGCATTTCTCCTGTGTTTTCCTTGTAAAGAAACATTTGAAAACTGAATTGAGTATTTCATCTTTTGCTTTGCTCATTTTCAGTGCCTGTCTCATTTGTATGTCACTGGAGCCACTAACAGTCTTTACATATGAGCAGAATTGCTTTTGAGTTTTGGGAAAGATCATTTGTTGATATTCTGTTCCAGTAATGATTGCAAGTGTCGTGCTGATCTCTTGGCAGCCAAATGTGTTTCATTCAGCACCTCTCTATCTATAGTCCTATGCTTTTGTTTTACATTTATGATACAGTAGTCTGTTTCCTTAGAAGTTTCTTTAAGTGGCTGTGTACCATGGGGTGTTCCTCCAATTATGAATTGTTCTACTCTGTACATATCTATCCAATGCATGTCAACTGTTCTTTTAAACATGAGCCACAGTTCCTCTACATGCTACTGCCCTGTGCTGAGGGTTTCAAATATCTCATTGAAATATGACACCCTTGCTTTTCTGTCTAATGTACTGAACACATGTATCTTTATACTTGTTTTAGCTGTATTTTGGTAACCATTGTTGCCATAACCGCATCATGATCACTAATACTAGTTTCAATTGACCATCCTCAGACAGGTTAGGTGTGTTTATGTTGCTATTAGATCCAATATATGTCCATCATGAGTGAGGTTCCAAACTGTCTGTTGTAGGTAGCTTCAGAGAAGGCATTTCGTAATTTTTTGCATGCCAACACTAACAAAACTGTAATTTTCCCAGTTGATTGTTGGATGATTAAAGTCTCCACCAATGATTACAGTATGATTGGGGAACTGTGCAATACACAATTAAGTGCATGGTAGAGAATTCATTGACTCACCTACAAGCTATTTCTCTGCCATTATGCTCTTAAAAGTGCATGGGAAAACTAACTCTTAATCTTTCAGAGTGAGCTCTGATTTATCTTATTTTCTCCCTCTGTAGATCAGTTCCAACAAAATATTTTCTCATTCTGAGGAGAAAGCTGATGATTGAAATTTCACGAGAAGTTCCTGCTGCAACAAAAAATGCCTTTGTTTTAAAGATTTCCATCCCAATTCATGTATCGTATTCATGACACTCTCTCCCCTATATCACGATAATACAAAATGAGCTGCCCTTCTTTGAACTTTTTCAGTGTCCTCCATTAGTCTTATCTTAAGCGGATCCCATCCACACTGCATTGCTCCAGAAGAGTACAGAGTCCTGCCAGTAAATCAGTCTTCTGTTTGCTTTCCCCACAAAGTTACGTACATCATCATTCCAACTTAAACAATGGAAATCATTGAGTGCAGTGGAAAGACTGTTACACATTAAAGTTTTCAGCCAAAGCCTTCTTTAGCAAAGAAAAACACCACACACACACACACACACACACACACACACACACGCGCGCGCGAAAGCAAACACACATCATGTGCACATGACTGCTATCACAAGCAGCTCCAACCAGAATGCAGTTGTCACATGAATAGTAATCTAGTGTGGGGCAGGGAAGGGGGAGGGTTAGCAGGGTATGGGTGGGGTGAGAGAAGAGCAGTACCTGGTGTAGCGTGTAGGGACTAGAGACTTCCAGGTGTAGAATCAGTAGGTGGACTTTGGGGCGGGGGGAGATTGCAAAAGGGGAGGAGAGGAGAAGGGAAGTGGAAATAACAGGCAGGCACTTTGGCAAAAGGCGGCACACAAAGAGGGTGAGGGAATGTGAAAAGGGAGGAAGTGATAGGATATAGGGGTGGTGGGGGGAGGGGGGGACTATATATTACCATATCTTGAGACTGGGATAATTTCATGGCTGAAGAAAATGTTCTAAAGGCAACTCCCATTTACGCAGTTCAGAAAAGCTGATGTTGGAGGGGAGGATCCAGATAGCCTGGGCTTTGAAATTGAGCGTGTTATGTTCAGTTGCATGTTGTGCCACAGGGTGATCAACATTGCTCGTGGTGGCTGTTCATGTTTCTGGATGGCTAGATGGTGATATTCATACCAACACAAAAAGCTGTGCAATGGTTGCAGCAGAGCTCGTATACAACGTGGCTGCTTTCACATGTGCCCTGGCCTTTGATGGGCTAAGACAAGACTGCGAGAGGACTGGAATGGAAAGAGCTGGTGGCTGGCTCCGCATAAAGATTCCTCCTATACAGCCTTGCCATCTGGGAACAGTGTATCTAAAGTGACAAGAACTCCTGTTCCCAAAATGCTGAAGATCTCGCCAAGGCCTTCACGGTCAGGCACTATTGCCTGGACCTAATCTGCAAACATATTTCCCATGTCATTTCCCCACACACCCTCAACCCTCCCGCCAGGCCCAAGAGCCAGCTAGACAACAGCACCCCCCAATACCACCATGGATTGGAATAACTGAACCACATGTTATGTTAGGGCTTTGATTATCTACCATCATGCCCTAAAATGTACCACAGACCCTTCCCACCCCTTCTAACGTGGTGCTCAATTGCCCACCCAACCTCCACAACATCCTAGTCCATCAGTATGGCACTCATAATCATAACCTCGTGCCATATGGATCATGTCCCTGTGGAAGGCCGAGGTGCAAGACCTGCCCAGCACTTCCTAGTCCAGTCCTGTCAGTCTTATCTTATGCCATTAAGGGCTGAGCCACCTAGGAAAGCAGCCATGTTGTATACCAGCACTACTGTAACCATTGCATGGCTTTTTATATGGGTATGACTAACAACGAGCTGTCCACCATGATGAACGGCCACTATGGCCCCACCCCACCCCACCCCACAACTCCACCTCCATACACTGCGCCTGGGGGTCTCAAGTCCATGCATACCATGCCAGACAGTCCTCTTCTCTGCCCCCAATTGTACCCTGCTATCCCTCCCCGCTCCCCCTTTCCCCTTCCGTACCCAACTGCAGACTGTTATTCACATGACAGTCGCATTCCAGTTGAAGTTACTGATTATAGCAGTCGTGTGCATGTGAAGTGTGCTTGCTTGTGTGAATGTGTGTGTTTTCTTTGCTGAAGGAGGCTTTGGTCGAAACCATTAAGGTGTTCCAGGTTAAGTTATTCATAATTGTAATCGCAAAGTATTCAGTTGAATTTACAGCCTTTAGATTTGTGTGATTTATCATGTAACCGAAATTTAGCAGATTCACTTTAGTACCCATGTGGATGACTTGATTTACGTCAATATCCCCTTTGATACCACTCATTACTCCATGAGAATAAATAGCTAGTTGTGTATCATGAGAACATTATTTTCAGAATCTGTTTTCTTTTAGGTATTTCATAATGTTTCAACACAGTGTATGTGTCAAAATCCTACTGCAAATCAATATTAATATATGGGTCTGTCATTCAGCAGAGTTCCTATTTCCTTTATTGGGTACTGATGTGGCGTGTGCACCTTTCCATTCTTCAGGTACAGGTCTTCAAGTGAGCAAGCAGTAGTATTATGCTTGATACGTATGAAGGTATTGTATTAGTATACTCTGAAAGGGACTTGTCTGGTACACCATCTGGACCAGAGGCCTTGCCTTTAATACCGATTTTAGCTGCTTCACTACACCAAGGATATCTGTTTCTAAGTTACTCATGTTGGCAAATTCAAATAGTGGTGAATAAATATTGGAAAACCCTATTTGGTGACTCCACTTTAGTGGTGCTGTCATCAGTTCATCACCACTGTTATCACGCAGTGGATTTATTAATTACATCTTGCCATTGGTTTACTTTACAAATGATCATACTCTCTTTGAGTTTCTTGCCAGATTTTGAGGCAAAGTTTCATTGTGGAAACTATTAAAAACATCTTCCAATGAAGTTCGCACTAAATTCCGAATTTCAGTAAAACTTCACCAATCTTGGGGGTTTTGCATTCTTGTAAATTTAGCATGCTGTTTTCATTGCTTCTGTAGCCGTGTTCTGATCTGTTTTGTGTACCATGGACAGTCAGTACCATCCCTTATAAATTTATTTGGTTTACATATCGCAATTACTGTCGATTCTGTTTCTTTGAATTTAAACCTAGGTCTGAGCTTACATAGTCAGCGAATGAGTGGAGACTGTCTTAGGGATCCAGTTACCATTTTATGCCCACCACTGGTACTGAGTCTTGCCCAAACTGTCTTGCAAGCAGATTCAGTTTCTGTCTCTGAAGATTTGCAACAAACACACCACCTCCATTTGCCACTAGCCCATCCTTTCAGTATACACTTAAATTTCCCCAAAAACTTATTGCTATCAATTTCAGGTTTCAGTCAGTTTTCTGTATCTAGTATAATGAGAGGACTGCTTTTCAGGAGTGTTTCAAATGTTGTTACAAATGCTGCAGCATTTAACTACAAGGATTTTAATATTCTTGCATGTAGAGGACATCCTTTTGGATCTTACATGTATACTTGTGGGTCTCCTACAGTCGTCATTACATGGACTGGACAGTGTGTTGCGTAATCAAAAAAAATCTTAGTGTGCACTTCACACACAGTCATCCACCTGGGTAGCAGCATCTGATGTGTAGTGCAGCCTGGCTTGTCATGGAACATACAAAGTCTCTGGTTCAGTCCTTTCACTAGACTCAGAACCAAAGGGCCACAATCGGTTCTGGGGAAAATTCTGTAAATTGTGAGTTTTGTTGAAACTCTATGCACAAGGCTGGTCTTCCCAATATTAGTTGCCTGTTGCTGGAAGGATCAAAGTTCTGGACCCAGATCACAGGTATTGTTTGTTGCAACACGCTTAACAATCTGCAGTTGGTTGCATCTTGTTCCCTCTGTGGGTGCTGGAATAGCCTCTACAAAATGTTGAATGAGGCCTCCAGGCATACACACTGAGTGCACCTGGTGTCCTTTCCTTTTCCTTGCTGCCTTTTCCCTAAGGAGTACCATTGCTTGCCACTATACATTTGATCCAGTGATGCTTAATATATCCCTACCCATTTGCTTTTGCCTCCCCTTGACACAGGACAAAGCAGGTTTCCCTGTGAAGTGAGTCCCACTGTCACAGTTTCACTGAAAGACAGCACCTAAAACCAGTTGATTAGGGGGATCGGTATAACACCCTGAGTCCTCCCTGGTCCCTCTCTGTCCTGTAGAGAATGCCTAGATATACCATTGACACCCCCACTCACAGTCAGGTGGAAGAATAATGCACAGTCAAGTGGACGAGTAATGGCAAATCCCGTACTCTTTGCAGAAAAAGCAGGATCCACAGAAGAGAATAATACTGGATGTATCTTTGGTATCACAGGTATGTGACTCTCCGAAGATCTTTCAGCACACTGATTCACAGCAGCTGCTAATCATTTGATAGTATCCAGGACAATTTCCAGCTACTTACGAACATCAACCAACTCATTTTGTGTTCAAGAACAGTATTCACTGTGGGGATGCATGGGAGGGGGGGCTGGTGAAGTGTATCAGTTGAGCTAAAAATTACTAATTCCGTATAAGAATTGAACCAAGTACAGAAAGCAATATTTCTTTTAAGGCACCAGAAAAAAGGTACTTAGTTTTCTAAAGCTTTTTGAGGTTCATTAGTCTTTAAAAAATTGAAAATAGCGTTAATTTACTGTAAATGTAGATAATGAGTATTACTCTAGAAGGAAAAACTACACGTAACACAATATGTTAGTTACAGTAACTAAATCACAGATGCTGATTTGCTACGAATTAGATTGTGCCCAGGATAATAGCAACTTTCAAAAATTCTAAAAAATATATGTTTATTTGAATTCATATACACTAAAATTCGAGTTGGTGTATTCTGTGTCAGTAACTGTGAATCACAAATGCTGTTTTTGCTATGAAATCCACAGCACTCATACTGGTAACTTAGGAAACTTATCAAAAATGTTGTTTTGTAAGCATCTGAAAATTCTTAAAGGTAACCTATTTCTCACACAATTATACAATGAAATTAATTAATGATTCTTCTGAACAAGGATAGTTTACTGTTCTCAAAAATGTAAAACAGCACAAATAAGTTTAAGCCTACAATTGATGACAACAGTATGGCTTTATTGCACCACTCATAAATGTTCAAAATTTCGCAATATATCACAACACAAATGAGTATTGATACAATCAGTGGTGGATTATGTAGAAGCGACACGAATAGTGAAATACGTGAAGCTAGACCTACACATCGGTACATTGTCTGGCACATGCAGTCTCACACAAAGGAAAATTCTGGAGTCGGCTTTTACATATAAATAAATATGCAAATTGCACAGATTTTTCACTTAGCTGATTCTGTGGCAACTTCTGCACTGGGATCAGTTACTCTCTGTCAAAATCATGAAAATGTGCAGCATCAGCGAAGCACGTCTTCTGCCTGAATCAGCTAACTGTGCAAATACTACATGCAGGCTGGCTGGCACATTGCAATAACAATCATGTGAAGAGGATAGATTGCTGCGCAAAAAATTGAGTGGTGTTGGATGGTATACAGGGACACTGAAAAAAGCCTGCTATATATTGTTTCAGTTATCGGACTAAGTCTTAGTCCTTCATCAGATGTACACAAAACAAAACACACACACACACACACACACACACACACACACACACACACACACACACATGTGGCTGCTGTCCTCTCTCGGCACTATGGCCCATCTGCAGTAATGCCTTAGCACTTGGAGAACAGCTTTTCCAGTTTGCCTTTGAGCGACTCAGTGCCTCATCTATGTGTTGAGTAATAGTCTGTCAGTTTCATTGATTGGTGACTCCATGGCGTGTTGTGTGCACCACGACCAAATAGTGGATAGAATTGGAAGGAAAATCAGCATTGGCCGTATTTTGTTGTAAGCAAAATCGATTTTCGCTCACTTAGTGACCATCCTCAGTGCTGTAATATACAATTAAAATTGGTAAGCATCGGTATCAAGCTATAACCACAAGCTTAGAGTGATCATATAAACTGCTCAGTTTATATGATCACTCTAAGCTTGTGGTTATAGCTTGATACCAATGTCTACCAATTTTAATTGTATATTACAGCACTGAGGATGGTCACTAAGTGACCGAAAATCGATTTTGCTGACAATAAAACAACAAAATACAGCCAATGCTGATTTTCCTTCCAATTCTGTCCATTTCAGTTAACCATCTTCAGTTGAAAGTTTGTGCAAGTACAATGGATACCAATTAAGAGAAAGTAGAAATGCTGCCCGTTTATGGAGAAAATATGAAGCAGAACAGTGGTTACAATAATGTATTCTTATCTGCAGTACAGGTAGGAGTAGTATAGTGCTGTAGTACTTTTAAACAGTGTGTTGTGTCCAGTAAGGGCAGTCCTGGACTAGAAATTTCATAATTATTATGTTTTTGTATTTTAGGTCAAAGGTTTGCCCACTGCTACTCGAGCAGGGAAACTCTGCAGAGAGCGATATCCTAACAAATACACACCTTTTTTGTCTTCTTGTGACACTGTTGATCGTGACACGTCCGTTGGATCGGCGCATTAAGTCTGGCAGGCCCCTCGATGCAATTAAAGAGTCAAGTAGGCTTTACATAATCACTGGGTTTAACCCACACTGTTCCCCACAGATACGCACTTGACACTTCATCAATGGTTGGAGGAAGGTAACAGCAGACCACCTCCACTGGGACCTCACTTGGAATTCCTCACAGGATTCCTACATCTGCTCCTCAACACTCGTTCCCTGAACATGGGTCTCTTATGTTGTGTTATGTATGTTAACATTAATCCAATGCTTGCTTACCTCTGCGAGCTCAGCTGAAGAGGTGTCTTATAGAGAATATACTCTTGGAATGTACTTCGTAGGGTTGCCTGTGAGAAAAATATGGGATTTCTATGTCAACACCACACTGTTTGACTCTCCTTGTTAACTGTAATGGCAAAATCAAGCCTAAGTTGATGGTTGGTATTTGCGTAGTAAATAAGTTTTCACCTTTTCCTGTAAGTACTGAAGGTTCTGTGAAATTAGGTGACTGTGTTTTTACTTTGAGCTATGTGCCATGTCAAAGCTTTGGTGGACGTAAATTTTATAAGATTACAATTACTGACCATATTTTCAACTGAATTGGTGGCATTCCAGGAAGATCTTCAGGCAAAATTGACTTCATAATCAGTGTCCACTACTGAATGTATAGATTTATATTCAGTAACTGGACCTGGTTATCATATCCTGAATTTGGCTGTTTAAGACATACACAGCATCATTTTAGGTGGAAGAGTGGCTCTTTCACAGTACCATTCAGGACTTCGATAATTTTTGGCAAAATCTGGATAAATTTGGTTGATTGGTTCTGGAAACATTCAACATTTTTACAAAATTACTCTAAAAGTTTCACAACAGGGGTATGCAAGATGGTGCCCAGCAGATGATAAGTCGTGAGGACATTCCGAAGCTGGCTGCAATACAGCCTGTCAAAATATTACAGCATTTGGATGATGGCACCCTGCTGAATACATGTCATTTCAATGAGGAGGATTTCTGGTCAACAGAGTACTGGATTACCAACAAAAAAATCAAATACTGGTAAGTCAGAAGCGGTTCTAAAGACAAACTGGAACACGAGTAAACTACTGCAAACAGCAGTTGGAGCCAAGACTGACACAAGCCAGTACTAACCCCAGCTGCAAAATTTTGCATGCAAAATATCTCTGTAGATGACAGAGATTGAAAGAATTATGATAAGCTGAAAAAAAATTATTGAGATAGTTAAGGATGACAAAAATTTAATTATAAGGGGCATTGGAATTCAATAGACAAAAAAACGAGAAGAAAGAAAAATAATAAGAGAATATGGACTGAGGGAAAGGAAGCTGCCTGATAGAAAATTGCATGCAGCATAATTTATTCATTGTTAACCTCCATCTAAGAATTGTGAAAAACAGTGTATTCGTGGAAAAAGCCTAGGAACAGTGGAAGGATTCACATTGATTTTGTAATGGTGAGCCAGAGATTCTGAGACCTTATTTTAAACTGTGACTTTTCCGTTGTTCATGAACAGCAAATTAAAACTGAAGAAAATGCAGAGAGAATAAGGCAAAAGACCATAAATCACCAAAGCTATTCTGGGTAGTACTGAAGTTTCCAGGGCACATCTGAACTTCTTTTGTTGTGGTGACGGTATTACTCTCTTTGACTTCAAAAAATGACAGAACAACTTAATGGAGCAAAATCAATAAGAAGAGACTAACCTAATATATAATTAACAAACTGAAAATAAAATTGTACGAATTGACAGTGAAATTCCACGATTAGGTGTAAAGTTAATGATCATTGTGTACAATGAGTGTCTAATTACAGCAAGGAGGTATGGACTTAGAAATTGTTTGAAATTTCTGAGGCTTATTTAGCAAGCAGTGAAGACCTGCATGATGGGAGCTGATGGTAAATGTCTGAACGGGAACCTAATGGAAAGTGAGTATACGACATAAGAAAACAAATGAGAGTAAAATGTTTTCGATGGTGCTGAGCCGCAGTCTTCCAACATTTTTTGAAAGAATAAAGTGCCATTTGACACTGTATTAGTGTATTCATCTTATGTGCTATCTATATTTGGGCTTTTATGCCATTATTGAGTACAATGCTAAAAGTTCTTAGACCATTAACACATCATAACATATTTTACAGAGTATAAGATGCTATGGACTATAATATGTACCTTAATTCTTAAGCAATTTTTAAACAAATTACATTTTTATTATTAGATTGCAAAGCCAGACTGAAAAATAAGTTATTTGTTTATAGAACTGAACTGATCTTTAAAATCCCTCAAAATCTTCATTTTCTAGTTTTGGCCATTTTGCATTCAGTCCTCTATTTGCAAATTTAGTCTTCCTTATTTTTTTTCAGTTCTTCTTCTTTACTAGCTCACCAACTGTGAAGGTTTTATTTCTGTTGGAAGGTCGAAATGCCTCTCCATATTCTTCTGCATATGCTATTACTTCCAATTTATAGCGCACATCATGTGAATACCTTTTATTTTTTTCCGTTACAAAACTAGCTACTATCAAAAATATTGTACTGTCATAAGGTAGACAGTGTTGTTCTGGGTTTGTAATGGATCGGCAGAAGGGTAACATCGTTAGCAAGCTTTTGAATGCCCACAACTTACATTTGTTGCAGTGATGCACTGCTGCTTCCAGTTAAGTCCAGTGTTGCCAGATAGAGATAGATGGGCACAGCATTGAATATATGGCCATTTTTAAGACTGGCAGGAATTTTAAATCAAACACTGGACATTTTTATATAAATTTTGAGTATAAGATGCACATGAATTTTGGAGGGTATTTTTCGAAAGAAAGTGCATCTAATAGTCCATAAAAAACTATATCTGTTAAGGTAGTCCAAAGCAGGTAAACAAAACTAACACATGCCTTGCAGATGTAACAGTCATTGGTCTAAGAACTTATAGCATTGCACTCGATAATGGCATAAAAGTCAAACTCTGGATAGTACAGAAGATAAATACAGTAATACACAGTCAAATTGTGGTTTATTCTGTCTTTAAAAAATGTATGCATGTAGGTTGGTTTGGGTTATGAAGGGACCAAACTACATGGTCATCAGTCCATTTTTCCTCAAGCAAACAAGTCTCAAAGTAAAACAGTTACCAAAAGGAGTTGGGGAAAGTAAAAGCCCATAAAACCAATGGGAAGCCACACCAAAAGACATAACAAAAGAAGCAAACCAAAGGGGAAAATGTACACTAAAAGGAAAAGTAAAGGAAGGTATTAAAATCATATATTAGGTGGTGTGGGATGGCTGATGACAAGAATAAAAAAGGAGCCACTCACTCTGCAACATACTAAAATCGACAGCTCAAAAGACAAGGTGAGATGAACACACAGGGAAAAGACGAACACCAAGGCAAGCAAAATGCAAAGAAAGAGTGACGAAGAGGTAAAATGGAGGAAGGGTGGAGGCCTGGGAGAGAAGGCCAGACGCCCAACATTAGATTGTGCGATAAAAACCCCCCGTCACAAATAAAACGTAGAACTAAACCAGCCGTGTGAATCTTTGTTGCCCAACACTGTAGGTAGGATGCTGGGAAGGTTAAAAGTCCGCCGCAGAGCGACTAAAATTGGTCAGTCCAATCAGATGTGGACAGCAGTCATTTGGGAGCCACAGCGACACCGAGGTGGGTTCTCGCAACAGAGAAGGTGAGCATGTGTTAGCCAAGTATGGCCGATGCAGAGCCAGCAGAGGACAACAGAGTACGTGTGAATGGATGACCGCCACACATTTGTTGTCTCATTGATAACATGGAGTTTATCAGGTGTACCAAGGGTGTGCCATTCAGTATCGCAGGTCGTGAAAACTTTACGGTGGAAGACTGATCAGAGATCAGTCTCTGGCAGGCTGATCTCCAGAGTTGGTTTACCGGTAGCCTGTTTGGCCAGTCTGTCAGCAAGTTCATTGCCCGGTATCCCGACATGTCCTGGGGTCCAAATGAAGGTTGCTAAATGTCCACTGTGACCGAGGGCATATACAGACTCCTGGGTACTCATTACCAAAGGATGTCGAGGGAAGCACTGGTTGAGAACTTGTAGGGTGCTACAAAGCAATGCATTTGAAAGTTCCCAGGCAGGCTTTAAACCACCAGTTTTTGTGTGTGTGTGTGTGTGTGTGTGTGCACGCACTCATGACATATGCAAATAGCTGCACGAGACTCTAGTAGTGCCAGGGAGACCTCGCAACTGCTCGTTTGTCCCTTCGTCTTTCGGAGATTGACTGGAACTAAGATTGAGGTGAGTGCAGTTCACATCAGCATTTCAGATGTGTCCATTGTGCTGTATGTCATGGGACCAATGATATTGCACGAATATTCTTATGATCATGGATTGATCCTTAAAGTGTTTGGTAACTGGGTAGTGCATTGTGGTGAATTCAAGATGCTGTAAATGAACAAACAGATGCACCCAATAGGTTCCTGTATCATTTGCAGGTGAGAGTTGGTGGCAGATTTGACAGGAAAGATGCAGCCAGTCGTGGTTTTTTGATATACCTCATAGTCTGTCATTAATGTGTGCTGCCCAGTCATCTTTTAGCACACTTTGAATGTTGTCCCTATCCTCATTCTATTATCAGGGCTCCTCTACAATTGCTGAGTGACGGTACACCCTTAGGACACATTTGTGTACCATATCCAGCAATGGGGCTTGCTTTGTGTGCCCGTAGTGTGGCTGCGAACAAATGCACAGACATCATATATTGAGCCTATACTGTGTATCCGCAGCAAGAATGTGGTACCTTACATTGCAATCATGTGACATGCCAAACTGTTAGTTTGCAGTGGCAAACAGAGTGCTATCTCTCAGGTACGTGTTCTCGATGTTGTTCGCAGTATTCAGTAATATCGTACAAACATTGCACATTTTATATTAAAAGTGGAGTGACAAATTTTCCACACTTATATCATTATGTGCTTTTCGTGGCTCAGTTAGTGAAACATTGTGAATGGCACAGGCATTAGTTTGATCCCATGTCCAGTGATAAACTTCAGGATCTCATGAAGTTTCAATGGAATAAATATAGCATATCTTTACAAGTGAATGTAGCCTTGCTTTCAGTTATGAAAGTTACATATGGTGATATTTCCTCGTATATTAACCCTTGAATGGTCACTTCAGTTTTTGTAACATCAGTGGCCGTGTGGATACTCTGTCAACCAGTCATCACATTCTTCAGAGGCACAAAAAATACTGCCTTAATATGCTTAGTGTTGGGGAAAAAAAAACTTTATTTTGCGTTTTACATACATAAACATATATTTTAATGTTTGACTTTATTTCTTCTTAATAGATTGTTTTAAAAACTAATAAAAGTATCCTACTCTTTTATTAGCAACAAATTTCTAAGACACGTAACAGTCTCACATTACACTTGGCCTACTGGTACACTTATTTCGCAGTGCGTATTATACCTACAGCACTTATTGAATCGTATTGAGGTTATATATTAGATAAAATGTTATTATGTATAGACAAATTTTAGTCATCCATTTCCTCCACCTCATTCACAGTGTTATGTGAACACTTTTCACGGATGATGGTAGAATGCTTTTTTCACACAAACATCTTACACTGACAACAACGAATTGTGGAACAACATTCTTATTTCTGCCACACACAATGCAGCAAGTCGTCTTTTTGTGTGGAGGCTCTTCTAGTTCTCAATGTTCTTCCAGTTTATAAGGTGTCAAAAATATCTTGAGGCCATTTGGAAGCAGAGGAATGTGGGAACTTGCAACTAAATGAGATTTCATAAGTTTTTGAGACAGCTGTTTCAAAATATCCTCCTTGGTTTTCTTGGGTTTTCTGCACTATTTGGGCATTGATGCCAACAATATCTAGTGTAAAGCAAACCATACTGCCATTGTCCACCTTCTAGTTCCATGAGCCACAGAGTATTTACAACATATCTGGTCAACTATCCCAACCCTCCCTTTGTCATGTAACCCATGTTAATGTGTGGTTTATTGGTTCCTTCAACAACTGTACATAGTGCTAAGCAGAATAACACTCTTTTGGGGCACATGTGACACCATTGTGATATCTTTCTGTATGCAAACAGAGAAGACCCAATATTCGTGGATTTCAGCACTAGGAATTCCGGAGGGATTTCCACTCCCCCCCCCCAATGCAAGTGATGTGTTTCTGCAACAGTGAGATTGCCAATGGATAACTAGTATAACAATTACCAATTCCTAGGGCAACAGCACTGCTTCCTGTCAGATAACTGAAGTTAAGTGCTGTTAAGCTTGTCTAGCTCTTTGATGGGTGACCGTCCAGGTCTGCTGAGCTCTATTGGCAAGTGGGATGGACTCGGCCCTTGCGAGGCCAATTGAATTACTTGACTGAAAAGTAGTGACTCTGGTCACGAAAACTGATGATGACCTGGAGAGCAGTGTGCTGACCACATCCAGTGATGCCTCTGGAATGAGAATGACATGGCAGTCGTTTGATACCATTGGGCCTTTCTTCAGACTGGAGGGTTGGCGGAGAGAGAGAGAGAGAGAGAGAGAAGAGAGAAGAGAGAAGAGAGAGAGAGAGAGAGACTGTCGGACTGACTTATCAATTCCAGTTGGGTTCATTCAGAGTTTCTGCACAATACCATATGTTTTGAAGCCTTGTAAGGACCATCTTGTTGTGTTCCACAGTGTAACTCCACTGAAGCTCGGTAGGTGGTTTGGTATCACAAATAACAAAGTATTTCCAGCCCTACTTGGCTGGTTCGTTCTGTATATATTGAACGAACAAACATCTTCCTCTAACGTCTCATCTATGGTTGCAAACTCTTCCAAACTAGAGCTTTCCTTACAATTTACAACAAATTTATCAAAATATGCCCTAATCGTTGTTAACTTATCTTCCTCATGATTTTGTGTTTTGTCACTTTGTCAACAAATCTCACACTTAGGAGGAGGAATAAGAACTGTCTATAAGACATAAGCTCTGAGAATCATCGTGCCAGTGCCATCATTATTCCAAAGTGATTCAATAGTTATTTTATTTCCACCCTTCAAAAGCCAGTCAATAGAAGGGTTCCAGTAAAAGCACAGAAGTCTTCCGTCAAAGTCTCCTTTTCACCCCCCTCTCTGGAACAGTTGTTTCACGATATCAGGTTTCCGGTATGCAAGCTGGTGTAGTCCACAAGTGAATCATTATGTCCTCATTAATAATCTTCTTGAATGCCGTCATTTCCTGTGTAATAACCATAGCAGACTTCTTTGGACCTGGAAGAATTTTTCTTATGTTTCTTGAGAGCGTTTTGGCTGTAACACTTGCCTTGGATCATATAGTTTTACCATCTTTACCAGCAATAGACCCATAAATAAAATCAAGATCATAATCTTCTTCATGACATTGGATTTGCTCTTCCTCTAGATGTGTATGTTTATTTCCCTCTAATGGAACAGCTCTATTTCTGATTAAGTTTTGTGATTGCTAAATCATTTTAGTTCTTCCTCCCAGTAGGACCAGTCAAATTCAGAATACTCCCAGTTGTTGGAATCATCGTTTAGAAGATTTTCCATTTCTTGCTCTGCCAACCCTTTATGAAACAAGCCCTCAAAGTATGAATAAAAATGAAACTCATTTGATAGTGCAAGATTTTAATCCATTAAAAGTTGGTATAAATTATTAATATAAAAAATTTTACTCACATTAGTGGCTGTGTTGTTGACTTCGTACACCAGAGTGTGAACAAAAATAAGCTGCAATTATTGCCAGTGCGCCTTCTCACTACAACTCCAGCAACAATACATGTAACTAATAGAGGTCCAGCTCGAAGATAGTCGAACAATAAGTAATAAGAATTCAGATCAAAACAGTGAACTCTGGTTGGCTCAGTCAACCAACGTGACTGCTCGAGGTTTAAACCCAGATAAGATAAGCCTTATCCACACAGTAGTGCATTAAGTTCCATACTGCTTTAATCATATTTTTAGCCAGTTACTGTAAACTGAATAATTCGCTTTCTCTTTTAGGTGAGGCGAGACATGTACTTGCTGTGGGTGAAACCGAGAAAGAGGAAGGGCTCAAAGGGAGTGGCCATTGCAAGGAATTTCACAGCTGAGAAGGCAAACAGTAAGAGGCCTACAGGTGCAAACAAATACTAGCCCAACAGTACATCATTTGGAGGCACTGTTACAAGCTGTGACAGTTTGAAAACATCACCGATAGCTTTTAGTGGAACAAAACAGTAATCGTGTTCCCAGGAGAACAGGGACAGCGGCGTGGCCTGCAGCTGCAGCACAGTCACCTGTGGCCTGCTGGCGAGTGGCAAACACGGCGACTCCAGCCCGAGTCTGGACTCTGGTGCCGATACTCGGGATTTCCGTAGCATCGAGCTCTCCGGCACTAGAGTGAGCAGTTTGAAGTCAGCTCACTGGCACTCGACTCAGTACCGAGAGATAGCAATCACATTGCCTCTGCACCATAAATGTTGTGAAGGTGTTGAAAAAGCTAAGTATGTGCAACCTTCCACAGGTCAGTGTGTTGATTAAGTTGACACTAAGCAACCAGATATCTGTTATTGAAGTCAGCTTAATGCAACACATTTTGGTGCCATCTATTGTAGCTGGAGTTTCACAGAATCACAAGCAGTGAAGACAGGCTGATCTGTGCTTCATTTCAGAGTGACGATCCAAAAGAAAAGCCAATTGTCAATGTCGTAAATGTATGACGTGGTATTTGATCCCACTCGGTGGAATTTTTGTGCACTCAATAACTGCACATATGTACTGTTGAATGAATTTCTTTTATTTTGGCCAAAGGTCACAAAACTTTTGGTCCTTAGATGAATGGCAGAAATGAAAGAAATTCATTCTACAGCTCCTATACCACTGTGTCAATCTGCGACCAGGTCACAATTTGTTGTGTGTGGTGGTGTTATAAATGCTCAATAAAAGAATGGAAAAGAACAAAATGTTGCCCTCTCTGTAAATGTTTGTTCAAAGGATGTTGAAAAGGTGAGAAAAGGATCATGTTCTTGTGGGAATTAAAATCCAAGCAAGTTGTAATATTGTCGCAGAATGTTAGACTTGTCTGGACAAATGAAACAGTGTGTTAAGAGTATAGCATTTTGGGTACTGCAACTCTCAAAGAATTCTTTGGTATTTTTCTGTTATTGTACACTGAATATCAGTTAACATTCCTCTGTGCAGTAACTATTCAAATAATTTGATGTTTATTTCTTCCTCTTGTTGTAATAGACCAATTCACTGCTCGATATACAATGATTTGTCCTTGGAATTAACATCTGTCATTATAGTGGATGTTGTTGCATTGAAGGTTGTATTCACTTCACTAAAATATAGTTTTTACTTAGCTAATTGTCTTGAAGTTGGCTCCATTGTCATCTTACAGAGGTAGAACAATGCAGCAGGTCTGCTTTGTACAAAAAACGTATGCTAGGATCTGAAAGTCTGGTGCATCACTATCTACAAAATAAAAAGAAAAAAAAAGCTGCACTTTCAATATTTGTAATTCAACTCTTCAAACATCAGAATAACATAATGTGAAGTTAATTCGCTTCCATGGGCTATTGATCTCAACTACAATGTCTCTTTGCTACTGATCGTACACATGACTGGTCTTGATTACTACACAACTTCCCACCAAGTGTTCATAGAGTAGTAGTACAAATATAACACAGAAAGCAAAGCAAAGAGATTTTCATCATTGTAAAAAATGTTGCCTTATAACTATTTAGCAAAATGTGTTAGACCTAAATTTAGAGATTTTTACATTAAGTCTCCTACATGTATTCTGAACATATAAGTTATAAACAGTGGTTTATGAAATAATGAATTTTAGTGAGTGTAGTTTTGTATCAATATTTAGATTTATGAAATGAAATTACTGATTCACAATAAGTACTAATATCCGCGTTCCCCAAGGAAGCTTATAGGCCCTCTATTGTTCCTGATCTATATTAACGGCATAGGAGACAATCTGAGTATCCATCTTGTAAAGTCATCAGATGACCTAAATGAATTGCAAAATGATTTAGATAAGGTATCTCTATGGTGCTAAAAGTGTCAATTGACCCTGAATGAAGAAACGTGTGAAGTTATTCACATGAGTATTAAAAGAAATCCCCTAAAATTTCGATTACGTGATGACTTGCACAAATCTTAAGGCTGCAAATTCAACTAGACACTTACGGATTACAGTTTCAAACAACCTAATTTGGAACGATCACATAGATAATGTTGTGGGTAGAGCAAACCAAAGACTGCAATTCATTGGCAGAACACTTAGAAGGTGCAAGAGGTCTACTAAAGAGACTGCTTACACCACGCTTGTCTGTCCTATTCCGGAGTATTGCTGTGTGGTGTGGGATCCGCATCAGGTGGGACTGATGGATGACATTGAAAAAGTACAAAGAAGGGTAGCTCATTCAGTATCATCACGAAATAGGGGAGATGGTGCCACAGACATGATACGTGAATTGGAGTGGCAATCATTAAAATAAAGGCGTTTTTTGCTGCCATGGGATCTTCTCATGAAACTCCGATTGTGGAAACATCATGTTGCCACCCACCTACATAGGGAGAAATGATCATCATGATAAGAGAAATCAGAGTTCGCACAGATAAAGTTAAGTGCTCGTTTTCCCCACACGCCATTCAAGAGTGGAATGGAACAGAGACAGCTTGAAGGTGGTACATTGAACCCTTTGCCAGGCACTTTATTGTGAATAGCAGAGTAATCACATACATGTAGATGTTAGCCAGCCATTTCGCGAATTGGCTGGAGATACCTGGCCAAAATACAATGTGATTGCACATACGCTGGGAAATACCTGGCTAAATCGAACTGCATACTGTGTGTGATAAGGCAACAATATGAGGTAGGCAGCCCTTTTCTAACATTCAGTGTTAACTGTACCGTGCACGTGGTATAGTGCATGCAGAATATAGTGGTGGGTAGATGCGCAAACAGCAGGGCACGCTTGGGGAGAGCGGTATAATGGTGGGAGCTGCGGGCAGGCGCTGGAGGGGAAGTGTCGTTCTGAACTGGACGAAAGGTGCCGACTGGACGAAAGGTGGCGAACGTTTGTCGGCCTCCTCTTCTGAACAAGCAAATGAAATCGTCCAGCGCTTTTGACGAAAATTGGTAACTGTGCATCGCCCATCATACCCTGTGCGACCTATAGCTGCTGCTTTGTGGAGATGGGCCTGCCTCTTGCGCTTTGTCTTTCTTCCTGATAAATTGGATTCATTGTGAGTACTGTTACATTTTCTGGTTTTTCTATTGCGCATCTTTCAGATGCGATAGGGGAATGTCAGTTAATTATGAAAGCTGATTTTTTATTTATTTATTTATTTATTTATTTTATTTGCTCCCACTTCGTCCATTTGTGAAGTTTTGTCGTGAAATGTGATGTACCACCACTCCATCCCCCCCTCCCCCCCTTACTTGAGGTGTACCTTGGCCATTTTAAATAGAAAATATATTTACTAAACATACTTAAAGCTTGTCTTTCATGTGTTACATTTTTTTCTGTGAATATGGATGAGAAAATAACTACATTATTTTAAGGTTCATCATAACGAGTTTAATTGAGCTGATTGTTTTCACAGTTGCCATTGTCTCTTTTTGAAAATAATTTCTTCAGATAAATAAATACAAATTAGATGCCAATACCACCTTCCTTAATACCTCGCTCACTTTATTGACATTCGTGTGCTTCCTCTACTGTAGTCCGTATAAAACACTACCAACAAACATGAGAATATACACATAAACTGAAAAGCTTTTTATTTCTTTCAAACATTGATTAAATATACTATAATAAACACGTTTTTGCAGAGGAACTGTATTAAACATTTTTTAAGACGTGGAAACACCTTGCTTTAAACACACAAACCCTGAATAGGCCCTAGTATTCATTTTATAACTGTCAAACAGATCTGAAAATGGTAGGGCCAAAAACTGAACTTTAACTGATACTAACTAATTCAACTCAACCTTACTATTCATATGAAAGACAACATTATTTGTACTGTCTTTCGAGGCTTCTCATTACGTACATTCTCAATTTCTATATTTATATGATTACTAAGGGAATCATAGTAGTGAACTTGAGGTTAGCTTCCTTTCACAGAAGATTAACCTCTCTCTGGGACGTTTGATTCAACTTGTCAGCAGGCCAGTTAACACGTTATAACAATTTTGGTACAAATTCATTTAACACGTAACATACATTTGTGAGCTTCATATTATCACGACTCTTTCTCACCTGACATGTGTGAATTAAGATTGGAATTAACCAGAAAATTTAATTTGATGTATGCCATTTCCTGACTTATGCAGTTTGAAAGTGTTCAGTCAAATCTGCTTTGCTTCTTCCTTCGGAGTTTGGCCAATCGGTCCCAGCCATTTCATGAACTGGTCGGCTAGATCCCAAAATCAGGAAAAGACCCGACATTGGCTGGCCAATTTAAAGCGACATTAGCCACTTTGTGGCTTGGCCAGCCAATTCCCGCTTTGGTCAATTTCGGGCTTTTTCCGTAAAATGTCCAGTACAAGAAATGATTGTAGCACTTTGCCCGCTTTTCAGGTTGTTGGCAATGGCACTTAGCTTGGCTTTTCGGGTCTAACTAAAAAAAATGTTTTTGTCACTTAGCTCATTATTGATTTCCACTCTGCATTTGCTGGCTAGGCAATATTGCCACTGCCTCCCATGTTCACAATATTGTGGTGCTGCTGGAAGCAACATTGCTACGCAGTGTCATTTTCAGCAGGTGTGTCTGGCAGTTATTGCCACCAGTAATGCTTGGCTACTGCTGTCACAGAATCGTCGAATGTGGCCTCACATTGCGTTATTAATCCAGCACATGTATCATTACTTTTTTGAGCTACACAGCTGTGTGTTGGAGTATCTGCTCATGATAGGCAGGGAAACACTAAGCAATATTTTCAACTACCTGGCCACACCTCTTTTGCCACATCACTACCGACACCATTACGTACCGGCGCCCAATGAAAGTCCTATCAGATTCTATACCGAATTTGCAGCTGAGTTAGCTCTTTTTCTGACTATAATCTATCATAGATCTCTCGAACAAAAAGCCACGCCCAGTAGTTGGAAGAAAGCACACGTAACACTCGTCTATAAGAAGAGTACTCAAAGTGATTAACAAAACTACCGTCCAATATATTTGATGTCGATTTGTTATAGAATCTTAGAACATATTCTGAGCTCAAACTTAATTATGTATCTTGAACAAAATGACCACCTCAGTGCCAACCAGCATGGATTCTGAAAACATCGATCACGTGAAACTCAACTCGCACTTTTCTCATGACATGCTGAAACCTTTGGATCAAGACATTCAAACAGATGTTGTACTTCTTTATTTCCGAAAAGCATTTGACTCAGCACCACACCTTTGCTTCTTGCCAAATGTACAATCATATGGGATATCAAGTGAAATTTGTGACTGGGTTGAGGAATTTTTGGCAGTGAGAACACAGCATTTTATCTAAGATGGAGAATCATCGTCAGATGTAGACATAACTTGTTCTAGAGAAGAATGCTGGGACCATTGCTGTTCATGTTGTATATTAATGACCTTGCAGACAATATTAATAGTAATCTGTGACTTTTTATTGATGATGCAGTTGGCTGTAATGAAGTACTGTCTGAAGGCAGCTGCATACATTTTCAGCCAGATCTTGACAAGATTTCAAAGTAGTGCAAAGATTGGCAACTTGCTTTAAATGTTCTGAAACGTAAAATTGTGCACTCCACGAAATGAGAAAAACCTAGTATACTGTGACTATAATATCAGTGAGTCACAGTTCGTATCGACCAACTCTTACAAATACCTGGGTATATTGCTTTTTAGGAATATGAAATGGAATGATCTCATAGGCTCTGTCGTGGGCAAAGCAGGTTTATTGGCAGAATACTTGGGAAGTGCAATCAGTGAACAAAGGAGGTTGCTTACAAATCACTTGTATGATCAATTCTAGATTATTGCTCAAATGCGTGGGACTCATACCAAACAGGACTAACAGCAGGTATTGAACATATACAGAGAAGAGCAGCATGAACGGTCAGAGGTTTGTCAGGTTACCTTCCATTAGGAACGTCGGTGCACTCAGCAACTGTGATATGACTTTCAAATGATAGAGCAAATCAATCAGTCATCCTTTTCATGCAGGTTTTATTCCGCAAATCTAGATTTCGGCTATACCTACCTATTACCAGTGCATCATTTCGTAGACTCAATGCATGTCAGTCCCCTGTTGTTTGGGCTGCTGACAGAAGCGGAGTCCTAGGGCTCAGGAGTCCTTTGGTCAGTGTGCCAATACTCAAACGCTATTGGACCCCCCAAACACTAGGCCAGTGGGGAGGCAGGGAGGATAGGTCGAGGGGAATAGACAGAGTTGCTTGGACTGTTAGCAACAAATAATTCGGACTAAATAAGGAGCATCATGACAGATAGGGATTAGTGACCACAAAGTTGTTGCAGCTAGACTGAATACCGTAACATCCAAACACGACCGAAAAATGAGCGCAAAATGCATCAAAAAACAAGATAAAAATTCGCCAGACGCCTTCCTAAGAGACAGTCTCCACTCCTTCCAATCTGACTATATAAGCGTGGACCAGAAGTGATTTAAATTCAAAGAAATAGTAATACAAATTGAATTAATAAGAGATGGTACTGATCCACCCCATGGTACATAAAACACCTCGGAACATTATAGCAGAAACAACGAAAAAAAAAACATGCCAAATTTTTTAAAAACCCAAAATCCCTAAACCTGACGAAGTTCCAAAGAACTTCGAAATTTAGTGCAAACTTGAATGCGAGATGGTTTTAATACTTTCCACAACGAAACTCCATCTCGAAATGTGGCAGAAAACCCAAAGAGATTCTGTAATAAAATGGACCACTTACAGCTGTCCTTATGATATTTATCATATGGCTACCCGTTTGGGTGCTTCACAACTCATAATCTTCAGGCCTTAACAGATGCCAAGGGGGTTAACTCCAATGGCATACATGATTCATCAGAGACCGACATCTATGAATTAGTTTTCGCAGACTGCCTGCAACAAAGATGTGTCTTCAACCATCAACTTCCAACTGACTTGAGTCAAGTCAGTCAGTTGGTAGTTGATGGCTGGAGACACAACCTCTGACTGAATCTAGTCAGTTGGTAGTTGATGGTTGGAGACGCAACATCGTTGTTACAGGTAGTCAGCCAAAACCAGTTCATAGATATTAGCTTCTGATGAATTGTGTATACTATTGGAGTTAACCCCATCAGCGTCAGTTAAGGCCCAAAGATGGTGCACTGAAGCACCGAAACAAGTAGCCATATAATAAATAACATCATAAGGACCATATGCGGCCAAGTCAAAACAATAGAAAACAAAGACAGAGGAATTAAAAAACGACTATACATCAGTCTAAATTGACATAAGAGAAGACTGCTAAAAACAGGCATGCGGAGAAAGGACTAAAAAAGGTACTATACAGAAATGGAGATCGCCATATTACTTTGTCGGATAAAAAGTAAAACGTGGTCGGCAGCCCGCACTTCATTTGCTAAAGTGGCCCATAACTCAGATGGCAAACCCAAGAAGGAGCATAAACGGTTAAAAAATGGGCATTGCATCAGGAAGTGACGGACAGTTAAAACTTGGGCGCAATGTGTACATAGTGGTGGGGTAGCGCAACTTATCAAATGATGAAGGCTAAAAATGTAGTGCCCAATAACCAGCCTAGTTAAAAACCCTCCTCCTGGCCGGAGGGCCGAGAGGAGGTCGTCCGAGCCGCTGGGAGAGGCTTAATAAGCTGGAGCTTATTCCTGTGAAGGGAGGACCATTGGTGATGCCAAAGGGACACCACCTCCTGACAGATGGCAACACAGAGATCATTGGAGGGAATATAGGAACTCACGGGCTGAGTTATGGGAACTGCAGCCTTGGTAGCGGTGTCAGTCACCTCATTTCCTGGCAGACAGACAAGACCTGGCCAACTGGCTCCACCAAGAGTGAGCAAGTGGCAGTTTTCTTGGACCTGCTGCACCAAGAAATGGGCACTGTACAGAGCACATACACTTTGAAGGGCGCTCAGTGAGTCTGAGCGGAGGACACAATTGAAAAGGCTGTGTCGCCGGATGTTCTCCATGGCCTGACACAGGACGAAGAGCTCGGCTGTAAACACTGAGCAGTGTGCCAGAAGAAGCAAAAGACACGGGTGCGAATGATGAAGGCACACTTGACCCCACAATCAGTCTGAGAGTCATCAGTGTAGACAAAGGTACTATCGCGAAGTTCCATGCGAACTGAAGGCTATAGATCGAGGCTGGAGTAGTGTCCTTAGGAAGGGAATGGAGGCGAAGGTTAACATGGGCCACTTCATGAAGCCAAGGTAGTGAAGTGTTCACACCTACCGGGAAAGTTGCAGGTAGTGTGATGTTAAGCCGCCGTAGCAAGTGCTGAAAGCGGGCTCCAGAAGGTAACAGAGAAGAGGGACGGGACCCATATTGGCGATCAAAGAAATCATCAAAGGAGGAGGCATAGGATGTCAAGGGAGACAAACGGCATTCATACCTGCTGAGGAGAGAGTCACTGCAGTAGCAGCTTCAGCATACAGACTCTCAACTGGGCTAGTGTAAAAGGTGCATGTGGCCAAATGGATGCCACAATGATTGATAGTGTTGATATGGCGTAAGAGGGATGAACATGCAAACGCATAAACAAAGCACCCATAGTCAAATTTTGAGTGGACAAGGGACCAGTATAAACAGAGGAGGGTGATTCGATCGGCACCCCAGGAAATACCATTGATGAAACGTAGGACTTTGAGGAACCGTGTACAGTGGGCTGCCAGGTAATACACATGGGAGGAACAAGAGAGTTTCCTATCGAGCATGAGCCCCAGGAATTTCGTAGTTTCAACGAACAGAAGGGCAACAGGCCCAAGATGTAAAGATGGTGGGAGAATCCAATTGCGTCGCCAGAAATTCAAACAGACGGTTTTGCCAGTGGAACAGTGAAAGGTATTATCGATGCTCCAGGAGAAAAGACGATCAAGACATCGCTGAAGACGACGCTCAGTAAGACAGGTCCGTGGAGAACTGCAATAGATGGCAAAAAATTCAACAAAAAGTGAGCCGGAGATGCCCAGTGGGAGACCGGCCATGATAGGGTTAATGGCGATAGCAAAGAGGACGACGCCTAGGACAGAACCCTGAGGCACACTGTTTTCCTGGATAAAGATGTCTGACAAACACCTTGAAAACTCGATCTTCTAAAAATTCCTGGAGGAAACAGGGCAGGTGGCCACAGAATCACCACACGTATAGAGTACGGAGGATACCAATTGTCCAACAGGTGTTGTAGGCCTTCTCCAAATAGAAAAACGCGGCCACAGTCTGGGATTTCCGCAGAAAACCATTCATGACCTGGGTGGACAAAGTAACTAGATGGCCAATTGCAGAACGCCACGCTTGAAATTCACATTGTGCAGTGGTTAGTAAATTGCGAGACTCGAGCCACCATACCAGCTAGGCATGAATTATACGTTCCATCACCTTCCAAACATAGCTGGTAACGGAGATGGAGCGGTAGCTAGAAATAAGATTTTTGTCCTTACCAGGCTTAGGTATGGGTATGACGGTGGCTCCACTCCAGCGTCCGGGAAATGTGCCCTCTGCTGAGATGTGGTTATATATGTTAAGCAGAAAGTGCTTGCCCACAAGAGAAACGTGAATGTGGATGACGTCTGGCCCTGGGGTGGAGGATCGGGATGAACTGAGAGCATAATCTAGCTCCCTCATAGCATTGTAGCACTCACGATTTGGAGAAGAGAAGGGTATCACCTGAGTCTCCTCCGCTCGTTTCCGGTGGATGAAGGCAGGGTAATAGTGGGAAGAGCTCGAAACTTCCGCAAAATGGCGGCCCAAGGTGTTGGAGACAGCAGTAGGCTCCACGATGACATCGTTTGCTACTGTCAGGCTGGAAATTGGGGAATGGATTTTGGTCCCAGAGAGCAATCAGAGGTTGGCCCACACGATGGAGGAAGGGGTGGAACTGTTAAAAGAACTAGTGATTGAAATCCAGCTAGCTCTTTTGCTATCCTGAAGAACGCAACGACACTTTGTACTCATCTGTTTATAATGAATGCAGTTTTCCATCATAGGATGATGGTTAAAAATGTGGAGAGTGCATCTCGTGTGAAAATTATGTCGTGGTGTCTCTTCATCCACCAGGGGACTGGGACACGACGTGGTAAAGGGGAAGTGTGAGGAATGGAGCTTTCTACAGCAGTAAGGATACTTTAGTGAAATATTCCACCTGGTCATCAAAACTGGGGAAATCTTGTTCTTTCAAGGTCGCTAGGGAGGAGTGAAGCTGCCAGTCAGCCTTAGTAAGCTGCCATTTGGGTGTGCTTGTGGATAGGGTAGGAATAAGCAAAAGGATAGCACACAGGAAATTGCCGCTTGAGTAGGTGTCAGAAAGAATGGACCACTCCAGATGATGGGCAAGTTTTGCAGTGCAGAAGGGTAGGTCCAAATGGGAATAGGTGTGTGGGGAGCTGGAAAGGAAAGTGGGTGCTCCAGTGTTAAGGCAAAAGAGGTTAAACTGGTTAAGAAGGTCAGCCAAGAGGGCACCCCCTCTGACAGGTGCTGGGAGAACCCCGAAGGGGACGATGGACATTAAAGTCACCGAATAGCAAAAATTGTGGAGATAGCTGCCCAATAAGCTGAAGGAAGTCTGCACTGGTGACATCGAATGGCAGAGGGACTAAATGGTACAGAGAGAAAAAGTCAGGTGGGGAAGGAAAAGGCGATCTGCAACAGCTTGAAGATGGGTAGTCAGGGAGATGGATTGGCTTTGAATGTCATCCCGTATGAGCAGCATGACACCCCCATGCAATCGAATGCCGACCTGAGGGGGAAGGTCAAACCGAAATGGGAAGAAATGTGAAAGCTCAAAACGGTCGTGAGGGCGCGACTTCATGTACTGAAGGCAGAGTACAAAGGGACGTTGCAATGCTAAAATCAGTCGTAAATCCTCTGTGAGAGACCAAAGGCAGCAAACGTTCCATTGGAGGAGAGTCGTGATGAGGAAGAGATTTAGGGGTCACCTCGGTGGCTGCCGAGTGACAGTCTGTAAAGAATCGCTACTACAGGGCACAGAAGCAGGAGTATCCTGCTCCATGGGGTCCACAGAAGCATTGGCTTGCTTGTGCGGTCAGTCTTTGGAGTCAAACGCTGAAAAACGGTTGGTGGTGCATATTGGCGACATGGAAGCACGCTGGGCTAAGGTAACACATCACGACACCATCGAAGAGGGTCTTCGAGTCAGCAAAGGAGAAGACCATTTGCCTTTGGTGGACTTCTTTGAGCTTTTACGGTTAGAGGAAGATTCGGGTTTTCTTTGGCTTGAGGGACAGAGTAAGTCTTCACAGGAGTACTCCTTCCGTCCTTTCTGGCCTACCAGTTGTGTAGCTTGTGGCTTCGCCTCGTGAGGCAACAGTTTGACAGGTTGTTGCACATCTGGATGGGGGGTTGGCGATGCTACCTTGACAGTGGGCAATTTCACAACCTCAGAGCTGAATTGGAGGTTGCATGTGTGCGTGTCCATGTCCTTCATGGAACGAGGGGTAACAAGAACAAAACTATATGTGCCAGATGAGAGGACACAGGGTTTGCAACTAACCAGTAACTTGCGAGCGACTGGGTAAGGCACTTTTTCCTTTACCCAGATCTCTTGAACAGCCCACTCATCAAGACACAAGGGACAATTCCGAGAGGAGGCGACATGGCCGCCATTGAAGTTGATACAGCAGGGAGAAGCAGGCGAACAATCGCCTTCTGCTCATCCCTACCACAGGTTACACTTTTGGCTGGGCGTTGACAAGACGTTCTAGTGTGGTTGAAACAATGACACTGGTAGCAGCGCATCAGATTCAGAATGTACAGTCGGACTGTGATAATTTCATACCCTGCTTTGATCTTGAACAGAAGCACCATTTTTTCAAAGGTGAGACAAAAGAGTGCACCTGGGCACCAAGGAGGAATCTATCTTTCTGATTACACAATGGATGGCAATGACACCCTGATCAGAGAGGTAAGACTGACTCTTGGCCTCAGTTAGACCATCGAGCAGCCGGGTGTAAATGAACCAATGGGAATAATTCGAAGTTCTATGGAGCTCAACATGAGCAAGGTAGCTGTGGAGAAGTGAGGCAGCAATCAGTTGTTATGCTTGAGAATCAGAAGTAGTCACCAAAAGCAAAGTGACATTCCATAAACGAGGGTGGGATTTCACAGGGTTGGCAATTGCATTAACACCTTTCTGAATAATAAATGGATTTACCATGGCGAAGGACTGACAGTCTTCAGCATGTGAGACCACAGGGAACCATGGTGCAGGAAGAAGGGACTTTGAATAATTAGCCCCATTACGTTTACGTTTCGTAGACGTTGATATTGTGGATGATTGATTCGTTGTGAGAAAATCCCCCACGACTGCCAGCATCTCCGATGGTTTGCTCCTTCCAACTGGGGGTCCCCTTCAGAAGGGGGCGCACCTGCCTTAGGTGATTGTTCTCACCTCTGGTCACACCTCCCAAACACCTGACAGAGGAACCAATCGGCAATTTGGGAAGGTTGCAGGTCAGACAGTCACCCCTCCCTGAGCCTGGCCTGTACCAGGGGGTACGGGCAAACCCTACCTGTCGACCTGGAGCTGGAAATCACACATTACCCAGTCACCTGTTATGCATCAGATGTGTGGGCATTCCTTCAGGAGCGCACAGGGAGGAAGAAGAAAAAAAGAGGATCATCAAACGCAGGAGCGGAGGAACGAGAGGAGAAGGGAAACAGAGAAAGAAGAAGGGAGCGAAAAACAAAGATGACACTGTTCTTAAATCAGCGACACACAATGCAGAACATTCCCAACAGCACCCCAGATACGTTCCCCAATGGAGGGGAAAAATAATAGCAAGAGGATAGACATGAAGCACAGAAGGCAAAAAAATGCTGCAGAGGCTGGGGCCCTGTGGTAGCCCAGCACGAACCCACTAAAGGGTGGCGAGCCCCCTGGGGGGGGGGGGGGGGGGGCGTAAACCAAGGATCATGCGCCTCTGGACGACACACAAATCGTTCCTTTTCCGCATTATGACAACGACTGCGCATTTTTTCGTGTGCTCCAACAAGGTTTCTACACCCTCCACTGTTAGTGCTGCCACCTGCCGTCTGTGAGTGGTTATTACAATTTGTCGTCGAACATTAACGTGACTGGACCATGTGATAATAAAACCTTAGTGCGATGTAATAGATGCGGTTTACAGTAACTGACTTGTAATAGTATCATCTAAAATCATTTAAGACGATAAATGATTGTCATTTGACGTGTTGATGTTCAAAAGCAACTGATCGAGTATACCTGCATGTTTGCCACTAGCACTCTGATGCTTTGAGCCGATTGTAGTTCGTTTCGCAAATTTCTTTGCGGGTTTCAAACTCATTATAGTACATTCACAACTAGGCACGAGTATTACATTCATGGGCATTAACCGCTATTTATTCTTATAAAAGACCTTTTGTCCTTTTCATTGATTTTATGCATTGCATGTACATATCATGTTTATCTATCCTGCTTGCCAGATATCAAAATGTACAGATCGCATCTGGATTCTCTTCACCGGCTATTATATTTAGTCCTGCAGCGTGTCCACCTGTGACGCTTTCTTATTTATCTGCATATCATAACCTAAAGTCACCACAGGCTCCGTTACATTTAGTACAGAAACCATTTTCTTTCGGCTACTATTACTGCATCACCAATGAACCGTATTGTGCTAATTTTCAGTTTTTGACAAACAATAACAGTCTTTTTATTTCCTCATTCCATTTTCAAAGAACAAATAACCATCAGTATTGACAATCAACTTGCCTTACCCTTTCCCTTTTTTGACTTTTAATACAAATCTGTCAGTGCAGATTATTCTAATTCGCTTTGAAGAAAGAAAGCGGGTTCCCATCTCTCTCTCTGTTAACGATATCACACTGTCTTAAAAACAAATAACATTTTATCATACCCAATAGTATACACTGAAGAGCCAAAGAAACTGGTACACTTGCCTAGCATCATATAGGGCTCCAGCGAGCATGTGCGACATCGCATGGACTCGACTAATATCTGAAGTAGTGCTGGAGGCAACTTTAACACAACGAATTCTGCCGGGCTGCCCATAAATCCGTGAGGACGAAGGGGTGGAGTTATTTTCTGAACAGCACGTTACAAGGCATCCCAGATATGCGCAATAATGTTCATGTCTGGGGAGTTTGATGGCCAGCAGAAGTGTTCAAACTCTAGAGGAGTGTTCCTGGACCCACTCTGTAACAATTCTGGACGTGTGGGCTGTCGTATTGTCCTGCTGGAATTGCCCAAGTCCGTTGGAATGCATTATGGACATGAATGGATGCAGGTGATCAGACAGTATGATTATGTACATGTCACCTGTCGGATCTAGGCGTATGAGGGGTCTCATATCACTCCAACTACACATGCCCCACACCATTACAGAGCCTCCATCAGCTTGGACAGTCCCATGCTGACATGCAGGCTACACATACATTCACTCGATGCAATTTGAAATGGGACCACATGTTTTCAGTCATCGACAGTCCAATGTCGGTATGGACAGGCTTAAAGCTTTGTGTCGTGCACTCATCTAGGGTACATGAGTGGGCCTTTGTTGAATGGCCTTCTTGAGCGGTTCGCAAGGACACTTGTTGATGGCCCAGCATTGAGATCTGCAGCAATTTACGGAAGGGTTGCACTTATGTCACGTTAAACGATTCTCTTCAGTCATCGTTGGTCCCGTTCTTGCAGGATCTTTTTCCGGTCGCAGCGGTGTCGGAGATTCAATGGTTTACCGGATTCCTGATATTCACGGTACACTCGTGAAATGGTCGTACATGTCATCTCTACCTCGGAGCTCCTGTGTCCCATCGCCCGTGCGCCGTCTATAACACTACGTTGAAACTCACTTAAATCCTGATAACCTGCCATTGTAGCTGCAGTAACCGATCTAACAACTGCGTCAGACACTTGTCTCATATAGGCGTTGCCGACCGCAGCGCCGTATTCTGATTGTTTACATAAATCTCTATATTTGAATACGCGTGCCTATACCAGTTTCTTTGGCGCTTCAGTGTAATACGCCTATCTACATTTCTAGCGCCACAATAAGCTACGAAACACGATCACATTTTCATTTTGAATGTGCTTCTCCACCGCATATTCACAGTATACAATCGTTTCGCACTGTGTTTTTTCTTGATAGTCGCTTGGCGGTGCTGCAGTGGCGAAGTTGCGCAACAACTGTAAACGCCCCCATAGACGGTCAAACGTGCCTGACAAAATCGCTCTTATCTAGCCACAGAGTTGCCAAGCAAGCCCGTACATGTTCAAACAATGTTTGTCAGTTTAACCTCTCTTTGAAGCAGCTGCTGTTCGTGTTCATGAGTGAGTATTTCACCAGTAGTGAGAACGGTCACAAATGCAAAGCAGTCCTGCATTGACTTTGGCATTGTGTTTGAAGAGGAAGAAGAAGAAAACGAGAGTCTGGTCTATGGAATGGCTTAAAATGAGAGATTTGCTCATAAAAATCTGCCAAACGAAATATTACTCACAAACCCGACGATTACATCAACGTTGTTCGAATGGACAATGAAACTTTTTAAAACCTTTTATGACCCTCCTGAAAGAGCAAACTCATCTGTCAAGTTCGCTCTTATCTAGCCAGGGATGTGTCAAACAAGTCCGTACTTGTTCCAAGAAAGCTTATCAATTTAACGTTCCTTTTGAAGCAGACGCTATTCGTGTATGCTTTTTTCTGCACAAGTGGGAATGACTACTGATGCAGATAAGGCATTTCTAGTAGCGCGGACAGCTACATCACTGCTATCTGTGCACTGAAAGCCACAACAACAACAGTGACTCTGGCACTGTGTTAAAATATGAAGCAGGGAATGGTGTAAAATGAGATAGAGAACTATGCAACTGAAAACCTATTAATGGAATTTTACACTCATATTGTGATGATTACATCAGCTTTCTGCTGACGGATAGTGAAACGTTGTTAACTTGTTTAGAGTTCAGAAAAAGAAGACACAAGTATGCGAAAATTTATTCTCTTCTACTTGGCCCTCTAACGAAAGTTCGTTAAAATACCACTACTTGTAAATGCCCGCGGAAGAACCAGAGAACTTCGATTCCTTTTATTTCATTCAACTTCCGCTTGAATGTGACTGTATGCGTAAAATATTGATTTTGTTCATAATCTCTTCATACGTAATATATCGCTGGGAAAGATGCATCAACCCGGTTCCCAGAACTCCTGAAGATAGACGTTGACTGTGGATATTGTATCACAGACACAGTCCCTTTGACTGTTGAGAGTCCAACCATGCATGAGCAGCGCCTTTTAGATGGAAGGGGTCCACAGCCGATCAGTTCCAGTCATTCCACCAGAAAGGAGGTACATGGCTCGTGTTGTCTGTAGTTCAACCATGCTTAGACGGTCAATACCGCGGTTCGATCGCGTCCGCATTGTTACTTTGTGCAAGGAAGGGCTCTCAACAAGGGAAGTGTCAAGACGTCTCGGAGTGAAACAAAGCGATGTTGTTCGGACATGGAGGAGATCACAGAGACAGGAACTGTCGATTACATGCCTCGCTCAGGGCGCCCAAGGGCTACTACTGCATTGGATGACCGCTACCCACGGATTATGGCTCGGAGGAACCCTGACAGCAACGCCACCATGTTAAATAATGCTTTTCGTGCAGCCACAGGACGTTGCGTTAAGACTCAAAGTGTGCACAATAGGCTGCATGATGCACAACTTCACTCCCGACGTCCATGATGAGGTCCATTTTTCCAACCATGCATCGCGGTACAAATGGGCCCAACAACATGCCGAACGGAAAGATTGGCGTCACGTTCTCCTCACCGATGAGTGTCGCATATGCCTTCAACCAGACTATCGTCGGAGATGTGTTTGGAGGCAACCCGATCAGGCTGAACGCCTTAGACACACTGTCCAGCGAGTGCAGCAAGGTGGAGGTTCCCTGCTGTTTTGGGATGGCATTATGTGGGACCGATGTACGCCGCTGGTGGTCATGGAAGGCGCTGTAACGGCTGTACGATACGTGAATGCCACCCTCCGACCGATGGTGCAACCAAATGGTTCAAATGGCTCTGAGCACTATGCGACTCAACTTCAGAGGTCATCAGTCGCCTAGAACTTAGAACTAATTTAACCTAAGGACATCACACACATCCATGCCCGAGGCAGTATTCGAACCTGCGACCGTAGCGGTCACACGGTTCCAGACTGAAGCGCCTTTAACCGCACAGCCACATCGGCCGGCGATAGTGCAACCATATCGGCAGCATATCGGCGAGGCATTCTTCTTCATGGACGACAATTCGCTCCCCCATCGTGCACATCTTGTGAATGACTTCCTTCAGGATAACGACATCGCTCGACTAGAGTAGCCAGCATGTTCTCCAGACATTAACCCTATCGAACATGCCTGGGATAGGTTGAAAAGGGCTGTTTATGGACGACGTGACCCACCAATTACTCTGAGGTATCTACGCCGAATCGCCATTGAGGAGTGGCACACTCTGGACCAACAGATCCTTGATGAACTTGTGGATAGCATGCCACGACGAATACAGGCATGCATCAGTGCAAGAGGACGTGCTACTGGGTATTAGAGGTACCAGTGTGTACAGCAATCTGGACCACCACTTGTGAAGGTCTCGCTGTATGGTGGTACAACATGCAATGTGCGGTTTTCATGAGCAATAAAAAGGGCTGAAAATATGTTTATGTTGATCTCTATTCCAATTTTCTGTACGGGTTCTGGAACTCTTGGAACCGTGGTGATGTTTGTACAATTAGTGCATACGCACCAATCCTGGACTCAGAGGATGATAAAAGGAAGAGCTCTATAGCCAACTGAATCGACTCTTATACACAGCCTCGATCAGATTAAATTATTCCGCTAGGTGATTTCAATGCACGAGTTGGCAGAGACTATGCCCTATGGGAAGGTATCGTTGGTAAGAGGTTATAGGCGATAGCAACTCCAATGGAACCGTTCTTCTGACTAAATGCTCAGAACACGATCTCGTCACTACACACATTCTCTTTCGACAGAAAAATAAGCTTAAAATCATATGGCAACACCACAGATCAAAACACTCGCATCTCACAGATTATGTGATTGTGCGATCTAGAGATCGACGTGATGTGTGGATCACAAGAACTGTAGCTCAGTCTGATGACTGCTGGAAAAATCATCAAATAGTCCGTTCAGTAATGGCTCTACAAGTGTCACCCAAACGGTGGAAGCAAAAGAAACAAGTAAAAAATCTGCTAAATATTAAATAACTAAAAGAAATTCCAGAACATTGTGAAGTAAAAGTTACCTGCTGAGTGTCCTGGCAATGATGAAGAACACTGGTCAATTCTGAAAACCTCCATGCTTTCGGTTTGCCAGGAATCAACTGGATTCATCGAAATAAAACCTCGAGACTGGGCTGACGAAAATGATGATAAACTTCAAAGTATGTTATATAAAGGAAATGCCTACAATCCTGGCAAAATGACCCAAAATCAGTCCACAAGTAACGAGCTTATCTCCATGCCATAGCTGATGTTCAAAGGAAATCCAGAGCTCTCAAAAACCAGTGGTGGACTATAAAATCAACCCTAAACGGAAAATTTAGCAGAAACCAACAGCTCCAGAGACTTCGTCACTGCCACAAACGCGATCTATGGCCCCTCCAGAAAAAGCCCTAAACCTCCTTAGGTCTAAAGACGTTACACAACTTTTTAATGACTCGGCATCTATCGGCTCGAACAAGGGAACCTCCCCATCGCACCCCCCTCAGATTTAGTTATAAGGTGGCACAGTGGATAGGCCTTGAAAAACTGAACACAGATAAATCGAGAAAACAGGAAGAAGTTGTGTGGAACTACGAAAAATAAGCAAAATATACAAACTGAGTAATCCATGTACAACATAGGCAACATCAAGGATAATATGAGATCAGGAGCGCCGTGGTCCTGTGGTTAGCGTGAGCAGCTGCGGAATGAGTGGTCCTTGGTTCAAGTCTTCCCTTGAGTGAAAAGTATAATTTTTTATTTTCAGTTTATGTGACAAACTCTTATGTTTCATCACTTTTTTGGGAGTGATTATCAGATCCACAAGAAAACCTAAATCGGGCAAGGTAGAAGAATTCCTTTACCCATTCGCCAAGTGTACAAGTTAAGTGGGTCGACAACATATTCCTGTCATGTGACGCACATGCCGTCACCAGTGTCGTATAGAATATATCAGAGGTGTTTTCCTGTGAGGAATCGGTTGACCTATGACCTTGTGATCAAATGTTTTCGGTTACCATTGGAGACGCACGTCCTTTCGTCTACTAATCGCACGGTTTTGCGATGCGGTCGCAAAACACAGACGCTAAACTTATTACAGTGAACAGAGACGTCAATGAACGAACGGACAGATCATAACTATGCGAAAATAAAGAAAGTATACTTTTCACTCGAGGGAAGACTTGAACCAAGGACCTCTCGTTCCGCAGCTGGTCACGCTAACCACGAGACCACGGCACTCTTGAACTCACATTATCCATTATGTTGCCTGTCATGCACATGGACTACTCAGTTTGTATATTTTGCTTTTTTTTCATAGTTTCACACAACTTCTTCCTGTTTTCTCGATTGATCTGTGTTCAGTTTCTCAATGCCTATCCACTGTGCCAACTTATAACTAAATCTGAGGGGGGTGCGATGGGGAGGTTCCCTTGTAAGTGCAAGAAGCACTTTGATGAACTTCTGAATAGAGATTCAGAGGTATACGAGGACGTTTTTACAAAAATACCACAAAAACCCATTCAGTACCCTACGAGTAATGCTCCTGCCCTTCAAGAGATTGAAGAAGCTATACACCAGCTGAGGAATGACAAAGCCCGTGGACTGGATGAAATCTCGTCTGAACTTTTTAAAAATGGCAGTACCGAATTAAGCAAAAACTTTCACATCCTTATTTCCAAGATATGGAACACTGAGACAATACCTGCAGATCTGCGTGACACCACTATTATAACTATATTCAATAAGGGTGTTAAGACCCATTGTGGAAACTACCGAGGAATATCACTACTCCAAACAGCTGGAAAGATCCTTGCTAGGATTCTCTCCAACTGAATAATTCCTCTGGCTGCAAAAACCCTACCTGAAACTCTGGGCGGCATTAGACCTAATCGAGGCACACTGGATATGATTTTCAGTGCAAGGTAAATACAAGAAAAATGTAGAACACAGAAACAACCCCTGCACAAGGTACTCATAGGCCTTTTTAAAGGCTTTGACTCTGTTAATCGAGAAGCACTTTGGAAAAATGGATGTCCTGGAAAATTCATCAAAATACTTCAGCTTCTACATGACAACGTAAATGCCGCTGTCCTTGCCAGCAATGGGCCCGGAGAAACGTTTCAGGTTACACCACCAGTAAGCAGGGATGTGTTATTACACCTAGCCTATTCTCGATGTTTGTTGGAACCATACTTCACCTTGTTAAGGAAAACCTACCGTTGGGTGTTGAAATAGCTTATAGGACTGATGGTAAGCTGTTCAACCTCAGCAGACTCCGAGATGAAAGCAAAAGAACCACAACAGCTGTCATCGAACTTCAGTAAGCTGATGATAACATTATCTTGGCAAACACAGACGAGGATCTACAAACTACCCAAATGCATTCAGTCTGGCATACAAATCCATTGGTCTAGAGCTTAACACAGACAAAACACAAGCAAGCCCCAAATTCCACTGCAGCAGCTCCAGTTATCACAGTTGATGGAACACCTCTAGAGATAGTAGAGTGTTTTCCATATCTGGGAGGCCATCTTTCTGCATAAAGTTTGCAGGTACTAAGAGTGTTTGATAACCATGGTTTCAGTGTTAAAACTAAGCTTACAGTCTAAAATGCCGTTATCTTGCCTACACTTCTTTATGGATGTGAAATTTGGACCATATATAGGCATCACTTAAAGTCCTTAGAAAAATACCACCAGCGCTGCCTAAGGAGAATATTGAGACTAAAATGGCAGGATCGGCGAACAAACAACAGCATTCTGTAAGAAATCAAAATGCTGTTGTTTGTTCGCCGATCCTGTCATTTTCCTTTCATATTCTCCTTAGGCGTACCCCAACTTCGTTGGGCTCATCATATCATCTGCATGCCAAATTCCCGTCTCCCTAAGCAAATCATGTTCTCCCAATTGAAGAATGGCCAACGCAATCAGGGAGGGCAAACAAAACGATATAAAGATGTCCTCAAGTCAAATACGACAAAATTCTGTGACTCTAGAATTGGACTATTTAGCCACCAAAGAATTCACAGATAGCGCTACCAAAAAACATTTCATTCTTGTCAACGAGTAAATGCCTATGATAATGAATATCGGCGATCGATCCGGCAGACGCCATATTTATATTCGAATATTTAACTGTTTCGTATTATTACTTGCAGTATGCCATTTCATGGCAACAGCGCATTGATAATGTATAACAAACACGTCACCCTTCTCATTAAATGTTAATAAATAGCGCCCAACGGAACAGGCTTTCGAGAGATATCATGATAACAAAGACTTAAGACAAATTTCATATAAATAGACTTAAGCTTGTGGGTCATGGAGACAAAAGACGTAAGTTTGTATCAAACAATGTGCTAATATTTTTGTATCTTAGATCAGTTAACACATTCTGGGGCTTTCTTATGAATTAATACCACTATTTCTGCAATATTCGCCGTTATTTAATGTTTCCGTTTGATTACAGAATGAAAAATTAAATAAATATTTGGCTGTTTGTTTTCTGAATATGCGGCGATTTCAGAGAGTGTTGTTAAACAGGAACCTAAGAGAACAGTTTAAATTGCTGTGGGTGACACGAGGAGCAATAACGTGCGTATTCTTCCTTCCGACAGATATATGGCTCTTTATTTCCGAATGTTTGGCGATTTCCTACACTCGTAGCAATAAAATTCACTTCTTCCTTCTGACAAATATCTGACTGTTTAATTTCCAAATATCTGTCGATTTCTGAGTGTGTGGTTTCTTCCTTCTGACAGAGGAGGTGGACATGGAGACAATGAATGCAAAATTGCAAATGTAAACACGCCAGAGGCTCTGATAGATGAAGAGAGGCTATTGAGTAGCATCAGAGACGTCACATAACGATCGATAAACAGCTGACAGCATTTAACGCTGTCGCTTTGTTATGTAAACAAAATTTGGTGTAATGCTGCCGATGACATTATCAGATTTCATACTGTAGTGTGATTCCTATACTGTCAGTAATTGATTGAAATGTACCATACGTTCAGTTCTCCCTGGCTGTTTTCAACGCTCAAATGATAGAAAGGAGGATCCAAGGCGACAATTGCCTACCGTCCTTGGACTACTGCGTCATGGTGGTGGTGTGCCGCATCGCCGCTTGGGGCGCGCTGATCGCAGCGGCGTTCTGTAGCCTCAACACTGCCGACGAGATCCGGCTAGGGAGGCAGGCTGTGGAGTCGTGGCGCCGCACGGCCGACATGAGTGGCGTGGGCTGGTCGCCACACGCCAGGGTGTTCGGCGGCTTCGTCACCCACGTCGGCCTCTACCCGTTCGCCGCGTACATCTTCATCCTGAAGCAGATCACGACACTGTCGTGCAGCGTCACGATCGTGGCACCCAAGTGGGTGCTGTCTGCAGCCCACTGTGTCAGGGGCATGCACTGGCAAGGTAAGTCAACACCTCGAGTGAGTCACACATCAACAACTTTACTCCACAAACGACCTGACAATGAGTAGTGGTGTGTATTCTTGGTGACACTAGCTAATCCACCACCCCTGTTCGGTCGCAAATAACTCGTGGGAAGAATGACCATCGATAAAGGTCCCTATTAGCTCTAATTTCCATAGTTTTCTCATTGTGTCATTTCATGAGACCTAATCGAGGCACGCTACATATGATTTTCAGTGCATGGTAAATGCAAGAAAAATGTGAAGAACAGAACCAACCCCTGCACAAGGTATTCATAGACCTTTTTAAAGGCTTTGACTCTCTTAATTGAGAAGCTCTCTGGAAATATCAGGCATCAAATGTATGTCCTGGAAATTACATCAAAATACTCCAGCTTCTACATGATAACATGAATGCCACTGTCGTCGCCAGCAATGGACCTGCAGAAATGTTTCAGGTTATGCCAGCAGTAAGCAGGGATATGTTATTACACATAGCCTATTCTCTATGTTTGTGGGAATCTTACTTCATCTTGTTCAGGAAAACCTACCGTTGGGTGTTGAAGTAGCTCACAGAACTGAAGGTAAGCTATTCAACCTTAGCAGACTCAGAGCTAAAAGCAACAGAACCACAACAGCTGTCATCAAACTTCAGTAAGCTGATGATAACATTATCTTGGCAAACACAGAGGTGGCTCTACAAACTACCCCAAATGCATTCAGTCTGGATGTTGTTGTGGTCTTCAGTCATGAGACTGGTTTGATGCAGCTCTCCATGCTACTCTATCCTGTGCAAGCCTCTTCATCTCCCAGTACCTACTGCAGCCTACATCCTTCTGAATCTGCTTAGTGTATTCATCTCTTGGTCTCCCTCTACGATTTTTACCCTCCATTCTGCTCTCCAGTACTAAATTGGTGATCCCTTGATGCCTCAGAACATGTCCTGCAAACTGATCCCTTCTTCTAGTCAAGTTGTGCCACAAACTCCTCTTCTCCCCAATTATATTCAATACCTCCTCATTAGTTATGCGATCTACCCATCTAATCTTCAGCATTCTTCTGTAGCTCCACATTTCGAAAGTTTCTATTCTCTTCTTGTCTAAACTATTTATCGTCCATGTTTCACTTCCATACATTGCTACACTACATACAAATACACTCCTGGAAATTGAAATAAGAACACCGTGAATTCACTGTCCCAGGAAGGGGAAACTTTATTGACACATTCCTGGGGTCAGATACATCACATGATCACACTGACAGAACCACAGGCACATAGACACAGGCAACAGAGCATGCACAATGTCGGCACTAGTACAGTGTATATCCACCTTTCGCAGCAATGCAGGCTGCTATTCTCCCATGGAGACGATCGTAGAAATGCTGGATGTAGTCCTGTGGAACGGCTTGCCATGTCATTTCCACCTGGCGCCTCAGTTAGACCAGCGTTCGTGCTGGACGTGCAGACCGCGTGAGACGACGCTTCATCCAGTCCCAAACATGCTCAATGGGGGACAGATCCGGAGATCTTGCTGGCCAGGGTAGTTGACTTACACCTTCTAGAGCACGTTGGGTGGCACGGGATACATGCGGACGTGCATTGTCCTGTTGGAACAGCAAGTTCCCTTGCCGGTCTAGGAATGGTAGAACGATGGGTTCGATGACGGTTTGGATGTACCGTGCACTATTCAGTGTCCCCTCGACGATCACCAGTGGTGTACGGCCAGTGTAGGAGATCGCTCCCCACACCATGATGCCGGGTGTTGGCCCTGTGTGCCTCGGTCGTATGCAGTCCTGATTGTGGCGCTCACCTGCACGGCGCCAAACACGCATACGACCATCATTGGCACCAAGGAAGAAGCGACTCTCATCGCTGAAGACGACACGTCTCCATTCGTCCCTCCATTCACGCCTGTCGCGACACCACTGGAGGCGGGCTGCACGATGTTGGGGCGTGAGCGGAAGACGGCCTAACGGTGTGTGGGACCGTAGCCCAGCTTCATGGAGACGGTTGCGAATGGTCCTCGCCGATACCCCAGGAGCAACAGTGTCCCTAATTTGCTGGGAAGTGGCGGTGCGGTCCCCTAGGCACTGCGTAGGATCCTACGGTCTTGGCGTGCATCCGTGCGTCGCTGCGGTCCGGTCCCAGGTCGACGGGCACGTGCACCTTCCGCCGACCACTGGCGACAACATCGATGTACTGTGGAGACCTCACGCCCCACGTGTTGAGCAATTCGGCGGTACGTCCACCCGGCCTCCCGCATGCCCACTATACGCCCTCGCTCAAAGTCCGTCAACTGCACATACGGTTCACGTCCACGCTGTCACGGCATGCTACCAGTGTTAAAGACTGCGATGGAGCTCCGTATGCCACGGCAAACTGGCTGACACTGACGGCGGCGGTGCACAAATGCTGCGCAGCTAGCGCCATTCGACGGCCAACACCGCGGTTCCTGGTGTGTCCGCTGTGCCGTGCGTGTGATCATTGCTTGTACAGCCCTTTCGCAGTGTCCGGAGCAAGTATGGTGGGTCTGACACACCGGTGTCAATGTGTTCTTTTTTCCATTTCCAGGAGTGTACTTTCAGAAACGACTTCCTGACACTTAAGTCAATACCCGATGTTAACAAATTTCTCTTCTTCAGAAACGCTTTCCTTGCCATTGACAGTCTACATTTTATATCCTCTCTACTTCGACCATCATCAGTTATTTTGCTTCCCAAATAGCAAAACTCATTTACTACTTTAAGTGTCTCATTTCCTAATCTAATTCCCTGAGCATCACCCGACTTAATTCGACTACATTCCATTATCCTCTTTTTGCTTTTGTTGATGTTCACCTTATACCCTCCTTTGAAGACACTATCCATTCCGTTCAACTGCTCTTCCGAGTCCTTTACTGTCTCTGACAGAATTACAATGTCATCGGCGAACCTCAAAGTTTTTATTTCTTCTCCATGGATTTTAATACCTTCTCCAAACTTTTCTTTCGTTTCCTTTACTGCTTGCTCAATATACAGATTGAATAACATCGGGGACATGCTACAACTCTGTCTCACTCCCTTCCCAACCACTGCTTCCCTTTCATGTCCCTCGACTCTTATAACTGCCATCTGGTTTCTGTACAAATTGTAAATAGCCTTTCGCTCCCTGTATTTTACCCCTGCCACCTTCAGAATTTGAAAGAGAGTATTCCAGTCAACATTGTCAAAAGCTTTCTCTCTAAGTCCACAAATGCTAGTAACGTAGGTTTGCCTTTCCTTATTCTTCCTTCTAAGATAAGTCGTATGGCCAGTATTTGCTCACGTGTTCAAACATTTCTACAGAATCCAAACTGATCTTCCCCGAGGTCAGCTTCTACCAGTTTTTCCATTCGTCTGTAAAGTATTTGCGTTATTATTTTGCTTTTATTTTAATTTTTGCAAATATCTTCGAGATTATTACTTATGTGCAATAGCAAAAAATTTAAATATTAACTCTGTGCTTCGCCGAATAGCTTTATTATCCAGTATATTGATTTAATGAATAAGAACCTGTATATGTAGTTAATTTACCTAAAAACTATGCTTGTCACAAGTACCAGTAATTACTAACTTCGTTATCATTGTTCATATGTAAATATGTATCTCGTTACTGACCTTCAGATAAAGTAAATAAAAAGTACGTATTAATAAACGAAGTATCTCTGCAGTTGATGTTGGAAATATGCTAACTTTTGGACACATTAAGTCTCAGGGTAATTAGCATTTCTAGTTAAAGCATTGTTATTGAAATATAATGGCGTGTTTTGGAAAACCAGACTTTATACTTGAAAGGACAGTCTAATTAGGAAAAGTCTTGATGATTAACTTGCCACTCGAAAACTTTTGGGCCACTCCAGAGATAGGCTATCGCACTCCAACAGTGATGTAGGGCATCTATCAAATGTAGTATGTGGCTAGCTGTTTATCTGAGCATAAATTATAGTGAATGAGACTCAATATGGTCATAAACTGTATCTTGTTCCACAACAAAGTGCAATTGGACCGAAAACCTGGTATAGACCACATTATTTAAAATAGCCCATTTTAGACAACCAATTTTCAGCTACATTCGACAGAGGTGCAGCTACCAGAGGCATATTTGCACAGGTAAATATGGCTGCACTTCACTCTCTCAGAATTTCGATAATAAGCCTCCCCGTGATGCTCAACACCTTTCTTGTAACGTCTGCCACTGGAATTTGTTGAGCATCTACATAAATAACACTCTCGCGCTGATTAAACGATCCAGTGACGAAATGTGCCGCTCTTCTTTGGATCTTTTCTATCTTCTATTAATCCAACCTGGTAATGGGCCTAGATGGAGTAGAAATACTCAAGAATCTGTCGAACAAACGCCTTCTAAGGCACTTCTTTTGTGGATGAATTACAACTCCTTGAGATTATTCTTGTGAATCTCCATCTGGCACCTACTTTTCGTGTTGTTTGTTTTATGTGGTCGTTCCACTTAATGTCGCTCTGCAGAGGTACTCCTAGGCATATCATGGATGTTACTGTGCCTGGCAATTTGCCGTCAATAGTGTAGTTGTGGAGTAGTGGATTTCGTTTCCTACATATGTGCAGTATGTTTCGTTTATTTACATTCATGGTCAACTGCCGGTCATCAGACCTCACTCTGAAAATCGTTACTCTCTTTTAGTGTTGCTACTGTCTTTTAGGCAACTGCATCATCTGTAAACAGCCTTAAAGACCTTCCAACACATTCAACTAGATCATTAACATAAATTGTAAATAGTAACGGTTCTGTCACATCCTTGGGGCCCTGTTGAAATTACGTTTACATCTATCGTTTTCGGTCCATTAAGAGCGATGTGTTGAGTTCTGACACCAAGGAAGTCTTGAATCCAGTCGCCAACCTGATCCGATATCGCTAAGGTGGTATGTTTTTAACTAAAGGACAATGTGGGACAGTACCACACGCTTCCCCAAGTCAAGATACACGTCATCAACTTGAGCGCCGATGTCTACAGCACTGTGGATCTCATGGAGGAACGGAGCGAGCTGTGTTTCACCAAATTTCAGTGCGTCTCGTCTTATTTTAACACAGGAGATTTTCATTTTTCAAAAAAGTCATAATAGGTGACCTTAAAACATGTTCAATAACTCTACAACAGATTGACATCAACGATGTAACTCCATAATTTTGTGCATGTTCCCTATGATCTTTCTTGTACCTTTAGTTGCTGCAGCGACTTACGATAAACTGCTGCTGGAAGGGGAGCAAGTTCATTCTCACAATCTCTGTAGAAGCTTACGGGTATCTCAGCTGGTCCAGATACCTTCCCACTAACATGTGAGTGTAGTTGTATTAGACATTTCGGCGTTGGTGACTGAAATGAGGGTTTCTATTACGGTCTTCCATTGCGAAACAGTTTCAGGATACAAACGATCGGTAAAACCTAGGGCTAATCATAAGTGGTAATTCGAAAGACAGAAAAGTTAGCAGCCATGAACAAAGGATGTAAGACGACTTCTTCCTGATAATACACACACACACAGGTCGTTGAGGAGTCATTCCGTCGTATGGACGAAACATTTGTACAGCTGTCGCTGAAGAATCAACATGAAAAAAAAGAAAGAAAAACAAATAGACCTGACGAACTTGCAGCATGCTGCACATGAAAAATAGGTTCTCAACTTGTTTTATAATTGAAATAAATGGTTTTAGATCCCTCGTAAGATGCACTGAGAAGTGTATTTTTTCATTTCTTGATGATGACTAGTTTAGGACACCTGTGTCCATTTCGGAACCATCTGTGTTGTAAGTGTGACAAACACAGGCGATAGCCTATGTACAAAAACTGCAGCTGCAGCGATGATCAAAGTGGCACTATGGCTGACTTAACAACAGTAAATAGCAACATCAGCAAATGTCCAGTCTATGTGGTCTATCTACTGTTGTTAAGTCAGCCGTTAGTACCCCTTCAATCATCGCTGCAGGGGCAATTTTTGTACAAAGGCTTTCGCCTGTATTTGTCACACTTACCACACCGATGGTTTCAAGTTGGACACGACTGTCTGAAACTAGTCACCAACAAGAAATAAAAAGGATAGGTCTACTTCTCAATGCAACTCATGACAGAGTTACAACCATTTATTTAATGTAGACCTGAATATGAACAACATATAGCAAGGATTTGATGATGCAAGCTGTAGTTTGCCGCCAAACAGGCAATATTACAGACATTACAAAACCTTCACTTCTTATGCAACGGTCCCAAGTTGTCCAAGGCTGTATTTGAAGTTTGAGAGGACATTCAGTACTGGAAAGTAAACAAAAACTGTGTGTGACTTTAAAAAAACTATCATAAGGATGGTACTCACGACCGACAGTCTCTCTCCCTTCCACGCACACATTGCAGACACAATAGCGCAACTGTGCTAGAAGTTAACTAGTGTGTATGACCAGAACAACGTGACCGGGAGTGCCGCCATCTTGGATCTTTAGGGTACAAAAGGAGGCCTGAGAGCCGCAACTGATCAGCACCACACCAGCACCGCAGGCAACAGCACGCAGGACGGAGCGCACAGGCACGGTGCACACGAGGCAGCAGAAGAAGCCGGCGCGCACGCACCTCCACACGCTGACAAACGGACATGGCTGGACGCAGGAAGGGCAGCAAGATTGCGGCCGCGCTGGAACTCCTGGTCGATGCGATCGGGAAGGACCGCGGACGCAGTCGGCGCCACAAGAAGAAGCAGCGCACTAAGCAGCAATGCTTCAAGTGCCAAAGGATGGGGCACATCGCAAAAGTGTGCAGGGGCACTCTAGCGTGTCTGAAGTGTGCTGAGGCACACGACACACGCAACTGCACCAAGCCCCGCGACGCGGCTGCCAAGTGCGTGAATTGCGGCGGTGCCCACGCCGCAAACTCGCGCAGCTGCGCCTCTACGTACGGGGCTACAGAAGCAAGATGGCCGCCCCACGCCCTGCAGAGGTACCTCGCGTCGAGACGGACGTCCCGCCCCCCCGTTCCCGCGGGGGTGGTGGTCCGTGCCGTCGCGAAGCCACCACGGACGACGCACTGGCCGTCTTCCACACCGCCCTTGCGGCCGAGAGGGCCACCATGAGGGAGGAACTCGTGGCTGTTCACCGCCAGCTGCAACAGCTGCGTGAGGAGCTGCGGGTCCTCAGGAAGACGTCTACCCCCACCGCCAGCTCCACTGCGAGTCGGCCAGCGGGGGTCGACGCCTCCACCCAGACGGAGCCACCCACGTCGCCAGATGCCGAGAGGGACGACATGCTGGCACCCACGGACATGGAAGTGGAGCAGCCTGCTCCCCCTCCTGACGGGGAGATCGAGCCGCGGGCACACGACGAGGAGACGCACACGGAGACACCCCCAGCTGCTGCGGCGGGGACTGAATGGCTGCCGCTCCCCACGGACATGCCCACGGACATCAGCTCGGACCCTGTGGTGCAGTTTTTCGCCGCGAATCTTCGTGACGAGACATACCAGCACCTGGTCGACGCCTACCCACTCAGGACATACACTGCTCCTTCGCAAGCTGAAGAAGCGGTAACCGACGAAGGGCTGCCCCTCCCGCTCCCAGACGAGTGGAGCGTGCAGCCCTTCCTCAAGAAGATCGTGGCGTCGCTGAAGGACGGGTCGTACCCTCACGGGGAAAACCCGTACCCCTTCACGCCGGCGCACGCGAAGCCACCACCATCTCACCAACCGTGCGACCTCAGGCACATGCGTTGCATGTTGCGTGAGGCGGTAACCAGGAAGGAGCTGATTTTGCTCAACAGCCGCCCCATCTTCACCCCTTCGGACTGGGAACACATCACCCTGGTCACAGAGAAGTGGGTGAAGGAGGAGTGGCGCTCCGGCAGGCGTCAGCCTGCCCCAGAAGACATACCAGCACACAACTACTTCGCTAATTTAAACTAGCGGGGTAGCCAGAGGCCCATCCGAACGAGAGGCCAACCACAAGTCATCAAAGCTGTTAACGGAGGAACAGCAGCACTGCTGCTTAGCCTCCCCCATCTCCGGACAGAGGATGTCCGTGATTTACTAGCGAGCGAGCGCAACTGATCAGTCCTCCGTGATAGTTGAAACTGTCAACATGGATTCCTCCAAAGTGCTGAACATCCCCCAGCAGGAGCAAGATATGACCAACAGACGAACGCTTCTGCTTGTGATTACTACAGCAGAACCTGAATAATCTAGTTACTGCCATTGGGAACATAAATTATACAGAAAATGGTATACTACTTAGCAAGAAGAATGTAAATGTGCTTATACTTACTACAGAGCCGTTTTGCGATAACATATTGATAGTTAAAATCTGTGATCAAGTGGACTGTCAAGAACAATTAGGAAGAGGACGTTCTGTAATGTCAAAGAAGGTAATGTGTGGTCCATTTAACTATTATCTATGTAGTAGATTCTCCAATTTCGTCACTGCGAGACATGGCGTCAAGGCAAAGCTGCCTTTTCTCTTACACGGGAAGGACAGTGTGACGGCAAGAGGGGTACGTGAAAAAATCGGCAAGGAAGCACTGGAAACTATTTCGAGGAAATATAAAAATCCTGTGGTTATACAAAATGAAGTGGAATTATCTGATGTTCAAATAGATGTTCTAATGAAAGAGGTGCCTGGAATATTGGAGCAGGTACAGGTAGACAACTGTTATCTTTTGGATTTGGACATAACACAAGACTTTGCCGGAATTTTTAACAAAATGTAAATGTACGACTATTTAATATCAATCCTAGACTTCTGCATGGAAACAGATCGCCAGGCAAATACCAATGTGGTTCTGGAAAACGATATGACAGTTGGAATAGACTATCTAACGCGATTAACTTCCAACTGTAGAGTAAAGATATATAACAAATTTATATGTCAAATCACAAGTCTGTGAGTGAACAAAGATATTAATAACCACATTTTATAAAGTGTCCAAACATGCGACTATGAGAAACTTTTAGGCCTTCCTTGGCTAAGCAGCATGGCATTACCGGGTTGGAGGCTACAATATGCAACTACAGAATGGATCGTGTATTCGACCTTATGCAAGAGTGCTTACGTGTACTAGGTGTTAACAAACAGTATTTACAATATGCTCAACTTTACTCTCTTTCACTTGCTTCCATGTGGCGTCAGTTAACGGATAACGTACAGAATGACTGCTGTGGTGTGTTTAATAACGTTCTTCAGTTTGTGTACTGGGGTAATCAGATCACCTGAAAATTCACAGATGTACAGGTAAGTCTTCCAGATACTGCAGACCGAGAAAAGCTCATCAGCTATGTTCTGTCTACATAGAGTTTTAACTATCTACCTATAAACTAAGTGGAGATCCTTAACTCTGACCCCAATAAAGATGATATAACTATTATACACAAGTGTTACGTTAAAGCAGGGGGAACTTATTTTTCTCTGTCAAGACCGCTGTTCTCCACAATACCGTCCGATATAGATATTGTAAAATTAGGGTTGGCTGACACAGATAACGTCATATCGTAAAACCTAAGAAAAAGAACCAATGTGTCAAACAGACTGAAACCATTCCCTATTAAAGAAAGTACACCTTTAAGTGCAGTTAATGTGTTATGTGAACAGAAAAGGAGTCTGGAAATGGAGGACATCCAAGTAGAGACAACTACTGTAAAGGAAGAATATAAGATGCAGATGGAAAAGGAAGAAGCAACTGTGGATGTGCAGTCCAGGTTTACATATGGCTTTAAACACACTTATGGAGAAATCTAGCTACAACTGGGGAATACTGTAAAGACCAGTGGTAAGTGGCCATATGTTGGAGCACTGGCCGAAAACGACGGATTGGAGCACGTTTACTATGTTAAAGGGCACATAAAAAATCTAGTTATCAAACTTCATTCCTCCTTGGATCTGCTTGAAAAGGATAGTTACATTATATCGAAATGTGGTGGGCTTGATGCCATATACTTAGCAACAGAACAACAGTTTGCAGAGTTTAAAACCGACGGAGTAACAAACTTTAATGGCAGTTTGTTTGCAAAAGTTGTAAACGTAAAGTTCTACGCCGAAATTCCACAAGAATGTGCAGCAGAAGAACTGCAGCCTACACCCAGGAAACTGAAAAGTGTTATAACAACAGCGTTATGTAGGAAATAACAGGAAAAATTAAAATACCGAATGCTGTCGTCTAGAAGAACTGCTGGAAGAAACAGAACTAATTATTAAAGCCATAAAAGAGATTACAGGATAAAAATTAGATGCATACTGGAATTCGAGAACATACCTTCTCTGTATTTGTCAAATTACTGGTTGGACGTTATTAAAACTAGACCTAACAAAAATAAGGAAAGAGTTGTTTTCTGTATGTAAATATATTTGTAAAAGTTAATAATGATTTTGTACTAGAATATTTACTTGCCTTATTCGCTACTCTACCAAAAATCCTAACGTATTTCATATATCGTTGATCCATGTACAAGTATTTCGGATAGTGAAAGTGTGGAGTCATGTAAACTTGAAAACTAGTTGAAACTAGGTAGTTGAATGTATAGTAACCCCCTTTCCTTACCTATATGATTTGCATAATGTTTGTGTGTGATACTCAAATGTTGAAAATATGTTTTATTTTGAGGAAGGATCACGTTAAGGTGGAAGTGAGTGTTTTAAATAATCTGTTTGACTCCTGTAAATCGTTAAACAATTAATTTTGAAGGGTAGTGCAAATGGATTATTTCACTCTATTTTTAATATCGAAATTGAGTCAGCTTTCCCTTTGTCACCAGCATTAGCCAATAAGAACATAGTATTCTGAGGAGAGGTGAAAATCTCCAACTTCGTGTTTGGAGATGTTGGTTCACGCAGACACGCATGGAGTGGCCTCCTGAGAGCGACAGAGACAGGAAGTGAGTCTGGGATTTGCTGATCAACAGGATGCCGCCACTTGATGCTTTGTTTTGGGGCAGTGAGATCAAAGGAGGCCAATATCCAGTCCGAGGCCAGTGGTATTTAGTAACATGATATGTAATTAGACCTTGGGCTGTTTTAACCTTTGTGGTGGCGCCCTGATGACAGACACACGTGAGAGACCTCAAACGGTGGCTACTATACAGCACTTCATTCCATTCCCTGGTGATTACATGTATTATGTCATGGGAAGCAAGAGTGGGGAGGGGGCAGTCATAATGTCTACCCAAGTGGGGGAACCCTGTCTCCTGCATACTAATTAAATAAGGAATATGTATCAATATATTATTGACTGATTTGGCTGGGGCTCTGAGCACTATGGGACTCAACTGCTGTGGTCATAAGTCCCCTAGAACTTAGAACTACTTAAACCTAACTAACCTAAGGACAGCACACAACACCCAGCCATCACGAGGCAGAGAAAATCCCTGACCCCGCCGGGAATCGAACCCGGGAACCCGGGCGTGGGAAGCGAGAACGCTACCGCACGACCACGAGATGCGGGCAACTGATTTGAATTTCGCGTCATGAGATCCTTTCTCTAAAGCATAGAGCGAGTCTTTTGACTACCATTTTTTTCTGGATTGGTTGGGGTGGGAGGGGGCGAGGGGTAGGGGGATGAGACCTGCGCTAGTGGTGGGACTGCACCCTGGCTCAGTCGATCCCTGCATGTCAAAATGAGTGCACACAAGAAAATTTTCCAGTAATATGATGCCTCCAATCTGCAGCAGTGTAATTAGATAATTAGGACATGTAGTTGCTAGATGTGTGTTTTTACCACCAAATAAAAGTGAGGTCCAGGCCCTGGGAACTGAATTTTATAAATAAATGATATATTGTATGCTGTATAATTCAATTTCCTGTGATCCTTCCTCTCCAGCATAGATGGCAGCATACAGCCTATGGTGGAATCAACTCTTAAGTCAGGCATTTGCCTTGTAAGGAGTTCCATGTGCATCAGTATTGTGCAGGGGTTTACCTGGCAAAGACAGCTTTGTTTGCAGTTTGGTCCGACCACGACTGACATTACATGCAGATCCAGCAGTGATACGCTACAGCACCAAAGAGAGAGGGAGAGGGAGAGAGAGAGAGAGAGAGAGAGAGAGCGAGCATGTGTTTCGACAGGAATTTCTCAGCTGACTCTGGTCTGTCAGTCCCAAGGCCTGTGCAGACACCTCTTGCACACTGGTGCATGGTGCAGCCACTGACAGACACATCACTTTGCGAGATCCCAAGCGACATGTACATAGTGTGGTGTGAGCTGGCACTGGGTGCAGGACAGTGGACGGTACATGCTTTGCGATAGAAAGATTTTGAACAGTGTAATTATGTGTGATGGGTGTTTCGTGATGGTATTCCTTGTGCAATTGGAATGAAAAAGCATCGCAATTGTTTCAATATTCCATTTATCAACTTCTAACCCATAAATTGTTTAAATGAACAATATCCTACACATTGTCCAAATTGTTTAAACAATATTCCATACACCGCAATCGATTTCCCACCAACCACCAAATTATTTACATAAATAAATAAACTATATTTCATACATGCTCTTGTATCCAAATAATATTTAAATAAACAGTATTCCACATCTTGTCTAAATTGTTTAAACAATATTTCCTACACTGCAATCTATTTCTCTCCAAATGGCTGATCAACTGAGTCTTTTTTCCGGTAATTTCCGGGAGTGGGAGGTCTAGGGGGTTCCCAGAGGGTGGATTTAATTAATTGATCGATTTAATTAATTACTTAATCAAACTGATATCAAAAGTGTGCTTGTATCAAGGATGGGGAAGGAGAAAGTGGAAGAGGACAAGAAGGAGAGGGAGGTGTGGGGAAACATTAGATTAAGGACCTGTCAATCAAAAGCAAGGATTATCCCCAGGGGTCATAACCTGTCAATCAAAGGGATCGATTATCCCCAGGGGCTCTTCACCCTCTTAGCAGAACAATAGGTTAAGGACCTGTCAGTCAAAAGAGAACAATATGTTTGCCACTGAATGTAGGCAACCTGCAATAAATAATTGTGCTGACACCGTGGTTCGCCCACTATTATCAGTGACCACGAGGCAGCTGAAGCAACAGTGATAACCAAAGTACAAACTGTAACTAAAACGAATACCGAGGATTATAAGTAAACTAGATGAAGTTGTAATGTCATATCTCAGTACGGAATTCAAAACTTTTAGCTGTGGATAGGAGCATGTAAAAGAACTTTGGCACTGGTTTAAAGGAATATTGATCATCAACTTGACAGATGTATGCCTAGTGGAATGGTTCATGGTGGGAGAAACCCTCTGTGGTATACAGTCACCGTAAAGAAACTTGTTAAGTAACAGAGACTACTGTGTGATAGGTGGAAAACAAAGCATAGGGCTAGAGGTGGGGGGATTCTGTATGAAACACCTTTGGCTGTCAAGAGAGGAATGCATGCAGAGGAATATTGTGCAAGGACCTCTCACAAAACTCCCAAAATAGTGTCCAGAGACTCATGGAAGCAATGGTGACTGAAATTGAGGGTAGCAAAGCAAAAACAAAAATTCTCAAATCCATTTTCAAATGTTGCTTTATAGAGCAAAACTCAGGAGAACTGCTCCAACTTAATCCTCACATGTCTACGAAGATGAATCAATTGGAACTAGTGTCAGTGAAACAGTATTGACAAACAGCAGAAATCGCCAAAATTGAACAAAGCCCCAATGCCTGATGAAATTCCAGTCAGATTCTAGCTGAATTTGAGGCTAAGTTAGTCCAACTGTTAAGTATAATATATCGTAGATATCTAGAACATAAAACCCAGTCCAACAGTTAGAAGAAAGCACAGATCGCACCTGTCTACAAAAAGGGTAGTAGATGTGATCTACGAAAATACCGTTGAATATCCTTGATATCAGTTTGATGTAGATTCTTAGACATATTCTGAGCTCAAACGTGATGAGATTCTTGAAAAGAATGACCTCCTCCATGCTGACCAGCGTGGATTCTGAAAACACAGAGCATGTGAAAACCAACTAGCACTCTTCCCACACGATCTTCTGAATGCCGTGGATCAAGGCATTCGGGTGGATGCATGATCATTTCGCTTCTGAAAAGCATTTGACTCAATACCACATTTACGTGTATTATCAAAAGTATGATCGTGTGGGGGGGGGGGGGGCGTGAAGCGATATTTATGACTGGATTAAGGATTGTGGAGAGCCATTGACAGATGTAGAACTAACTTTGTGTGTGCCCCAGGGAAGTGTGTTGTGATCCTTCCATTTCATACTGTATGTTAAGGACATTGCAGACAATATTAATAGGAGCCCCAGATTTTCGTAAATGGCGAAGTTATCTATAACGGAATACTGTCAGAAAAAGCTATACAAATGTTCAATTAGATCTTGACAAGATTTTGAAGTGGTGCAAAAATTGGCTGCTTGCTTTAAATGTTTAGAAATTTAAATTTGTGCACTTCAGAGCAGTAAAAAACGTTGTACAGGGTGGCGCAGATGGATCGGGTGGTTTTAAAATACTTGTCAAACTGTCAATTGTAAAGGTATTGGATTGAAATAAAGTGCAAAACGTGTAGTTACAATGGAAGTTTATTAACAAAAAAATAGTAATGTTAGTTTTTAAAAATTACATCCATCAAATGCCCTCCTTCTCGAGCGACGCATTCTTGGAGTCGGTCCTTAACGTTCCGCATTGCCCGCTCAAGCACATCACCAGGAATTGATGTGATTTCGGTGTGAATTGCTGCCTTCAACTCCTGAATGGTCCGGGGTTTGTTCATGTAGACCCTTGCTTTTAAATAGCCCCATAAGAAAAAGTCACATACCGTGAGGTCCGGCGAGCGAGGGGGCCAATGGACATCTCCATTACGGGAAATCAAACGGCCAGGGAACAGAGCGCGTACAGCTTGCATTGATATCCTAGCGGTATGTGCAGTTGCCCCGTCTTGTTGGAACCACATATTGCCCATGTCGTAATTGTTCTCTTCAAGTTGTGGGAGAAGAAAATCTTCAATCATGTTCACATAACGCTGCGAATTAACAGTAACTGCCTGCTCCCTTTCATTTTCAAAAAAGTAAGGACCAATTATCCCTACCTTAGAAACCCCACACCAAACCGTCACTTTGTCACTATGGAGAGGCCGTTGGTGTAGATCTCTTGGGTTAGTGTCGGCCCAGTAACGGCAATTTTGCTTGTTTACGTATCCGTTAATGTGAAAGTGAGCCTCGTCAGACATCATGATAATCAGGTTTACATCTTCCAATAACTCCAACATCTGTTGGCTAAACTGAAGCCTTTGAAGATGGTCTGTTGGGAGAATCTTCTGTACCAACAGGATTTTATAGGGGTGGAATTTCAGTTCTTCGTTAAGAATCCTTTGAAGGCTCCGACGTGACATTCCAAGAGCTTGAGCACGACGTCTCGTTGATCGACGTGGGCTCGCAGTGACATCGCGTCTCACACGCTCCACGTTCTCAGGCGTTGTTATTGTTGGCGGTCTAGGCGTCCATTTTGGAGCACATGAACCAGTAGTGCGGAAATTATGCACCCAACTCAATATCGTATCTCACTTAGGAACACTACCGCGAGGTGGGATGTTGAAACGCCGGCGAAAGGCACGCGTCACAGCAACAATTGACTCGTTATTGCGTATGAACTCTTCCACTGCGAAAACACGATGCTCAACGGACCACGTAGCCATCGCGACTGACTGCCAGCCTGCAACTGAAACTTCCCGTCCCCCCCCCCCCACCACAGGACGAAGTCGCCGAACACCTGGCTCCCCCCCTCCAGACGTACAGTCCACTTCAAAACCACCCGATCCATCTGCGCCACCCTGTATATTATGACTGTAATGACAGTGGGTCACCGCTCGAATCTGTAAATACATAGGAAACTCTGGGCATAACACTTTGTGGGGACAGGAAATGAAACGATCATATGGCATTAGTCAAAGGTGAAACAGAGAGCACATTTCGGTTTTGTTGGTAGAGTAATAGAGAAATGCAATCACCCTACAATGGAGACTGCTTGCAAATCACAAATATGATCCGTCATAGAATATTACTCAAGTGTGTGGGACCTGTACCAAATAGGACTAGCAGGGGATAGTGAATGTTTACAGAGAGGGCAGCACGATTTGTCACAGGTCTGTTTGACCCGTGAGAGAGTGACACAGAGATGTTCAAAGAACTGATCTGCCACTCTTGAAGACACAGTGAAACTATTTCGAGAAAGTCTACTAACAAAGCTTCAAGTACCGGATTCAAATGACTAGCAATATACTACAATCCCCTACATATCAGTCCCATACGTTAATGCGGGCAAGTTTGGATTATTTGCAGTGCGAACAGAAACATTTAAACAGTCATTCTTTCCCCACTCCATACATCAATTGGAAGGAAACAAGTCCTAATAATGGGTACAGTGGGATGTACCCCCTACCATGCATTTCACATTGGTTTGCAGAGTGCAGATGTATGTAATTTTTGGTTCTGTAATTATGTCTTCATTTATTCTTATCATGCAACAACAAATTAATCCATATTCCTTTTGTCATTGTATCATCTCGCATAATCTGCACTATCACTGATAACTTGAATCAACTGAGTAGAATAAGAATTAAAGAAAATTAGTTGGGCAGTACCCTCTGTCAAATTTGTTCATGGAAGTTATCTCCCACAAAACCTATTACATCAATGCAAATAGCAGGTGGTTCTAATCTATGTATATAAATAAAAATCAGTTGCAACATGTATAAAAGATCATAACCTGAGAATGGCTTGACGTGTTTGGTTAATTTTTTTTGCTCTGTTAGTTATTGTCAAGACTAGGTTTGTATAAAAGAAAATTTTTGGAAAATCGAGCGAAAAAATGTGAAATACCATCAATTAGGAACGGCTAGAGAGATTTGGTTGATTTTTGAATTTGCTGTGTTCATAATTATCAGGACAAGATTTGAGTAAAGAAAATTTTTGAGAAATCCACTGGAAAAGTCGGAAATTGAAATCAGTTATGAAAGATCATCACTTGAGAACGGCTGGACCGATTTGGTTGATTTTTTTGTGTTGTGTTCGTAATTGTGGATGGTAATGGCAGTTTGGGTATGGAAGAAATAAAAAACATCCGTTCAGTTTGATAGTTCTACTGTCACACATTTCCATAACAAACAAAATCTGTTTGACAGTTATATATATTTTGAAGTAAACAATTGTTCATTTATAATGAAAATAGTTTCAAGTATTAGGTTATGAGACGAAAATAAAGTGATGAAATGTGGTGAACAATACTTGACACAAATTACAGATTTCTTATTAATTACTAAATAACTTTTTTTACTAAAATAAATTGGAGAACTTTACAGAGTGTGGAATAAGATCACAAGCTTCACATTTTATACAACAGGTTTGTTTTCTCAGAATCTGTTTATATCGGAAATTTCTAGAAGGTGCAGTTTCAAAATTACATTTTTAGTCTGGCGTCTTTAGTAACATGTTTCCATAAGGTCTTATGTTAGTTCAATTTCATTTCATCTCATGAAAACATTTAGAATTTTTAATTTGGCTTTACATGCAATAATAGAATTTTAGTGCTAAATTTGGTAATTTATTGGAACTGGATGGTAACATTATTATGACATCGTAACTTATTGTTTCCGATAATTACGTAATTAGTTTCCCCATAACCGTTATCAAACTGTTGATTCCGAAATAATGCTTTACTACTAATTACAGATTGTGTATAATTACTTTTGTCTTGCAGGCTGGTAAGCTAATTAGTTATACTACATCGTGTACAATGTACATAATGTATGCTTTAACATCTAATCACAAATTATGAAGCAATACTTTGTTCTGTGTAATGTGGATCAGGTGGTATACCGAAAAGCTATCTTGGGCACTATCGAGCAGTTCATGTGTCCCTCACTAAATCCTGATTTGCGGACAGGATACAGCATTCAATACCTGTACTAACAAGGAGAAGCCCTCAGTCTTGGGCAAATGATATTTGGAAGGTCGCTTGTATCCAACCTAATACGAAAGACTATGATGTTTTGGGTGTGTTTGAGAAAACTACCCCCAACGGTCATGACGCTCAGTCGACTCGGAATTGACGGGATCGATAGATAATTGAAAAATGAGCATTTTTCATCATCATGTACAAGGTCCGCAAAGGCACATTTTCTAAAGATCGGGGTAAGAAAATTGTTTGACTTTTGCTGATGTACCCATAAACTAAACGCTCTTCAACTGGTGTAGCGACCAAGACATATGGCTGCAGAGTGGAGACCTTGTGTTCTGTTCCCAGTTGCATTCTGTAAGTCTTCGTTTTTTTTTTTTCTGTTCCGACGTTGGTAGGCGTAAGAGCTATAAACCTGATAGGTTAAAAATTTTATAATTTTATATTTAGGTTCATTTGTTACAAAACAAACAAATTATACTATATTACATGCCAACAATCTCAACAATGATGTAAGTTCTGGCCCTCAATGAGATGTTGCACAATGTTGTTGTTGTGGTCTTCAGTCCTGGGACTGGTTTGATGCAGCTCTCCATGCTACCCTATCCTGTGCAAGCGTCTTCATTTTCCTGATGACAACGTCCTCTTGAGCAGTCCCCACCCGGAGATCCAAATGGGGGACTATTTTACCTCCGGAATATTTTACCCAAGAGGACGCCATCATCATTTATCCATACAGTAAAGCTGCATGCCCTCGGGAAAAATTACGGCCGTAGTTTCCCCTTGCTTTCAGCCGTTCGCAGTACCAGCACAGCAAGGCCGTTTTGGTTAATGTTGCAAGGCCAGGTCAGTCAATCATCCAGACTGTTGCCCCTGCAACTACTGAAAAGGCTGCTGCCCCTCTTCAGGAACCACACGTTTGTCTGGCCTCTCAACAGATACCCCTCCGTTGTGGTTGCACCTACGGTACGGCTATCTATATCGCTGAGGCACGCAAACCTTCCCACCAACGGCAAGGTCCAGGGTTCATGGGGAAGGTGTTGCACAATAGAGTTTTACTTACCGTATAAACTGACAACCATGGGAAAAATTAGAAGTTTACTCAGAATTCCACAGTTTGGGCAATGGTATCTAATGTGAGCTGTACAAACATGTTTTTACAATTTGAACGCGTCATTGGTGTCTGGTTGTCACAACATGATGGGCAGAATTTGCGTCCGGCACCTTTGCAGTTTGGTCGCCACCACTGGAGCTTGGTGCGATGGACTCCCTCTTTGTAGTCTTCTACCAGTGGCGGCTGACTGTTCATTTCGTGGCAGTGTAAGGCATAACTAGGAGTCATCCCAATTCATCGGCAAATATTCTTCTTTTGTAAAGAACACACCATGTATTTATTTCTCCCCAGAACAAAATCACTGAAGGCACAAGTATGAATAATATTGTAGAAGATGATCATTGGCCAGCAGTTGGTCTTCCTCTTGTGTGTATAGGTAAGAATTGAGCTGATCCAATGTGTCACCTACTCGCTTACTTGCATTGTAAACCAATACCATTTTTGGTTTAGTGTCTTCTCTGTTGCTTATTTTCCCACTGTTGTCCATTGTGTCATCAGGACAACCTGTGGTTCTTCCTTGGAACGTAAGCTACGACTGTGTAATCCCTAGTAAAAAGAACTTTGAAATGTGAAACTCGTCCTTGCTTGACATATTATCAGGGAGATCAGATTTATTTTTTCTCACCTTCCCCAGCATTGTAAGATGTCTTTCGAAAAGCCCTTGGCCTAATACTCATGGTGTGAAGGAATTGCCTCATGAGACATTTTGTTCTTTTAGCTCATGTGTCAGATCTGTGATAACACTCATACTTTGATTTTTTCGGGTGCTTGTCCAGGTAATTTTCCTGTATGGATATGTGTCTTCAAAAAGTGTTCACACAATGTCCATATAGCGTATCTTTTTGTACTAGGAGTCATTATTCTAATGCTCTTACAGTTTGTGGGAAAGATTCTAAGCTCCATGTGATTTTTTTTGTGTGTGTGTTTAGACTAAACCAGATGAAGAGCTTGCACATTGTCATTTGAGGTATCAATATTTGAAATGTTTTCTAAATCAGATGAAGGGTGAATGTTGTACTGACTGATGTGATTTTCTTCTTCAAAAATATTCTCTTCGCTGTCAGATGCGTTTGCTAATGCTTCCAATTTCTCATCGGAAATGATAGCCACACAGAAATTAGTGCCATAGATACATGAATGCGCTTTAATAATTTGAAAACGATCAGTGACTTGCATTGCTGTATAACTTTCACACATTTCGACAATAAACAATCAGATATTTACTCCGCAAGCAGAAATAAAATTTGACTGTGACATTTGCACATTCTGTTAATTTTTAAAAAGTGTAACAATGGGGAACAAGTAATTTTAATAACTTGAATACTCAATATCAATGTTTCTCAATTATTTGTCTAATAGTTCGACATGAACTGAGTTTTTGCTTCATAAGCCCTCCTCTGATAACTTAATACTTTTAACCTTCACACATCACAATTTGTTTGAATAACTTTGCACCTCAAAGAAGGGTTAACTGGATCCCAGTAAAATATTATCATACATCAAGTATTATAAGCTAATTGATATTGCCACTGGACTTTCTTATGTATATGGGAAGCTGTACAAAATGTGCATAGTATTATTTATAAATAATGTTTTGTATTTTTTAATGTTCAGCTTTCTTATATTTGAATGTATATAATGTAGTAGAATGCCTCCCTTGACTTACTTTATTTATTATAATGCGTAACATAGGATGTTTACGAGTGTAATACATGTCACAGTTCAACACCATAATGAAAATTAGTTTTTATATTTGTTTTATTACATGTATACAGGGTGGTCCACTGATAGCGACTGGGCCAAATATCTCACGATATAAGCATCAAACGAAAAAAACAACAAAGAACGAAACTCGTCTAGCTTGAAGGGGGAAACCAGATGGCGCTATGGTTGGCCCACTAGATGGCGCTGCCATAGGTCAAACGGATATCAACTGAGTTTTTTTAAATAGGAACACCCATTTTTTATTACATATTCGTGTAGTATGTAAAGAAATATGAATGTTTTAGTTGGATCACTTTTTCGCTTGTGATAGATGGCGCTGTAATAATCACAAACGTATAAGTACGTAGTGTCGCGTGACATTCCGGCAGTGCGGACGGTATTTGCTTCGTGATACATTACCCGTGCTAAAATGGACCGTTTAACAATTGCGGAAAAGGTCGATATCGTGTTGATGTATGGCTATTGTGATCAAAATGCCCAACGGGCGTCTGCTGTGTATGCTGCTCAGTATCCTGGACGACATCATCCAAGTGTCCGGACAATTCGCCGGATACTTAAGTTATTTAAGGAAACAAGAAGTGTTCAGCCACATGTGTGAAACGTCAACCACGACCTGCAACAAATGATGATGCCCAAGTAGGTGTTTTAGCTGCTGTCGCGGCTAATCCTCATATCAGTAGCAGACAAACTGCGCGAGAATCGGGAATCTCAAAAACGTCGGTGTTGAGAATGCTACATCAACATCGATTTCACCATTACCATATTACTGTGCACCAGGAATTGCATGGCGATAAGTTTCAACGTCGTGTACAGTTCTACCACTTGGTACAAGAGAAATTACGGGACGATGACAGATTTTTTGCACACATTCTGTTTAGCGACGAAGCGTCATTCACCAACAGCGATAACATAAACCGGCATAATATGCACTATTGGGCAACGGAAAATCCACGATGGCTGCGACAAGTGGAACATCAGCGACCTTGGCGGTTTAATATATGGTGCGGCATTATGGGAGGAAGGATAATTGGCCGCCATTTTATCGATGGCAATCTCAATGGTGCAATGTATGCTGATTTCCTACCTAATGTTCTACCGATGTTACTACAAGATGTTTCACTGTATGACAGAATGGCGATGTACTTCCAACATGATGGATGTCCGGCACATAGCTCGCATTTGGTTGAAGCAGTATTGAGTAGCATATTTCATGACAGGTGGATTGGTCGTCGAAGCACCATACCATGGCCCGCACGTTTACCCGTTCTGACGTCCCCGGATTGCTTTCTGTGGGGAAAGCAGAAGGATATTTGCTATCGTGATCCACCGACAACACCTGACAACATGCGTCAGGGCATTGTCAATGCAACTGCGAACGTTACGGAAGGTGAACAATGTCGTTACACGTATTGTCAAATGCATTGAGGTAGACGGACATCATTTTGAGCATTTATTCCATTAATGTGGTATTTACAGGTAATTACGCTGTAACAACATTCGTTCTCAGAAATGATAAGTTCACAAAGGTACATGTATCACATTGGAACAACCGAAATAAAATGTTCAAACGTACTTACGTTCTGTGTTTTAATTTAACTAACGTACCTGTTACTAACTGTTCGTCTAAAATTGTGAGCCATATGCTTGTGACTATTACAGCGCCATCTATCACAAAGGGAAAAAAGTGATCCAACTAAAACATACATATTTCTTTACGTACTACACGAATAAATAATAAAAAATGGGGATTCCTATTTTAAAAAAACGCAATTGATGTCCGTTTGACCTATGGCAGTGCCATCTAGCAGGCCAACCATAGCGCCATCTGGTTTCCCCTTTCAAGCTAGACAAGTTTCGTACTTTGTAGTTTTTTCGTTTGACGCTTATTTCGTGAGATATTTGGCCCGGTCACAATCAATGGACCACCCTGTATACTCGACATGTATCTGAACTCGAATGTATAAAGTAATATAACGTAATTATTATTATTATTTTCGATTATTCCCATTTAAGAGAGCGTTTGAACTTGAATTCCTTTATGATGAATGTTTATGTTTTTTCTGAGCCCAAATTTTCTTCATGTGTTCACTATGTTGTTTCTTTCGCTCTGCTGTCCATTTACACCCTGGTTTCTTCTGTGTTGTGGTGTCAAATTTATGTTTTTTGATGATGTTCCTGAATTCAGTTCTATTTTCTGCATCGTTTACTGTTATGTGTGCTTGTCTGAGGTACTCTTCTACTTCTTTTATTCATTTTGTTTTTCCCCTGCCTGAGTTGATGACTTTAAGAATTCGCTTTGAAATTCTGTTTTCATTCATCCTGTGGATATGTCCGTAGAGCTGCATTCTTCTTTTCCTTACTGTATCCGTAATCTTGTCTGTGTCTTTATATAATTCTGATGTTGGTCTCTTCTTCCAGATTCCTTGCTCTTGTATCAGGCCAAAAATTTTCCTGGGAATTTTCCTTTCTTGTTTCTCTATTTCTTTGATGTTAGTTTGCCCATCTATTTGTGTTGTTTCAGATGCATACAGTGCCTCCGGAAGTACAACAGTGTTGCAGGGCCTCAATTTTGCGTTAGTGGATATGGATTTTTTGTTATAATAGTTCCACGTGAGTTTATATGCTTTCTGTATTTTTTTTATTCTTTCCACATTGGCCTTTAGGTTGATCCCTGATGGATGGATGATTTCTCCCAGGTACTTAAAATGTGGTACTTGTACGATTTTCCCATGGGTTGTCACAATAGGCAATTTGTCTTGTGGCACTCTTTCTATGTACTGGGTTTTCTCATATGAGATTTGCAGGCCGGTTCTTTGTGCAATTTCGTGTAACTTCTCCATGGCTTTAGTGGCTTCTTTTCTATTATTTGTGAGAATTGCAAGGTCATCCGCAAAAGCTAAAGACTTCACATTGAATCTTTTGTCTTTTCTAATGCTAATTTGGATTCCTTTGACTTCTTTTTCCCATGTCCTGATAATTTTTTCAAGAATGATATTAAAGAGTAATGGTGAAAGTCCGTCACCCTGTCGCACTCCAGTTTGGATTTCAAATGGTTCCGAGATATCCCCCATAAATTTAACCTTGGAGACTGTGTCAGTTAATGTTTCCCGAATGATTGCTCTTGTCTTTCTGTCAATGCTGAATTCTTCCAGCGTCTTGCAGAGCGCTACTCTCTGTATTGAGTCGTAGGCCTTTTTAAAATCTACAAAAGTGACCACTGTGTTTCGGGTGTTCCTCATCTGGAGAATCATTTTCAGATTCCAGATCTGCTCTATGCATGATCGTCCCTTGCGAAAACCAGCCTGGTATTCTCCTATTTGTGGGTCAGCTTGTTCTTCTAATCTATTCATGAGAACTTTTGATAGGATTTTATATGTGACCAGTACGAGTGAGATACCCCTGTAATTATTTGGTTCAGTTTTGTCCCATTTTTTGTAGAGTAATATAACGTAATATAATATGATGGATTTTTTATTTTTACAGGATGTTTTTACATGTGGTGTTTACAAAATTAGTTACTATTATGGTTTATTTGTGCAAAAATGCGTAAAAAAGATGAAGCCAATGTATACTAGAATGAAGTGAAAATCTGTGATTACTATCAGTCGTTATTTGTATAGGCAGTGAGCAGACTTGATATAACTAGTCCTTGGTGTTCATCACAGATCGCTCTTTTACAATGCTGGCAACACATTTTTCTTTTTCTTGAGCATCTCACTTTGCACACGAACATAGTGAACATCTCATTTTCTTGAACTTAGTGAACCTCTCACTTTGTTAGAGGTTCTGGTCTGTCTGTAACGACAGTGTGTATTATTTCATCTAGAGTTCTCTTCAAATTCCTTTGTAGTATAGGTGTGTTCAGTCTAGCCCTCAGGTATAGCACAACTTAGTTCTATGCCAGTTAGTGAAGAAATTTTCTTCGTGGGCTGTTTACTTCAGTATTGGAAAGGGTAAACTGAACCATTGCGTTTATCCCACATTGATCCAAACAGCCATAAAAAGAACCCATATCTTCTCGTTGCACACACATTGGTGTAAGTTGATCAAAAGTATCAATACCACTTTTTGTTTTCGTGTATGAAATTGTCATTTCACTTTTTCCTGTTTCGTCGATGTCGTTTGAATAGTGCATGGTAGACAACAAGAATACAACTTTATTCCTCTTTGGGGCATATGACAGTGGCGTCTTACTCACATCAACAGCAAATCGTGTTTTCCCGACATTCGAGAACTTGAAAATGACTGTGGTATTTCAGGCATATTTACTCTTACAGTCCCCAACATTGTCAAACCTAAGCTCTCAATCATTGTCTGATAAAGAGGAGTTGACGAAAGGCAGCTGTCAAAAGTCGGGTTCCTATTAGTAGTACAAATGTGTTCTGATTAATTTCTTACAAAATGAGGAGTGACAGTTCATTTTTTCTCTGTTACTACCTTGCCAGTATTTGGAATAGCGTTTAGCTAGTAATAAGTCTTGGAATCATTCAACATCAAAATCTCAGTTACATATTTGTCCAGCTTTGAAAACAAAAATATTCAGAGAGGGCAGTTGCCACAGAAAGCCATTAACTGCTCGTCTGTTGTACAGCATTCGAAACGAGTGTGTAGGGATATTCAGTTATCAATAAATTAGTCCAGACGCCCCAAGTGAGTGCAAATCGGTCTTCTCGGTTTCTTTGCATGTGGTAGACAACTAGTCAAGAACTCAAATCGCCTCTGTGACATTGTACGTGAGCCGAAAGTTCTTTTAAATTTGTTTGAGCAAACTTATTTACTCCACAGAGATACAAGAAACCAACGACAACTCTTGATTTTACATTATTTGTAGGACTCAACTAACTCAGCAGGTTTCTGATTGAAGAACATTCGCAAGTAATTTCTTCGTTCGTGTAAGTGACAATCATGTCAAGTATTGCCATGCTTCAACTGAACAAGAAATAGGCCTCGCTTGTCCTTTTGGTCCTTGGAGGTGAGAAACTAAATTTGTGGATTTAGTTCTTCCCCTCTTAGATAGTATTGTTGAAGACCACGTATAGCCATTCTTACCTAGAAGGATATTTGAGATTGAAGGACTACCATGACACTCGTCATCATCTTCTCCACTCTCTTCCATACCTGATGGTTTCTGTATTTCGACAAAATCAGAACACGAACTTGCAGGTGAATCGTCTTTCTGGTCCATCTCGTCCATAAGTGCATTACATATATTTTCATCTGTTCTGATTCTTTTACTCATTGTAGCTGAAAAATAAAATGAAATATATGGGGCTACATCAAGAAGAAACAGTTATAATTTACAAGCAATATATATTTCAATATTGTATACTTACCAAATAATAAATTTTCCAATCTGCACAAATCAGCAATATGGACTTCACATTGGGCTACGACACTGCAGCACGTTTTATCAGAAAAAATATAGTTTACAATAGAGTTATTATGCATAAATTAGAAACAAATAGCACGTCATGTAATGCAAAGTATCTAATGCACAAAGTGTGTATGTATTTCATTGATTTCTTCTTAGTAAATTATACATTTTCAGTCTGCATAAATGAGCAACATGGAACTGACAATGGGAATCTCAAGACGTTCGACAATCTTTATGACTTGACACTACCACAACACGATACAAATGTTTGAGGTAACATTGCATATATGTAAGCACTATTACTAATATAATATAGACTAAGTTTCAATAAATTCTAGTGGTTGTAATATACAATAAAAAGTACATCAGGTTTACTAGGGCCTCGGTGTGAGGTGTGAGGATTAAGTTATCTGGTGATGGCCTAAGCAGCCGAAAGCTGGTTCATAAGGAACTATTAAATAATTAATTATGGAGGATTAATTCTGAGTATTCAAGTTGCCTATGTTTCTCCAAGAACTGATGAAAGATTCCATAAATGCTATCAAAAGTATTTTCTTTTTTAATTTGAGCTCTATGCTATTTAGAATGTTTAGAAAGACAAAGTCATCAAGATTGGAGCAATACCAATTCAATATTAAAAATGTTAAGGAAGAACTATGGGAGCACAAATTCCTTTTTGGGTCATATTGACCTGAAGATAACAGAATGGTTAATAAGGTAACTAAATAAACAGGAAATAACAAGAAGGTAGGCAAATAAATTTCTGGAGCGACTTGGATGAGTAAAGAATTAAAAATTTAGGCCTGGTCGGTTTACAATGTCTCTTTCTCTCAATCTGTTACATTACCTCAATTTCCTTCGAACATCTAGATGAATGGAACTTTTTATATCAACACTCGAGGCAAATATACTTAAGACATCGAGAACATCTAACGAATGCAATCTTCGCACTACTATTAAGTTGGTGCATAAGTTCGTTGCGTTTTGATTTACATGTTGGTATTCCGGTTGCTATGGGTTTATTTATCGATCATCATTTTTTATTTGTAGTTCACTGTTGGTATTTGAGTTTACATATACTCATTTTGTCATTTGGAGGTAGTGCGTGTAGCTGTGAACGCAAGATAATGCAGTGCCAAATTGAGAAATCGAAACATTTTTGACGTACTCTTCTGTTTGAGTTCAAAAGAGCGGTGACAGCAGGGGAGGCCGCCAAAAACATTTGCGCCGTGTATGGGGATAATGCCGTTGGATGGGGCATGGCAAGAAAATGGTTTTCTCGTATTAAGGAGCATCGTTTTGACATTAGTGAACCTTCACATTCAGGAAGAGCTTCAGGGCTTGAAAAAGATTGTTTAAACACATTAATCATCCATGATCCATCTCAGTGTACTCGAGAACTGGCAAATATTATGAACTGTGATCACTCAACCAGCGTGTGACATTTGAACCCAACGTGGAAGTTTCAAAAGCAGGGTGTATGGGGACCTCATGCTCCAAGCCAAAATCATAAAAATTATCATGAGCATCTCTGCTTGCTCGCCATCAGCTGCCTCATGAACAACACTGACCATTCCTATCCTGTATGGTTACTGGTGACGAGAAATGGTGTCTTTATGCTAACATAAAAGCAAAAGAAATGAATGATTGAGCCCAAACAAAGTAGCAATCCCCCGTGCAAAGGCACCCACCCATCCACAAGAGATAATGTTATGCATCTGGTGGAACAGCGACGGTGTGGAATACTACGAAATTCTTCCCTGAGGTGAAACCATCACAGCTGACATTTATTGGCAAGAACTGAGACGTCTTGCAGATGCAGTGCAAGACCAACGACCAGGAAGACTGCGTGAAGTGATGCTACTTCATGATAAAGCCCGCCTGCATTCTGTTAGACTAACAGAACATGATATACAGGGGTTGGGCTGGGATGCCATTCTGCACCCACTTTACTCGCCTGATCTTGCACCCTCAAATTTTCACCTTTTCCGTTCTCTGTCGCACAACCATCAGGAACTTCCTATCCGGATGAAAGTGCGCTCAAAACGTAGCTCGATGGGTTCTTCGTCTCAAAACCACATGGTTTCTACAACGTGAAATGGAAAGGTTACCCCAGCATTGGCAGATTGTTGAAAACAGTGAAGGAGAATATATTATTGACGATGACTAGAGAGTCTGATACGTGTATCTCTTGCGTATATTAGCAGCAGCAGCAGCACTCCGTCTTCAGGCCACAAGTGCCCCATCGGGACCACCCGACCGCCGCGTCAACCTCAGGTGAGGATGTAGATAGGAGGGGCGTGTGGTCAGCACACCGCTCTCCTGGTCGTTATGATGGTTTTCTGTGACCGAAACCGCTGCTATTCGGTCGAGTAGCTCCTCAATTGGCATCAAGAGGCTGAGTGCACCCCGAAAAATGGCAACAGCGCATGGCGACCCGGATGGTCACCCATCGAAGTGCCGGACACGCCGGACAACGCTTAACTTCAGTGATCTGACAGGAACCGCTGTATCCACTGCGGCAAGGCCGTTGCCCCTGCGTATGTAAGACTTATGGAAAACCACTAAGAACTTACTCACCAACGCAGTACATCATTCCTCCCCAAGATTCGGATAAAACAGACACGGTTTACACTTAACAAAATTTCCGTGAAATAAAGAACACCTGCCTTCATTCACTCAGTTCCCTTTAGAGACTCAGGGCGGTTGTTTATTTTACGAAAGTAATGCTGTGGCGGCAGAAGCACCTTTAACCTAGTAAAAATATTTCTTTTTGGAGAATTAATTCTGATGCATACCACACATACGACAAAATTGTCTGAAAAATGTGTGCTGAAGTTATACTGCGAATCGTTGTTGGGTTCGATCGGTTGTGCAATTGCATCTGGGTTTCCAGAAGCAGACTGTAATTTTAAAGCGATGAAATAAAGTTTTTAACTTGGTGATAAGATTAAACCTCAAGTGGCTGGCACACAGGAGTGAATTTTGGCGGTAAAAATGGATATGCTGTGTGGCTAGGGCCGCCCGTCGGGTAGACCGTTCGTCTGCTGCAAGTCTTTCGAGTTGACGCCATTTCGGCGATTTGCGTGTCGATGGAGATGAAATGATGATGATAAGAACAACATAACACCCAGTCCCTGAGCGGAGAAAATCTCCGACCCAACTGGGAATCGAACACGGGCCCTTAGGTATGACATTCCGTCGCGCTGACTGCTCAGGTACCAGAGGTGGACATTTTGGTGGTATTACTTTTGAAGTGCAAGTCGATTGTCCCTCGTCATCTAAAAACATGCTACGGCACATGACGGTGTTTGTCCGCCCAGGAATGCAATATCAGTTAAAACCTGTTATTAGCAACATGTGGTATTAAAATACTCTCAAGATATGTTTTGTAAGGTGAATTCTTCTATTTCTCGGATTGGGAGCAAGTGAAGTAAACATTTTTAACGAGCTGGTTAAGCCATTGAGCTCTTCCGTACCCCAAGCATCAAGTTAATCAGTAGTTTCTTATAAGCATGTGTACAATTTAGGCAACAATTTACAGACACTGTGATGGCGTATTGCGCCGTGTACGAATACGTTATATTGTCAGGCTTGTAAAGCATGACTCGCGACACATTCGCCTCCAACGAATGTTTCCCCTTCAACTTGACTCGTAGCAAAACTTAGATTTTTACTTCTCTCATATTCTTGTACTTTCATTAATGGGATATTAAAAGATTTATTATATTCGTAAGTTTCGTCACATTCCGGACACCGTTCTCTCAGTTTTCATACATAGTTAAACTACTAATTCAGTTTTTTCTTTACTAAACAACAGAGACATTTTCTCTTCCGACCATAGTCGCACCATCGGGGCAAATTGGAGAGCATTTTTTAAATGCACCAATTTTGGCAACACTGTGTTAAAAATATCCAAACATCTTTTTCTGACAAGGGGACTGCCCATGACATCCCCTCAGATTTAGTGGTAAGAGTAGTGGACAGCCCGTCAAAAACTGAACACAGATCAAGCATGAAAACAGGAAGAAGGTTTACTGAACTGTGAAAGAAAAGCAAAATAGAAACAGTGAACGATCCAACCACAGGAAATGCAACGTAGAGCAGTGTGGAATATTGGACTCTAAGTGGGTGAGCCGTGTGCAAAGCTCCCTCGTGCCAAATTTGTACTTTTTTTTCGCGCTTTTCGCTGTATTCAGATTTGTGTCTGGAGTGCTGTTTGCAACAGCGAGGTGTAACGAAGTGACCTATAATGAATGGTGATTTTGCACAATTACTGTATTAACAGCCGAAAGGAAGTGGCTTTCGAATCGGAACCGCAAACGTTTGATGGCAAGGCGACAAGTCAACCGAATCCCTCACCGGAAAACACGTCGGCTGTGTCATACACGGCATTAGTGACAGTACGTGTGCCATATGATGCGAATCTCTTATTGACGCACCTAATTCGTGTGCCTAGTAACTGAGTGAGATACGCCTCTTTGCTTGATTTAGGAGTTCGTATGAATGTGAATGTGATCACTCCCAAGAAAATGATGAAAATGTAGTAAACAAAACCAACTGCGGGAACGCCTTGGGGTGCGGATCGGAGCCGCCAGGCGCGGAAGCCGCCGGCGGTGGAGCACGCACCACCGGGTAAACACAAGGACGAGTCGGACGACAGACCAACGACAACTGACAACAACCGACCACGACCGACTATGACCGACACAACAAGGAAGAGATAAACAACGGAGGCTTGTGGAAACCACAACACCAAACACCAACAGTAAATCCACTCGGAACCAGAGCCAGGCAAATGTCAACAACGAGCAACGACCAGAACGCAGTACCGCCGAGATAGAAACGCAATCCAGAGCGAGTACCAGACTCACTGGACTAGGTTTTTTTTATTTTATTGTTATTTTAAAACCTGTACAACAGGCACGCTGTCAGCAGCATTCTACGCTGCTCTTCAGACATAGAATACACAATGAGAAAAAACAGGAAGTATACACATAAGTTACAGAACGGTGGGCAATAAAACAGTAGACACATAAAGGCAAACACGGAGCCGTTCACACTCGACGATAAACCACACGGCAAACTGTTGATACGACGCAAAAACACTGAAGATGGCGATGGCACAGGTGAACGATGAAGTGCGAGGGTGAACACGGAACACGAAACAGGACGGCACACACGAGACACTGATGGCGATGATCTCCGGCGCGCGAAAGTCCACGTAGCGTGTGCGAGTCTGGGGACCTGCCAAGAGAGGAGGAGGAGGGGGGTGGGAGAGGGAGAGGGGAGAGCAGAGATGCCATGGGCAGAGGAGATACGGGGAAGGGAGGAAGGGGGAGGGGAAGCCCGGGGGAAGAGGGATGGAGGAAGAGGGAATGGGGGGAAAAGGAGAGAGAAGGGAGGGAGGGTGCCTAAAGGAAAGGACACAGGAAGGGGGGGGCAGGATCAAAGTTGATAGGAGGGCTACATGGAGGGGAGGAGGACATCATCAGGGAGGGGGAGCTGGCGGAAGCCACTTAGGAAGAGTGTAAGGAGGGTGGAGAGATGGAGACCGGGTGGGACGTGGGAATACAGGCGCGGCAGCGGGCGGGGCTGGGAGAGGATGGGTGAGACAAGCGGATGAGGAGGATCGAGTTTGCGGGAGGTGTACAGGATCCGCATCCTTTCAAGGAAAAGGAGGAGGTGGGGGAAGGGGATGAGATCATACAGGATCCGCGTGGGGGAGGCGAGACGGATGCGATAGGCGAGGCGGAGAGCATGGCGTTCAACGATTTGGAGGGATTTATAAAAGGTAGGGGGGGGGGGGCGGAGATCCAGGCCGGATGGGCGTAACAAAGGATAGGGCAGATGAGGGATTTATAGGTGTGGAGGATGGTGGAGGGGTCCAGACCCCACGTTCGGCCGGAAAGGAGCTTGAGGAGACGGAGTCGGGAGTGTGCCTTGGCTTGGATTGTCCGGAGATGGGGAGTCCAGGAGAGCGGGACTAGGGCAGAGCGGGTCCCTATACACGAAACCGGAGGGAGTGGCTATTGGCCGTTGTCTGCACGTGGCTTAGCGGTGGCGCCCTCACTGCGCGAGAGCCGCTGCGTGAGAGCCGCTGCGCGGAATAGCCGCCGCGGAGGCGGAGCCCTCTTTGGGCTGACCACGTCCATTTGTTCTGTCGCGTGTTCGACTTCCGTGGCGGAAGGTACTAGAGAAAACATAATAGTTTGTCACATAAGCTGCAACAAATGAACGCAACAGTCATATTCACACGGTTTCTCTGTGCTCTGTCTAAACATATTTTCAACGTTTTTGAAGCAGAGTTCAAATGTTCAAATGTTTGTGAAATCTTATGGGACTAAACTGCTAAGGTCATCAGTCCCTAAGCTTACACACTACTTAACTTAAACTATCCTAAGGACAAACACACATACCCATGCCCGAGGGAGAACTCGAACCTCCGCTGGGACCAGCCGTACTATCCATGACTGGAAGCAGAGTTCGGTTTTGGAAGTTTCGACTCTTTAATTCCTATGTTGTAACGTAGTTCACACCCGTTTATTTGTTGCTTTCGTTTTGTGAGGCGTCTTTGTAGTGCACTGGTCGTCAAACTGCGGCCCAAATCAAGATTCTCAGCCGTATTTTATAACTGTATGCCTCTGACAACTAACAGCCGAATACAAAACGTCAACTAATGTGAAGAGCTTTAGTTTTCCTGCTTAGTAACATAAAAATACTTACACAGCGAGTTACGATTTTAAGATATGCTTAATTTTAATCGATGTCCGTCCATGAACTATGTTAAGTTGGCCGCTTACCTCAGAGGTACAGGGATAAAGTAGCGCGGCCACTGTTGAGTTACAGCGGGAAACGTTTATTGTTTTGTCTTCAGGTACCAATAACTCACGTGTGCGAGCGTCTCTTAGCGATCAGCCGCTACGGTATGAATTTTGAGACGGAAGTAACATGGATTTGTGAATGCGTGTTACAGAGACAGTCATCTTCGAATGTGATACTTACTTGCAGCGAGGAACGTTACATCGAATATCTTATAATACAGTGCAATGAGTAGAAGAAAACTGACATTCAAATCATATGCCATATTTCCTCATACTGAATAATGTTTTGAAACACAACTACAGTTACTTTTATTAATAAATAAACCATCCGTTCACACAGACAACACAAGACTTAGGTAGGCAAAGCTGCGCTACGACTTTGGGGCCGCTGAGGGTGCAAGAATCTGAAATAGAGAACAGCTGACAGGAAGTGGTCTGAATGGTGCCGATTTTTAACGATCACTATACGGGGGCCAGCTGCCAACTTATCGCGCCCTCACCACAACTAGTCTACTCGACGCTTGCAACATACCAATTTATATACACTCCTGGAAATTGAAATAAGAACACCGTGAATTCATTGTCCCAGGAAGGGGAAACTTTATTGACACATTCCTGGGGTCAGATACATCACATGATCACACTGACAGAACCACAGGCACATAGACACAGGCAACAGAGCATGCACAATGTCGGCACTAGTACAGTGTATATCCACCTTTCGCAGCAATGCAGGCTGCTATTCTCCCATGGAGACGATCGTAGAGATGCTGGATGTAGTCCTGTGGAACGGCTTGCCATGCCATTTCCACCTGGCGCCTCAGTTGGACCAGCGTTCGTGCTGGACGTGCAGACTGCGTGAGACGACGCTTCATCCAGTCCCAAACATGCTCAATGGGGGACAGATCCGGAGATCTTGCTGGCCAGGGTAGTTGACTTACACCTTCTAGAGCACGTTGGGTGGCACGGGATACATGCGGACGTGCATTGTCCTGTTGGAACAGCAAGTTCCCTTGCCGGTCTAGGAATGGTAGAACGATGGGTTCGATGACGGTTTGGATGTACCGTGCACTGTTCAGTGTCCCCTCGACGATCACCAGTGGTGTACGGCCAGTGTAGGAGATCGCTCCCCACACCATGATGCCGGGTGTTAGCCCTGTGTGCCTCGGTCGTATGCAGTCCTGATTGTGGCGCTCACCTGCACGGCGCCAAACACGCATACGACCATCATTGGCACCAAGGCAGAAGCGACTCTCATCGCTGAAGACGACACGTCTCCATTCGTCCCTCCATTCACGCCTGTCGCGACACCACTGGAGGCGGGCTGCACGATGTTGGGGCGTGAGCGGAAGACGGCCTAACGGTGTGCGGGACCGTAGCCCAGCTTCATGGAGACGGTTGCGAATGGTCCTCGCCGATACCCCAGGAGCAACAGTGTCCCTAATTTGCTGGGAAGTGGCGGTGCGGTCCCCTACGGCACTGCGTAGGATCCTACGGTCTTGGCGTGCATCCGTGCGTCGCTGCGGTCCGGTCCCAGGTCGACGGGCACGTGCACCTTCCGCCGACCACTGGCGACAACATCGATGTACTGTGGAGACCTCACGCCCCACGTGTTGAGCAATTCGGCGGTACGTCCACCCGGCCTCCCGCATGCCCACTATACGCCCTCGCTCAAAGTCCGTCAACTGCACATACGGTTCACGTCCACGCTGTCGCGGCATGCTACCAGTGTTAAAGACTGCGATGGAGCTCCGTATGCCACGGCAAACTGGCTGACACTGACGGCGGCGGTGCACAAATGCTGCGCAGCTAGCGCCATTCGACGGCCAACACCATGGTTCCTGGTGTGTCCGCTGTGCCGTGCGTGTGATCATTGCTTGTACAGCCCTCTCGCAGTGTCCGGAGCAAGTATGGTGGGTCTGACACACCGGTGTAAATGTGTTCTTTTTTCCATTTCCAGGAGTGTATTTTGTTTTTCACAGTTCAGTACACCTTCCTGTTTTCACACTTGATCCATGTCCAGCTTTTAACGGGCTGTCCATTGGACCGTCTTACCAAAAAATCTGAGGGGATTGGGATGGGAAGTTTCCCTTGTGAGTAAAGGAATTATATTGAATAACTCTTCATATACTGGTGCGGAAAAAGTTGCCCATGATTAGATGAACAAAAAACATTAGTTGACTAATATCTGCTCCATCAGCACCTTCGTCCACACACAAGGAATATTACCGACAGTTTGCCACTAAATTGTTTAGTTCCTTGTTATGCTATGTTCCACATCAAGAACTCGATTTTTTTACTGCATTGCATGACAAAGCAACTGTTTTAAAGCGCTCTTCAGCATCATGGTAATCAAATTGTAAGGGTGCGGGAGTTTGTTTTTGCTTTTTATTCTTGAATTGAGAACAACTGTTTAGCACTCGCTGGACGAAAATGCGTCACTCTTTTGTTCATATCACGTTAGAATTCCGAAACGCAGTTTTCGAAAGCTGCTTCTCTGCCCTTGAGCAGATTCCCCTGCTACAGGCGGTCCTCCAGCTTGAATCACCTGGTCCAGGGTCGCTGCCCTCCTTCCTGCCACCCCTTTAAGTGGTTTCCAGCGTAACTCCTGCAATGAGGCTTCGCTACGCCATTGTGGAGCAGGCTTTTCAAAACTAAAAACGACTTGACTCGCGTTCCCTGTTCTACCTTCCGCTCAAAGACATGCATTGTATAGGAATGGTGTGTTAATTACCATCGATTGACTGTCATCCCTTTTTGCATTACATATTGAGAGGCAAATGTTCTCATAACTGTCGATTTACGTTAGGTGTCATCTTCACCTTCTCATTGCGATTTGTAAAGGTCTCATGTAAGGTGCGAATCTGACCATTTATTCTGCCACCTTACAAAATGATTTTGCCCTTTCTTCTTCACAAACTTTCACGACTACGCCATCGGTAAAACATTTTTGACCTACATTATTAAACGTACCACATACGATGCACTTGAACTCTTTTCTTTAAGACTTGATCATTCAGGCAACTCTTGTAGGGTTGGTATCTTTCTTTAACTTCATCATTCGTCATGATAATAACATCTGTATGTTGTCATGGAGCGAAAAAAATTGTCAAGTAAGATTACAACCTTTGTTTTGACTTTAACATTTTCCACATATTAAACTCTGGGGTTTCTCGTCGGAATTACGTGCAAAGAAGTACTTAATCTCCCACTACACATCAAAAGCATGGTTCTGAGTACTGTTAGGGTTCGACATTCCTGAGAACTCAAATGGAAGAATAGCCACAGTAATAACCACAACCAACCCCAGGGTAATGCCCGTTTTACACGATGAACGAACTTGGTAATCGATTGACAACCAGTTGCGTGAATGGCGGCCGTGTAGTGTGTGAACGGGCTCACTATTATGATCACGTTAGTAGCAACGTGCGGTAATTTTAGGGATAAAGGAATAGGGCTAGTTCTAAATTTGTTAGTAGTGGCCGCACTATGCATGCACGAACTAGCAGCTGTTTGGTGTGATCACGTCTCAGCTGAGCGCCGAGTCTGCCATATTGCTTTCTGGTGCACTTACCGAATGTAGAGTTTGGAAAATGGAAATTTGTGGTGAGGACTATGGGACCAAACTGCTAAGGTCATCGATCCCTAGGCTTACACACTAAGTAAACTAACTTAAACTAACTTATGCTACAGACAACACAGACACACACGCCCGAGGGAGGACTCGAACTTCCGATGGGGGGAGCCGCACGAACCGTGGTAAGACACCCCAGACCACACGGCTACCCCGCGCGGCTATGTTGAGTTTTGTTTCTGTTTGTGGTCGTTTCGTTATCACATGGAACTTTCTGAGCAAGTGAGTATAGTGTGCTTTCTGTAAATATGTTCGCAGACGTTTTTAAATCTTTGGAAATTTCAAAAATAAATAACAATACACTAATGTGAAATAACGACTTTGGCACTTTTATCCTAGTAGCAGTTAGCTGTGTTTACGTTTGTCATTTAAATATGCTGTGGCAAGATCTTGTACGAGTTTGTAGTTCAAGCCTAGTACGCTTGGAGCGCTGCAGTAGACTATAATCTTTCTGGAACAGTTCCGTTCATCGTCTAAAAAGGGCTTAAGGGGACTTTGTTCATGAAATTCGTTGAAATTTGATATTTTCTGTTTTCTACTCCATAATGTACTTTGGACTTTCCTGAACATTTTGGTGTATAATACATTAAAATCAGACAATTGTGAGACCTTCAATTAATATTTTGACCGTTGAAGTGTGACTGTCAAATTTCGCAGCTACACATATACTGTGACAGTTGAACAGTCATATCTTAGGAACTACACAGTCTACAAGGCTGTGAATTGCTTTGTTTTGTGCTTACTGCTGCGTCTCAGAAGTTAGCATTTCGAATAAACACATCAATCCTTCGTTTCTGATACTGGTTTTCGTTTAAAGTAGTGTGATTATCGACTATTTTTGTAGTAATCAAACTTCTATTGCTTTTTATACGTAAATAAAATTATGGGAAGGCCATAGAGATAACTGTGACAATTTAGAGAAGATGAAAAGAGCTGTGTGGAGCACTTTCTTTCATCAAATATCAAAGCCATGTCACGCTTTGTGTCCACTTCCACCAAATGCTTGATTTAAATATAGGCAAGCTGAATTTTCTGGCACCCTGCAAGAATTTACAGATAAACATTCCCTTCCTTTGGCGGTAATGGAGACAATCAAACGTTTTTACAGAGATTTGGCAAATCCTGTACTACTAAAAAAGTGTTTACATGGGAAGACCCAGAACGTGAATCAGTCATTCATTAACATTGTGTGCTGCCGTGTGCCTAAAAATGTATTTCTTGGCCTTATGACTCTAAAGTTAGCAGTGTCTGATGCTGTAATAACTTTTCATGGTGGGAACTATGAAAGACTTAAGGTTCAGGAGAAGTTTGGGGTAAGATTTGGACAGAACAAAGCTAAAGGACTGTGGGAATTGGATGAGCTCCGTGCACATGAAGCAGAGTTAGCTGCTCAGTGAATGACAAAAGAAGCAAGAAGGAAAAGGAGGAAGCAAGCACTGGGCTGTTGTGACACTGAAGAAGACACAGACTATGGGCCAGGGCAATTCTAGTGCATAAAAGACGCAGAAATGTAAGTCAGTATAAGAATTTGTGATAAAAATTTTTGAACCTCAATATCTCTGAACTACATTTTTTGCAATAAATGACCTGTCTTCTAAAAAACTACTGATGGTAGAGACATCAGATTTTCACAGCATGCCAAGTGTGAGATTCAACACATATGGAACTAGAATAATTAAAATATCCTGCGTTGTTTTGTTTTTATGTTCATTTATATACAAAATTCTCGCAAAAAATTGAGTGTTTCAAAAAAAAGATAACATCCCCCAAAATACAATTTAGTAATAATTCTAGTTCAGTGTATCTAGTAAGGCCCATTCAATAATTATAGAAAATTGTAAGTTGGTGTCTTAAAAAGTTTCCAAGATAATGGAACACAAAATTCAATAATTTAACAATGGCAGAGAGAGAGGCTGCCGCACACGACTGCTGATTAATGAACAACTCGTAGGTTGCGGTAAGAGAGGCCCACGAGAAAGAAAGGCCGTAGCGCGTACATCATAACACGACACAGCAGGTCTTATGAGTGCCAGCTGCCATCTCCGGCGGGAAGCGAGTAACTGTTTCGGATGAGCCTAATAATTCTCGACTGCTCGTTTAAATGTGTGTAAGCTCTTGATAGCACACAAGAAATTTAGGACCTTTAGTAGGTACCTTCTCAATTATGTATTGATTTCCCATTGGCTCTGCACAGAACCGAGCGTTCGCCAAGTGTGACGGAAAAGCCGACTAGTGTGACGTCACAAGTTCGTTACAGGGCCTGTATATCTCATTTTCCCCAGTGGCGAGACCGTGACGTCACTGCATCGCACAGCTGGAGCGAGAAGAATTCGCTGGAGGGAATGGCTCTCGAGCTACACTTTGCCAGGACTGTCTTATGCGCTCTACCAACTGCGACAAGGATTAGTTTTCTCCGTTATGCTATAACGTGCATCGAATGCTCACCTTCGCAGCTGTCTTACCCAGAATTGTGTCCACACAACAAGATTTAAAGTTTCAATTCTTTGCTGATCCAAGTCGTTTGAGAAATTTATTTGCCCACTTTGTTATTATTCCTTACTGATTTGCTTGCCTTATTAATCCTCCTATTCCTACCATTTTCGATGCAGAAAAAGGTACAAATAAAAATAGCTGCGGAAGGCAATTAGGAATCGGTAACAGGTTCTCTGCTTTTCAGGCGAATGCTTCGGTTGCTACGCCCGCGGTGCCTTGGCACAACAGCACATAACTTCTTGGTTGTTAAGAGGCAGTCGAGAAAGTTTCTTTCCACAATTTCTATGAAAACAGGCGTTTGCCGACCCCATACATGTTGATGAAAGTACTCTGTTTTCAATTGTCTATCGATCCCGTCAATTCTGAGCCGATTGCACGTCATAAACTTTATCGGTTGTTTTCTCAAAAACTTCTTTGAGCCGAAATTAAGAGTCTTCCAGTTTACCTTGTACACAAGCGATCTGCCGGATATGAGCCGAATCGGTTGGCTGTGCCTGAGGCCTTCCTCTTGTACTTAGTTTTGGGAGAAAGTACTTAGTATTACGTAAATTAATGGCAGAGGATGGAGAAGGGAACAGAAAGGGAAGGAAGTTATGATGCTAGCGGCATCAGGACTTCATTTGGAGGCAGTCGCTCTGAGTGAAAACGTGTGCCGGACCAGGATCTTACCCGGGATCACCTGCTTACTAAGGTAGTTGTGTTAACAACTGAGGTAATCGGACACAGTGTTAATGTTTCCGCACATTTGCACCTAGTGCCACCTATCTGCAGTCCCCATCCGTGTCTCAACGCACGGTGCTTTGAGATTCCTGCACAAAGTCGAACGCGATTGTGAATTCACACTGAATGTGGTGGATTCATAGGCCATCAAGGCTACTCAGTTACATGAATCTCTGGCGTCACATCAACTGCATCGGGACTTTATGCAGAGTCAGCGATGCCAAGTGAAAATATACATTTACATGGATACTCTACAAATCACATTTAAGTGCCTGGCAGAGGGTTCATCCAACCACCTTCACAATTCTCTCTTATTCCAATCTCGTATAGCGCGTGGAAAGAATGAACACCTATGTCTTTCAGAACGAGCTCTAATTTCCCTTGTTTTATCGTGGTGATCGTTCCTCCCCATGTAGGTCGGTGTCAACAAAATATTTTCGCATTCGGAGGAGAAAGTTGGTGATTGGAATTTCGTGGGAAGATTCCGTCGCAACGAAAAACCGCTTTCCTTTAATGATCTCCAGCCCAAATCCTGTATCATTTCATTGCCACTCTCTCCCATATTTCGCGATAATACACAACGTGCTGCCTTTCTTTGAACTTTTTCGATGTACTCCGTCAGTCCTATCTGGTAAGGATCACACACCGTGCAGCAGTATTCTAAAATAGGACGGACAAGCGTAGTATAGGCAGTCTCCTTAGTAGATCTGTTACATTTTCTAAGTGTCCTGCCAATAAAACGCAGTCTTTGGTTAGTCTTTCCCACAACATTTTCTGTGTGTTCCTTCGAATTTAAGTTGTTGGTAATTGTGATACCTAGGTATTTAGTTGAATTTATGGCTTTTAGATTAGACTGATTTATCGTGTAACCGAAGTTTAACGAGTTTCTTTTAGCACTCATGTGGATGACTTCACACTTTTCGTTATTTAGAGTCAACTGCCACTTTTCGCACCATTCAGATATCTTTTCTAAATCGTTTCGAAGTTTGTTTTGATCTTCCGATGACTTTATTAGTCGATAAACGACTGCGTCATCTGCAAACAACCGGAGACTGCTGCTCAGATTGTCTCCCATATCGTTTATATAGATAAGGAACAGCAAATGGCCTATAGAACTACCTTGGGGAACGCCAGAAATCACTCTGTTTTACTCGACGACTTTCCGTCAATTACTACGAACTGTGATCTCTCTGACAGGAAATCACAAAAAATCACAAATATGTGACATTACGAGTTCCTTCCCTTTCCTTTTCTTTCTCCAGCTTCCACCTTGAGTTTACATAACATGTATCACAGCTGCGATTTCCACATGGTGTCTGTTCTTTCAGACATGTCCAAAAGAACAGCCACCATGCATTCGTATAATTGAGTAACAGCGATGGGCTATGAATGCACCACTTTCAGTGTGAATGCACAACCACGCTCGACTTTCTGTGGGTATCTCAGAGTAGCAAGCATGGATGACATGGACAGACACTTCAGATAGGTAGCGCTATGTGGAAATGTGAGTCAGCCGATGGCCATGTCAAGATAGTCTACACAATTGCAGTAAATGCTGTATGTGTGAGGTACAGTGGTTGATGCAACTGTCTCGTAAGTAGGAGATCACAGGTTCGAATCCTGCACCAGCACATACTTTCACTTGGGGCCGATAACTCCGCATAAATTACAGATCTATGAATGTGGTGTCACCGCCAGACACCACACTTGCTAGGTGGTAGCCTTTAAATCGGCCGCGGTCCGTTAGTATACGTCGGACCCGCGTGTCGCCACTATCAGTGATTGCAGACCGAGCTCCGCGCTAGAGAGACTTCCTAGCACGCGTCCCAGTTGCACAACCGACTTTGCTAGCGATGGTTCACTGACAAAATACGCTCTCAATTGACGATAGTTAGCATAGCCTTCAGCTACGTCATTTGCTACGATCTAGCAAGGCGCCATTATTCAGTTACTATTGATATTGTAAATAATGTACAGACAAGAGCTACGTTCAACATTAATGGATTACAGTTAAGTATTCCACCAGTTACCTCCTTTTTTTCTAAGTTCTAATTTCCTTGTCTTGTTCTAGACCTCACGCCAGCCTGCGTGAGCTAAACGCGTGCCTTTTGGCTTCCTCTAACATTCGTGGGTTGGCTCTCCTGCCAATCCACAACAATGAATTCATCCCTTTCTCCACCCTCCACCTTCAGTTTATATAATATGTGTCACAGCTGTTATTCCATGTGATGTCTGTTTATTTTATGTGTTTGAAAGAACAGACATCATGCATTCATATAACTGAGATGCATCAGTGCCCTATGAATCCACCGCGTTCAGTGCGAATGCACAGTCACATTCGATCTCCTTTGGCAATCTCAAAGTAATGAGCATGGAGGACACGGACGAGGACTGTGGATGGGAAGCTATAGGTGGGGAATGTCAATCTGCCGAGGGACAACCCAGATTATCCACACAACTGCGATTAACACTGTGACCGGGTGGTGCAGTGGTTAACACAACTGCATAGAAAGTGGGAGATCTCAGGTATGAATGCCAGTCCGGCACACATTTTGACACAGGGTCCCTGACTCCGCAAAAAGTCCCAGTGCAGTTGACATCAAGAGTTTCTTCCCTTTCCTTTCCTTTTGTCCATCGTCCAACTTCAGTTTATGCAGGGTGGACCATTGATCGTGACCCGGCCAAATATCTCACGAAATAATCGTCAAACGAAAAAACTACAAAGAACAAAACTCATCTAGCTTGAAGGGGAAACCAGATGGCGCTATGGTTGGCCCGCTAGATGGCGCTGTCATAGGTCAAACGGATATCAACTGCGTTTTTTAAAATAGGAACCCCATTTTTTATTACATATTCGTGTAGTACGTAAAGAAATATGAATGTTTTAGTTGGACCACTTTTTTCGCTTTGTGATAGATGCCGCTGTAATAGTCACAAACATATGACTTACAATTTTAGACGAACAGTTGGTAACAGGTAGGCTTTTTAAATTAAAATACTGAACGTAGGTACGTTCGAACATTTTATTTCGGTTCTTCCAATGTGATACATGTACCTTTGTAAACTTATCATTTCTGAGAACGCATGCTGTTACAGCGTCATTACCTGTAAATATCACATTAATGCAATAAATGCTCAAAATGATGTCCGTCTACCTCAATGCATTTGGCAATACATGTAACGACATTCCTCTCAACAGCGAGTAGTTCGCCTTCCGTCATGTTCGCACATGCATTGACAATGCGCTGACGCATGTTGTCAGGCGTTGTCGGTGGATCACGATGGCAAATATCTTTCAACTTCCCCACAGAAAGAAATCCGGGGACTTCAGATCCGGTGAACGTGGGGGCCATGGTACGGTGCTTCGACGACCAATCCACCTGTCATGAAATATGTTATTCAATACCGCTTCAACCGCACTCGAGCTGTGTGCCGGACATCCATCATGTTGGAAGTACATCGCCATTCTATCATGTAGTGAAACATCTTGTAGTAACATCGGTAGAACATTAGGTAGGAAATCAGCATACATTGCGCCATTGTGATTGCCATCTATAAAATGGGGGGCAATTATCCTTCCTCCCATAATGCCGCACCATACATCAACCCGCCAAGGTCGCTGATATTCCACGTCTCACGGCCATCGTGGATTTTCTGTTGCCCAAGAGTGCATATTATGCCGGTTTACGTTACCGCTGTTGATGAATGACGCTTCGTCGCTAAATAGAACGCGTGCAAAAAATCGCTCATCGTCCCGTAATTTCTCATGTGCCTAGTGGCAGAACAGTACACGACGTTCAAAGTCGTCGCCATGTAATTCCTGGTGCATAGAAATATGATACGGGTGCAATCGATGCTGATGTAGCATTCTCAACACCGACGTTTTTGAGATTCCCGATTCTCGCGCAATTTGTCTGCTACTGATGTGCGGATTAGCCGCGACAGCAGCTAAAACACCTACTTGGGCATCAGCATTTGTTGCAGGTCGTGGTTGACGTTTCACATGTGGCTGAACACTTGCTGTTTCCTTAAATAACGTAACTATCCGGCGAACGGTCCGGACACTTGGATGATGTCGTCCAGGATACCGAGCAGCATACATAGCACACGCCCATTGGGCATTTTGATCACAATAGCCATACATCAATACGATATCGACCTTCTCCGCAATTGGCAAACGGTCTATTTTAACACAGGTAATGTATCACGATGCAAACACCGTCCGCACTGGCGGAATGTTACGTGATACCACGTACTTATACGATTGTGACTATTACAGCTTCATCTATCACAAAGCGAAAAAAGTGGTCCAACTAAAACATTCATATTTCTTTACGCACTACATGAATATGTAATGTAAAAATGGGGGTTCGTATTTAAAAAACGCAGTTGATATCCGTTTGACCTATGGCAGCGCCATCTAGCGGGCCAACCATAGCGTCATCTGGTTTCCCCCTTCAAGCTAGACAAGTTTCGTTCTTTGTAGTTTTTTTCGTTTGTGTTGTGGCGTAACAAGCTAGTCACGCCACACTGAGGAGGAAGCCGAAAGGCACGCGTACACACACGCCGACTGGCGTCAAGTCTGGAACAGCATACGTATTGAATACTATAAAGAAAATACGTAGCTTGTGGAATATACTTAACTTTTAATCAATCCTTGTGATACATCTCTCTTGACTATACAAATGAGACTCGTAAGATACATGCACTGTGAAAATTGGCGCCTTGCTAAGTCGTAGCCATTAACTTAGCTGAAGGCTATTCTAACTGTCTCTCGGCAAATGAGAGCAAAGGCTTAGTCAGTATAGTCGCTAGCAACGTCGTCGTACAACTGGGGCGAGTTCTCGTACGTCTCTCGAGACCTGCCGTGTGGTGGCGCTCGGTCTGCGATCACCCAGTGGCGACACGCGGGTCCGACATGTACTAATGGACCGCGGCCGATTTAAGCTACCACCTAGCAAGTGTGGTGTCTGGCAGTGACACCACAGTTTGATGCTTATTTCGCGAGATATTTGGCCCGGTCACGATCAAAGGACCACCCTGTACAATATGTATGACAGATGTGGATTCTGCATTGTGTCCATTGTTTCGAACATGTCCGAAAGAACAGACACCATGCATTCATATACTTAGCATTGTTTTGCTGGCACTCTAGCGGCGCTGCAGGTGTCCCAGTCGACTGTTGTGTGGAGAACTCAGTGCCCCTCTCACTCTTCAGGTATAATATTCGCTGGCGATGTGGACTTCACGACCGACAGACTCTTCACAAAATACAACATCCAGATACGGATCGTCAGAGAAACGTTCGACTACACTCCACCAAAGCCCGACGAACTGGTTCACGACATCGTGGTGGTCGAACTTTGGAGGGAACTCAGAATTGAAACGGGTTATGTCACTACCATTCCCCTGACGGAAAACACAAGGTGAGTACCATTTCGAGCAATCCACGAACACCACAGTAAGATGCGGTGGCTAAATCTTTCTCGATTAGTTTCTGGTGGCATGTCTCCATGTAGACACACAACTGTTACACATGGGATTTGAGTATGAGAACTCCTACAACGTTTTTGATTACCATATATATCATAAGCAATGAGCAGGATTTAGGATGAGTTGCCTGCCATCAGTAGGTGAGCCCCTCCCCTCCCCAAGCCCTGCACGTGTGCCACACAGAGGACTTCAACTCTGGGCGTTAGTTACTTAGTTTCATGTTGCAGGTATCATTTGTGCATTACTCGTAATGAATTAGAATGACTCATTTCACATTCATATTATCGATTCCTGTGTAGGCATGGCTACATATTCACGATCTGCAAGGTTTTTTTCACAGACATAAAGGAGTAATTCCTGCCCACCATCTTTTACATCCGACGAAAAGCATGCTGGACCAAATTCAATGACACATTCTTTACAAACTGCAGCACACAAAATGCCTTCTGATGAACGAGCGCCATCTGACGTCAAACTAAGATGATGCGTTGACTGACATCTAACAGCGACGTTCTGGAACACCAGGCCACACTCATTCAAACAAAACACATTTCCCCAGTGTTACATTTACACTTTACATCTTTGCAGTATCTGTTTATCTTAGTATACAATGAAGTTGCCTGCTTATAAACATAAACAGTAACAAATCTCTCGATAATATTCGCTGCATCCATAAATATGAAAGTTCAGCTAGTCTTTGACGCTGTTTAAAGTACATTTTAGTAGGTACATATACAGCTTTGTACGTGAAATTAATACATGACCAACTCTAAGTTGTGTAATTTTGCCTCAGTTCAGAATTAATACAGTGCAATTACTTATTCTACTCACTCATTAATTAACCAGTGAGGCTTGAAGTGATATTTATGATGTATGTCTCATCAGGCATGTAAATCCTGTTATATGTGTTGGAACATTACTTACAAGGGAACCTCCCCATCGCACCCCCCTCAGATTTAGTTATAATTTGGCACAGTGGATAGGCCTTTAAAAACTGAACACAGATCAGTCGAGAAAACAGGAAGACGTTGTGTGGAACTATGAAAAAATAAGCAAAATATACAAACTGAGTAGTCCATGGGCAAGATGGGAACATTAAAGATACTTCGGGCTTAGGAGCGCCGTGGTCCCGTGGTTAGCGTGAGCAGCTACGGAGCGAGAGGTCCTTGGTTCAAGTCTACCCTCGAGCGAAAACTTTAGTTATTTCATTTTTGCAAAGTTATGATCTGTCCGTTCGTTCATCGACGTCTCTGTTCACTGTAATAAGTTTAGTGTCTGTGTTTTGCGACCGCACCGCAAAACCGTGCGATTAGACGAAAGGACGTGCCACTCCAATGGGAACCGAAAACATTTGATCCAGGAAAACACGTCTGATATTTTCTATACGACACTGGTGACGGCATGTGCGTCACATGACAGGAATATGTTGTCAACCCACCCAACTTACACAATTGGCGAATGGGTAAAAAGATTCTTCTACCTTGCCCGATTTAGGTTTTCTTGTGGATGTGATAATCACTCCCAAAAAAGTGATGAAAACATAAGAGTGTGTCACATAAACTGCAACAAATGAATGCAACAGTTTCACAGTCGCACAGTTTTCTCTGTGCTCTGTCAAAACATATGTTTTTCACGTTTTCAAATTTTTCCGTGTGTAGACTGTCAAATCCTACATATGTCCAAGCAAATCTGAACATGTCCTGGAATTTTGGAGAGCGAAGTTGATTATGGGTGAGTGCCTGAACTCTGATAATTGTCTGAAAATAAAAAGTTAAAATTTTGTACAGGAGGGAAGACTTGAACCAAGGACCTCTTGCTCTGCAGCTGCTCACGCTAACCACGGGACCACAGCACTCCTGTGTCTACATCATCCTTGATATTGCTTATGTTGCCCATGGACTACTCAGTTGGTATATTTTGCTTATTTTTTCATAGTTCCAAACAACTTCTTCCTGTTTTCTCGATTGATCTGTGTTCAGCTTTTCAAGGCCTATCCACTGTGCCAAATTATAACTAAATCTGAGGGGGGTGCGATGGGGAGGTTCCCTTGTTAGGAATAATTGCAAATAACACAGGTATGTGAAACATGTCTTGTACATAAAAGCATTTAAGCAAATAAAAGAATCAAATGATTTCATGTTAAACAGCAAATTTAAATGTAACATAATATAAAGAGTAGGCATATCCTAGTATTTGTTTATGGTTGATGAGATACAATTACAAACGTGAGTGCACCGTGGTATTGATACATATAGCTGTAATCTTGGTTCTATAAATCTTATTTACATGTTATAGCAGTGACATCTTATTTATATGATGTAAAGATGACATAGTAATGTTAACAACTTAATCAGCTATCACATATGAAAGCTCCAAGTAGGTTAATTCCTATTCCTTAACAACAAAGATAAATGTAACATTACCGATCATAGATTACTTCTTAGAGACGTAATAGACAATTGAGAAGAAATACAAGTCTAGATTACTATAAATCATTCATGTAAGTGTCAGAGGGGGGTGTAGAAGGATGGATGGGGGAGGTTATAAAATGACTAATGAAATGTAGAAGAAGCTATTATAGTGGGGTGTGGGCGTGGTGGGGGACAAAAGAGTAACTAACAAAGGAATAAGAATAAAAATGTGAAGTGAATTATTTTTTAAAATTTAGATACACCTAAGGTAAATAGGCACTTTTAAATGTTAAAGCTAGGACCAAATATAACATATGTTAGGCCATTGTGTGGAAATGGTGTGTCCAAAGTGAAGGTATGGCATAAATGTGTATCACTACATTCTCTGCGTGGGTTCATATGTCCTAGTATTTTATTTATTAAGTAGTTGTCATACTAAGATTTATTCTATAAATTTAATAAAATAAACGGTTTTATTAAGACTTACTCAGTTTGTCCTTTGGTTAGTGATAGAAGTTCAGGGTGAGGTATCAAGAAGGTTAGTGATTCCTCATAAAAGTAGCATGTCTCAGAGGGAGGAAGGGGTTAGTGAGTCAGTGGTTAGCAATAATCCCTGATGGGGATGAAGGGCATCTTAGCAATACGTACAGGGAAGGGAGGAGGGGAGGGGGATGCTGGAGAATAGAGGAATCATGCATGACAATGTCAATTAAACCCTAATAAAGTAGATAATAGGAAGTGGAGAATGTTATAAAACGCAAAAGGGGGGAAAAGACATAAATATTCCACATTGTGAACTAGCAAACGAATAGTCCACAAATAGAATATGTTCATCTCAAAATATAAATTTGGTGGCCAGGGTACATATAAGGTGTAAAGATTAAAATAGAAATTCACAATGTAGAAGCACTACGAAATCACACAAATGTATTAAAGGCTGGAAAGATGGAAGGGTAAGGAATAAGAGGGAGAGGGTATGTTCTTATATGTGTATTTTAGTGATTGGTATAGTCAATAATAGCTTCTTCTACATTTCATTAGTCATTTTATAATCCCCCCCCCCAATACATCCTTCTACACCCCCCTCTTACACTTACATTCTACATGCCTACAGACTTCAATGAATGATTTATAGTATTCTAGACTTGTATTTCTTCTCAATTGTCTATTACGTCTCTAAGAAGTAATCTATGATCGGTAATGTTATATTTATCTTTGTTGTTAAGGAATAGGAATTAACCAACTTGGAGCTTTCATATGTGATAGCTGATTAAGTTGTTAACATTACTATGTCATCTTTACATCATATAAATAAGATGTCACTACTATAACATGTAAAAAAGATTTATAGAACCAAGATTACAGCCATATGTATCAATACCACGGTGCACTCACGTTTGTAATTGGATCTCATCAACCATTAACAAATACTAGGACATGCCTACTCTTTATATTATGTTAAATTTAAATTTGCTGTTTAACATGACATCTTTTGATTCTTTTATGTACATGACATGTTTCACATACCTGTGTTATTTACACTTACTCCTAAGTAATGTTCCAATACATATAACAGGATTTACATGCCTAATGTTACATACATCATAAATATCACTTCAAACCTCACTGGTTAATTAATGAGTGAGTAGAATAAGTAAATGCACTGTAGTGTATTAATTCTGAATTAAAGCTGTGAGGACGGGGCGTGAGTCGTGCTTGGGTAGCTCAAATGGTAGAGCACTTGTCCGCCAAAAGCAAAGGTCCCAAGTTCGAGTCTCGCTCCGGCTCACAGTTTTAATCTGCCAGAAAGTTTCGTATCAGCGCACACTCCGTTGCAGAGTGTAAATTTCATTCTGGAAACATCCCCCAGGCTGTGGCTAAGCCATGTCTCTGCAGTATCCTTTCTTTCAGGAGTGCTAGTTCTGCAAGGCTCGCAGGAGAGCTTCTGTAAAGTTTGGAAGGTAGGAGACGAGGTACTGGCAGAAGTGAAGCTGTGAGGACGGAGCGTGAGTCGTGCTTGAGTAGCTCACATGGTAGAGCACTTGCCCACGAAAGGCAAAGGTCCTGAGTTCGAGTCTCGGTCCGACACACAGTTTTAATCTGCCAGAAAGTTTCAAAATTGAACGACTTAGAGTTGGCCATCTATTAATTTCACGTACAAAGGTGTATATTTACCTACTAAAATGTACTTTAAACAACGTCAATGACTAGGTGGACTTTTATATTTATGGATGCAGCGAATATTATCGAGAGGTTTGTTACTGTTTATGAGTAGGCAACTTCAATGTATACTAAGACAAACAGATACTGCAAAGATGTAAAGTGTTGGGTGACCAGACGTCCCGATTAATCCGGACATGTCCTCCTATTTACCTCTTTGTCCGGAGTCAGGGCGGATTTTTACATTGTCCGGCTTTTTCAAGTTGAGCGTAATACAGTTAAATTTACAATTCGTCCCATTCCTATACTCTTTTCTTAAAGTATCATAATTGTTAAGGAATGTATGTATGTTAGGTCTATAAATAATAAACTCATTTATTAAAATTGAACGTATGTTTGATGGGGAATACTGCAGATGTGGATACCACCCGTCAGCTTTGGACAAGTCACATGAAAGTAGCCAATCAGGAGTGGCGTTTAGGCAGCCGTCTTGGTTAAATCTTAAAACTACGCGTAAATATAAAAACAATTGATGCCACACTGTCACCACAATCAATGTTTTTAATTTAAAATAAAAAAATATTGCTCTGGGAATCACCACCTGACCACCAGTAACAATTAACTGCTAGTTTTACCGGTAATTCCCGGCAGTCACGTGACTTGTCCAAAGCTGACGGGTGGTACCCTCATCTGCAGTTGACCCGTTTGATGTGTCCTCTTTTTTCTTCCTTTGCCCTCCTTTTTGAAGCTGTTTGTCCTCCTTTTTAAACAATTGCATCTGGTCACCCTCTAAACATTCTGCGTGGTGTCTGTTTGTTCTATATCGTGTCTCCCTACCACTTTCGCACAACGACGCTCTGAGCGTGTTTTTTAGGGAATTGACTAGTTTGAACCTGGGACCTGTTGCTGGTAAGGAGACGTCAGACCACACATGACATGTAGAGTTCAGAAGAGTTCAGTGAGACTAGCGATGATACAACCAAATACTTAATGATTTCAGCGTCAGCTCCACTGCACTCCCTGTAAAAGAATCTTAATACTAACTAAATTTAGTGGAAGGGGTTCAAGGCTTTCCTATTTTTAGTTAGCTGGTAAAATAACGTCGAAAAAGCAGTTAAGTTTACCATTGGAAATTTTATTCTACTCACAAAACATTGTTTATAAATTGCACTATTGATAAAAGGAAATGTTTTAATACAGGATGGTAAAAACCAACTGCGTTCAACAAAAATGTGAACGAAAATTCCATGAGTGGGTTTCCAAGTTCTACAATGGATCGAAGGATGACCTATGCCATATCACATCTATAATCTAGGTTTAAATTAAGTTTCACAAAAGAGAAAACTATCAAAATGGTCTACAGTGACCCTCAATTATCTTTAATTACTTATCTAACTTGTCGTAAATTACAATGGCTGATGTGGCTTCTCAATAACTATATAACAGAAAAATCATTGCGTTTCAGATTTTTACTTCAAGTGGCAAATGTGAACACCATGAGCTTTAATTGACGATCGACACTAGTATTACGCAAAAAGGGGGTGTAACAGATGAGACTTCTGCAGTTCTGAGTGAAGCTTTATGCGCTGTTATGCGGCATCGCGTGCGTTCATTACCTTGTCGGTGTTCGTCAGGGGGCGGCGGACAGCACAGCTCCGCTCACCTCGCTGGCTCGGAAGTAACTCCCTCTAACTTCTCCTTACTACAATTTACCGAAGTTGGTTTAAAAAAACTATCTGGCTGTCTTTTCATCTGACCAATCAGGGTCTCAATGTTAACCTTAAGCTCCGCCTACAAAATTTCTGTCTATCCAATGAGAAACGTTATACTTTTCGTGATGGGGCAATGTTTTTAAAGTTTGCAACGTAACAGAGATGCGAAAAAGTCTCACGCTAAAACTTGCAGCTGGTGTGGTCCTTTAGTGTTATCGTAACATCTATACTGTTCTTTTGGAGGGCTCTATCTTTTAACATGGGCTGGGGGGTGGTCCTAACATAACAGAGACGCGAAAAAGTCTCACGCTAAAAACTTGCGGGTGGTGTGGTCGTAGCGATTAGCTGGCGACGTGGGTGTCCGTCCCTTACAGTAGGGTCTTCTCGCTTAACACGGTTCTGCTCTCGGCTTCTGTTCTCGTTTCTCCCCTCGGAACTGCGTCTGTCCCACGGTGGGAAGGTATGACATGCATTTGGGCATTCTTGTGTTAGTCTGTGATGTTCAATTTGCTCACTTGTTACTCGTATTACTTTGGTTAATTTAATGTCACGATTTATTCGGAGCTATGCGACATACTACTGGATTTGCTTATCATGTCAGGGTTTTCATGGAAGGTGTTGGATTTGCCTGACACCTTACAACCCTAGTAAAGTGTAAATGTAACACTGCAAATGAACAACATTCTAATGGCGGTACTGAATTTAAAGAAATATTTTATGACTGGGGCCCCGCATTATGAAAAAATTATCCAGTGACTGGACGCTGCTAAACACAGCGTTTTCGTTCCGCGGTCGGAGCGCCTGACGCGGAGAGGACGGAAAACGGAGCGCCCAGCACCGTCCAGACATAAATACTGGACCCGGTCCACACATGGACCAGTCTCTGGGGGCTCCTGAAGAAGACAGCGACTATCTCGGTCGAAAAATCGTGCGCAGACGACGCGAACAACCGGCAGAAGACCTGATTATTCAACGCGTCAACATATAGTCAGAAATGCCTGAAGAATTACATCAGAACGTATCTTGCTTGAAGAACAAACTATTTTTCCTTTACAAATAACACCTTTGTCCTTGGAAAATAATAAAAAAATCATAGAAACATTCAGAGCGAAACTCATATCCTGTTTGAGATTATACAAAATATGTGTATACAGGGTGGTCCATTGATCGTGACCGGGCCAAATATCTCACGAAATAAGCGTCAAACGAAAAAACTGCAAAGAACGAAGCGTGTCTAGCTTGAAGGGGGGAACCAGATGGCGCTATGGTTGGCCCGCTAGATGGCGCTGCCATAGGTCAAACGGATATCAATTGCGTTTTTTTTAACAGGAACCCCCATTTTTATTACATATTCGTGTAGTACGTAAAGAAATATGAATGTTTTAGTTGGACCACTTTTTTCGCTTTGTGACAGATGGCGCTGTAATAGTCACAAACATATGGCTCACAATTTTAGACGAACAGTTGGTAAAAGGTAGGTTTTTTAAATTAAAATACAGAACATAGGTACGTTTGAACATTTTATTTCCGTTGTTAGAATGTGATACATGTACCTCTGTGAACTTATCATTTCTGAGAACGCATGCTGTTACAGCGTCATTACCTGTAAATACCACATTAATGCAATAAATGCTCAAAATTATGTCCATCAACCTCAATGCATTTGGCAACACGTGTAACGACATTCCTCTCAACAGCGAGTAGTTCGCCTCCTGTAATGTTCGCACATGCATTGACAATGCGCTGACGCGTGTTGTCAGGCGTTGTCGGTGGATCACGATGGCAAATATCTTTCAACTTTCCCCACAGAAAGAAATCCCGGGACTTCAGATCCGGTGAACGTGGGGGCCATGGTACGGTGCTTCAACGACCAATCCACCTGTCATGAAATATGTTATTCAATACCGCTTCAACCGCACTCGAGCTATGCGCCGGACATCCATCATGTTGGAAGTACATCGCCATTCTGCCATGCAGTGAAACATCTTGTAGTAACATCGGTAGAACATTACGTAGGGAATCAGTGTACATTACACCATTTACATTGCCATAGATAAAATGGGGGGGGGGCAATTATCCGTCCTTCCATAATGCCGCACCATACATCAACCCGCCAAGGTCGATGATATTCCACTTGTCACAGCCATCGTGGATTTTCTGTTGCCCAATAGTGCATATTATACCGGTTTACGTTACCGCTGTTGGTGAATGACGCTTCGTCCCGTAATTTCTCAAGTGCCTAGTGGCAGAACAGTACACGACGTTCAAAGTTGTCGCCATGTAATTCCTGGTGCATAGAAATATGATACGGGTGCAATCGATGTTGATGTAGCATTCTCGACACCGACGTTTTTGAGATTCCCGATTCTCGCGCAATTTGTCTGCTACTGATGTGCGGATTAGCCGCGACAGCAGCTAAAACACCTACTTGGGCATCATCATTTGTTGCAGGTCGTGGTTGACGTTTCAAATGTGGCTGAACACTTCCTGTTTCCTTAAATAACATAACTATCCGGCGAACGGTCCGGACACTTGGATGATGTCGTCCAGGATACCGAGCAGCATACATAGCACACGCCCGTTGGGCATTTTGATCACAATAGCCATACATCAACACGATATCGACCTTCTCCGCAATTGGTAAACGGTCTATTTTAACACATGTAGTGTATCACGAAGCAAACACCGTCCGCACTGGCGGAATGTTACCTAATACCACGTACTTATACGATTGTGACTATTACAGCTTCATCTATCACAAAGCGAAAAAAGTGGTCCAACTAGAACATTCATATTTCATTACGTACTACACGAATATGTAATAAAAATGGGAGTTCTTATTTTAAAAAACGCAGTTGATATCTGCTTGACCTATGGCAGCTCCATCTAGTGGACCAACCATAGCGCTGTCTGGTTTCCCCATTCAAGCTAGACGAGTTTCGTTCTTTGTAGTTTTTTCGTTTGATGCTTATTTCGCGAGATATTTGGACCGGTCATTGTCAATGGACCACCCTGTAGAGTGAAACTTCCTGGCAGATTAAAACTGTGTGCCGGACCGAGACTAGTACTCGGGACCTTTACCTTTCGCAGGCAAGTGCTCTACCAACCGAGGTACCCAGGCACGACTCACGACCCGTCATCACAGCTTCAATTCTGCCAGTACCTCGCCTCTTACCTAGAGTAATTACGAGTAGAGGCCGTGCGAGATAATGTGACCCCTGCACAGAAACACATTCTCGTCCTGGCCGTCAGATGAGTACATTCCTTTGTTCTGAAGGGGGGTCGCCTCAATCTCTTGCAGCCTCCTGAGCCCTGCGCTTCGCCTGCTCCAGCAGCAGCTGCCTCAGTTGTCAGTGGTATGTCGCCTGCCAATCCGTACACTGTGAACTTTCTCGTTGCTGTATCTGTTCTACAAAGCATAGCATCCACACCCTTCAGGTGCAAGGGAAGGGCTTTGTACCATGCAACCAATATTGTGTCCAGTCTCATGAAATGTTATGTCAGAAGAGGTGGATGAGGGAGTAAAAATTCCTTTAGAAATTGTGGTAGAGGTGCAGCCAACGAACATTTCCCATCCCTAAAGAGGATAGAAGATGAGGGGAAAAATGTAGCTACAAGTACTTCCGTGGCATCTCTAATCCACGGACAATGTGGAAGAAGAAGAAGAAGAAGAAGAAGAAGAAAATATACATGTAGATAACTTTGATGAGCAAGTTGTCGGATGACTAAGAGTAACTTTTGTGGTCTTCAGTCCAGAGACTGGTTTGATGCAGCTCTCCATGCTACTCTATCCTGTGCAAGGTGCTTCATCTCCCAGTACCTACTGCAGCCTACATCCTTCTGGATCTATTTAGTGTATTCATCTCTTGGTCTCCCTCTACGATTTTTACCCTCCACGCTGCCCTCCAATACTAAATTCGTGATCCCTTGATGAATCAAAATATGCCCTACGAATCGATCCCTTCTTCTAGTCAAGTTGTGCCACAAATTTCTCTTCTCTCCAATTCTATTCAACACCTCCTCATTAGTTATGTGATCTATCCATCTAATCTTCAGCATTCTTCTGTAGCACCACAATTCGAAAGCTTCTATTCTCTTCTTGTCTAAACTATTTATCGTCCACGTTTCATACAAATACTTTCAGAAACGACTTCCTGACACTTAAATCAATACTCGATGTTAACAAATTTCTCTTCTTCAGAAAGGCTTTCCTTCCCATTGCCAGTCTACATTTTATATCCTCTGTACTTCGACCATCATCAGTTATTTTGCTCCCCAAATAGCAAAACTCATTTACTGCTTTAAGTGTCTCATTTCCTAATCTAATCCCTCAGCATCACCCGAGTTAGCTCGATTACATTCCATTATCCTCGTTTTGCTTTTGTTGATCTCCATTGCTTGGGGGCTTAATTAAAATAGAATGCAAATAATTTTAATTTTTTGCTTCAGTAGCTGTCTGTTCGATTACGAAGTCTCGTAAACGGTTGGCCCTGACTAGTATTATTACGCAATCTGACTGCTTAGAACAATAACAAAGAATGAAATGGAAATTTTCATTAACACAATTAATTAATTAATTAAGTCCCCAGCAACTATAAAACCTACGAAACCAAAGCACAAGTGTAACTGTTCTGTGTGTGGGAGTATGACTCAACGTACGCATCTGGCACGGTTCTTCTTCAATAACACAAGAAATTTTAAATATCATTTATACTGAATTAATTAAAGAAAATAAAAATACCATAATTACTCAAGAAAACCAGAATTACACTCTAATACAAGAACACAAGCCAGATGCTTTGTTGACTGAACCTGTAATGAAGCATTATTTAAAACATGGAAATAATGAACAATAAATCAAGTTTCGTTACCTTCATATATTGACCAAAATCACTCTAATCATTACAATATATCTCCACACCGACTCGCTATTACCACATCTCAACAAGAACTTTTCAGTATCACATCTCAGCAAGCACTCCCTACTAGCACATCTCAACACGAACTGACTACTACGAGTCCTCGACAAGCACTCCCACTACGACATCTCAATAATCACCGCCAGTGGAGGCGGCGGAACAATGCTCTCTAGCGATCTCTGGCGCTGTGGCTCAGTGTAGCCACCTTTCATATGCCCTTCCTCCACGGCTAGAATTTGATGGTATTTTTGCCAGCATTGGTGGTGAAAATACCACCAAATTCGTCAAAAAAAAATTACAGACAAAAATAAAAGATAATATTAATACGTAAATATCATATAACTAGATAAAATTTTGGCTTTGCACTGACCTTTCAATAACCTATTATATAGAATACAGTAAGCAATACAAATTCTTTCATACATGTGACTTTACATAATAGTTTACACAAGTATTATGTGGTTAAACAATTCAATCAATAGCGTCAGCAATGACGAATATGTGCAGGTAAGAGTCTCATAACTTTTCACAACCAGTAATACACAAAAAATCAGTTTATACAGATATTCACATAAACGCTTTCCATAGCTCAAGAATAAGCAGTTGACAGTTCCAGCAGTAGCACCCAGCAATGGTCAACAGGTGCAAAACCAACAAATGACATTTTTTTTTAGTAGAAACAGTCCATCAGCGGCACCCAGTAATGTTGAATAGGTGCAGACACCAACAAGTAACACCATTTCAGTATAAGCAGTTCCATTAGTGGCACCAGCAATGTTGAGCAGGTGCACACAGCAACAGGTGACATCTTTTCAGTAGAAGCAGTCCATCAGTGGTACCCAGCAATGTTGAGCAGGTGCAGACACCAACAAGTAACACCATTTCAGTAGAAGCAGTTCCATTAGTGGCACCAGCAATGTTGAGCAGGTACAGATATCAACAGGTGACATCTTTTCAGTAGAAACAGTCCATCAGTGGCACCCAGCAATGTTGAGCAGGTGCAAACACCAACAAGTAACACCATTTCAGTATAAGCAGTTCCATTAGTGGCACCAGCAATGTTGAGCAGATGCACACAGCAACAGGTGACATCTTTTCAGTAGAAGCAGTCCATCAGTGGCACCCAGCAATGTTGAGCAGGTGCCGACACCAACAAGTAACACCATTTCAGTATAAGCAGTTCCATTAGTGGCACCAGCAATGTTGAGCAGATGCACACAGCAACAGGTGACATCTTTTCAGTAGAAGCAGTCCATCAGTGGCACCCAGCAATGTTGAGCAGGTGCAGACACCAACAAGTAACACCATTTCAGTAGAAGCAGTTCCATTAGTGGCACCAGCAATGTTGAGCAGGTACAGATATCAACAGGTGACATCTTTTCAGTAGAAACAGTCCATCAGTGGCACCCAGCAATGTTGAGCAGGTGCAGACATCAACAAGTCACATTTCTCAGCAGAAGCAGTTCCATAAAATTCACTAGCACTGATCACACTGTTCATCAGAGTTTATAAGCAGAAATTAAACATGTCCTAGCGGCACCAATCCTGTAGAAAAGGTACAAGTAACAGTCCATAATTTTTTACAATTACTGATCACACAGTTCATCAGCAGAAATTAAACATGACTAAATGTCACGCATAATTTTGAAAAGTGCAGCACCATCACTAATCAGACAGTTCAGGCATGAACAATAGTTTGAATACACATACAATGCTTTTACACTAAACATACAAATCATAACAAACACACAAATGATATCAGATAATTGTCCTATTAACTATTACAATACACAAATACCAGTAAACCTATAACATTTATGGGTGTCAGTGCAAGCCACTACCAACAAATAAAATATTTAGGAGATAGGTGGGTAGGATTAGGAAAGGAAAACACACAAAACACACTCACTCATCTTTCATCCACATTAAGTACTACTGTGTAATTGAATAGTGTTAACTGTGTAAATGTAACTCTGTCCAAGATTTGATGTTCATCATGTGTACCAAGTAGTAGTGGCAGCAATGTATAACAGTCAATAATAGTTAAGTCAACGTCATAGTCATCATGTCTAGACCAATTTTTGCCAAGCCAGATCAAAATGTACGGTTGCTGAACAACTGTCAGTGAGCCAAGATATGCACATGCTTCCTCTCTCAAAAAAAAGTATATACTGCTTAGTGATTTGACAAAGTGTGTGTGTAGACAATCTTCCTTCTACTTGAGTGTTCTAGTCTGCCATCTTCATCCTCCTTGTTCCATATGGACCAACAAAAAAAATATGCTCCTCAATTACTTTACCTCTTATCCACCAAAACTCCAATAATCATCAGCATAATCTCAATACTTCACTAATACCTCTTCAATACGTCGATACATATAAACCTTAGCACCAATATCATTTACCTTACCTCTTGTCCACGAAAACTCCAATAATCATCACTTAATCTTAATACTTCAATAATACCTCTTCACTACGTCGATATATATAAACCTCAGCACCAATATCATTTCACTTCCATAACAACTCTTTCCTCTAGTCAGTCTCCTCGAACAAGTACAGACAAAATCCTAGTGCAACTTCAATTCATCATCCCATACAATCCGAAGACACAGTGTCTACACACAACCTCTGTGTAATCCATCTGACCCAAATTTTCTACTCATTATAAATTATAAGATACATTTTGGTTCCTTGTCCATCATTAAATAAAAGAAATGCATACATGAGCTCTAACAGACTTAGTTCGAATAACTCTCAGTAATTAAGTACGATTATGGAGTGTGAATGATCATAATATTACACAGTGTGTACACCACTTCAAGAATCATAGCAGAAGCAAACATGTGGAGTATTTTTTGTGTCAAGTGTCACTTCCTATTTCAATTGCTCACGAAAAATGCAGTGTAATAACTGTCAATGGTCTAAACCTAGTTTTGGTATGTCATGTCGTTAGCTTCCTTCCTATTAGCATAAATTTATACAGCTTCCATAAAACCTCAGCTCATGTGACTTCTATGACTTTCTTGTACTAATGTCGTTTGTCGAATTATAGCAGTTCATTTTCTTATCTTAAAAATATAAGGCACTGAGCATAAGCAAAACATGCAATAGCGAGTAAATATACCAGTAGAGAACAGAATGTCAACAAGTGGATGCAGCACAATCCCTACAACGAGGCTCTGCCAAGCGAACAATCTATAATTAATACCATAGTGCGACCTAAACTCTATGTTTGTACACAGTATATCAGCATTTCTGTATACCAACTTATAGTTATGACAACAAAACAGAAGTGTGTAAATATGCAATCCATACGCACAGCAGCAAACATATATCTTACGTAATAAACAAGTCATTAGCATCATATCAGCATAAGCAAATAAATGTTCATATGTAATCTTTAAAAAGTAAACATGAAGGCGCAAGCAGATAAATCACAAAGTGTAACCTACATACATAATCACTGTCAGCACAATTAATCACGTGACAATTATAACTTAAATAAATAAACACAACAGGCACATAATAAAAAAATATGACATCAGTGAAAAAGCAGTGCAGACAAGCGATGCATAATATACATAAGTAACAACACTTGTCAAAATCAGCAAATGTACACAAGCACGTCGCTTCACAAGTAAATTCATAGAACATGAAATTTAGCACAAAGTCTGAATCACGTAATCGCGAGCAGCAAATTACGTCTAAAGTACGTACCTAAGTGGAAATATGTTACCTGAAAAATAAACTCAATTAATCGTTACCTTTTTGGTTTTTTACTTTTTTTTTTTTTTTTTTTTTGAAATTACATTCTTCCTGAAATTTTCTCCATAGCAAGTCGTCTTAACGTCGGACACACACAGAATTTACCTGAAGGTCTTAAATACTTTATACAACCGTATCCTGAAAAATACTGAACGTTAATAACATAATTTATAAAGTCACCATAGCTTTATACAGAATTTAGTCGGAGAAATTAGACTGTGTATTTGTTTACGGCTGTCAGTGCATTCGCACTGAGCGCTCGATCAGCTGTAGGCGCGTGACGTAGAAAGTGATGTTTGCGGTCAACGACAGCCTTGTGCGGCGCGCAGACTGACTGTTGCTTTGAGTATGTGCCGCCGCCAAAACACAGCGCGGTATCCTTGTATTCTCTGCATGTTTACATGTAGCTGTTAGTTTCTCTAAAGTATGTCATTCCACAAAAATTTTAACGTTTGATATATGATGTATTCCTTTAGAGCGTCGTGATTTAAGAGTTTCTACTTCAACAGTGTTATCATGGATAATTTTGCGAATTCTATATGGACCGTTATAAAGCAGAAAAAATTTGCGACATAAGCCTTTTCCTTTATGAGACAAACGGTGAGACTTAATTAACACCTTTTGACCAGCTGACAAAATTTTTAAACGACCAGGACGTTTAGCTGATTTCTCTCTTCTTGCAGCCGCAGACGCAATATTTCGTAGAGCCAGGTTGACAACTTCAGAATGCCGCAGTTTCCGTGAAGGCGGAAAAGGAACGATTTCAGAAATGCGATTTGTTGGTACTTTATTTTTTAATGTCAATAGAGGCGGTAAAGAAGTTGAGTCATTAGGAAGTTCATTCAGAATGTTTTGAAAAATATGAAGATACTGATCCCACGTTCTGTGATTCTGATGACAATAAAGACGACACAATTTATTAATTTCTTTCATCCATCTTTCTGAAGCGTTAGACTGGGGGGTGAAAAAGTGAAATGAAAATTGGTTTAATTTTACGACGCCGTAGAGTACGAAGCCAAATTTTAGAGCGAAACTGTGATCCGTTATCTGATATAACCTTATCAACATGACCAACTTCTTTAAGAAAATGTTTGATGAAAGCGTTAGATACTGAACGAGCTGTTGCTTTGCGTAACGGTGTAAAACACACATATTTTGATGTCAATTCTACTGCTACAAAAATGTAGGCAAAACCATTAGTAGAACGAACCACTGGACCGAACAAATCGACTGCAGCCATCTCCTTTAATTTCGCTGGAATGATAGGAAACAACGGTGCTCTGTGAGAAATTGTTGGCGGCTTAGCCTTTTGACATAATTTGCATTTGGCCAGAACAGATCGAATACGTTTTTCCATATTATTGAAGTAGCAATTTTCTCGTAATTTATGAAAGCATTTTCTGGGACCAAAGTGCGCATAACTGAAATGTGTAAATGAGGTGTGGCCAAATCATACAATCTAACAAAGCGTCTAAGAAAATTACAGACACAAAGGAAACTACGAACATTACGTTTTGTGGTAGGAACAGCATAATTACGAATTGCATCTAGCTTCTCTAGATCAGGGAGAATACCTTCTGTAGAAATAATATGACCGAGAAATTTCACCTGTGAACGACCAAATTCAGATTTTTTTCAAGTTCACTGTAATGCCAACTCTTGCAAAAATACGTAATAATGAATCCAAAATTTTGTTGTGCTCACTCCAAGAACGTTTAGCAATAAGAATATCGTCAACATATGAAGTAATATTGTCACGAAGATAAACAGGTAAAATTTCATTTAAACTACGAATGAATGCTGCAGAAGATACAGTAAGTCCAAACGGTAATTTCCAAAGTCACTTTTGGGTAAAACAGTCAAATCCGGTTATTCTTTACCTACTGTCTAGATAGATTGATAGTAGAAGAATTGTTTTTATAGATGCAAAGAATAGTAAAAGAGTAGGCAGCGGTGCAGAAAACTAAAAGGGAAATAGCACCACTACAGCTCGGGGCCCTGTGAACGCTACTGCACATATTCACTTAGTGTAGTGAATCCCCTGAGGACTTTAATAGCTGCACATAAATTTCAGTTTGTGACTTAGTGGCAAATTTGGCGGAAGTGCGCACGTAAATCGATCCAACCATGAACATGGACGTATGTCTTTCCTAGAATTGCAAAAGATCTTAAATTTCCGAACAGTCAAGAAGTGTTTACAGTCAAAGCTTCCGCCTCGCGGCGACAAAGACCTACCGCGTCTGTCCCAGTTTGAATGTCGATTATTGTCAAGTTCGCGCGCCTGGCGCTCTCTTGTTGCATCCCGTAAATGAAACAAATTACTTTCTTCAAACCCTTCTGCTATCTGTGATTCTAAAATTCGTCTGCTGTCTTTTCCTACGATTTCGCTTTCAATATATTTGTCTTGCTTTTGTAATGCCTCAAATTCCCTTTTGACGCGTTCATTAAATTTTCCCTGATTTTCAACATGCTTATTTATGTTCTGGTACTCTTCGGTTTCTGCAAATGGTAATGGAGCTGTATCATCCGAATCTCTGTCCCCATGTAAACTAAGACTTGTCAATTTATCTGAAATCTCAACTCCTTCCGATGAGTCACCTATTTTTTCTTTCTGTTTATTTACGTCTTCCGTAAGTGTCGCGACTCGGGTTTCGGTATTGTCACATTTAGTAGTTAACTGTTCATATTGTTGTGTTAGGTTATTTGTTACAGATTCCTCGATTCTCTCAAATATTTCCTCCTTATCGTGTGCACTTTGTAAATTTAACTCTGAAAAATTTTGTACTATCACGCGATCTTTTTCTTCCCGTTCTCTGTCCTGTTCCTCTTTTCTGATTTCTGTTGAAATTAAGCTATTATTGTGAGCATTCAAAACCGGTTGTACTTCTTCTCTAATTTCTTTGTTTGATTCATCATTCGTATTTTTGAAACATGTCCCTATTCGTGAGTCTAACCGTGTTGTCATTGTTTCCAACTCTGTTTCTAAACGTGTTGCCACTGTTTTTAATTCAGATCCTAACCGAGTTTCCATTGTTCCCATCCGTGTTTCCATTTGTGAGTCTAACCGTGTTGCCAAAGTTCCCATCTCTGTTTTTAATTCAGATCGGAACTGTGATCCCAAATTTAATATTGCACTCATCAACTGCTCCGTATAATCTGGTTCGAAATTCTTTTCGCCCCTAACATTTCTCGCAAAACCAGTTTCCTTCATCATAGCTGTAAAGCTATCTGTGTTCGATACTATTACAGAATCTTCTGTCGTTAATCTCGTATTCTGTGAATTTTCTGATTGAGAAAAATTTTGAAATGGTTCTGGACTATTTTCCCGACTTATTACATTGTTTTCCACTTCATTATCCATCATACTGTTCTCCTCTGTTGGCGAGTTCACCATGTTAACAATTTCGTCATTCTCACTATCCATCATTTTTGCCTTTTTTATTGATCGCGTGATCATTTACAAAATATACAAAACTCGTCACTATAAAAAAATTACACACAATGACACTTTATCATCAACAATATCATTCACACGAGATGTTTCCCTCAAACACGATCATCGAACAATTGAAATAATTGCACTAATTGTCAAACCCATAGACAAGACAACAGAAATGAAATTTTGCAAAAAAAAAAAAATACCATTAGAAGAATGACAATTACCAGATCTACACATGCAATATAGACTACAATTACTAAACTACAAATTACTACAACAATCCTACTGTCTACTATTTCTACAATCAGAAGAATTCCAAGGGACGATCCGAAGCAGCGGTCGCCACGTGCATGGGGGCTTAATTAAAATAGAATGCAAATAATTTTAATTTTTTGCTTCAGTAGCTGTCTGTTCGATTACGAAGTCTCGTAAACGGTTGGCCCTGACTAGTATTATTACGCAATCTGACTGCTTAGAACAATAACAAAGAATGAAATGGAAATTTTCATTAACACAATTAATTAATTAATTAAGTCCCCAGCAACTATAAAACCTACGAAACCAAAGCACAAGTGTAACTGTTCTGTGTGTGGGAGTATGACTCAACGTACGCATCTGGCACGGTTCTTCTTCAATAACACAAGAAATTTTAAATATCATTTATACTGAATTAATTAAAGAAAATAAAAATACCATAATTACTCAAGAAAACCAGAATTACACTCTAATACAAGAACACAAGCCAGATGCTTTGTTGACTGAACCTGTAATGAAGCATTATTTAAAACATGGAAATAATGAACAATAAATCAAGTTTCGTTACCTTCATATATTGACCAAAATCACTCTAATCATTACAATATATCTCCACACCGACTCGCTATTACCACATCTCAACATGAACTTTTCAGTATCACATCTCAGCAAGCACTCCCTACTAGCACATCTCAACACGAACTGACTACTACGAGTCCTCGACAAGCACTCCCACTACGACATCTCAATAATCACCGCCAGTGGAGGCGGCGGAACAATGCTCTCTAGCGATCTCTGGCGCTGTGGCTCAGTGTAGCCACCTTTCACCATCTTATATCCTCCTTTCAAGACACTGTTCATTCCGTTCAGCTGCTCTTCCAAGTCCTTTGCTGTCTCTAACAGAATTACAATGCCATCGGCGAACCTCAAAGTTTTTATTTCTTCTCCATGGATTTTAATTCCTACTCCGAATTTTTCTTTTGTTTCCTTTACTGCTTGCTCAATATAGAGATTGAATAACATTGGGGATAGGCTACAACCCTGTCTCACTCCCTTCCCAACCACTGCTTCCCTTTCATGCCCCTCGACTCGTATAACTGCCATTTGGTTGCTGTAAAAGTTGTAAATAGCCTTTCGCTCCCTGTATTTTACCCCTACCACCTTCAGAATGTGAAAGAGAGTATTCCAGTCAACATTGTCAAAATGTTTCTGTAAGTCTACAAATGCTAGAAACGTAGGTTTGCCTTTTCTTAATCTATTTTCTAAGATAAGTCGTAGGGTCAATATTGCCTCATGTGTTCTAATATTTCTACGGAATCCAAACTGATCTTCCCCGAGGTCGGCTTCTACTAGTTTTTCCATTCGTCTGTAAAGAATTCGTGTTAGTGTTTTGCAGCCGTGGCTTATTAAACTGATAGTTCGGTATTTTTCACATCTGTCAACACCTGCTTTCTTTGGCATTGGAATTATTATATTCTTTTTGAAGTCTGAGGGTATTTCGCCTGTTTCATACATCTTGCTCACTAGATGGTGTTTTGTTAGGCCTGGCTCTCCCAAAGCTGTCAGTAGTTCTAATGGAATGTTGTCTACTCGCGGGACCTTGTTTCGACTTCAGTCTAAGAGTAAGAGTAAGAACACAAAAAAAAAAAAAAACCAGAAGTCTGTGTAGCGACCCACCGTGTTTTCCAGTGCATCTATACAAGCCTGTGGGTACACACAAGGAACGTTGCTTAGCCTGCCAGTAAAGCTGCAGCAGTCCCATTACGAGTAGAACGTCATGTGCGCTCTGTGAGCAGAAACTATTCACTACAAAAAATTGATTTCTGTGATACATTTAGCTTTATATGACAGCTTCATTGCAAAGCACCCATAACTACCATAATAGTCATACTTATTGCGATATTCGCATTTAAGGAAGACGCTGGACAAAATTTCAAAAGTTTATGTTCAAAATATGAGTCGCTATGATTTTGCGTTTGGTGCATATTTCACCATGTTGTTCCTGCGAATGAAATTTAACCAAGACATTGAATTTTTCTTTAGACTTCAGAGGAGGTCTCAATCCATCTCCAGTCTCGAGAAATTGGCTTTTGTGTAGCACTCACTTCGAGTTGTATGTGAATGAGGACGAAATATTCATAACTTCACTCATATCTCCTCACCCATTCGAAATGCCAGAACGAGATTTTGGCAAATGATATGGAGGATATTTCGCCATGTGGTCGACATACAGAACTTTTTTATTTACATAGATGTAGTCAAAGCTGTAGTTTTTATTTAATCTTTCTTTTTTTTAAATCCAGTACTGTAACTTTTAGATTCATTGATAGCTAGTAAAAAGGCAATGTTCTAGTATGAAACTAAATGTGAAATTTCTTCTATTACATACTGCAATCTGACACAGTGAGGTTTTTCTTGAGGTACTAACCTCTTTGGTAGCCAATTGCTTGTTTGATAAGACACACTGTTTCAATATTCTGTCGGAGTAGCCACTGGAAAGTGACTTGTGCCAGTTATACTGTGTTTTGGCAAAATATATGTGTGAAATCTTATGGGACTTATCTGCTAAGGTCATCAGTCCCTAAGCTTACACATTACTTAACCTAAATTATCCTAACGACAAACACACACCCATGCCCAAGGGAGGACTCGAACCTCCGCCGGGACCAGCCGCTCAGTCCATGACTGCAGCGCCCCTAGAGCGCTCGGCTAATCCCGTGCGGCTTTGGCAAAAAAGAAAAATTAAACCTGTCATTAAGAGAAATGGAGTTATTACTCACAACTGATGATGCGTCTTCAAATGAGAAAAGATTAAAATTCAAACAAAAATAAATCGCCAATTGTGTTGCAATTTTGGCAGAATCCTGTAGCCTATTGTATTTTTAATAGGGTACGACTGGAATGGAAACTTACCAAACGATTTTCTCCCTTTTCTTTATCTCAGAAATATGAAAATATTTCTCAGCAAATAGTGTACCATATTTTTGTTTCTATCTTCATTCGGGGTGATGTGGTAAACTTTCTCACCTTAATTATCGTTTGATGTGTTAAAGATTGATTATACATATTTCCAATCAATTTTAACTTTAATGTAATCTCAAGCAGTTCGTAAAGCAATTGCTATCATGTTTTTGTAACCACATTACCCACAGTAAAACAGGCATCAAATTTGTAATTTCTAACGGAACCATGCAGCATTCTTGCTGCAAATTAGAACTGACCCAATAAAACTCTTTCATAGCGCTGAAATTGTGACCACACTGACCACTTGTAGAACCTTGCCAACTATTCGCCAAAGTCAATATCATTTTTGAATTAAAAGATATTTATATTAAAAATATTCACTCGCTCACTCTCTACATGGATAGAAATGGAAAGACAGTACGTTACTGATGTACTTTTTCATATGTTGAAGATAACTGGAGTGTACAAATAAAATCCTTTAGTAAGTTTCAGTCCCAGCTGTTCATTGATAAAGATACACTGGGTTGCAGGATTCCACTGGACTTAAAACGAAATTGGCAATTTATTCTCATCTGAGTTGTTAAACTTTGTTTTTTCAAAGTATCATCAACGCCACCAATACCACTGTCCCCGCCCCTAACGAGCCATCTGCACAGATTGGGACCATGTTATTATGCGCAATCTCTACCAGTGAGACACTTAAGGCCAAGTTCTTATTCAAATGGGCAAAAAATACGCAAAGTTTCGACTTTTTCTTGAGTCAATGGAAAGACATACAAAGGATCTGCTTGAGGATTATGATGTATTATACTTTGAACTTTATTTTACATGTTCAATAAAAAAAAACAAAGTGGCGCCCACAATTATGGTTTGAGCAAGCGCCTGTGAGTTTGAAATACGCAGACTGCGTGCAATGTAGCCCTCAGGAGTCATCTGAAATCAAAAGTGGATAACTTCAGTCGATGGTACCCTAAATTTATGGGAGCTTATACCTAAAAACAACGAAATAACCTTAAATGCAACGATATGATGCTAACTCTAACTTTACTTCGATTTTTCACTCTTTATGCCTTTACAAAAATAGTTAATATTAACAAAGTTCATATATTATAAGCTCCCAAGAAAAGTGTTTACTTTTTGGGGGTCGAAGGTAGATGTTAATAGGTGGGCCGTTTTTATTTTATGCAGCACACAGTTTTGAAAAATCGTTTCTCGAGAAGAACCAGTCTAAAGTTGAGAGAAAACTTTTATATGTATTATTAGTTCAGTGTCCATAAAAAGTCCCCGTTATTATATATTTATGTGTTACTGAACACAGATCTGAAAGTAGAATTTCAAATTGGCTACTCCACTATGGCTGACTAAAAATTATCTTTTGACCAATTTTGACAAACCTTTGGCCAAAAAACGTGTTTTCGTTACTTACGTTTAGTGTGCAATTCCACGACCGTATATTAAACCTTCCTCTAACCCTACTTGTTCCTGGAGAGCAATTCCTTCGTTCTTCCCGACGAGAAAAGCCGACCTGGCTTGCATGCATACTGCAATAGAGATCATTCTGTGAACGTGCGTCACGGACGGCACGACAAGTTTTCTACCTGGGCCGACCATCTCCGTCTTAGAGCGTCCCACGACGGCCGTGACACTGCTTCTAACAATGGTCTGTGGAAACTTTTGTAACGCACGGATTAAAAAACCTTTTCGTCCCAACATTCAGGACACGTATAGCTTTAAAAAAATGCATAAAAAATTGAATTTTCCACCATGTTGAATGAGAACCTGGCCTTAAAAATTACGCCTTATAGATCTCTTAAAATACGACACCTTCTTCCAGGCTACCACCAAATTTCAAGGAAACATGCACCATAGTGGGCTACGGACAGCGTGGAGCAAACCTGAAGCCGAAAACGGGTCTCCAGCGAGCCGCCAGCTTCATTACCGAACCCGGACCCACGTGTGGCCGGACTGATGTCAAAGTGAGTACCACAACACGCAACTTCTAGAACATAGCAAATCCGTGGCCCGTATCTGTACTGTGCCTCAAAAACGCCTGCTGAAATTGTTCAGCACGGCGCTCGACTATTTTCCAAAGGTTCTACATTATTTTCGAACAACTGACAGAAAGTTCAACAGAAGTCGCCTAAAACACTGCATGAAAATAATATCTGTACAATGTATGTCGCAATGCCTACAGTATACGTTTTAGAGACCATTTTCTTCATTCTGTGCAGTACATTCCTTGAACAATATCTTTTTGTGGATACGATGGCCAAAAGACATACGTTCTGTCTGCAGTAGGCTAGATTCTCCTACTGACAGGAAAAAACGTCAGGACATCAAAAAGCCGATTTCTCCCATACGTTTCCTGTGCGTATTTCTTGTGGATTTTGACACGTTCCACATCACAACGGTTTTTCAATGCTATTGATCAATGGAATATGTAACTAACTAACTGACCTTGCTGTGGTGGTTGGGCTTACGTAACTAACAACATCACACCTGTACACCCATACACACTGAGTAGCACTGTTCGTTTAACATCAAACATGCAGCTTAAGGGGACCCGGAGGTGGTCAAATCCAAAAAATTACGGTTTTTTTTTTTTGCTCCCGAAAATTAATTGGAACATTCCTCTTTAGTGTAAACTTTGAATTATTGTTCTACTCGCCCTAGAAGTGGAGTTATTACCATTTTCCCCCAAGCCTGAAGAGGAAATGGGCGGCCGCTGAATGCATCTAACACCCTCTCGTGACTTCCTGGCGAACTGCTTGGGATTTTCTCGGCCTGTTACGCATACAGCGCCTTATGTTACGCGTACAGCGAGTGTGCAAGGGTTGGCTACATCGTTTTCTGTGACAAATATTACCCCTATTTCCTTACAGCTTACTCCTATTTTCCTCAGAATTTCGAACATCTTGCTCCATTTAATATTGTCGTACACTTTTGTTCTGGTTACGATGCCACGTTTTAGTAACCGTGTATATAAGAAGAGAAGAACGTAGGGAAAAGGAAATTAAAACTAATACCAATTTGCGATACTACAATGAATAAGAGCGCGGAACATCTTCTCTTTGCTGTTTACCGTTTCGAATTAGTTCAGTGTTGCGCCTGTTGTTGGTAGTATTATACTTCTTGTGTAAAGCGGGTAATATGCAGTATGTACAAGAATCAGGAGGGAACAATAAAACCAATTTTTCATGACTTAGCACAGCCAGAATTGTTACACAAATGTCTACACGGAAAGACGCAGAATCCTAATGAGAGCGTAAACAATTTGATTTGGAAAGTGATTCCTAAAAGGGTGTTTGTAAGCATAAAAACATTGCACTTTGGCATTTATGATGCAATAGCAACCTACAACCAAGGGAACAGTGTGAAGTGTGAAGTTCTGGAGGCATTAGGATTTACAGCTGGGGTGAACACTGTACGAGCACTAAGAAATATTGACAGAGAAAGGATAAGAGGAGCAGAAAGAAGAGAAAGGCATATGAAGTATGATGGAACAACAGGCCAGAAAAGAAGACAGAAGAGGAAGCTTTTGGAGGATGAAGAAGAAGACCCTGATAATCCATCCTACAGTGCAGGAATGTATTGAGAAACTTTGATAGCCATTTCCCGTAAATTAGAATTTTTCGAATATAAGGAACATTTTTTCAAAATCCACTCGAGCTACAGAGATGAAATTTTTATACAGCACTCCTAGTGGTCAAACTTACATTGTAACACAGCCATTTGGCAATATGTTCAGTAGTTTCATTTCAGTTTAATTATAAAGCAATTATTTGTAAAAAAAATTTGGGTCATTAATAAAAAAAATAATTGGAAGGAAACTAGAAAAGATACTCCAAAATCCCTCTGTCATAACTGCAATACTAAACCACTCTATATTTTTAAAAAAATTCAAATGTTTCTATTTGGTAGTTTATTCATAAATGTTCCTCAAACTTTGTGATTTTAACATGGGCAGCATAGGCACCTCCGGCTCCCCTTAAGCATTGTTGTATGATTCATTTGTCATTTGTAGCCGACCACTACTAAATTATGATGCTTACAGCGCCATCTATTGCTACATTTTGTAACTACTATTTTTCTTCTGCCATACGTTTTCTCCCTTCTCTGACAATATTCTGTTGCAATTTGGCGTCATTCTGATCAGTGGTGTTATTTCTATAGCGGTTTGAAAGTTTAACTTTAATTAAATCACCCTGTATATGGCGGTAGTATCTCGAAAACAAGGTAAAAAATGGCAGTGCACTGGCGAGCTGCCATTTGCAGACAGTTGATTCATGAGAAAAAGTTTCCAAAGTGATTATCGCTGTATGACAGGCATCAAGAGATTTTGAACGTGAAATGCTGCCACAAACTATTTTATATTCTCGGCAATCGCAGGTGTTGAAAGGCATGTTGTTAAGAAGAACTCCGCTAACAGTTGGTAAAATTGTTTATTAAAACAACCGGTTTCACGACCTTAAGCCGTATCATCAGGTGCAACAACGTTAGAAGACCGTAGGCGTACCCACAGCCCTAGTCAAAATTTACTATTCAGACGATATTCACTGAATAGCAAATTTTGACTGGGAGCGATGGTGATGATGATGATGATGATGATGATGATGATGATGATGATGATGATGATGTTAGGTTTGTGGGGCGCTCAACTGCGCGATCGTCAGCGCCCAGGGAGCCTATGATCTTATAAAGCTGTTGCAGCTGATGATGCGGCTTTAGGCCATGAAACATATTAAGTTTTAATAAGCAACTATTTTATCAGCTGTCAGTGCAACGGTAATTGGAGCTAGACGCATGGGACAACCCATTTCGGAAATTGTTGGGAACTCAATATTGCGAGATCTATATACACCTAACGTATGCGTTTGGACGGTACGGCGAAATCGGAGTTAATGGGCAACAGGCGACCGAAGTGAGTGCCTTTGCTAAAAGTAAGCCATAGCTTGCTGCGCTTCTCCTAGATTTGTGACCTTACTGGTTGGACCATAGACCACTAGAAAACCGTGACCTGGTGACTTGAGTCCAGATTTGAGTTGGTAAGAGCTGATAGTAGGGTTTGAGTGTGATGCAGGCCCCACGAAGCCATGCACCCAAATTGTCAACAAGGCACTGTGCAAGCTGGTGAGGCTACATAATAGTGTGGGCTGTGTTCACATGAAATGGACTGGGTCGTCCGGTTATGTTAGGCAACTTGGAGACGATTTGCAGCCATTCATGAATTTAATGTTCCCAAACAACGATGTAATTTTTATGGATAAGAAGCGCCACAATTGTTCATGGTTGGTTTGAAGAGCATTCAGGACAATTCCAGCAAACAGTGTGGACCACCCAGATCACCTGCCATGAATCCTAACGAACAAAATCAAGAGGTTAGTTCCTGCACAACATCCCGCACAGGAACATTTTCCCAGTTATGGATGAGTATAGAGGCAGTGTGGCTCAACATTTCTGCGTGGGTTCCAGAGACTTCTTGAGTCGATGCCACGTCGAGCTTCTGCACTACGCCTAGCAAAAGGAGGAACAACACGATATTAGGAGGTATCCCATGACTTTTGTCGCCTCAGTACATACTGATACCGCCAATCAGTCACGGCTGTTCTCTCAGTAAAATTATACCTTGTATTCTGCTGAAATTGCTGGCCTGTTGAACATTTTGGGTCATGGTCAATTTCTGAAGGAAAGGCTGTATGAAATTTTGTGTTTTTTGCAAACTAACAAATTTTGCTCAATTGGGTGTGACTCAGACACAGCCATTTTGCTTAGTAATAGCTCCTCTAAACTTATCTTGTTAGTTTTTCTGTTGCTCAGCCTTGGCCATTTGGGATAAAGAAACATTTTAACGAAAACTTGTAATGTCTATGTGGATATGATTGAGACTGCTCTCTGGAGTTAGTGGACTTAAATCCTTTTAAAGGAAAGAGCTGTTGTTTTGAATTTGCTTGAGACAAGAAATTTAATGCAAATACAGATTTCACTGAAACTGTTTGTATTTCCTAGCATAAGAACTTTAACAGTAACAATTTTCTGGAATTAATAGTGTTTATGGTTTTTCTTTTGGGAAGGAAATTGACTTACGAAATACATAATCTAACATCGAACCTTTTCGTGGCACGACAATGCATTTCACCTCATTCAAGAGAGAAAAAAAATACACCTGATGATGGACCCACAGGGTCCGAAATGTATCGTGTACTTAATAAACACGAGAAATTGCAACTGAAGGCGTTTTTATTCATACCTCCATTTTACTGAATAGTCACCTTTGAAGCCGCAAAATATGGATAAAATTAAGGTATCTAGTGTTTGCCTTGATGTTAAAATAAATTTTGAGAAGAGCTCAGTGGCTTATCACTCAGGGACCATGGGGTCCAAGCGAACCAGCTCCATCGTGAAGTGCCACCCATTCCCTGCCTCTTGGATGCGTCTCAAAAACGAGAAGCACAGATGCCAATAATTTGCAGTATTTATGGGGTAGCTAAGCTGAGGAGACCAGGTCAGTGCCCCACGGCTCCGAGCAACAAAAGGCCTCGTAGCAATGAAAAGAAAGAACCAGAAAATTGAAACTGACAAGTGCAAAAACATAGACACTACACTCATCGACGTATGCATCCATAGCATGTCGGTCAACAGCTGTTTCCCAGGATGAGTTAATTCCACGAATCCGTCAGAAATAGAGACATGTGGATCATTTACTTCGTTTACCCAAGACGAACATCAGTCTGCAGGGGTTAGCGAAGTCAGTGATGGAGGATTCATCTTGAGTGGAGTATACAGCTGAGTACAAGCAATAATTAAGAACTCAAAATCACCATGAAATTTTTACTTGTCGCACTGTTGAAAGCCACAATTCAAATTTAGTCTTTAAAGATGCTTTAGAGACTTACCAAGAAAGTGTTTTTAAACAGTTGATAACATCTACAAGTTGATGACCACAACTGCTGAGGTGGTCAGATTTGAAAATTTGTCCAGTGAGTATCTTCAATGTAATTCTTAGGTCACTAAATCTTAGGTTACGGTCTGAGACATACGGCACCGCCTGTACAGTTGAAAAATGATTCGTTGGCGTTCTTAAAGATCTGGCAAAAATTATTTTTTGAAGTAATAAATATAATGAACGCAGTGTAACATTATTCGTAATGAGAATTTCGAAACCTGGGGCTTTCTTACAATTTTAGTAATTCAGTAATAAAAATATCAGTAAAGAATCTAAATTTTTTAAATCTGAGATTATAGATGCAGCAAATGCATATAACCTCTTAGAATCGGCGCCGTCAAAAAAAGGATCATTAACAATCTGTTGACAAACTTTCAATATTAGTGAAAGGTGGACATTGTGTGTAACTTCCCTAACAAACGAATAAAAACGTATAAAACGTAAACGTAGAAAAACGTATAAAAATAGTGAACAAGCACTTTGACGAACTTTTCTAGAATGAGAGGCGGTCAGTAACTAGAGTCGAAGTGACTCTTTTTTACTCAATAACTGACACCATTTATTCACATCTTAAAACGCCATTTCAGATAAAGATTTAAGTAATGCCGCATGAGGTTTGGAGTTACATACAAAAGGTGGATCTACTTGTTTTAGGTGCGTGCAATTGCTAAAGATGGACGAGTAAGTTTAAAGATGTTGAGGCGGGAACATCTGACACAGTTCACGTGCCACCACAGCAGAACTTCAGAGACTGAATCTCACCACCGTTCAGAACCCTCTATACAGTCCAAATTTAGCACCGTCTGACTTCCATCTGTTCCCGATAATGAAAGACGATATGCGGAGACATCATTATGCTTCTGATGAAGACATTAAGATAACTGTGAGACTGTGATTTCGGAAACAGAGTGTCGACTTCTTCCGTGACGGTTTCAGAAAACTTGTTCATCGTTGGCAGAAATTTATCCAATTGGCTGGTGATTAGGTGGAAAAGAGAATATTGGTAATTAAAGATCATATTCTAAGGATTATTACTGTGTTTGATTTATTAAAATATTCCCATCCAAACCCAATTAACGGAGGTGGAGGCATTACTTTTCATTCAACCCTTGTACTACAAAAGGTGCATAAACATTGGACTGAGGATCTTAGACTATATAATGCAAATTATTGTATCAAAATACACGTCTTAGTTCTACTTGAAATGATATCAAGGTCATTGATATATTATGACAACCCCTTCATGTATTATAACGTTCTTCCATTTACAATGAACAGCCATAGAACCTGGTACACACGCCTAATATCGTGTAGGACCCCCGAGAGCATGCAGACGTGCCGCAACAGGACGTGGCATGGTCTCGACTAATGTCTGAGGTAGTGCTGGAGGGAACTGACACCACGAATCCTGCAGGTCTCTCCATAAATCCGTAAGAGTACAAGGGGGTGGAGATCTCTTCTGGACAGCACGTTGCAAGGCATCTCAAATACGCTCAATAACGTTCACGTCTTGGGAGATTGGTGGCCAGCGGAAGTGTTTCAACTCAGAAGAATGTTCCTGAGGCACTCTGTAGCAATTCTGGGCGTGTGGGGTGTCACACTGTCCTTCTGGAATTGCTCAAGGCCGTCGGAATGCACAATCGACATGAATGGATGCAGTTGATCAGACAGGATGCTTATGTACGTGTCACCTGCCAGAGTCGTATCTAGACGTATCAGGGGTCCCATATCACTCCATCTGCACACGCCCCACACCATTACAGAGCGTCCACCAGCATGACTAGTCCTCTGCTGACGTGCAGGTTCCATGGATTCATGAAGTTATTTCTGTACCCCTACATGTCCAAAACGAGGATAATGGAATGTAGTCGAATTAAGTCGGGTGATGCTGACGGAATTAGATTAGGAAATTAGACAAAGTACTAACGGAGTTTTGCTATTTGGGGAGCAAAGTAACTGATGATGGTCGAAGTAGAGAGGATATAAAATGTAAACTGGCAATGGCAAGGAAAGCGTTTCTGAAGAAGAGAAATTTGTTAACATCGAGTATACATTTAAGTGTCAGGAAGTCATTTCTGAAAGTATTTGTATGGAGTGTAGCCATGTATGGAGGTGAAACATGGACGATAAATAGTTTGGACAAGAAGAGAATAGAAGCTTTCGAAATGTGGTGATACAGAAGAATGCTGAAGATTAGATGGGTAAATCACATAACTAATGAGGAAGTATTGAATAGGATTGGGGAGAAGAGAAGTTTGTGGCACAACTTGACCAAAAGAAGGGATCGGTTGGTAGGACATGTTCTGAGGCATCAAGGGATCACCAGCGTGGAGGGTAAATATCGTAGAGGGAGACCAAGAGATGAATACACTAAGCAGATTCAGAAGGATGTAGGTTGCAGTAGGTACTGGGAGATGAAGAAGCTTGCACAGGATAGAGTAGCATGGAGAGCTGCATCAAACCAGTCTCAGGACTGAAGACCACAACAACAACAACAACACGTCCATCCGCTCAATACAATTTGAAACGAGACTCGTCCGACCAGGCAACATGTTTACAGTCATCGACAGTCCAATGTTGGTGTTCACGGGCCCAGGCGAGGCGTAAGGTTTTGTGTCGTGCAGTTGTCAAGGATACACGTGTGGGCCTTCGGCTCCGAAAGCCCATATCGATGATGTTTCGATGAATGGTTCGCACGCTGACACTTGTTCATGGCCCAGCATTGAAATATGCAGCAATTTGCGGAAGGATTGCACTTCTGTCACGTTTAACGATTCTCTTCAGTCGTCGTTGGCCCCGTTCTTGCAAGATCTTTTTCCGGCCGCAGGGATGTCGGTGATTTGATGTTTTACCGGATGCGTGATATTCATGCTACACTCGTGAAATGGTCGTACGGAAAAATCCCGACTTCATCGTTACCTCGGAGATGCTGTGTCCCATCTCTCGTGCCCCGACTATAACGCCAAGTTCAAACTCTCTTAAATCTTGATAATCTGCCATTGTAGCAGCAGTAACCGATCTGTCGAGTGCACCAGGCACTTGATTCTTATGTAGGCGTTGTCGACTGCAGCGCAGTATTCTACCTGTTTACATATCTCTGTATTTGAATACGCATGCCTATACGAGTTTCTTTGGAGCTTGAGTGTGTAAGTGTTATATTTTTACCTGCAGGCGTCCATGTTGTGGAAGACAGGAGTTTTGATGAATTGTTCGGTAATGACAGCCTGTAACACTCTTTATTATACTTGAAAAAAGCCAATCAGGATCTATAATAGTTTTAAGACTGTGCGCCATATGATTACCGACTTAATGTGGAAATCGATTACACGAAAACATTGATACTGGCAATTGTTTGGTAGCCGATCCAATGGTGGAACTGAGAGTTTCTCCGCCGGATGACTGAATTTATCTTGTCTGCCCACATTACTTCATGTAGACCCGAGACAGGGAAACTAGTTTTGCTAACGCACTTGCAGATATGGCTGGCAAAACAATTGTCTTTTCATATGTGTCACGGTTCAACTAAACAGTGCTAATATCAGTATAGAATTGTAAATAAATACCTACGATTGGTCTTTGAACCAATAATTAGTTATCACATACATAACATGTTAAGGATGTTTGCGGCATGTTACAACAAAATAGGAGATTTGATCAACAGTCTGAGACACTTACCAGGTTGGCTTAATGGATGTAGACTATAATTATCGCAAAAAGTACATCCATAGAATCCTAGATTGCAGACAAGTCAGTGCGTACAAACGTGTAATTCTGAACAAATATGGTCATAGATTTATTATGTTTTTTTTTATGCTTATCTGAACTCTAGGTCTCTTCTTGCTTATAAGAGCATCACACGAATATGTCGACTCTCTTCCCAATACACACACACACACAAACACACTTTACGCCACTCACAAAAATCAGTGCTAGAGAGAAACATGTCTATCAATCCCTAATTTCTATGCAAAATGTATGCTGACTGCAAATGTCACTTATGAATAGTGTATTTCGTGAGAAGAGTATAGTTCGTTTTTAGATCACATAATACTAGTGTGCTGATTGAAGCTACTGGTATCAAGTCCAATATTAAGACATTGGTTTCTCGGGGAAAGGTCTTCCCGTTAGTAAGTTCTGTGTTGCAGTTACAAAAGATTCACTGCTACGAAGTGTGGCCAACAAGCTTATAAACTCACATTACAGGATCTGAGAATCATACTAGGTTGGCTCACTAAGTGACGAATATGATAATCAGGCACCTTATCGTTAACGTATGATCCCTAAACAAAACATCCAGCAGAGTCCTATAAGAGGACTACATTACATGCAAAGATTATGAGCATTTCTCTTTCCTAGCTAGATGTTGCATTTATCGTGTTAGAAGAGAACGATAAAAATATTTAATAATATCCTTTCTAAGACGTTCTCCTCTCAAAAGCATGAGATAGTGGTTGCCACAAGTTTCCCCAAATGAAATTCCCTGATATTTCCCTGATTTCCAGACACGTTTAAGCATTTCTCCCTGGCAAATTTAGAGATCTCAAGGGTAAGTTGAGATGTAAGTTGACAATCTGTCTTTGTAGCTATTGTACAAGAAACAATATTGCAAACGAGGAAATATAAAAAAAAAAACTTGCAAGCCGATGGCGTTTCCTGATGTGAGCAAAAATCTTAAATACTAACATCGACATCTTTTGTAATGAACAGTTTTAGATGGAGAAAGCAACCCAAATGGTACATGTGTTTCATTAAGACCACTGATGCCTTTTTGTTTCAATGAAATGAAACACATTTGGTGACAAAAATATGCATTTCCTTGGAGTCGCAGAACAGATTTAAAATACCTTCAATGATTTCAGAAATAGCCTCAGAAACAAGTAGGCCTCTAGAAAGAAGTGTTTAAGGCGGGAAATTGTCTAAAACAATACTATAGGTGACCGCCGATAAAATGTTGGTTCTGCTATGTTCGATTTGTCAGTTATTACCTTCTGTCTTCTATCTATTATTTTACAGGTATTTTGGAATTTTTCGTTCGAGAAATATATGAGCACACAGCGTACAAACCGCCAGCGACTGACACAATGTCTTCTTCTTATCGTCCATACTTTCTAACATATAAACTACTTTTGAAGTGCCAGAATGTACTAGACCAAACACCACAATGTACAACGTACTTGCGGCGAGAAATCGATCGCCCATGACCTCTGGCTGAGGAGCGCCACAGTCCTGGGTCCGTGGATAAACCATGAAACTCCGCTGTACAGGGTGTCCCAAAAAGAATGACCCGATTTTAACTTGTAATAATATTGAGACAAATGTCACTAGGTAACTGAAACAGCGCTAGATGTAGTGGGTGTGGTCTAGAGTTTCAGAAAAAATCCGCTAGATGTCGCTACGAGAGCTGACTTGGAGCGTGCAGCCAGTCTCGCGCAATATGGCGTTCGCCCAACAGAAGGGGTATTGTGTTATTGAATTCAGTCGTACTCAATCAGTGATCGCAGTTCAGTGGGCGTTTCATATTCGATTTCGTGCTAAACGTTCCTCCCTTACCTCATAACATTGATGAACTAAAAACCAGAATATCAGCTGCTGTAGCCTCAGTGACAGAAGACACCTTACACTCAGTTTGGAATGAATTCGGCTATCGGCTAGATGTCATCCACGCAGCCAATGGAGGACATATTGAACATCTATGATGGATTTTTATAAACTTCTGTATTTTCTGAATAATTTAGTATGTAATTTGTTGGTGTTAATCCCTTCTTCCTAATAAATAATTCTATTAAAAATCGGGTCATTCTTTTTGGGACACCCTGTATTACGCTGCACACAAACAGACCTGGCCTGTGGGCAGGTCCATGAGACTAGATCCGACGGGCAGAACCTGCACATTAGTGGGAACCGAATGGCTTCAGATCGGCAAGCTCGATCCACTACAGATACCCGCAGAAATGGCCTCCGGCTTTGGCCCATCGTGGAAATCGACTCACATGGCTAGCTATTCACGAGCCACAGACAGCATATTGAGGAAATGAGACCACGGTGATCAATTCATGCAACAGATAACGTTTTTAAATACTCTGAGAATCAATACTAATGAGGATAGGTGACAACTCACCATGAAAATGATCTCTGGGCTGCAGACAGACATGTAGAAGAGACAATCACACTCTCATGACTAACTTTTAAGCCACAACTTTTGTCAGAAAACGAGAGCACACACACATTCACCCAATCACTCAGACACAACTTATGCACACATGACTGTCGTCTCCGGCCAGTGCGTCTACATCTCTGACAATCAGATCCAAACAAATCACACCTCATGACTCCCTGCCTCTCGTCGACAGCTGCTAGGTTAGTGGCAAGAAGTGGTGGCAGCACTGGGACACCTCAGTAAACAAACCATTTCATCTACCGACACAAAAATGAGATTTCTCAAGTGTCTTTTTTTTTTTCAAATTTGCCTGACGTGTTTGAAATTCCCTGTTATTCCCTGATTTTCAGAACCTGAGGCAACCCTGGAGACTGAACTTGATTCCGACATTACCTAATTTCCAACTTTTCATCGACAACAATGTCGTAGAGTTCTAACAACACCAATTCTGTTCAGAAAATTCTGGCACAGTCGTAATTTCGGGCCAATGGTGTGTTGGCGCGAAATGCAGTTGGCATCCCTACATACGCTCGTGTTTGATGTGTAACTGCCAGAAGTTTCATTGTTGTATGTCTTGTTCCTTATTGTTCAATGCTGTATTGAGTAGAATGTCGTGCTGCACAGTTTGCGAATTTCGAAATGGCAGGGTTCGAGGAGCAATGCACCTGCATTAAATTTTGCGTGAAACTCAAGAAAACTTTTATAGATACACCAAATAATGCAGGAAGCCTATGGCGATGAGTGCTTGATTCGTATTTGATGTTATGAATGGTTCACACGGTTTGAAAACGGTCTGTCGGAAGTTGAAGATGACCCTCGTTCAGGATTCCATTCGACATCTACCGACGACACTCAGGAACGTCAACGAAATCGTGCGTGCCAAACGAAGGCTGACTGTACGGGAGAGTGCAGAAGAATGTAACATTTCAGTTGGATTATGTCACGCTGGCCGGGGTGGCCGAGTGATTCTAGGCGCTACAGTCTGGAACCGCGAGCCTGCTACGGTCGCAGGTTCGAATCCTGCCTCGGGCATGGATGTGTGCGATGTCCTTAGGTTAGTTAGGTTTAAGTAGTTCTAAGTTCTAGGGGACTGATGACCTCAGAAGTTAAGTCCCATAATGCTCAGAGCCATTTGAACCATTTTTTGAATTATGTCACGAAATCCTGACATAGAATCTTGAAATGCATACAGTTGCCGCCAAGTTTGTCCCACAGCTCATGAGTCAAGACCAGAAAGACCTCCTCTTCGCAGTCTGTGAAGAGCTTTCGGATCGTGTAAATGAGAAGGAGATGTTCCTTCAGAGAATCATAACTGGTGATGAGACGTGGATCTACAGTTATGATGTTGAGACCAAGGTTCAGTCTTCACAGTGCGTCGGGAAAGGTTCTCCAAGACCAAAAAACGCTTGTCAGGTCAGGTCGAATGTCAAAGCCAAGCTGATAGCTTTCTTTGACTTGGAGGATTAGTTCATCACGAATTCGTGCCACAAGGACAAACTGTTAATCGATGGTACTATTGGGACGTGTTGCGGCGCCTACAAAAAAATGTGAGAAGAAAACGGCCTGAAATGTGGTGAGACAATTCATGGCTCTTGCATCACGAATAACGATCTCGCAAGTTCATCCCTATTGGTGCGTGACTATTGCAAACAAAAAAAAAAAAATTGTATTGTGCCTCATCCTCTATACTCTCCAAAGTTGAAAACCCCATTGAAAAGATGAAGACTTGCAACGATATACGAGATAAAAGAAAATTCGCAGACGGCACTTCGCGCAATCCAGCAAGATGCGTACTGTGTGTAATTAGTATGTAATTTAGCGGCGACTAGACACTTCAACAAGAACAACAAACAACAGGATTAGCGTTGCCACAACTTAACAAATAGCCTCTAGTCCCCTAATGTTACATCAGTGCCCATTCCCAGCTGGCCATGGTTGATTGGCAAATGGAGATGGGTGCCTTCAATAACTGCTTACAAACATTACTGATTTAGGTAATTTATTAATAACAGTTCACTGAAAAACAAGTCTTAAAACACATCATAGAAAGGCTGGTTAAATGGCTGTTCCTTTGATTAATCAGGTAATAAATTCTCAACCAATAACAGTAGCAAACAGCATCACTTCCAAATAAAAACTTACAGAATCGTAATGGTAGAAAGGTACCATACAAACTTCAACAGTCACTTTCATTTAACACGCAGGTATCAAAACATATCCAAAACTTACAGTTAGCATATTTGTCAAATTTCAGTGTTTATAACCCGCTGAACTAAGTGCAGAGCTGACAGTTTCAAATCTGTCCTGTGAGTAATCCTGATAACAGAAAATTGTGTTCACAATTAAGAAATATAATAAGTTTATGACAACGCCCATCTGAAACTGGCCACACTTTTACACAATCGTAAATTCCGTTGAAAAGTGACAGTTACTGCTCAATCTCCGCACAGTTAAGTAAACTAACACCGCAGAAGTCACTGTAGGTTAATACACTTACCGTATTCCACTGCTTTCTTCTCCAGTATCATGACACCCTTACTGTGGGCGAACATGCTACAGCACAGCGTGGTCAGGTTGGCCCCACGCTGTTTTGTTTATCTGCTGTGGCAAAACACCCATAAACGACATTGGCCACAGCTCGCCATAAATTGCGTTCATACAATTGCAGAGCCCATGACTTATCGTTCCACAGCAGCGTTGAATTCCCAAGCGTCTCGGTTTCACCATCGGTTCATTACCAGAGTGCCAAAATTGTTAATGCTCAATTCGGACCATCCGGACCCCAACACTCTGCTGTTCTTTCCTTCTCGCTCGGTGCTCTCTAACCTCCTCTCCTCGTCGCCAGAGGGCCACTCGCCAGCAACTCGGCGGCCCAGTAACTCTGGCGAGGCCAATATCGACCTTAACACTCGCGGCCGAAACAATCGTGCTGAAAATCGGCCCAGTACCAAGACTGATTTCGTAAGTGGAAACTGCGTTGGGAGTGGGTTATCGATTGTGGAGGAGAGTATTTCGAAGGAGACCATGCACAATAGCTAAAAAGTAAGTGTATAAAAATTTTGTGAACAAAGTACCGGAAATTTTGAACAGATCTCGTACATAGGAACCAGGAGAGAGGCGGATTCGTTGTCAAATCTTAACGTCCAGAACTATACATCTGATGATATTATTGTAACCAATAAGAGCAGGGTGTGCTTTTGTTGCCAACTATTGCTTTTTTTAAATAAAACTGTATGGGTAAATCCATCAGCTCACAGACAAGTAATTAAAATTTTAGAACGTCTCTCCAGATGCTTGGTGTTTCGACAGGTGAAAGTGATAGCATTATCAAAACGGCTTCTGCCAATTACAGACGCCGTCACTAGTGTGTGGGCACTGCTCATACATCGTTTCTTATGGCTACAGTGTAGCATCAGTCTTCTGGACGCCGCAACAATAGATGGAGTTGGTAACTTTCTGGCCATTAACGGGACCGATCGACAGGTCGGTAATTCCCCATTTTATCAGTTTGCGTTGGATGATTTTCCCACGGTAACTTGAAGCTACTAGGATGCCTCTTCCTCTGCACCAATGGAGTGTCACTGTCGGCTCGTATTCCAGGTCTGACTTCCGCAGGAATCACTACCGTGTCAGTAAAGTCGGCAGAGACGTATTGCATCTCGTCAAAAATATGGCGATGATTGTACTGATATCATATATGTGTAGCCTGGTTAACCAGTGATTGTTCGTATGCTGTTCGCAATTTGAATAATGTTGGTGGTAGATTAATTGTAAGTGAGTTTTTGCAGAATCAGTATGACAGATGATGCGCGTGAACTTTGCAGCTATGTTGAATACCCCTTTTATCAGTTTTCTTAGGCCTTTTTTCCTGCATTTTGAGGCTGTGGACTTCAGGACTAGACGTTCCACTTATGCTGAGAGTAATAGTTCGACTCCAGCTCTCAGCTGCCTGCAGCCTTTTTGGATCACATAAATTGGGAAGAAATGGTGATGGTTTTGCTGTTATCAAGCATGAGCAGCCCGTTTTTTCCAGTAGCCATTGTGTATTTATTGTTCGTAGTTTGAATCGCGTTGGTGATAGGTTAATTGGACTATGGAGAATATGCTTATCGACAGACAGTGCTCAATCTTTAAGGTCTTTTTTTATAGCGAGATACATGACGTGACCTCTGTGATACGTTGACTCTGTATGTAGAAAGAGTTTACTTTTGCTGCCCTGTGACCATTGCAAAGTCTAGTTTGTGTGTAGTGAGGTCGTATATAATTCAGATTACTTCCGCATCTGTTTACGAGTCTTAAAGTCGCGTGGCACATTAATATACCATGAGTTACATGCCTCTTTACCTGCTTGAGAGTCCTGGAAGAGCTCGTCAGCAGCCAGTGTTCTTGCTGGATAGTGTTTACGAGTCCTATAGCGTCGCCACAAACTAACAATATTGCAGGGTTTATTTTGTTTACATATCGTTACATGTCTTCATTCCACCTGGGAGTGATGCCTGGCTGAAAATGGGGTCGCCAACGGAAGTTTAAAAAAGCATAGTAGTTGCGGGAGGAAGGGAATCTTGTTTCTGATTGGTCCAGAGACAAAGGGTGGAAGGGAGGAAAGTACTTATCGCTTAAACTGGTAGTAACGTTCAACGTATTCCTCTAGGTTGTATGCACTGATGATCCAAACCATTATGACCACCTGCTTAATAGCTTGTCTGTCTGTTTTTGGAAAACATTACCATTTCTGCATATCAGGGATTCGACAGTTCTTTGGTAAGTTTGTGGGGGTATGTGGCATTAGATGTCTACGCACAGGTCATGTAATTCGCGTAAATAATGGGCCGCTCATCTGCGTACGAGATGATGGCTCCCGATAGCGATCCTGTTGAGTTCCATGGGATTCACATCAGCCGAATTTGGACGCCGAGACATCAACGTGACTTCACTATAATGCTCCTCAAACCACTGCAGCACGGTTCTGGCTCCGAAACATGAACAATTATACTGCTGCATCAAGCATGAAGGGATGCATGTGGTTTGCATCTGTCGGCATGTCTTTGATTACTACCTCAGGTCGCATGTAGGCATAGGAGAATGTCTCCCATAGCATAATACAGGGTGATTCAAAAAGAATACCACAACTTTAGGAATTTAAAACTCTGCAACGACAAAAGGCAGAGCTAAGCACTATCTGTCGGCGAATTAAGGGAGCTATAAAGTTTCATTTAGTTGTACATTTGTTCGCTTGAGGCGCTGTTGACTAGGCGTCAGCGTCAGTTGATGCTAAGATGGCGACCGCTCAACAGAAAGCTTTTTGTGTTATCGACGACAGTTGTTCAGCGTGCATTTCGAACGAAGTATGGTGTTAAACCTCCTGATAGGTGGTGTATTAAACGTTGGTATAAACAGTTTACAGAGAATGGGTGTTTGTGCAAAGGGAAAAGTTCTGGACGGCCGAGAACGAGTGATGAAAATGTAGAACGCATCCAGCAAGCATTTGTTCGCAGCCCAGGAAAATCGACTCGCAGAGCTAGCAGAGAGCTGCAAATTCCACAATCAACTGTATGGAGAGTCCTACGAAAAAGGTTAGTTATGAAACCTGAACGTCAACTACCCGAGGCGATGGACCGGCCGCCAGGCAGCCCGTGACAGAGCACTTCATCACTAACCTCCAAGAAGCCCTGATCTTACCCCCTGCGATTTTTTCTTATGGGGGTATGTTAAGGATATGGTGTTTCGGCCACCTCTCCCAGCCACCATTGATGATTTGAAACGAGAAATAACAGCAGCTATCCAAACTGTTACGCCTGATATGCTACAGAGAGTGTGGAACGAGTTGGAGTATCGGGTTGATATTGCTCGAGTGTCTGGAGGGGGCCATATTGAACATCTCTGAACTTGTTTTTGAGTGAAAAAAACCTTTTTAAATACTCTTTGTAATGATGTATAACAGAAGGTTATATTATGTTTCTTTCATTAAATACACATTTTTAAAGTTGTGGTATTCTTTTTGAATCACCCTGTATTGTTCCAACCAGCCTGCGTCCATGGCATGCTGCACGTTTCGAGACGTTGTTCACCTCAATGACGACGTTTGTGGAGACGGCCATAGACCTAGTGTACCAAAAATGTGATACAATTAAAGAGTCGACACGTTTCCTTTGAGCTATTGTTGAATCCCCATGGTCCCACACCCACTGATGTTATAACTGACGATGTCACTGGGTCAACATGTGAACACATAGGGGTGATATGCTGCAGAGCACCATGTTCAACAGTGAACGATGAAAGTGCTTCAAAACACTTGTAGGTGCACCAGCATTGTGCTCCTTCGACATAGATGTCACAGGTCACCATGTATCCTACTTTACGGGACAGACAAGCCTCCGAACCTCTCGTTCTGTGAAGAGTCGTGGGCGTCCAACCATTTAGCGCGTAGTGGCAGTTTCACTGTCCTTCTACCTCTTTCCATAGATGCTCACGACAGTACTATGTGAACATTCGACCAGCTTCGCCGTTTTAGAGATACTCATCCACAAGCTCTGTGTAGTAACAATCCGCCCTTTGTCAAAGTCGCTTATCTGAGCGGATTAGCCCATTTGCAGCCCATATCTTTGCAAGGGTGATCCCCCGTCTGTGTCTGCTCACATACTTTTGTTACCATGTTACGTGCCTGTAATGCCTCCAGACGGCATCTAACGTCACGGTGGCCAATGGTCTCAATGTTTCGGCTATCAGGGTAAAGGTGTCCGTGAATTACGACTGGCTTGCCTAGGTAGTATGCCGCCTTTCTGAATGATTGTCTTTTCTGCCAACCACCAGTTTGAAGACGATTTCACACACGTTCTGCAAATTTCTCTATAATGCCTGGATATACGGTCAGATTAGTGCTGGGCTGGCATCTCGCTTGGTTTGCTCAACCTCCAAATGCTAGGGTGAGTTCCTCCTAATCTAGGCGAACTGTAGCAGTCTTTGATATTTCCACTGACATCTTGCGCTCTATTCGAAGTAAATATAGCAGGCGTGATATCTCTTGGCCAGAATTGATGTAGCAGCACTGCTAGCATCCAGGCCATAGAGGGTTACAGTGCAACTTTCTAAGCTATTGGTGGTTTGGAAGAGGAAGGGAGGCAGTGTCTGAGGGAAAGGCTAACCTGCAGGTGATAGGGCTGATGCAGGTACCATTCGCCTCTCTAGAGGCGTAGTTTGTAGAGCTGTGCTACAAATACAGTGCCTTTAGTTGGAAGCACCAGAATTTTACTGTGACATCACACAATCTAGTAATATAGTGGATGTTTATCTATTGTGGTGTGGTATTTCTTATACATACAATACCTTTGGTTGGTAGTCGTTACAGAATTTGCTATGACATCATTTATTTGGTGTGACATCATTATTTCTAACAATGTGTTCCTTTCTAACACGTACAATATGGCATCACACATACACTGATAATGCAGTGGTGCTTAGCAATGAGAAATAAATCGGTCCATGTTGCATTATTGTTGGCTGAGCATCATGACACCGAACCAATGTGATGCAATGCTGATGCGATGTCGTGACATGATGTGACAGAACATCGTAACATTGTGACCAACACAATGTGATGTTAGTAGTGGAACAAACCAAGCATCACCCCACTCTACATTGTTGCCAGATGTATCCAACATGGTGGCTGTAATCTCCCCACGGAAAATTACCCTCTACCACGCAATAATTAATAATTATCAATCAAATCATCCACATTTATTCACTTTTGGAAAGTATCTGATCGGATTTTCTAGTAATATATGCGCCGACAGCTCGTCGACGCCAATGTATTTTTCTAGTACGTTTATTCTTTGGAAGAACAGAGATAGATGTATGTATTCTCCATGGTTGTTAGAGAGGGATAACGAGGACAACTTCGGAAGTATCTGTTGGAAGATTGTCGGGTTGCTAAAAGAGACATATTTGCTCTTCTTCTCGCTAAAGCGAGCTATTAATGTTTGTGCCACTAGCGGGTTATTTGAAGAGAGAGAAAAACTGTAAACGCAAATTAAGTAAGACTTGGAATCAATAGAAAACGGAACATGTAATGGAGATGGATCGAATATACAATTTTCCTCAGAAATAAGGTTTGTGACCCTTTCATTCTAGAGTGAATGACGAATGAGTTCTCTGTCTGAATCATTGATGATTGTCTTGGCCCTGTAATTAGTGGGGAAGTTTCAGTTGTGACGAAGAGAACCTGCAATCACCGAGATTTTATAAAATCGTCCAAAAAGGCTTCGGACACATCTGAAATTCTAAATCTGTCGTAAAATGAACGAATTGTTCAAACGATCGATTTTCCCAACTGAATGCAGCGCTTTACAATAATAATAGATATAAAGATCTTTTACAGCAAGCCAGCCGCTGAATATTAAGACGAAGGGCTCCACCAGAGAATCTATTGGGCTGAGTTCACGTAATGAAATAATATATATAAAACTGTATATAGATAAAGGACAGAGAGAGAGAGCGAATGAAATTAGAGAAAATACGCAGAATCCTCCATTAGTATAATTGTTTGTCTGTCTTATCACGGATCAGCCTAAAGATAAAACAGGAGGCCCTTACTTTACTGTACAGGTTTATGTGTGAGAGACATTACACCAAGTTAGCGGCAAGCTGCATTCACATACTTTCATCATTTACAGTATAATCCATTATAATGGCCAATCCGTGACAGGACACGTTTTTGGACGTTGTTAAAATAATTTTGTTCTCTGTTTCATGTGAACTACGACGAGCCAACTTAACTGACGCTTGGAAAAGAGAAGAAATACTCGCAGTCAAATTAAGTGGATCTACAAATAAGAACATAAAACAACACGCTGGGCGCAGAGAAAAGGCCAGATCTATAATTTTATTATTAAAGTTTCCTAGTATAGATGAAGTATACGATTTTCTATTTAGTATTATTGGATATTTGAACATTGATTAATTGTGTTCATGCTAGATGTAGTTTGATTGATCTGCCCCAGTTGCATTTGTCTGTATAAGTACAGTAAGAAACTAGCCACAGAAGTACTCTTGTGTGAACGGAGTTACATATAGTGACAGTAGAAGGGATATATATATATATATATATATATATATATATATATATATATATATATATATATATATATTGACGGTAGAACATTTATATGGTTTTAACTAGGGCAATGTTTAAGATGAGTCAAGCAGAGCAGAGCAGCACGCAACAGCCTTCAGCTGTTAGCACTGATAATAATGATGTAGTAAGAAGTGTTGTAGAACCGATCGCTACAGATAGCGCAATAGAACGCCCGGTGGACATGGCTGGAGATGTAACAGCAAGTACGCAACATGGATTAGATCCATTGGTAATTATCATGAGACAGATGCAGATGATAACCGAGAGCATGAATAATATGAAAACCGATATTAATGCAAAATTAGCCTCAGTTACTGAAGGGCAAAATGATTTGAATACAAAATTAGCCTCAGTTACTGAAGGGCAAAATGATTTGAATACAAAATTAGCCTCAGTGACGGAAGGGCAGGAAAATTTGAAAACTGAGATTAAGCAGCAGTTACAAGACAGTTTTTCCGAATTAGAGCAGCGGATGGAGGCGAAGACAAAGGAACTTAAAGATCAGGCCGAAGAGACGGAACGAAAATTAACTGCACAAATAGAATTGGTGAAAGCTCAATGTGAGGAATCTACTCACCGCGTACGTGTAGAAATGAAGGAGTATGTGGCTATTAAGATAGATACCGTACGGGAACAGGTGGAAATGGTTCCGCAATTAGTACAAAAGCAAGATGCCACGTCATGTGCAATTGCGCAACTTCGTGAATTGGCACGTACGCAGACTAACCTAAAGGAAAGTGTTGAACATCTGACAGAGCGTCAAGATGTTATAGACCACCAAATTAATGTATTAACGGGTAAATTATCCGAAATCACATTAGAAAACAAAAGGCTAATGTGTGAAAACGTTGAGCAAAATGTTAAGGCAGCATTCCAGAGTCTACCTGGAAAACAGGAAGAGAATTTGTTTGCGAAAGGACTTGAGGAAGTGCGACAGCAGTTAGGTGCTGATTTCGAGCATTGGAAACAAACGATAGAAGAGTCGATACGCGTTTCACAACAAGGCTCAGAACAAATGAATACAGGCCAGCAGCAGAAGTTGGCAGCGACTGTAGAGCCAGTTACTGCACATTCGCATACGATACCGACTTGTGTAAGTAACTCAAACATTAAATTGCCTTGAGCTAGTTGTTCGCGTGAAGTCTTATCTAATGGAGATTACGAAAGCCTTTGCCATGCCGAAGAAAAAACGATAAAGCATCGGCAATTTCAGATTTTTAACACTGACAAAATGGGGGTCCATCCAATTGTTTTTATTCGAAGTTTCAGAGGAGTGCTATCCAGAAATTGGTCGGAGTGGCAGAAGATCAGTTTCGTTACAGGATATATACAAGGTTCGGGGGCGATTTGGGCCTCGGACATGACTTCTGTTTGCTCGACATATGACGATTTTGAGAAGGCGGTTTTAGCAAAGTTCTGGTCAGAAGGGGTACAGGAACGCCTAAGGCAGGAGGTACTCTACCCAGAGCCTTTCTCCTTTTCAAAAGGAAGCCTTAGGAAGTATTTTGAAAAATATATAAATAAAACTAGATACTGGGACAGACCTATGCCATTGCCAGACATAATAAACATACTTAAGGCAAGACTACCAATTAGCATCCGGAATCAATTGATTTACGACAATGATAAAGACTTGGAGTCGTTCCTCACGACGTTAGACCATATAGATATTATTGAAGAGAACAACCAGAAAGCCCGTAATAACAGATTCCAATATAGGGAGATAGAACCTCCGCCAAACGGTAGGCAAGGGAATGGACAGAGATCGTTAAATAGTGGAGAAACCCCTCAAAATCTCAATAGTAATACCGGCAATAGTCTTGCGAGGGGCTATCCAAGGAACAACAGGAATGGGAAAAGATACAATCCCATGTGGGGGAACGAAAGGAATTTCAGACCTCAAGCCTGGAATAATAACAGTAATAGAAAGTGGAATCAACCGGGGGGAATGAACTCAAATAACCAACATCAGTGGGGACGGACATCTACGAATCAACCGGTAATTACCGAAGTGACGGATGATGTCAACCAGCAGGCAAATCAAAATCCAACAAACTTGTAAGGACCCACTCGTGCCCCAGAGGAGCGGTCAACAATTGGTTGAGGGGCAACAGGATATGTGTACCCATGCTAACGTATAATGATGGACGATTACTGGCAGATGAACTGACCGAGGACTTAGAACCACAGGATGAGGATAAGGAACAGGTGGCAGTAGCCGAAGTACAAGTCATTTTGGAGACTGTACCTATAGTGGCGGTTTTAGACACAGCTGCAACCACAAATGTTATTTCGGAGACACTATTCAACAAGATCAGAAATATAAGACGAGTACCAATTTTTCCAGTTCAAAATTGCAGAATAATAGGCGCCGTTGGGGCTAGATCGGCTAATGTAAAAGTGCAGTCACTACTTAGTGTAGAAGTCGGAAATGTAGCAATATTAAGCACATTCCTTGTTGTGAAAAATTTGGTGGTAGATTGCATTATCGGAGTCGACAGCCTACGTCAATATGGATGCAGAATATATTTTAAAACAGGAAAAATTTTGTTGAATGTTCATAAACAAGTAATTGAGTTGGAGTTGTTGAAAAAAGAAAGCCTTACGAGAAAATATAATTGTGGGATCAGTGTGCAAGTAATCAGGACGGCACAAAATTCTAAACAGCATGTAATTAGTGAGTTCCAAGTCAAAGGGGATTTCGGTCAATTAGTGTACGAGAAGTTAAATGAATCTGACTGCTTTACTGAAGATCAGAAGAAGCAGTTAAAAGAATTATTATTAGCGTATAAAAACGTGTTTGATGAAAGGCCAGGAGTTATTAAGGGATACATATGCCATCTCTACATTAAGCCGCACGAAACATATTGTAGAACTTTCTATCCTGTTCCCTGGAGGTTAAAGGCTCAAGTTCAGAAAGAAATAGATCGCATGTTGAAATGGGGTTTGATCGAACCCTCCACAAGCCCATACTGCTCCCCATTGTTGGTCGTGCCAAAAGCATATGGGACTGTGAGACTGGTACTCGACGCCAGAGAAATAGATAAAATTATAATTCCAGTGAGAACACATCCGGAAAATATAGACGAACTTATACAACGGTTCCAGGATGTCCAATATTTGACAAGCATTGATTTGCGGAGTTCTTATTGGCAAGTCAAGCTGGATGAGTCATCAAGGAAATATACGGCTTTCATTTATTCCGGAAGAAGTTACCAAATTACTGTAGTTCCTTTCGGACTCAACATTAGTGCTGGAATCTTTATAGCAGCTCTAGATTATGCACTAGGCCCAGAACTAAGAACCAGGATAACAGTGTTTGTTGATGATTTGCTTATTGCATCGAAGACTTGAACGCTCGTAAAAAAAAACATAACAATAAACTGTGTGTGTAGTGTTAGAAAACTTTAAATTGAAATAATTAATCAGTGACATAGACTATAGAAATAGTGACTAACTATTACTATCGAGTGTTGCAAAGAAGATAGTGGAGACAGGCTTCACCTGTGTTTGGGTGAACATGGAACTTTAGCATTGCTAATGTCATCAAGATTTATAAAGGATCTAACTGACCTTCAAGAACAATGAAATGTTTCCCGTAAATGACGCTGAATAATCAAAAGAGGTTCCGAGTGAAGGTTCATATATAATTTCAAGTGCACGCTTAGATGTGTAAACGTGTGAAGGGATGTGTTGAGGCAGTGAATCATGAGTGACGGTTAACGCCGCAAAGATAATTTCCCGCGCAAAACAGTTGACGTCGGCGCGAGAGTTAGAATCGATATAGACGACACAGATATGCTTTGTAAGAGACTCGCACCAAACGCGAAGATAAACTGATTCATGTTGAACTTTAAAAAGAAAAGGTGTTATAATTAGAAGTTAAGAGTTTTTAATTTATTATTGAATGTTTAAAGAAAGTAATATTCATAGAATTAGTAGTTATTTAATAGGTCGTGTTCGTTTGGAATTTTTGTTTGAAAAAAAAATTCCATTTCCATATATGTGCATGTGTGAATGCCGTATGAGTCAGAGAATAAATGAAAGTAGTGAATCCGCATTCCTCAATGCTAATAACTTTTACATTACAACAATCAATTGGAGAAATATGTGCATTTAGGATAAAAAGTTTTTGAGTATAGATAAATTATATGACTTTCAAGGAAATGAGAGATTATGTCTTTGTATAAAATGAACCACACTTTCCATTATTCGATGATTTGAATCCAAAATCTACTGTAAGTTGCATGAATCCTTTAAATTACGAAGAACAAATCACTGACATGGCGATAACGTCATCCAAGATGGCGGCCTGTACACTTGGTAACAATGCGTGGCATCATCCAAGATGGCGACCGTGATGTCATCCAAGACGGTGGATTTTGCGGGAAAATAGGTCACTTGGACTACCTCCACTAACCTAACCCCCCACCATTCCCCTCCCCCAGAAAATGGTGGGAAGTTCAAATTCCATCAGCACAATGCAACACACCTCATTTAATCTAAGAAAATGGCGGGAAAATATGTCACTTGGGCTACCTCCACTAACCTAAGTCACCCGACCGCCACCTCTTCCTATGGATTGGCAGGAAAATGACTCAGCCTGCGCTGGGCTGCTGGAGAGAGGAAGAAGTGTACTTATTTATTTTGGGACAACTTATTTAGGGATGGATTCTGAGAGCTAGTATATTTATCACAGTGATACAGAACACATGCTCTGACATGCTTGGAGTCATGCCACACAGCCTACAGACCTGTGAACTACTCCTAAATTACTGAAATAACCCATGTATAAAGCTCTGCAGACGCGCTTGCTAATTGTAAACTCTAAAAATAATGCATTGCACAGCCTTCGGACCTGCAAACCACTCGTAAATAATGCAATACATTTATGTACAGAAAGCCAAACGACCCGTAAATTATCAAAATAATAATCCATCTAAAAGATTCTGCAAACATGCTTGCTAATCATCAACTGTCAAAAATCATGCACCAGTCTTTATTTAAACAATTTGGCACACTACCGCCATCCAGTGTGTTTACCACGAGGTCCAGAGTCCAACTGACCTAGTACACAGTACCACCACCAAGGCGCTATCGTTTGTTCCGAGACATAATCCAAGATGGCGGTCTGGGTTGGGGGGAAATGGCGGGAAACAGTGTGGTCGCCATGGTGTCTGGAGTCCAACTGACCTAGTACACAGTACTGCCACCAGAGGGCGCTGTCTTCCATTCCATGACATTATCCAAGGTGGTGGGGGAAATGGCAGGAAACAATGTGGTCGCCATGAGGTCCAGAATCCAACTGACCTAGTACATGGTACGGCCACCAGAGAGTGCTGTCGTCTGTTCCATGACATAACCCAAGATGGATGTCTGGCACAGAATAGCACAGGGTGTATTATTCCTAGCGATCCTAATGGGACATGTGAGCTATGTCTAGCCATGTACACATACCTAGTATGCCTAGTATGGCTGACACATCGATACAAAATGTTGGTCCTGCTGTCAATATACATCTCAGAAATGTTAAATGTTCTCACTGTTAAAAGCCTTCATCGTGTCTGTGCACGCTCGTGAAAACACTGTTAATCATAAAAGCATTCTTGTTGTTTGGAAAGTCTAAGTGCAGATGGGGGGGGGGGCAAATCAGAACAATTATGCAAACAGAATTCGAAGCCCTGCCTTACAGCAGAGAAAATGGCGCAAATATTCCGTGTCCTACAGCTACAGGTCTGGAGATGTCCTACTGGAGATGTCCTAATGCCACAGTGGCAGATGAGTAACGGCATCGCTGCCAGAGATGGATGGTCTGCTTCAACTTTTCTTTGAACACTTGGCTTTCTCAGAACTTTCCATACGTACCATGCCTCCATCTTGTTCAAATTATTTGGTAGACATTCCTACATCCCCACACAGATAATGTCTTCTGAATGAATTGGGCATTATGATTGGCTCTTATCGAATTTACCCTCCAAATTACTGATGCCACCGGTGTGGAAGCACCGTCCGCCTTTTCTTTCTTTCTGCAGATGAGACATTCAGCAGCGAAAAAACTATTTTACACAGATCGCCATATTGCACCAACAATTAAACCCTGCAAAGTGCCTCTACAATCGTCAAATATGGAAAGACTCTTACACAATTGCACTGCTCTCCCACTGAGGATAGGAGCTTGAATATTAGAGTGTGAAATGGATCTCCAACCCATCAATATATCACCATGTACTGTGTCGATGTAGTAAACATACAATTCGTATCCTGTGCCATACAAAATCGTCCCTTTTACATCATTCGTACATATACTGTGAAGACAGACAGAACCATATTGATTCCTCACAACACTAGATTTGTTTGATAAATTCTGACTCGTTTCCCCTCGCCACAAACGCCTTGCTGTTTCTGGTCCGTACCTGCTTGCTTGCTTACTCGCTTTTCTACACCCATCTCGAGACTCGGGGATTACAAGAACATACCTAATTTTGCATGGTTTGCTAGAATATCTCACCATTTTCGCGGTACTACTCGATATCAAGCACAATCAATATCGCTTGTGCAATATAATTCCGAAGACATAGACTGGAAATTATATCTCTAGAAACCCGAAACTTTAGCTAGGTCAAGCATGCTGTAGACCACTGAGTAACTAGAAACTCAGCCCGCCTGTGAAGACCTTTACGTGACAACTCGAAACAAATATACGAAATTGATATTTCCAGTCGCTAATACCGACGTCTGTGATGTAACAGATTCCAAATCATTCGTATAATTTACAAAGTCAACTAGGGTGTTTCTCATGTCTAGAGACCCAGCAAACGTGTCCTGCTAGATGCACAAACCACAATCGATGTTCTCTCAACTAAGTAAAGACACGAAATGTGAACAAGCAGTCAACTGAACGCTTTTCATGGGTGGGAATAATGGCACAGTGCAAACACACAATCGTATTGAATCTTCTCAAATTTCCGCATGATCACGAAAGCTATCCAACACATACTAAGTATTAGTTCGCTGCTCAGCTCTCTCCATTCTGACGACCTCTACCGTTAGCTGGAAACGTGAGTCATCCCCACCACAGGCCACGTATAGACAGAATCATCCTGCGAAATCGATCACATATATATTTGATCACTATACTTACAATTAAATGTTACGATTACGGTTTCATTTAAATGACATTCGACAATGAGCGAAGTATCGGAAATACATCCTGCTGATGGTTCTAGAAATAGAAATATCTGTACCATTCTTATGACTTCACAAACTCTTCAATTCGCCATCACAGTATTCCACGTCAAATCCATACCTCCCTTTGCACATGTCTGACCACAAACACATACTTTATAAGGCTGATGCTCAACACAAACCTGTCACACATCCCCTACTACTACTGAGTATAATACTTCGTCATTAACTGATTGCTGGCAATACGAAATAGCACTAACCGAAAGTCAACGATAGGTGGACATGTCTCGTAAGTTTTTCTTGTGAGTGCTACCACCGTGTCTTAGAAAGAGAGGTGTAATCATCTTACAAACAGCGAGATGTTAAAAAAAAACACAACCATATCATCATCACAGGTGGTCTTGGTTCTACAGGTGCATACAAGTATCCATGTTAAAAGCTATACTTCCTTTATAAATCGAGGTACGACATTACCTCTGAATGAGGTGGTTTTTTGTCCAGACAAATACCATGACGGTGATTTTAGGAGTGTATATTATCAGACCAACAGTCCAGTTACACGTATCCCATTATGCAACCTCATGGTAAAATCGCTGAATTTTGAAAGTGATTCGGATATGGAACGCGGTATGAAACCGGTATTTGCGACTCCCTCACGCCACCACAGTTAGATATTTCTACGGTATTTGTAACCTATTATCTCTCGATGCCTTGTCGGAGGTTCTGCGATATATCCACTGAGCTATACGCAATGACTGATTAAGAAGGATCACAAACAGTAGTAGATGGCGTGCTGATTGAAGTCTTAAGAATTCTAGACTAACTTTTCCCATCTCTAATGTTTCGCTATCCACCAGGGATTTGGATTCAAAGTCCATCGATACAAGCACATGCCTGCATTGGATCTTTTAATGATTACAGCCACAAGTGAATAATATTTCTGGCACTCTCATATCTCGAAATGAGACACCTTTCTCTAACATGTCTGCTACAGTAAAATTACAATGTGGTTTTCGTCAGCCCCTATGCATCTTGCAACTGCTGCCATTTATGCAGCTTTGCGCATGTGATCGTTCCAATTTAAGTCAGAACTGAGCAGAAGTTGGTGAAAGCCATATCCACCACCTTCAGCAACCCGTGTAGAAACAGAGCACCCTGAGTTAGTGCAACAGGACCGTGTTTTGACCATTCGGTGGAAATGGGCGCATTGTGTTGCGTCTCCAAACAAATTTCAGATACCACAGTCTGAAGCAGATCTGCGTCCATGCAACGTGCTACAGGCGTAGGCCAGTGGGATCATTATTATATTATGGGGGATATTCACCTGGACTTCCATGGGACCTGCGGTAGTAATCGAAAACACCATGACAGCTGTGGGCTATGTGAACATTATTAGTAACCACCTGCAACGTCTTATGTTTGATGTCTTCCTGAAAAGTGGTGGCATCTTCCAACAGGAAAATCGTCCATGTCACAAGGTCAGAATCTTGCTGCAATGGTTTGAGGAGCATGATAGTGAACTCACGGTGATGTCTTGGCCATCGAATTCAGCTTATCTGAATCCAATGAAACCCAGCTGGGATGTCATCAGGCACCAGCTCTGCATCCATAAAGCAACTGCCTGTAAATTGCAGTAAGCGTGTAACCTGCGACTAGGCTTCTGGTGCCACAAACGTCTGGAAAACAGTCAAGTAGAATCACTGCTGAATTGCACTCCAGAAGTGGAATAAGCATAGGTGGCGAAATCCATTGGCTCATCAGTGTATAAGTTTGTAGGCTTCCATCTCCAGTGTTAGGTATTAGGTTCAAAATGGCTCTGAGCACTATGGGACTCAACTTCTATGGTCATCAGTCCCCTAGAACTTAAACCTAACTAACCTAAGGACATCACACACATCCACACCTGTGGCAGGATTCGAACCTACGACCATAGCGGTCTCGTGGTTCCAGACTGTAGCGCCTAGAACCGCACGGCCACTCCGGCCGGCCTAGGCATTAGGCCACATCATTATGATGCACTAAAACAACTTAACTGCCGACGTTTCGACCAACTTCGCAGCTGTCCTTATCAGGGCGACGAACTCAAGTTCGTCTAATACCCAACCTGATTTTATTCAAACAAATGCGAGAGTTTTCTGTCGGAAACCAATTTTCTCTTCTCATCGCAATAACACATTTGTTTGACAGCACCTTATTTTTCACTGGAAACATAGGTTTAAAATATTAAATTCACATATTCATGTAAAGTTGGACATATTAAAGTTCTTTCCATACTGGTGTATAACACAAATATATAAGAACCACTAAAAGGTAATAATTTTAAACAGTAGTCATTTTATTGCTTATCTGCATGGAGTTGTACACTGAGCAAATGGTAGGCATGATTCCGAAAGAAATTAGACAATTTATTATCTTACAAGTTCTCACACATACTTTCTCACTTTACCTTGAACGTCTTCACAATACAGGGCAGCTAAGAGTACAGTGTGGCGCCAAACAAACGCTAAATGACGTGCCATATTCCCACTATGTACATTTTATCTTTCTGGTTCCCACTACTCCCACATTGCAGTCTTAGGTTGTGGGTATGTGTCATTCGAATAGGTAAAGTAGTTATAGGAAAGAGTGAGGTGAAAAAGATGTATAAAGTCACATATTTCACCTGGACATAGTATCTTGTTGTTAATTAAGTTATTTTCAATTATGTCTACAGTTCTTTTTATGGAAATACTGTATTTGTATAGAGATAAGTAATATCAAAAGAACAGACTGTACTCTGCTGTTTCTCGCGTCCGTCGGCCGTCGTAATTTAATTTATTATTTATTGGTAATGTTTGTTGTTGCCGACTTATGTGGTGGGCCTTAATCAAAATATTCCATTTAATTTTGATTTACAATTAAATGCTTTTGTGAAGTTCTCCTTTTTAACAATATTAATCTTAAATTATTTGTTCCGTTAATGAATGTTAGACTCGCTGAATCTTAAAACATGAGTATATAAGTTGAACAATGGAACAAACTTTTCATATTAATTTCCTTGGCTAGTCAGTTCACTTTAAAGCAAAAAATCTTTAGTTATTAATTACAATTGGGGCCAACACACGCGCGAGAGTATTCCTTCTTACCTCCGTTAACCACTGCATTGTAGTCGAAGTCCTAGCTCTGGCCCTCGGCTGTGGTACTGAAAATAAGAATCTTAAAGCTACGTATTTTCTGCAACGTCGGGCGGCTGTGGAGAAAAATGTATATTATGTTAATAGCGGGCGAGTTTTTCGCTTCCGCTAATTTTCATAAGTTAATATCACCACGTAATGGCGTCGTTGGCTGCATCGGCCGCTGCGATTGTTGCACTGTAAATTACTCGAATGCAGGTTAATTCAAGGAAGGCGGACATGAAATCGGGATCACCTCTTACAAATTAAAAGTGGACAATGATACTGAATCAATATATTATCTGCTTAATTAGTACAAATATGCTTACATTTGCCAGCACTCGCAAAATGTCCGTCTACACGCAACCGAGACAAGAGAAGAAGTGAAGACGACTAAAAAATTAACAAAAGGGCGTATCTTGTTGTCTCTTTAGATCATTTTGTTATATTTCTTTGCCCTCGAAATTTACACAGAGAAATTATTATTTTACGAGCACATGAGATAAATGTATATTATTCAATTTTTAAATGTCTCTTATTTATAAATACTGTTTTTTTAAGTCTTTTCGCATTATTTCACTGGGGCGCTATATGTTGTATTAGTAATTCCTGCTGTACTAGTATTTTTGATTTGGTCAATTAATTCTCATGTACCCTTTATTGTGTATTTCTTCTGGTATGTGCATAATTTGTTGAGTACATAATTGAGATGTTTGTATGAAATATATGTTGGCTGTCAGTAGTATTAACAACAGTTTGAATAGTCATGTCTATTTTATGAATTTTTGGTTGTGCACGTAACATTATGGCTCTAAGGTTAATGGTCATGCATTCTCTTACTTCTGTTCAGTGTAGAGGAATTACGTTTTTAAGGGCTTTCCTGATTTGTGCATTACATTTGATTATAGGATCATCTTGAAGTTTAGTTACATTATTCTTTGTAAAAAAAAATCCCTTCGAAGTATTATCAGCTGTACCTGACGAGATGAAAAGTGAAAATGCTAAAGTAATCTATTTTGATAAATTCATGTAACTTCATTTTAAAGTTTTATTTGCCAGCAACTCATAGAAGAGATATACAAAAACTTAAATTTTACCATTGATAAATATAATTTGTGGAAGTTACAATGGAAATTATGGGCACATTGCTTTCAAAAACACCTGCTAGCAAATCAAAAAATTAGTTCAAGTGAATAAGGACTTCTTGTGTCAAGTGTAATATACTTGTATAATTGTGAACTACTGTTCATGGACTGAACGGCATACACAAAAAACTAGAAGTTGGGGAAAAGTTTTCAAATTGAACAAGACTGGGCAGATGCAGTGAACGAAAGGAACTACAACTAAACCAACTATTGTGGAATGAAAAATGTGATCGACTGAACGAGACTGAGGCGACAACGAGGCCGACCTGAAGGGAACTGAGAATGTCAGTTCTTGAAAAATTGTACTTCTGTCGTTTTTTCCAATTTAATGAACACTTCCTTTGGACTGTTCCTTTGTGAACGGCCCACTTCTACCAGAGACCTGCCTTCATATTATTTCAAAGCAGTATCTAATATTTGACTCCAGTTACAACAGACCTAGATTCACAGTGCAACTACACAGGATTAGTAGGTCAGCATAACAAAAGTAAAGAAGCCACAAGAAAAGGTAAAAGTCATTTTCGTTGTTAAGCACCACAGTTACCAAGAGACAGACAACTGAGGCTGGGAGGAGTGGCAAAGTACAAATTGTGTGGGTCTGAAGAATATGTAGTCAGACATGTCAGTCGCCTTTTGTAGTGTCTAAATTTTAAGTCAACGAACTTTGGCTGCATCTGCCACATCTCCTGACTTCTGGAACTTATTCTGGAGGCACATGATGGTGCACTGATTAGGTGCATCCAAATATGCTTCAGTGTGAACCCATTCTGTCTCTTGGCCTAACAGGTATATCTGATGTACAGTGTGCAAATTGACGCTTTGCGCTGCAGTAGGAGAAATCAGGCTATGACATACCCATGTAAAATGACATAGCAAGGCTTTGGACAGAACAATTTGAGATGTCTGAAAAAATTATAGGTTATCTTGTAAAGCATACTCTTAGCTACGTTTTGAGAGATAGATGATTCCGATACAGCACCCAGTAGTCGAATGTTTCTCAGATGGATCAAAGAAGGCGTTTCAGGCTGCAGTGACATCCTACATGTCAGGATAAAATGATACAGTATGTCAGTTTACCCCGATGTGGACTCTGATTCTATTCTGTGCGATCTTTGATGTTAATTAATCTATTTATTTTACGTATCTGTTTAAATTTAACAACAATAGCAGTAGGTCACTCTATAATAAATCAAATAAAACGAAACTTTAAACATGAATTGACAAAAGTGCAATGATACACAAATACAATGAATTTACATTGGCCAGATACAAGTACGTGTATTTCCCCTTTCAGATGGTAGGCAATAATGTAAGAAAATCGTCAAGACAGTTATGGGATGCGGTGCAGATGCAACAGACTATAGATTCTGTCACTGGAGGCGGGATAGGATGCCTGCGGGCTTTGAAAGCTTTCAGAGGTCCCCAGTCTACGCTTTGAAGACGAACTAGGAATACGAACAAAATCTTCAGTGGTGTTCAGAAAGGATTCGGTAGATTCGAGCCGAGCCAACTATCAACGCTGCTTTGAAGTGTGAACTGGTACATCACCTGAAACATTGGAGTCACACATGTTTGGTATGACTGTGAAGGAAGTGAGACAACTTGTGTTCCAAATAGCTGAGAAAAGCAAAGAGGGAACTTAGTTGTCGAAAAGAAATATTGCACAAAAGAGACCTTTTTTTGAGACGACAATGATGCTTCTGAAAAGTGTTATTGTTTGTACTGGTTGGGGGTATATTCTCATTCAGACCCTGGAGAACACTGGTTTAGGTGTCAGCAGTGTAATTTGTGGGCACATACTGAAGTGCTGGAGTAAGCCACAGAACAAAAAAACTTGATTTGTGATGACTACGAATAGTTAGGGTTGGTGAGAATTATTTTTCCAAAAACGGAATTAATTTTGTTCTTTCACTAACATTCGTAATTCTACTTTCAGTCTTCACTTTTTGTACTATTGAACTGAGAAATCTTAATTGATACTGCTGAAGAATTGTTCTTAAGTACAAATCTATTAAATATATCAAACAGCTAATGTTTATCTGAATGTCTTATGTTTTCTTGCTCCTGACATCTTTCTAAAATGACATAATATTCACTTTTTATGAGAATGTCAAAAACGTATGGTCTACATTAATTTAGAAACATGGCACCAATATAGCGAAACTTACAAGTGAATGAGGCATGGTCCTGATACAAATTTTGTTTAATATCATGCTTTGTGAAGCAATAACGACGTGAAAACAAAATAGCATGTTATTTTAGCCAGACTTGTCCTGTGTAACCTGTCAACTCAATGCAACAAGAAGTTACAACAATGCAGAAAAGTTCTGCAATAGTTCTGCTTCACTTGTCGAAGCCCACGCAGTTGGCAGTGTCGTGTCGGCACCCACACGCAGCTCCTGCTCTCACGCTGTGTTTCTGTGGCTTGTCACCAGGAGAACGGACTGTGCACTCTGGACGTGGAGAAGAAGTCCTCGTGCAAGGGCGACTCTGGGGGTCCCGTCTTCTGCTCTGGCCGCCACGTGCTGATGGGCATCATCACGGGCGGCCGCTTCAAGAACTGCAGCATGCAGTGGTGCGGCGCGCCGATGTTGCACAACTACCACATGTTCGTGGGCTACTACCGCAGTTGGATACTGCGCATCATCCAGCCACAGCCTAGTGGTGGGGAACAGCGCGGGTCTGGCTCCCTCCCACTGCCACCGGTCAGCGCCTCACTGCTGCTTGTGCTCTGCTGCGCAATACACACGTGTCCAGTTTCTTGATTTCCTGCATTTATTCATTTTGTACAAACACTTCTATTAGACACAGTTACTAAACACCCAAGTCAAAACAAATCCTCTGGAGTAGATTACATTCCCTCAAAATTGTTGAGAACTTTGGAATAAGCACCCATGATAGAACTATGGTACCTGTAGAGGTGAAATACCATTTGAACTCCAGAGGAATATAGTAACACCATTTCCAAAAATGGCAGGTGCTGACAGGTGTGAATATTACTGCATTATCAGTTCACTAACTCATGGTTACAAAATATTGACGCATTATTTACAGAAGTACAGAAGCGGTGGTACAGCCCTGCCTCTGGAACATCAGTTTGGTTTCCAGAGAAATGTAGCAACATAAAAGTATAAACTGACCCTATGACTTATCCTAGGAGATAGATAAAAGAAATGTAAACCTAAGTGCATAGTATTCGTAGAATTAGAAAAAGCTTTTGACAATGTTCAGTGAAATACACTCTTTGAAATTCTGAAGCTGGCAGGAATAATGCAGAAGTGAAAGTTTGTCTACAAACTGTAGAGTTGAAGGAATTAAAAGCAAGCAGTGGTAGAGGATGGAGTGCGGCAGAACTACAGTCTATTTCCAATGTTATTCAGTCTGTACACTGAGCAAAGCTGTGAAGGAAACCAAGGAGAAATTTGAAGAGCGAATGGAAGTTCAGAGAGAAGAAATAACATCCTTGAGGTTTGCCAGTACCATTGTAGTTTTGTCAAAGTTGGCAAAGTACCTGGAAAATCACTTGAACAGAATGAATAGTGTTGCATAGAGGTTAGAAGAAGAATATCATTAAAAGTAAAAGGACAGAATAGACTGTAGAAGGATTTTAAAAAGGTGACGGTAAGGTAATTAGGAAATCATGTTCTAAAAGTAGTAGACGAATTCTGCTATTTGGCAGCAAGTACTGGCTTATGTAATGATGATATAAAATGCGATACCAAGAAAAGAGTTTGTGGAAACAGAAATATGTCATCTAATACAAATTTAGGGGTATGATATCTTTTCTGCCTCGTAGCCTTTAATAGAAATGAAATGTTGATGATAAGCAGTATACAAAAAGAGAGAATAAAAGTTTTTGAACTGTGATAACACACAAGAATGCTGATGATTACCTGAGTAGATTGGATAACTAATAAAGTGACACTTAATCTAATTGGGGTAGAAAGGAGTGTAATAGATAAGCTTGACTAAAGGGTGTCAGTTCATAGGACACATCTTTACAATGGACCATGATAGTTTATGGTAACAAAATTATGAAGTAATATTGTCTGATGAAACTTGTTGGTTACTAGCCAACCACCAGTAAGCGAGCAACCATATATTAAATTAGTTGCCATCCATCCTCTCCACCACCTGTTGTCCGTTCGTCGCCATCCGTCCGTCGCCGTCCATCATTGCCACTGCCTGCTGTCATATGTCACCCTTCGTCCACCATGAGCCTTGCCACCTCCACTGTCATCTACACCACCCCCTCCTCCTCTTCCACTGTCACTTCCTGGTGTGCCGCCGCTGGCCTCCCTCCTTATACCTCGCCTACTCTTTTCCCACTCACCCATTCCCCCATCTCCTCCCCTCCTGTGTACCCCCACCTCTACACCTACCTCCAGCCTCCACACCCTCAACTGCTCCCACTCCTGCCACAGCCCTCACATACACCTCCATTACCGCCTCTGTTGCCACCCCTTAGGTGGTCGGCTTCCTCTCTCTCATCCCCCCCCCTTTCACTTCACCATCTGCATCCCCCACACACTTCACATCACGTTGGGCCACCATTGCCACAACTGAACCAGCAGCTTCTCTTGGCACCTCCACCACGCCACCGGGATCTGCTACCCACCACCTCCCTCTCCTCCCTGTCTTTCTTCCCTCCTCCCATCCTACAGTCTCCAAAAACCCCAGAAGTGCGTCATTGCCAACTCTGTTCCCTCCACTTCTCACAAAAAGTCACCACCTCCTCCCCCTCCTCCCAGCGTCTCCATGGACACCAACCCTCCTCCAGCCACCCATACCCCAGCCCTAACCTCCACATCTTTGGCCTGCAACCCGAGACCCTAAGTTCCTTGATGCTCCTACCCTCACCAAGGAAATATGAAAGTATGTACCCGGTGCTCCCATCTCCCAACTGATTTCCTACAGGCACTCAGTCCTTATCAAGTCCTCATCCTCCTCCTTTCACATGGACCTCCTCCGTAAACTCCCATGTGTTATGTTTGGCCCCCATGCGTCCCTGACACCCTTTCTCTCCTCTTCCTCTCTTCATCAGCGCCAGCCTCTCCATTGCCCCACCACCTACACTGCCGTGACCACCAAGCTCAGCCCGGTGATCACGGAGGCTGAGGTGTTGGCGGAACTGAACTCCCACCTGGACCTGGAAATCCAATCTGCCCACCATATCCACAATGCCTCCAGTCCCACCTACCTCATGCAGGTCTTTTCGGAGTCTGCCCCAGACCCCCAACTGCAACCCCCCCACCTGTCCCCATTGCAAGGCCTCCCACTTTCTTAAAAACTGCCCCAACCTCACAGCTCCTCTTTAATGTAACACCTGTAATGGCCCCCATCCCACCTACTCCCACAAGTGTAAAGGTAAAACCCCTCCTGCCACCCCCAAGCTTACAGTCCCTGTCCATCCGCCCCCCACGGCTGAGGACATCATCCAGTTCCTTACCATTGTCCTCCAAAACATTCACCCTTTACAGTGCCCCCACACCTTCCAACAGTTCCCCCTTGCCGCCCACTCCATCTTCCACCTGAACAACTTTGCCACTTACTCCCACAACCAAGCCCACTTCACCTTCATCTTCCTCGACACCCTAGTTTAAGCCTCTTCCCTTCCCTCTTTTCCTTCCTCTCTTCCCATCATGGCATGGCACGAGTGTCGCATCCTCTTCCAGAGCATCTGCTCCTTACGCACCAACAAATACCTACTCATGAACAACCTCACCCACCACCAGGTTGACACCTTCCTCTTGAACAAAACCTTACTCCAGCCCCACCATTCTATCCGCACCTCTCCCTATATCCTCCACCACACTGTTGCTCCTGCGCCTCAAGCCCAGAGTGGAGTTGCGATTGCGATTGCATATCCCCGTCCAGACACAACCCCACCTTAATGACCCCACCAAACACCTTATCCTCAACGTCTTCTTCCCGTCCCTCACTATTACCTGCGCCACCATCTATGTTCACTCCACTGCTCCTCTTCCTTATGACTTCATCTCCACCTATGTCATTGCCGCCGACACCAACATCTATAGCCACTCCCCTGTCGCCCTTTGGCAGTGGCATCAGTTCCTCTCAACAATCCCAGGTGACCTTGTTCCCCTTCCCTAGCACACCTGTTCTGAAAGCGACACCACCGCCAACCTCCTTGGGTGTATCACCGTCGACATCCTTGACCCCACAGGTAGCGACAACCTCCCCATCCTTCTTACCATCTCGTCTGCTCACCAACCCCGTCCGGCTCCCCACCCTGCACCCCATCCCAAGGTCGTCCATGAATACTGTCGTGCCAACTGGAATGCATACCGGGAATCCATCGCCACCCAGGCCGAAAGCCACCCTCTTACCTATCACCATCCTGATGACATCATCCACACCTCGTCCTTCCTTCAGAAGGTTATTATTGACGCCATGGAGGCCCATGTTCCTACTAAAACCGCCCACCCCCACCATCCCACTCTCCCTCCACTGTCCTCCTCCTCCGCGAATCCCGCCATCTCTATTGCTCTTTCCTGTGCACTCATGACAGGAATACACTCCAACGCCACTGGCAAATACAGACACACATACAGAACCTTATTACAGCAATGAAACGCCGGGACTGGTGCCAGACCTGCACATGGCTCAACGCCACCCTCCCTATCAACTCCTCCAAGTACTAGTCCGCCTTCCATAGCCTTACTAACCCCCTTCTGCATCCCATTACCCCCTTCTCCGTAACGACTGCCCCCTTCCTGAGAACCTCTGTAAGGCCAGCCACATTGCTTCCTACCTTTCCGAGGTCTTCTCCATCTCTGATGATCCCCACTTTGATTATTCTCTTTTCCCCACCATCATGGAATGCGCCGATACCTTGGTTGCTCCACTTGCTCCTAGTCTCCAGTACTTGGGGCAGTTGCCCCCTCTGACATCAACACTCCAATCGCAGTACAAGACATTAAACTTATCCTCCAGTCCAAATGCAACACGGCCCCTGACCATGACTTTGTCACCTACCACCACATTAGAGAAAGCCCCTTCTCATTCTTGACTGTCCTTGCCCATCTCTATAACATCATCCTCTCTACCGGCTTCTATCTCGACCTGTGGAAGACTTCCTGCATCCTCTTATTCCTCAAACCCAACAAACCCACTTCCATCGCCTCTTCCTATTGTCCCATCTGCCTCATCTCCATCTTCAGTAAGGTCCATCCTCTCCCATCATATATATCAGCACCTTAATCAACACCACCTGCTCCCCCTTATCCAGTGTGGTTTCTGACCCTCCTCCTCCGCTGAAGACCAACTCCTTAACCTCGTTCACCTTCTCTCCATCCAGCTTAATCCCGGTCGCTCTGCCATTTTTGTTTGCCTTGATCTCCAAAATGCCTATGACCGTGTATGGCATCCCAGTCTCCTCTTTAAACTCTAAACCTACGCCCTGCCTATCAATTTTGTCCATCTGGTCGCTTCCTTCCTCTCACACCATCCTTCCTATGTCACCCTCCACAACACCAACTCCCACATCTTTTATCCCACAGCTGGTGTCCCCCAGGGCTACGTCCTCTCCCAAATGGTTCAAATGGTTCAAATGGCTCTGAGCACTATGGGACTCAACCGCTGTGGTCATAAGTCCCCTACGTCCTCTCCCCTCTCATCTTGTACACGACTGATGTGCTCAAGCCACCCCCACCTGTCCACCTTCTCCAATATGCTGATGATACCGCCTTCCTGGCTCTCTATCCTACCCTTCAATGGCCCCAACTTGACCAGTTCACCACTTGGTGTAACCAGTGATTCCTTCGTCCCAACCCCTGCAAAACCTAGGCAATCATCATAGGCCACACCACCCGCTCCTTCCATCTCCATTACTTCTACCTCACCCTTTATGGTCGTCCCATTCAGCTCACCCCCACCCTGAGATACCTTGGCCTCACCCTCACGTGGACCCCTCACCTCCTGACCATCCAGCAGAAAGCCCATTCCTGCCTCTGCCTCCTGAAACTCCTGTCTGGCTGGACATGGGGATTACAACCTATCCCCATCCTCCACACCTACAAATCCCTCATCTGCCCTATCCTATGTTATGCCAGCATTGCCTGGATCTCTTCACCCACCCAGTTTTACAAGGCCCTCCAAATCCTTGATCGCCATGCACTCTGCCTTGCCTTCCATATCTGCCTTCCTTCCCCCACACGGCTCCTATATGACCTCATCCCCTTCCCCCACCTCCTCGTTTTCCTCCAACATCTCCACATCCTATACATTGTCTGCAGGCTTGATCCCCCACCCCCTAGTTTCCTCCTTCCTCTCCACCCTCCCACCCATTGCCATGCCTCTATTCCTGTATCCCTCTCTCTCTCCACCTTCACACCCTCCATCTCCTTCATTGGGGCAATTTCCAGCACCTTCCCCTCCTGGATGTTGAACTTCGCCGTGACCTCTACCCTTCCTTCCAACTGTAGCCTGGCCTTGTTCCCTCCCCTCCCAAGGGCCCCCTTTTTCTCTCCTCTCCTTCTCCCAGAGCGGATTTTCCTCCTTCCCCCCCCCCCCTGAGTCCCTGTGCCCGCTCCTCAACTGTGTCCCTCCCGCATCCTTCCCTCCCAGCCCTCTTCATCATGGCCCCACCCGTCTCCCCCCTCTACCCTCCTCCCTCCCTTCTTCCCTTCTCCCTCATCTCCAAGTCCCTGGCAGATCCTGTCTTTTGCTCATCGTCATCAGTGTGCTACATCAGTGTTGGGTTTGGCGCTGTTCTCCTGTGCGTCAAGAGCTGTGATTTTAGTTGTGTGCTGGACTTGTACATAGCGTTACTGTCAGTGATCGTTGTGTGCTACGCCGTCAATCGATACCTTTATGCTGAAGCCATACTTCACCTTGTGCTCTTTTAATTGTCCCAGTGTGTGGTTTTTTTGTGCTCAATACTTTTTAAGATTTTACAGGCGCCCCCTTTTTGTCTGTTCTCGTCCATCATGTTTCCCCCTTTTTATATTTTTGCCCGCCATATTTTCTCGTTTGTAATTTTAAATCTTTGTTATATCATTATTGTCTTTCGGCTGAAGAGCAGCGCATATGCTTCTGCCAGCCCGCCCCGATGGGGAACTGAAATTCCAATAAAAAAAAAAATAAAAAACATAAACCGAGTGAATTTCACAGGGACATGCGTGACGTGTATGGGGATGACTGTACGAACCGTAACAATGTCTCCAGGTGGTGTGCAGTCTTACAAAAGGGCCAGCCGCGTGGAACTCAGTGATTCACTATGATGCAGGAGGCCGGTAACAGCTGCAGTCCCGCAGAATGTCGGACCCATTGAGGCAGCAGTTTTGAACGACCGGCGTTAGCAACTACGAACTTTATCGCAGCGGTTCAACATTTCCTATGATGCAATGTAGGGTACTGTTTATGACAGTTGTAATTTTGTAAAGTTAGTGCTCGCTGTCTGCCTAAGAACCTGATAAACAACAAGAAGGGCCAAATGGCTCTGATCACTATGGGACTTAACATCTATGATCATCACTCCCCTAGAACGTAGAACTACTTAAACCCAACTAACCTAAGGACAGCACACAACACCCAGTCATCACGAGGCAGAGAAAATCCCTGACCCCGCCGGGAATCGAACCCGGGAACCCGGGCGCGGGAAGCGAGAACGCTACCGCACGACCACGAGCTGCGGACAAGGGCCAGTGAATGATGGCAAACTCATATAAATATCGCCTTACGCCGCAGAACGTCATGACTTTCTGAAACAAATAGTCAATGTTGATGACTCGTAGGCGTAACACTGCCGAGTAGGTCTTTGTGGAGTGCAAACACGCTGGTTCCCAAGTACGAAAAACATTGACTCAGTCTGCTAGGGAAGTGCTCGTGACAGTCTTCTGGGATACGCACGGTGTGTTACTGGTGCCTGCTGAACACGGGACCTTTGTGAATGCTGCAGGCCAATATTAAAACTTTGCTTAAGTTGCCCGTCGTGACAAACGCCACAACATTAATGCTGACGGTGTCAGACTTTTCCACGACAATGCTCGCCCCATGTTGCTGCTCCTGTTCGTAATAAAATCGTCATTCTTGGGTGGGAAGTGCTCCAGAATGCAGAATACACTCGGGGCCTTGCACCGTCGGCTTTCTTCTGTTTCGTGCCACGAAGGAACTTCTGGCCAGCCAACACCTTGCGACAAATGTGGTAGTGAAATCACCAGTCCGTAGACCGCTACACTTCAACGAAACAGACTTCTACGAACAGGGCACTTTGAGACTGCTGCCACACTGGGAGAAATGTGTTTAGAAGTTTGGTGACTATGTAGAAAAGTTGGTAAAAGATGTAAGTTCATTTGCGATTTTTTTTGTTTTGTTACCTATTACTTTCTGGTAATTAAATTATTCTGCGTTATTTTCTGAACTTCCCTCGTAAATGGAGCAGCAGAAGAACCTGCGCCCCACGTTTGCACATATCAACGAAATGTGAAGACCCCAAGAACGTCAGTGATACCTCCGATTTTTTAAATTACTTTTTCAGTATTGTAATTGGTCTTGATATAATTTGTGTAGTTAAGTGGGACCAACACAGGAATCTGGAAACTTCAACACATTCAGCTCGATTAAAGGTAGTCAGCTACCACCTTCCTAGACATAAATAAGCTGCTGAAAAATGGTTCAAATGGCTCTGAGCACTATGGAACTTAACTTCTGAGGTCATCAGTCCCCTAGAACTTAGAACTACTTAAACCTAACCAACCTAAGGACATCATACACATCCATGCCCGAGGCAGATTCGAACTTGCGACCCTAGCGGTCGCGTGGTTCTAGACTGAAGCGCCTAGAACCGCTCGGTCACCCAGACCCGTCAGCTGCTGAAAGCCAGCTTTTATTAAGTTACTGGCGTTTAACTTACTGATAAACAAGTAATTATTTAAATAAAAACTTTTTAACATTTTTGTAAAACGGACTAAAATGTATAAAATAACCCCATACAGATACACCTGAAAATTTGTGCTTGTGAAGTTTTAGTAGCTATGACAATACTTAAAAAATTTAAAGCGAAAAACCGTGAAGCACATGCAATAGATAATTGATGCACGAACGGTTCACCTAACTAACTATTTTGTTGCACTGCAAATGAAAGGAACTGTTGTTTTGATTTTATTCAAAGACAGCTACTCTCTATGCTCCTTATTATTTATGGCATGCGCCCCACATTTTTCGTTTTAAATTTTACAAGCGTTTTCATTGCTATTAAAAATGCTCAAGCAGAAAGTTTCAGGACTATCTGTTGGGGATTGGGAATCTGTATGGGACTGGGATATCTCATACTTTTTACACCCTTTTGAAAACGTGTCGTATTAAAAATGTTTTTTTATTTAATCAAACAATCATTTTCTGCGTCTTCTGTGTATATGAAAATGTTTTATCTATTTCAAACATTTTGATAAGATTACGACAGACATGTGATAAATTTCAGGTTTATTTCAGTTTCTCTTCACTTGAGTCACCCAATAAATTGCTTCCTTCTATGTGTATCTCACGAAAAGGTTTCAAGGTGAAAAGTAAGAGAAAATCGAGCTCACGTAACGCTTATCAGGAAGTGCGCTACAGCAATGGTAAAAAGTACGCTCCGCCACGCACCAGAGAGCGATTTAGTATTCCTCTACCATCGGGTTATAAGCTAGCTGACTGGGAAGTTTGTTCAAAATCAAACGCAAATTTTGTATCTAACTTAATAGACAATAAAGGGGCCCCTTGAAAACATGTCAAAAAACTGCACATACAGTTAAAGCGCCAGTAAAGGGCTAAGAAATTTAGCGTTAAAATTCGTAAAAAAAAATTACAGAAAATCTCTTGTCACTTCAATTTAGCAAATTCATTACTAGTTAAGATTATTAAGATTGTCTAAATTTCATGTGGGTCTGGCATTTTTTGCAGTGACAGTTGGCTTTTTCAGCATTGCTTATGAAGGCTTGCTGTACTTACAAAGTGCACTAAGGTAAGCTACTCGACTGCACTTGTAAAAACCGTGAAGCAACCTGTCTATTACAAGACAGAAAACCGGTTGCAAGGGTGGGCGGAAAATTTTGTTAAAAGTCTGTGCGTGTGTTTTGTCAGACTTATGTTCTTTTCATCTTCAGCCTCTTGTCAAGACATTATCTACACCATTCAACTGCTCTTCCAAGTCCTTTCACGCCTGTGACAGAATTACAGTGTCGCCGACAAACCTCAGATTTTTATTTATTCTCCCTAAGCTTTAATTGTCCTTCCAAGTTTCTCTTGGGCTTCCAGTGCTCGTTGCCCTAAGAGCAGACTGAATTACTAGGAGAATAGGCTACGTACCTGTCTCGCTCCGTTTTGCTACTATTGCCTTCCCTTTAAATCCTTCGACTCTCGCAGCGGCAGATAAGTTTCTACACAAATTATAAGTACTATTAGGCACGCTGTATATTATCCTCGCTACCACTAGAATTCCAGACGGCGTACAGTTTTCCAATTAACATTGTGAAAATCTTTCTTTAAATCTACGAATGTTGCGTTCTGTGATAAGTAATAATAGATCACTGGCGTGAAATTGTGTGTATTTTCGAACGTTTGAAGAATACATTCATCGCATTTCTATTTACATTATTAAACAACGATTTACGTACCGGCACTATAAAACTGAATAAGAGTTTTTTTACATGTTCCGTACCATCCTGGTCTGCAATATTGTCGACTTTTCTTGCTTTACATTATTAGCGAAGCTCGTCTTTATAGTCATTTCTGGATACTCCCTTGCTCAAAATGACTACCTGAGCCAGTAGGACAACCAGAGCGCTTCCGAAGTCTAGCAGCTGTTCGTTTGAATTCAGCTTAACGATAATCTAGCTGATTTTGTGTTGTTTTTGCATGTTACGATTCTTTCACTAATTTTACTTTCAGTAATCGCGTGTTTTTTTACTTTATCTGTGCCTACCACGTCTCACGGTTTCTGTGAAGTTTTCCTGAGTGTTTTAATGTTTAAGCCGTTCAATATGCCACTGTAGTCATGCTCTCTCTGTTGTATTCTCTTTAGCCGCTTTTATGTCGTCTCGTTCTCTCTGTAGAACTGTACCATGGGGATCAAGGAGAGGATGTTGGTTGGTGGCTGTTATCCTCGTTCTATAACACAAACTGCATGCAATTAATAACGGGGTTCTTTATTTACAAACAAAGAGCTTCTTAGTTTCTATGTGCTGCTCTCTTCCGTATAGTCCACGTAGCCTCAACGCTGTTAAGTAGAAGTTCGCCATGTTCACTACAATGTTTCTCTGTGTTGCCTGTCTCTGTGCTACAGGCTAAGCCTGTGGCTCAGTCTCGGTAACACACTGGAACTCCACAACGTATGGATTTGAACTAACTGGCTAAACTAACTGACTAACTCAAACGAACTGGCCCTCCGGTTCTCGACGGCTGTTTCAAGTACTGGCGGCCGAGAGGGCGTTGGCGGCACGTTTCCAGCGAGTCTTGTCGTTGGCCTCTATCGATATTCTCGTAACCTCTATGCCGCCTGTCTGCTGGCGCCAGCATGCACCAACACACTCTCGCTGAATGACGCAGTATTAGGCTTCCAAATTGTACCACTGCACTCAGTGTAAATTATGTTCCACTGTGTGGAACAGCTGTGCTGAGTATGTGGCAAATTTTGTTCTGTTTTTCTGCTCACTGACCATAACGATGCTGTCATCAAAGAAGAGAATTCTTCCACACTACTAACACTATTGGGACAGTCACTAATGTACACTACTGGCCATTAAAATTGCTACACCAAAAAGAAATGGAGATGATAAACGGGTATTCATTGGACAAATATATTATACTAGAACTGACATGTGATTACATTTTCACGCAATTTGGGTGCATAGATCCTGAGAAATCAGTACCCAGAACAACCACCTCTGGGCGTAATAACGGCTTTGATACGCCTGGGCATTGAATCAAACAGAGCTTGGATGGCGTGTACAGGTACAGCTGCCCATGCAGCTTCAACACAATACCGCAGTTCATCAAGAGTAGTGACTGGCGTATTGTGACGAGCCAGTTGCTCGGCCACCATTGACCAGACGTTTTCAATTGGTAAGAGATCTGGAGAATGTGCTGGCCAGTGCACCAGTCGAACATTTTCTGTATCCAGAAAGTCCCGTACAGGACCTGCAACATTCGGTCGTGCATTATCCTGCTGAAATGTAAGGTTTTGCAGGGATCAAATGAAGGGTAGAGCCACGTGTCATAACACATCTGAAATGTATCGTCCACTGTTCAAAGTGTCCTCAATGTGAACAAGAGGTGACCGAGACATGTAACCAATGGCACCCTATACCATCACGCCGGCTGATACGCCAGTATGACGTTGATGAATACACGCTTCCAATGTGCGTTCACAGCGATGTCGCCAAACACGGATGCGACCATCATGTTGCTGTAAACAGAACCTGGATTCATCCGAAAAAATGACGTTTTGCCATTCGTGCACCCAGGTTCGTCGTTGAGTACACCATCGCAGCCGCTCCTGTCTGTGATGCAGCGTCAAGGGTAACCGCAGCCACGGTCTCCGAGCTGATAGTCCATGCTGCTGCAAACGTCGTCGATCTGTTCGTGCAAATGGTTGTTGTCTTGCAAACGTCCCCATCTGTTGACTCAGGGATCGAGACGTGGCTGCACGATCCGTTACAGCCATGCGGATAAGATGCCTGTCATCTCGACTGCTAGTGATACGAGGCCGTTGGGATCCAGCACGGCGTTCCGTATACCCTCCTGAACCAACCGATTCCATATTCTGCTAACAGTCAATAGATCTCGCCAACGCGAGCAGCAGTGTCGCGATACGATAAACCGCAATCGCGATAGGCTAGAATCCGACCTTTATCAAAGTCGGAAACATGATGGTACGCATTTCTCCTCCTTACACGAGGTATCACACCAACGTTTCAACCGGCAACGCCGGTCAACTTCTGTTTGTGTATGAGAAATCGGTTGGAAACTTTCCTCATGTCAGCACGTTGTAGGTGTCCACCGGCGCCAGCCCTGTGTGAATGCTCTGAAAAGCTAATCATTTGCATATCACAGCATCTTCTTCCTGTCGGTTAAATTTCGCGTCTGTAGCACGTCATCTTCGTGGTGTAGCAATTTTAATTGCCAGTAGTGTATAAGGGGCAGTCAGCTGAAAACGAGGCAGATGGAAAAAGTAAGTAAACTGTTTATTATTCCAAAAGTTACCGCCATAACTTTTCATACATTTATTATACTGCGAGACAAGATGGTCAATGCCTCCATGCAAAAATACTTGCAGTTGCCTATTAGAACAATACTACATATGTATGATTCTGGTGGTGCAGCGGTATGATTGTACAGGCGTGCACCTATACGTCCAAAGGAAATCAACGGGCACAAATGTCTTTCTTTGGAGCTACAAAAATACAGAGATCGCATGGTGAGTGATCGGGACTGTATGGAGAATGTGTAAAGGTTTCCCAGCGAAGCTTCTGCAGTGTACTTGAAACTATCTTGGCATGTGAGTGGGCCCACAGAAAAAAGACATTCGTAATCAGTGATTTTCTTTGGACAAAGAGGTGCATGCCTGGTATAAACTCTCCTTGTGTGTAACTTGCATTTACTGATGGGGATAGAAGAATTGTTGACTGCTTATTGAGAGAGGAATTATTTAATAATTTTGAAAATCAGATATGCCTACAATATGAGGACGATTCTCCGTGGAATCATTAGTTGCAGCACAAAAAAGGGATTTATATGAGCGAGAGTTACGAACGGGTTATTTCCTAGTGCTATATTTCATGATTATGGTTTGTTTTACGATCTTGGAAAATGTACCTGATTCGCTTTAGATCGATGTACAGCAGGCAGAGGGCTTCTCTGATCTGACCTGGAGAAAACTGTCATTCCTTTTATGTTTTGACGGTGGGATCGGAAAGCTGAAGACTGTAAGCTCCTGAAAAGGGTAAAAATTATACTCAGTTAATTTTTACGTACCAAGTAAGTGACCACTTTGACACAGTCCAAGCCAGCCAAGAATTAATCCGTATTCCCTTATCTCCTTTTACAGTCTCGAATAACCCCTAAACTCTTTCGCCTTCTCTGAAGTAAGAGGTGCCAAAAAATAACAGTCATTGAGTACACCGATTTCTTCACCTGAATGGTTACTATTAATTAATGAACGGACATACTTTCATCTGTCCAAGCTTTGACAAAGCTAAACAGTGTAAAGATACCAGAATCTGATAAAACAAGATCAACCTTACCACTTCTACTGCTTTTTCTACTGAGATGATAATATTCCATCTGGCGCCGAAATTAATTATGATGACTCTTCACTGGGTAGTCATGATTCTGTAGGCAACCGCAAACATTTTTCTATGAAGGCACTGATCGTCTTACAGTGGTATAAAAGTATTAACAGTTGTAGTGATCATTTATTAACAAGTGAATAGTTTGATTACTTTATTTCCATGTGTCTCGTTTTCATTTGAGTGATCCTTATATACCTGGAACGGTATTCACTACAATATAGTACCCTGAAAACTGTTGTATTAATGTAGAATTTCACTAAAAGTATAATTTCATTTGACATTTGCGTTATTTCAAAGCTTTATATCCTTCCTCTTGGACATGATTGGGTCCAGTCAATAGGTAAATCTTTTCTTATGAATGAGTCTAGCTTTTGGTGTAATCTTGTGGTCAACATCATCAATAGTCGTCGACAGGTCTACAAATATGCCTGTGAGACCCTCATCTTTGTCAACAGCACCAAGTAACATTTTCGTAAATTCTGCAGTGGCTCCTTCTGTACTTTTGTAACACTACGGAAATCAAACTGTGATGAACTTTGAAGGTGGTGAAATTGTCAGTCAATCAGCGGTAAGTAAGTACCATGTACTTCACATACTGTACTGTACCCTTTCAGTTATGACACTCAGTGAACTTCACACACTTGGATTCCAAACTGAGATTGCCACCTGAACTTGAAAACTACGTACATCTCAAAATACAATTACAGTTTGGTCTTGTAACTGCAAGGCATCATATGCAACTTGTGATTGTAACCTGTAAGAAGAAACACAAACCAGAATATTCGAAATATTCACATTTCACACATTTTTCAGTGGTTGTTAAATGCTCAGTCATACGTGTAATGGATAAAATATGATTCATAACAGAAATTGTGGTGGTATGCTATTTAGCACAACAATATGGGCATAGAAGTCTAAAGTTAAGCGGGGATGAAATGGGTGGGCCAACCACTTCACACTCCATCCCAAATATAGAAGGCGAAAATATCAGAAGTGAAAGGCTGGTGTTACGACATGGAAACAGAACGACACCAGCGCTTCAAGTGGTCTGATAGTGAACTTTGAATACGAGAAATAAGGAGAAAAATCCTTATTTTTAATTCGAAATTTAGATGACAGTATTTTTTATTTATTCATAATGGGTAGGCGTCATACTCTAGCAGTGAAGTGCATGCCTGGAAACTGAAATATTTTTGTGACCTTGCAAAGTATTATATTTGAGCAATCTTAATCAAAAACTAAGGTTAATTTTTCGTTGCTGGGGTGCACCATCATGAGAAATGTTGTAAGTAATGTCGTCATTACCTTTTGACGGTAAAATTATTTATCTGTATAACCTAGTATTGCGATTTAGACCATGTGCTGATTCTCAAGGGAAATAATTTCACTTTAGCACATGTCAAAATCTAAAAATCTTCCGAAATAATGCAGAAACTGGTTTTCTCTTCGTCATGTTCTCGATATTGCTTGTTGTTTATATTTCGCTCTATGTGATGCCAGTGTTCTGCTAGATTTTTCGTCCCATCCATAGTAGTGGATGGTGTACATGATTCCATATTTGCCTTTGTTTCCTGTAAAACAACCTCGTTTCGTCACACTGTACTCTGTGGATTCACATAAATTTGTTATTGCTTGCGAGTCTGTTTGTTAACTCTTTATTTTTATTCACATATGGTTTTTATACTGTGGCGACATCGACCACCAGTATCGATGCCACTCAACATCTCGATCGCAACATCTACAGACATGGTTTATCTGTAGCTTAAGTTTATGATCTTTGATTCGTCTCCCATACAAGTGGGCCTGGGTTCGATTCCCGTCTGGATTGGAGATTTTCTCTGCTCAGGGACTAGGTGTTGTGTTGTTCTCAACACCATTTCATCCTCATCACCAACGCGCAAGTCACCCAATGTGGCGTTGACTGAAATAAGACTTGCACTTGGCGGCCGAACTTCCCCGAATGGGGCCTCCTGGCTAAAGGTGCCATATGCTCATTTCCAATTTTTTCCATGATCTTTGATCGTCAGTTCCTACTTGTCTCTCGAACAGTGCGCATAGCAATAACGTTTCTTGCACATGTTTTGTTTGTGTTCACAGCAATAAAGTATGGAATACTTCCCCAAGGTGTCTGTACATCATTCTACCCAATCCCAGTTATCTCTTATTCCCACATTTAGTGGAGAAATTCGGCATTCGACTTTATTACAGCTTGGCACCGAATGAGTACGTAATTTTGCTTTGAATGGTTCTGTTTTTTGCCACTGTAGTAGTCTTGGTGAATAGAGTACTCTTCCTTTAAAACACTAAAACGACTACAAAATTTAAGCAAATGAGTTCATGCATTGTTAATAGGTACTACAAACAATACATTTTAACAGGACTCACGGTCCATCCTCCCACTTCAATGAAAATTTCAAAGCAAATAAAACACCAGTCTTTATGAGTTCATCAGTTCATCATTGAATCTACTAGTGAATTCTGTATAACTAAGGTTTACTAAATTGCAGTAGGATTCAACACCAGTGGAAGTATGTTCACACTATACAGTACCATACAATCTATGAACAAATATGCACTTTGATGTACTGCATAATAGGAGCCCACCTGGTACACTAATGTTCTGTTACTAACAAGTAAGACTACAAAGCATTTTTTATGGTAAGAAACAGCAGAATTACATTATATACTCATTCTGTGACAAGTCGAATACCAATTATATCAAAAACTGTGAACATGGAGTTCTCCATTAAATGCAAGAAAGTATGAAAAATGGATGTGACTAAAAAACAAAGTAGAATAAGAACAATATACAAACAATGCAATTAACTGAAGCAGTTCATACACGGATTCGTTAACAGTAACAAATATGTCAGTCCACAAAATGCCATGTGAATAAACTAATTTCTGTTTCATAGGAAAGGACGGCAAATATCGAATCATTTATTCCACTCACTATTATGGATGCGAGCAAAAATCTAGCAGAACCTGGGCAACATATTTCCAATCTAATTCAATGAGCACCATACACATATGAAGCTGTAATCAGCGACATAATAACATGAAACCAGCATCTGTTTTGAAGTAAATCAAAATTTTAAAAAATGGAAGACTATAAATCACCTAATAAGAAACTGAGATGATGGACTGATAAACTAGCAGTGCTCTAAGTGGCCTCGAAATGGACAGAGGTCGTATTATCGGAAGTCCCTGTATGAATTTCACTTCTGTACTTCCAAAACTGCTAGAAATGACTGTGCAGACCAAAATTATACATACAACAGTTACTGTTCCTACTGTTCCCTAAGGAAGTTAAAATAAAGAGGAAATGACCTTATCTAAGCTGAGCAGACTTCAGTTGAGGTGTGTCCACCATCTTTGGGAGTTTTACAAGACTGCAGAATGAAGAAAGTAAAGACAGATTGTGAGTTGTGCTTCGGTAGCTCAGTTGGGAGAGCACTTACCTGGGAAATGCAAATTCCTGAGTTTGAGTCTCAGTCCAGCACGCAGCTTTAATCTGCAAGGACGTTTTATTTTGTTGTTGTTGTTGTGATCTTCAGTCCTGCGACTGGTTTGATGCAGCTCTCCATGCTACTCTATCCTGTGCAAGCTTCTTCATCTCCCAGTACCTACTGCAGCCTACATCCTTCTGAATCTGCTTAGCGTATTCATCTCTTGGTCTCCCTCTACGATTTTTACCCTCCATGCTGCCCTCCAATACTAAATTCGTGATCCCTCGATGTCTCAGAACATGTCCTACCAACCGATCCCTTCTTCGAGTCAAGTTGTGCCACAAGCTCCTCTTCTCCCCAATTCTATTCAATACCTCCTCATTAGTTATGTGATCTACCCATCTAATCTTCAGCATTCTTCTGTAGCATCACATTTCGAAAGCTTCTATTCTCTTCTTGTCCAAACTATTTATCGTCCATGTTTCACTTCCATACATGGCTACACTCCATACCAATACTTTCAGAAACGACTTTCTGACATTTAAATCTATACTCGATGTTAACAAATTTTTCTTCTTCAGAAATGCTTTCCTTGCCATTGCCAGTCTACATTTTATATCTTCTCTACTTCGACCATCATTAGTTATTTTGCTCCCCAAATAGCAAAACTTCTTTACTACTTTAAGTGTCTCATTTCCTAATCTAATTCCCTCAGCATCACCCGACTTAATTCGACTACATTCCATTATCCTCGTTTTGCTTTTGTTGATGTTCATCTTATACCCTCCTTTCAAGACACTGCCCATTCCGTTCAACTGCTCTTCCAAGTCCTTTGCTGTCTCTGACAGAATTACAATGTCATCGGCGAACCTCAAAGTTATTATTTCTTCTCCATGAATTTTAATACCTACTCCAAATTTTTCTTTTGTTTCCTTTACTGCTTGCTCAATATACAGATTGAATAACATCGGGGAGACGCTACAACCCTGTCTCACTCCTTTCCCAACCACTGCTTCCCTTTCATGCCCCTCGACTCTTATAACTGCCACCTGGTTTCTGTACAAATTGTAAATAGCCTTTCGCTCCCTGTATTTTACCCCTGCCACCTTCAGAATTTGAAAGAGAGTATTCTAGTCAACATTGTCAAAAGCTTTCTCTAAGTCTACAAATGCTAGAAACGTAGGTTTGTCTTTTCTTAATCTTTCTTCTAAGATAAGTCGTAGGGTCAGTATTGCCTCACATGTTCCCACATATCTACGGAATCCAAACTGATCGTCCCCGAGGTCAGCTTCTACCAGTTTTTCCATTCGTCTGTAAAGAATTCGCGTTAGTATTTTGCAGCTGTGACTTATTCAAATGATAGTTCGGTAATTTTCCCATCTTTCAACATCTGCTTTCTTTGGGATTGGAATAATTATATTCTTCTTGAAGTCTGAGGGTATTTCGCCTGTCTCGTACATCTTGCTCACCAGATGGTAGAGTTTTGTCAGGGCTGGCTCTCCCAAGGCCATCAGTAGTTCTAATGGAATGTTGTCTACTCCCGGGGCCTTGTTTCGACTCAGGTCTTTCAGTGCTCTGTCAAACTCTTCACACAGTATCGTATCTCCCATTTCATCTTCATCTACATCCTCTTCCATTTCCATAATATTGTCCTCAAGTACATCGCCCTTGTATAGACCCTCTATATACTCCTTCCACCTTTCTGCTTTCCCTTCTTTGCTTAGAACTGAGTTGCCATCTGAGCTCTTGATATTCATACAAGTGGTTCTCTTTTCTCCAAAGGTCTCTTTAATTTTCCTGTAGGCAGTATCTATCTTACCCCTAGTGAGATAAGTCTCTACATCCTTACATTTGTCCTCTAGCCATCCCTGCCTAGCCATTTTGCACTTCCTGTTGATCTCATTATTGAGACGTTTGTATTCCTTTTTGCCTACTTCATTTACTGCATTTTTATATTTTCTCCTTTCATCAATTAAATTTAATATTTCTTCTGTTACCCAAGGGTTTCTACTAGCCCTCGTCTTTTTATCTATTTGATCCTCTGCTGCCTTCACTATTTCATTCCTCAAAGCTACCCATTCTTCTTCTACTGTATTTCTCTCCCCCATGCCTGTCAATTGTTCCCTTATGGTCTCCCTGAAACTCTGTACAACCTCTGGTTCTTTCAGTTTATCCAGGTCCCATCTCCTTAATTTCCCACCTTTTTGCAGTTTCTTCAGTTTTAGTCTACAGTTCATAACGAATAGATTGTGGTCAGAGTGCACATCCGCCCCTGGAAATGTCCTACAATTTAAAACCTGGTTCCTAAATCTCTGTCTTACCATTATATAATCTATCTGATACCTTTCAGTATCTCCAGGGTTCTTCCATGTATACAACCTTCTTTCATGATTCTTGAACCAAGTGTTAGCTATGATTAAGTTATGCTCTGCGTAGAATTCTACCAGGCGGCTTCCTCTTTCATTTCTCTCCCCCAATCCATAATCACCCACTATGTTTCCTTCTCTCCCTTTTCCTACTCTTGAATTCCAGTCACCCATGACTATTAAATAGGCGTGGGCTTCGTGCCTATCTTGGCCACAATAATGCGTTCACTATGCTGTTTGTAGTAGCTTACCCGCACTCCTATTTTTTTTTATTCATTATTAAACCTGCTCCTGCATTACCCTTGTTTGATTTTGTATTTATATCCCTGTATTCACCTGACCAAAAGTCTTGTTCCTCCTGCCACCGAACTTCACCAATTCCCACTATATCTAACTTTAACCTATCCATTTCCCTTTTTAAATTTTCTAATATACCTGCCCGATTAAGGGATCTGACATTCCAGGCTCCGATCCATAGAACGCCAATTTTCTTTCTCCTGATAACAACGTCCTCTTGAGTAGTCCCTGCCCGGAGATCCGAATGGGGGACTATTTTACCTCCGGAATATTTTACCCAAGAGGACGCCATCATCATTTAATCATACAGTAAAGCTGCATGCCCTCGGGAAAAATTACGGCTGTAGTTTCCCCTTGCTTTCAGCCGTTCGCAGTACCAGAACAGCAAGGCCATTTTGGTTAATGTAACAAGGCCAGAGCAGTCACTCATCCAGACTGTTGCCCCTGCAACTACTGAAAAGGCTGCTGCCCCGCTTCAGGAACCACACGTTTGTCTGGCCTCTCAACAGATATCCCTCCATTGTGGTTGCACCTACGGTACGGCTATCTGTATCGTTGAGGCACGCAAGCCTCCCCACCAACGGCAAGGTCCATGGTTCGTAGGGGGAGTTTTATTTTACAGAACTGTTTCTCCATTAAAGCCTTGCGTTGAATGTATCCTCTTAGCATTAAGTCATTACTTCTGAATATGTCCATTGAAACAATATAACTCCTCATCAGACAGTTGACAACTTAAGTTTTTAATACCACTTCTCACTTGATGAGCATACATCGTGGCAAAACAGTGAACATATTATCGCTGTTTTAAGTGAGGTCAAATGGCAGCACTGCAATACAAACATGTTTGTAAGACTCATCCAAATATGGTGGAGTTAGGCTTCACTTTTTCAGCTTAAGTGTATCTTCTTGTGTTCTAACATCCTTGCTTCTTCCAACATCCAACAGAGACAAAGCAAAAACAGTCAGTAACAAGTATGTTTGTCCCAGATAATATTCTTTGTCTGTAATGTGAAAGCAGTTACGGGTGTTCATCGCAAATACTAGCAACATTTACTCTTCTCTGTATATCTCCCAAAATAATTATTAATAAACGTCATATGCGTTATGTAGCATTACAATAATCACTATGTGGCACAATCTTGTTTCTCTGGTCCGTTAGCTTACGTTCAAATGACTCAAAACTTTACTATCCAACATGCTGAACAGTACATATACACTAAATTGGTGCACAACATACGGATCATAAGCAGTTTACAATTTCTATTACCACTGCTAGACATAATACAGGCCATTCACATGAAACTCCCTTGATCTCCATAAACAATTAAAAAAAACTGAAACTGAGACGTAGATATTTGCATTTTGTGGCATATGTGAAATAACTCAAATATTTTTCTGCAAAAAAATTAATACACAATAGAGTGTTGATTATCCAAACACCAGTCAACCAAAAGACCACTTAACTGAACTGTTATTCGCTTGCATCTGCTGCCCCCCCCCCCTTCCCACCAGCGAATCGATTCAGAATTGCCAACAATAGTAACCGTTGGTGCTGTGTTAGGATCACTTGTGTTAACTTTGCTACATAAAATAAACTTGCTATATAAAGAAAAAATGCCTAAACATTAACATGTTGCACTTCCTGTTAGAGATAAATATGAAATTAATTAAAGGTTAAAGGAAGATGCATCTGCTACCAGGTTACCTAATGAGTACAGGGCTAGTAATTCGATATTTATGAGTATAAGAATACAAGAGATGAGCATAACATATTTTATGTCTAAGCTTGATTCTATATATGGGTCGAAAGGTCATAAAACTACGAAGCTTGCCAAGATTATGAATCTAGATGATACTATTTACACATGATTTACACAGTGGCACACTGACTGAATTCAGCTACAAACTCACGAAGTAGGAAGTAGATTACAGCTGAGTGCAGATGTTATGCCTTGCAAAGTATAACACAGCCATCGTGCATTGTGTAATGAGCCAGCGAGGTGAGGTGATTAAACAGTTGACACAATAGCACCTAAGAGTAATAGCGCAATGGAGGTATCAGAGCATTGTGTTTGTGCAGGTTGTATACATTCAGGAGCAAGCATGCATTTAGGGGCAAATCTGATTGATATATGCCCCTCTCCCCCTCCCCTTAAACTATTGTTATGCTAATTGATTTATGACCCCCTGCAGATAATCTGTCCTGTGCTTCTTCAAAAGCATGAACGTCCAGTAAAAAATGGGAACCTTCTTCATAGGTGGGAGATAGAGGGATACCATACCATGTAACTCCCTTGGTTGTAGCAGGACTCGCTGCCGAGTGTTAGTGGCATGCACACTGTACGCTTACTTTTATAATATATCTAAATTTTTGAGATATGTGGAAATGGTCACAATACCAAACCAACAGGCAACGACAGTGGTGCAAGCACTAGGGACCAATTGGAACTGAAGTCCAGGGTATCTGAAATTATAATAACTGATAAGGGAACCAACTTCATGTCAGATTTGTTCAAGGAATTGTGTAAGCTGTTATTTGTGAAGAAATTGAGGATGAGTCCTCTACATCCTCAAGCTAATGGGAGAGCCAAAAGGGTGCATGTAACTCTAGGGAAGATGCTAGGACACTATGTAGGCGCACACTGTACCAATCGGAATGTGTATTTAAGGTATATTTAATCTCCCTGTACAGCTCAGAGCAGCACAGAAATACAGGACTGTCGCCATATGGGGTGTATATGGTCGTAAAATGCCATCACCCTTCGACATGTTAAAAACCAAGAAAGAGAAGACAACAGAACCATTTAAGGTGTTTGCAGGGGTGGAAAGACAAATCTGGATCAGGGTGCACAGGATGGATACATGGGTGCCAGAAATATAAAAAGAAGCAGTGAGCCGTACAGCAAGAATGTCACAAAACATGGTTGGTCAATGGATGATGCTACTGAATTCATACACTCCAAAATGGAATATAAAGAAATTTTTTACGAAGTATAAAGCGCTGTATCAAGTTGTGGAAAGCACATCACAAGCTAATGTCAAGCATCAGTTGCCAAAGAGAACGACAATTGTGTATATGAGACATTTGAAACATTTTTGAGGGAGTCCAGAGGCTATTCCAGGAATTGTAGGGGTGGACCGGAAAAAGAAAATGGTGAAAGAAGGTCCAGAGGAGAAAATGAGAGATTGTGGATGACGCAGTGATAGGAAGACTGTATGGGTTAAGACCTTGGAGATAAGAATAAGTGAACGTTTTTTTCTAGTTAAATATACACTGAAGAGGCAAAGAAACTGCTACACCTGCCTAATATCATGTAGGGTCCCATAACATGCCACGACATGGCATGAACTCGACTAATGTCTGAACTAGTGCTGGAGGGAACTGACACCATGAATCCTGCAGAGCTGTCCATAAATCCGTAAGCGTAAGAGGGGGTGGAGATCTCTAGATCTCTTCTGAACAGCAGGTTGCAAGGCATCCCAGATATGCTCAAAATGTTCATATCTGGTGGCCAGCGGAAGTGTTTAAACTCAGAAGAGTGTACTGGAGCCTCTCTGTAGCAATTCTGGACGTGTGGGGTGTCGCATTGTTCTGCTGGAATTTCTCAAGTCCGTCGGAATGTACAATGGATGTGAATGGATGCAGGTGATCAGACAGGATGCTTACATACGTGTCACGTGTTAAAGTCGTATCTAGATGTATCAGAGATCCCAGATCACTCCAATTGCACATACTCCACACCATTACAAAGCCTTCACCAGCTTGAACAGCACCTGCTGACATGCAGGATCCATGGATTCATGAGATTGTCTTCATACCTGTACATTTCCATCCACTCGATACAATTTGAAACGAGACTCAGCCGACCAGGCAACGTGTTTCGTCATCAGCAGTCCAATGTCAGTGTTAACGGACCCAGGCGAGGTGTAATGCTTCGTGTCGTGCAGTTATCAAGGGTACATCCCATATCGATAATGTTTCGTTGAATGAAACACACACTGACACTTGTTGATAGCCCATCATTCAAATCTGCATCAATTTGAGAGGGGTTGTACTTCAGTCATATTGAACAATTCTCTTCAGGTGTCATTGGTCCCATTCTTGCAGGATCTTTTCCTGGCCACAACAGTGTTGGAGATTTGATGTTTTACCTGATTCCTGATATTCATGATATACTCATAAGATGATCCTACGGGAAAATCCCCACTTCATTTCCACCTCAGAAATGCTGTGTCCCATCGCTTATATGCCGACAATAACACCACGTGCAATAAAAAATGGTTCAAATGGCTCTGAGCACTATGGGACGTAACGTCTGAGGTCATCAATCCCCTAGAACTTAGAACTACTTAAACCTAACTAACCTAAGGACATCACACACTTCCATGCCCAAAGCAGGATTCGAACCAGCGACCGTAGCAGTCGCGCGGCTCCAGACTGAAGCGCCTAGAACCGCTCAGCCACACCTGCCAGCTAGGACACGTGCAATACTCTCTTAAATCTTGATAACTTGCCATTGTAGCAGCAGTAAGCAATCTAACAACTGCACCAGACAGTTAGTCTCATATAGGCATTGCTGACCATAGTGTCCTATTCTGCCCATTTACAAATCTCTGTAATTGAACACGCATGCCTATGCCAGTTTCTTTGCTGCTTCAGTGTAAGTGTAGCATAATGTTTAGTATAAGCAATATGAGCTTCTATGGGCAGCAATGGACTTTTTGGGGAGGAAAGAGTAATAGGTTTCTCTGTCACCAGGTGAGAAATGCTATGAGACAAGGTAATGTTGGTCATAACTGGTCTACTGGTCGTCATTGCGGAGGAAGCGTTGAGGAACCAGCACATGGAAGAGGGAGTGCTGTTCACGAAGCAAGATATGATGATCACTGGTCACCACTGGGTGGTAAAGTTGGTATTTAATGCACGGGAGATTCAAAACGAGGTGAGACAACCACAAGAAGCATTCGATAACTTTCGACAGGAGGCAGAGGATCACGGAATGTTTAAAAGAGTTGCCAAAATTTGTAGGAGTGTACATGGGACTTACAAGAAGCTCGGGGATGAGGCGACACAGGTTCTGTGGATTATACGATATACAAGGTGGAGGAGAGGTTAGGTTAGTGTGAGAGGCTGACTTAAGAAAACTGTGTTTGGGATGGCTGCGGAGGAGGACATTAGGAGATAAATGACGCAGAAGAAATAATAAAACAGGGTGTGAAAGGAAGCGAGACAGAAAGTGAGGGGCACACCACGGAAATCGCGGATTCGGATAAAACTGTGTTGAACAATTCTTGGTTGCTATGCCAACTGACTGGCGCCTAAACCTATGTAGGTAAATCCTAGTTATAAATTCCAGCCGCTCCATGATTCATATGTAAATTATTTTTGCAGTTGTAAGCACTGAAACGTAATACCATTTCTATATTGTGTAATTGCTCTCTAAAACTACTGCAGTGTATAGCAGAAATTGGAATCGGCAACTAGAACTGGCCTTCTATATAAGTCAATTCTAGTTACCAATTCCAATATTAGTAACTTTTTTGGAGTAGTTTAAAGAGCAATTACAAATGGAGAAATCCTATTGTCCTACATTTTAGTGTACGCAAGTGCTGAAAAAACGATCTAATTAATTAATCATCCAATGGCTGGAATCCGTAGCTAGAATTGACCTATATAGGAGGTCAATTCTAGTTGCGGATTCCAACTTTTCGATGGTTCATAATCGAGAACACGACGAAGAGAAAACCAGCTTCTGCATTATTTCAGAAGGTAATCACGACATTACTTACAACATTTCTCGTGATGGTGCACCCCAGCAACGAAAAATTAACCTTAATTTTTGATTAAGATTTCTCAAATATAATACTTCGCAAGGTTACAAAAATATTTCAGTTTCCAGGCATGCACTTCACTGTTAGAGTATGACGCCTACCCATTATGAATAAATAAAAAATACTGTCAACTAAATTTCGTATTTCGAATTAAAAATACAGAACATTAAGATGATGTAAACTGAAGTAAAAATATTGGACAAGGAAACGGTGGAAGCAAAAGTGTTAGAGTCCTTGGAGGAAGCACAAGGGAAGCCCTAAGAGATGTAGCAGAGTTACGGGAAGCTACACAGCAAGCTGTGCGAGGTCAGCTAGGAAAGAACTCGTTGTCACCAGAACGGTACCTGGAGAGGCTAAGCAAAGTGCAAAAAGAGCTACCACCATAGCTAGTGTTGGTCTTCGAATCTAATCATAGAAATTTACCCTTTCTATTTTTAGCTATCCACAGTAGAAGAAAGGACTGATGGGGCAAACTTGTACATTCAGTTTCCAGTAGCAGGGAAGCAGGCATGACACCAGTGCTGTGTAGTCCATGAGTATCCTGTTAGGTGGAGGATGCTGAAGAATTTTGTCAGGGTAAAGGTACAACAGTTGTTATTGGTTGTGGAAGACGAGAGTAAACACTTAAGTGGAAGACGTGGAGTTACAGAAGTGTTACAGGGGAGTGATTATGGTTTGTCCAAACAGTGTATCAGAAAGCAGAGAAGGAAAGCAGGAAGTAGCTGATTTGGCCTGAGTTGTCATTCCATCAGATTGTAACACATTTGTTGTTTTCAACATTTGAAGTACGAGTAGTAGTAGTAGCCAATTGTTTCGGGTAGGAGAACCTCATGACAGCAAAAAGGCTAGAATTATTTTGGAGTGGGTTATTAATAAATGGGACATCATGTGAAATATTAGGGCCTACTTTCCATCTACCTGCCGTAATTTCGGGTGTAACCGACCAAAGCATTTCACAGCCTCGATTATACTGGCCAGAGAAACCCGTGGAAGTGCTATCAGCAACGCATCTGATTATGTTAAAACCAGAATTTGAGACCTGAGCTAATGAAGCCCATAGACAAACTCATTAGCGAGCAGGAGGGCTGAATCTCCATGGAGACATTGACGAAGCATGTGAGTACCTGGAGAGTCAGTACCAGAGGAAAACAATTTTGAGCATTGTCATGCCAACTACCACAGCAAACTTACTCTGCCAAATGTAGTCCTTGTTTACATGTATGAAAATTAAACACAACATAAAGTCTGGACCCAGTCATTGTCCAAAATCCGGTGGATTGAATTCTCATAGCCTATGAGGCAGCAAAGGGGGAACTATAGCAATAAACTGAATTGAGCAGGAAACTCAGGGACCTAGAATAAGTAGTGTTCAAGGGAACGTATTGGTAAAAGTAAACTAGCAAGAGCAGAACAGAGGCAGTTGGGCCAGCAACCAAGATCTGTGAGCCTAGTGACCTGAAGGATCGGATCTTGTCAAGATGGAGGGCAATGTAGTACGCTGACCATATTGGGTCAGAAACGTGCAAACTAGGAAGTAGACTACAGCCAAGACAGCTGCAGACAAGCGCAGGTGCCATGCCTCTCAAAACACAACACAGCAATAGTGTGTGGAGAGGTGAGCCAGCCAGGTGAGGTGTGAAATAGTTGAGACCGTGGCACCTAAGCAGAAGAAGACAGAAGCCTTTCCACACCAGCAACTGCGGAAGTGTTTAGTACATGTGCTGCAAGGCATAGTAAAGCTCAAGCAAACACAGCCTGTGACCACATACATACCTCTGTATGTCCATCTTTTTAGAGATGGTTGCGGGACTCGGCTGTTCGATTCAGGATGTCAAATTAAACACCTTGCAGCCATCTAGTTTCCAACCTTATTTTATTTGGCAACTGGTGTCATCATTTTACTACGCGCCATCGTCAGACCCCTGACCGACGTGTAGAAAGATTCTACTTCAGTTGTAATCAAAACAAAGGCCAGCAATATTGGTATTGGTAGACTTTTGCTATATCGATCACTTCAACCATCAGCTGCCAACTAATCTTCCTAATCCTATATAAATATCCAGCCACTTTTGCACTTAAATATTCTTGTGTTACTATTAGAGCACCACCACTGCAGGGCTGCGACACTTGGGGCACCATCCGGAATGCTGTACGGGGTCCGCAGCTCGACTTATCAGGGCAGCCTGCCCTATGACACAAGACACAGAACCACCTCCGTCTCAGGGGTCGCCGAGCCCTGGGGCATAGGACACTGGCCACAGCACTCCTACAGTGGCTCACAGTCTTGTAACATTCAAGATGTCAACCGTGCCTCGAGCATTGCTGCCTTAGCTGCCGAGCTAGAAGGATCTCGTCATTGGAAGCGATGGGGTTATGCTACAGCTCGGCCACACCATGCTGTGTCAGCATTATGTGACGTCTCACACACACACACACACACACACACACATGAGGGAGGCAGCTGGATCTCTCAGCCACACTGCTGCTATTTGAAATTATCCCAGCGGAGAGCCACAATAATGAAATCAGAAAGCACAAAATTAGTCTACTGACTCCAGTCCTATTTCAACACAAAAAGGTCAGAAGAAAATCCGACCTCTTGTCCCACTCTGTGTGTAAAGGAAATTCTATTTAATAAGAATCTCGGACAGCCAACCAATTTTAAGGCAGGCACGAGCTGAATACAGGGCTTTAAGTCAAGATAGGGCATTCGTGAGCTTCAAATACAAGGAGAAAAACTGTCTGCTGTTTCTTTAGCAGCTGAGTATTTCAAAATCAAATTAAGGGACGTACTGATGGAAGAAGACTGTGCTCTCGAAAATGTTTATAATGTTGGAAAGTTTTACCAAGAGAAACCCTTACTTTATATCATAAATTACCAGCACCTAGTTCTAAATTAAGAAAGAATCATATTAGTGCTTTCGCTTGTGCTAACGCTATTAGTAGCCACCAGTTGTCCATGCTTGTCACTGGTAAAAATTGTTTCAAACATGTTAATATGTCTGCAGTGTCTATTGTTCACACCTCACAGAAGAGTGCCTGGATGGATAAACGATATACACAGCATATTTTATGGAAGTTTTTGTACCCTCAGTTGAAGCTCATCAGTTAAAAGATGACAAAAGGTAGAAAACATAACTGCTTCTTGACAATGAGTCAGTTCATCTACATGAAAACGGAAAAGGACGAGTTCATAAACCTGACGTTTCTTCCACCTAACTTAACCTCCTTATTACAGTCCATTGAGACTTTCAAACAGTATTCCAGAAAAGAACTGAAGGGTATGGAGGAAAAACAATAGAGTCCAAAAATTTAAAAGTGAGATACTGATGGGACTGCTTGCTTCTCAGTCAGCTGTTGTATCACATTACATAGTAGAAAGGAAAGCATAATGCTGTCCAAGTTACAGACGATTAAAGAATTTGTATACAATGGAAAAAGCAACAGAGTCTTCCTGCAACACATTAATAAACAACACAGTCTTTTAAGGTAGAATCGGTTAATGTGCACTGTGTGGTTTGATTCATGATCTGTTGCAACCGTGTTTGAGATTATGGCTTCGGATTCATTTCATTGTATGTATGTGTTCCTTTGTTAATATATTTTCTTACATTATTGCTTCAATTTTTGTTGTGTTATTCTTGGATGATGAACTTCAACTGATCTACATGAACAAAGGGATTGATTGTTTATACATCCGTACGACAATACAAATTGTATGGATGTCGTCAATTGTGTCTTATGAACTAAAATGTACATGGGTTCTTACGATGTTTACAATTCAATTCTTACAATTTTTACAGATCAGTTCTTACAATATGTATAATTATGTCATATACTGTCGTTTTTATAGGCCTATGTGGCATCTGTGTCTACTAAATAGCTATCTACAATTCTTCTAAATACTCATTTACCTTGTAACAACTTTTACTTAATAAATTTGTTTTTAGCTTTTGACTAAAGATATGAAGTTTGTTTATACCCTTTTTTCCTGTGGCAGGCTGTTGTACAGTTTTAGGCCATTATGTAGCATACCATTCTGTGTTTTGGACTTGTTTTGTTGTATAGATATAAGTTGTATAGATATAAGTTGTATAGATATAAGTAATGGCTGGATCTAGTTTCATGGTCATGTATTGAGCAGTTTGTAGCATACAGATGTATATTTTTCCTTACATACATTACAGTCTGGAAGATGTATTCACATGGGACAGTCAGAATTTCTAATTTTTTAAATAAATCAGTTCAATGGGTCCTATTGCTGCTATTTGTTACCTTCCATATAGCTATTTTATGTACTACATATAAGGGGTTTGGGAATCATTTATTTGCCCCTGACAAACAGGCTGCCATGCAAGGCAGGGCAATAAAGCAAGCCAATACTGTTTCCACACAACCCATCTATCGTGCAGGGCAAAATATACGCCAGAGGCAGGAAAAAGACGCGATTTTGCTCATATATCCTCTCCTATAGGAACTATAAGAAAAAGCCAACATGTTTGCGGTGTGTGGAGAGTGTAGGAAAAATGCAATTAATTCTTGCATAATGTGTGCAGCAAGATATCCCAATAGACATCAACTATCTTGGCAGTTATTTAGCAACCTATTTAACAAGTTACATGAAAGAGGTAGTGTATCACTTGAACAACATAATGAAAGGAAACAAGTGATAACAGAAAAGGGAGAAATTAATCTCCTTGCTCCTGTTGCAGATGATCTGCACATTAGCCCCCGCACAACTGCATGATGAAGTGACATGAGTCAGGCAAGTATACCATGCGTTGTCCATCAATATAGGTTCCACCTCTATAGCATTTCTCTCTATCAAGAGCTGCATAAAAACGATTGTGATAATTGTGTTAACTTCTGTAGCTGGGCGTTAAGACAGGATACTCCAGATGCATTATGTAGCTAGTTTAGATACGAAGCCACATTTACCAATCATGGCCAGGTATACCAACAAAACATACACTGTTAATCTGTTGACAATCCCCGTTGGATTCGTCGGGTGAAACGTCAGTGTCCATGGAGTGTAAACGGGTGGTGTGGGGTAATGAGCTGGCCACTCATAGGTCCGTTTTTCATAGATGGAACACTGAATGTGCACAAGTATCATAGCCTTCTAACAACGATCTTTCACAGATGTTAGAAGACGTTCCTCTGCGGACTGGGAGGAACCTGTGCTACCAACACGATGGCTTCCACCCCACAGTGCACGAAGTACTACAGTATGTCTTCACAAATTGTTTCCAGATCACTGGACTGGGTTCTGAGGACCTGTACCTTGGCAAGCCCATTCCCCAGATTTGATGTCTGCGGGCTTTTTTCTGTGGGGAAAGTTCAAAGGTTCTGTCTATGAGGTTATAACAACTGCAGCTGATGATATGCAACGATATATTACTTAGCCTGCTTGTACATCTCTATTCAAATTCTAGCACATCTGCAGTAGTCATTCCATAGCAGACTGGAAGTGTGTATTGTCACTGCCAGTGGCTATTTTGAACACAACCTGTAATGATCAATTGTATCATTACTGGTCAGTATTCAGGTAACTAGTGTATGCATTTGTGTTGTTCTTTAGTGTGTGATACCAGAAGTGTTTTACGTGCCAGTGTGGAAACTTTTCAAAATATGGTATCTCGTAAACGACTCACACTAGAAACCTGCAGCAAACACCACCGACTTTCTAACTTTCCCTACCTTCATTTTGTTAATTCAATAGGCATCATTCCATTTAAAAAAGTATATGTTTGCACAAAAAAACACTTTCTAAGTATTATTACCATCTATTGATTGGCTAACTATATGAGCCCCTAGCTACCAATACATTCTGTGAAAACCACACATCAATAGCAGTTTCCATTTCTTCAATATTTGTGGTGCAAGTTTTTGGTGATCCACCGTGTATATACAGGGTGTAAATTTTAAGTTGACAAACCAGAATAACTCGAAAAGTAAGCTTCACACAAAAAAATGTGTTGAATCCAAAGATGATTATTTTCGAGGGAGGCATCTGCTGGCGATAAAATTAGCCCACTACCCCAGCCCTCTGGGGGTGGGGTAGGGCGGGAGACAAGTTTAAAATTTCAAATGGGAACCCCCATTTTTTATTGCAGAATCAGATTCTACATAAAAAACTACGTCTATTTTGCCTTAAACATTTCTTTTGATTCTCGGTAACTGGCGTTATAATTCAAGAAAATCCATGTTCTCATTTCTGTGTGGTAGATGGTTACGGACAAATAAAAAATACTTATTTACTTCGTAAATTTTGATTCGTTGAAACTAAAAAACTCCCTCTCTCCCTATAGGGTGGAGTTTTAGAGACAGGAATTAGAGTTTTACAAATGTTGACTTATCTGACTCTGCGGAAAACATTAATATTTGGGTCAGCATTTGTAAAACTCTAATTCCTCTCTCTCAAACTCCACCCTATGGGGAGAGAGGGAGAGTTTTAGTTTTAGTGAATCACAATTTATGAAGTAATTAAGTATTTTTTATTTATCCATAACCATTTTCCATGCAAAAATGGGAACATGGATATTCTTTAATTACAGCACCAACTACCAAGAGGCAAAACAAATGTTTAAGACAAAATGTATGTAGTTTGTTATTTAGAATCTGATTCTGCAATAAAAAATGGAGGTTCCATTTGAAATAATAAATTGCTTCCCGCCCCACCTACAGAGGGATGGGGTAGCGGGCTAATTTTAGCACCAGCAGATGCCTCCCTCGAAAATAATCTACTTCGGATTCTACACATTTTTTCGTCTGAAGCTTATTTTTCGCGTTATTCTGGTTTGTCAACTTAAAATTTACACCCTGTATAACAGATGAAGTAGCGCTACACTGAAGTGCCACGAACTAATAGACTTGGGAATGGAGTGGAAATTTAGAAGTCTGTGCAAGCAAAACAGGTCAATACATAACTTTAGGATGATATGCACACAAGGAAGGACCGCTGATGTTAACTGTAATGTGGCCACAAGAAGGAGGTAACTACATACCATAAGATTTGGGTGTCCAAAACGCCAGTATAGCGGAATGATATCAAAGACAATGGAGGAGTCCTTCACTGTGTTGTCCACATGAACTGAAGAAACGATCCATAAGTTGGACGTAAAACGATTATTCAAAGTTCCATCACTGCAGTATACGTCCACCACTGTTTCTGAAAGGTGAAGATAAGACATCTTTCAGTTACAGACGAAGTGTCCATAAAAGCTGACTAGTCAAGAAAAGTAGGCCGGGAGAAGTCACTGTTGTCTCACAATAGTGATGCATGCAAGATTGTTCCCATATAAATATTACTCCTGTCCAATGGCTCAGTTCGCAGCCAAGCAACCTGGGGCCTGTGTCGGTCTATCATCGTTCTATGGAGACTGTCTTGAAACTCTGATTAGCGATTCCTGCCAAAAGGACTTTGTCACTGCAAGCCGCAGTGCAGCTGTTTGAGTCGAGACTGATGGGAAGCTGTGGATGACAGTCACCTGACTTGGGGCTCTCAGAGCCCTAAATAGTGGTGCTAGAGAGGAGTCAAAAATCGTCATCGTGGTGGGGGGGGGGGGGAGGGGCGTGCCTTCCGTTCCTGTAGAGGTGCTACGGCACTAATATTCAGTCAGACACAGATAAAATGTAGAATTGCTTTAAATAGTCAAAGATGTAAAATAGTTTACTAAACACAGAAAAGTAGTATATTGCGTCGAATGTATTAGATCTTTTAAGGAAAAAGAAAGATTCTGTATGGAATAAATATGCCAATTAGAGGCAAAGAATTAATTTATATACATGTAACAGGTGCAAGGGATAATATCTCAGATAATTTTTATTTCTAAAACAAAAGACAAAAACTTTCAATTATTATTATTCTGATTTGTCTGCTAGAGTTTTGAGAGGAACGTCTTAGGGACAAATTCGGATAAATTCTAGTGTCAGATTCCTCTCGTTGGCCTTGAGCAATGACGTCATACCGAAGGCAAAGCCGCTACTATAGGCAATCTATGAAAGCAACGGATCATACTCGCAAACAAAGAGTACGTAGCATACTATAAAATTACGATCACACTCACGCAGTTATTTATTTAGTCATGAATTATATCTAAACGAACTGAAGATAACTGAAATAATTAAGAACAAGAATTAAAAAATTTTCATGTCTGGTAAGAAGCATTCTCGTAATTTATGCGACTAGAAAAGCATACAGAACGTTTAAATTGCATTACAGTAGAGCACATGGTGAAGTCATACTGTTATAAAATGTGTTAATTTTATATTAGTTATTGAATGTAACGGGAGAAGCGCTGGAAAGTGGGAGTTTTGGGCTGTCAGAAACTAAAATATATCAGAAAAATGGGAAAATTAAATGAATGACAACAAATACGAAACAGCAGCATAAAATGTGGAGAAATCAACACACTAAATACTAAAAGAAAAGCCAGTGCATGACAACTGGATATCTACAAAATATAAAGAATATTGGAATCGATATCTAGAATTAACCTATGTAGGTAAATCCTAGTTACAAATTTCAGCCGCTCCATGATTCATATGTAAATTATTTTTGCAGTTGTAAGCACTGAAACGTAATAACATTTCTACATTGTGTAATTGCTCTCTAAAACTACTGCAGTGTATAGCAAAAATTGGAATCGGTAACTAGAACTGATCTTCTATATAAGTCAATTCTAGTTACCAATTCCAATATTAGTAACTTTTTTGGAGTAGTTTAAAGAGCAATTACAAATGCAGAAATCCTATTGGCCTACATTTTAGTGTACACACGTGCTGAAAAACCGATCTAATTAATGAATCATCCAATGGCTGGAATCCAAAGCTAGAATTGACTTGTATAGGAGGTCAATTCTAGTTACGGATTCCAACTTTTCGCTGGTTCATAATTTTCGACATTTTTGCAGTAAATCTGTGGACTACGTTTTCGTAGAATTTCTAGATTTCTTATTGATCTCAGAACTACCATGAAAAGTTAGTGAATATTGTAGGTACAACTTCCAAATTTTTTCTCTTTTTCGTGGTCATGAGGACAATAATACGATATGTAGAAATCCTGTGACACTTCAGTTCACACACTTGTTAAAACGATCTAAATAACGAACCGTGGAATCGTTGGAATAGATGATTAGGATTAACCTATTTAGGTCAGTTCCAGTTACCGATTAAAGTATTTGTTAGATCCTATTTTTGTCAATTTTCGTTACTTGTGCACTCGTCCCGTTAGATTCAATAATTAGTATCAAAAGTTAAGACTGATTCATAATGTTATGACTTCACCATGCGCTATACTGTACTGCACATGGTACTGCATTTAAAGGTTCCCTGTGCTTTTCTTACTCCAATAAATTAAGATAATAATTTATTTCGGACATGTATACTTCTCTTTTCCTGTTCTTATTTATTTTCGTTACCTTTAATTCTTGTCGGTGTAATTTCTGAATATGATCAGTTGCTTTCCAATATTGCCTCTACGTAGCGTCTCTGCATTAGGTATGACGTCATTGCTCAAAGCCGCAGAGTGGAATCGGACACTAGAACTGACCGCTTATCTACAAGACGCTGTACAGTTATTTAATTGATAAACAAAGTCATCAAAAGTATCGGTGTTTTATTTAAAATCAGAGTAGGCCGAACCTAATTGCTTCTGTCATAAACAATTTGTACTTGTGCAGCGATCAGCACAAAGATAATTGACGAAGGATAATGGCCGTTAACTAACATTTCATTAGCGGTCTCGTATTATAATATGTCCTTTCAGACCAGCAACCTGTATCTTTGTATCTTTTAAATATTGAAGTCTGATCTTTCCTTGCCTGGCTGTAGCGTCGCAACTATTACGCGACTGCAGATTTTTGCGGTAAGTTTGTTACGTTATGGCAAGCTGTTTTGGAAGCCTGCAGTATAATAGCGTTCAGTGGCGGCCGGCATGTGGCCCATTTGTCGCTAAAGAATGCTCACTGTGGCACATACTAAAATCGCTTATTCATCTCGCCTAAGAAACTAAATGACTACGTTAAAAATCTGTTTGATTCCAAATTTGGTACATGACCTTTTATTATTCAGACGAACTTTGTGTCAAAATTTGATATCGCTACCTATAATAGTTTTGGAGATATAAAAAACCTATTAAAAAGTACTTAACTGACACTTAAGAAAGTAAATTCAGATAGTAACGATAACAGTTTATATTTCTTTTGTTATTTGAAAACAGTAATAGCCCTCTTACTGTGCCGATTTATTTTATAAAGATTTTCAATTCTAAACTTTCGATAATTTTTCATTCGTAATGGAAAAAAACAGTTTAAAAGTTAATATTTATATTTTGTGTTAGGATGAGAGTAAATGAAAGTGAATGTGAGTGTGTATGTGGGACTTACGTCAAATTTAAATTCTATATTGTATTACATCTTACTTAACTAGCAAGTGTTACGACACCAGGATGTCATGAAAAACTGTACATCCCCCTAACTGGCGGATGACGTATGTCTATGAGAGTTTGCTTTTGTAATAAGGCAGTCAGAAAGGTAGTAAGAGGATAATCAGTTCTAAAGTATATTTCAAGTATAGTTTTCTCTTAGTTTTAGTTTCGTTTGTTTCGGTGAAACAAATGTTGATTGGAGTAAAGCAGTTTGAACGCGAATATGATCATGAAAGATTAATCTGATTGGCTTTTCGTTTTGATCAACCAATGAGAGTAAAGTATTTCCCGCGCAGTGGAATGAATCCGGAAAGCAACTGTATTCAGTCAGTCGTGGACTAGTTGCCGGACGAGAAGGTTATGTTAGATGTGTCTGGAAAAATTGTTTGTAAATTGAAGAAAAGACTGTTATATCGCGTCCCGTTTGTATCGCCGTGCAAACAGATGCAGTTACAGACAGTTCTGTGAAGTTTGGGAGATTCTGGAGTGTTTGTTGTAGAGAAAACCGCGTTGAAACTATTGGCCTTTGTAAACAATTCTGCGTAATCTCGTAATATTTCGGGTTGGAATTGCACATTTCTGGCTGTCTTGTGTCTGACATCCCCTTATGCCCGTTATTACTAGAGATTTGCAGGTTTATTATATTACCTGAGTTAACGCGGATTATTCAATCGTAAGTATGGACGATGGTTTTCTTCAACGCTGCTCTTATCATCGACTGCATAGTACCTACGAATGCAGAGATACGGACGATGAACGAATGCTACACTGAGGTAGGTGGACATTAATTTTGCAGCTTGCTTCACTCAGTGCTAGAGAACAAAAGCCAAGAGTAAACCCGCCCCGCGGCACGGCGACCGTAAGTTACAAAATAACATCTTAATTGTTTTAATTACGAGACCCATTATCCCCTCGAGGCTTTGCAAAAATCACTAAGAAGAAAGTCACCATAAAAGTCAAGCTAAGGTACGTTGATATTGAAAAGAAACTCTATTTGAGAGACCGCAACTCAAACCTGTAATATGAATATTTATTTCATTTCACGAATAAGCCAACCTTTACTAAACAATCAGTCAGTCACAAGCGGAATCCGTCGACTCAAACGAATACCTAAGTGTATCAGTTTGCGGGGTCTACGGAATGGAGCAATCGCATAGACTCAGTCTCAAGTAAAAAGCACATTGCAGGCTTCGTATCATTGGTAGGTTACTGGGAAAATGCAGTCAGGTTAGAACTAAGACTGCTTGCAGAACACAAGTGTGTCCCATCTTAGAACATTTCTGAAGTGTATCGCCTCCACTTCAAACAGGACTAACAGAGGATATTGAACACATTCGAAAAAGGAGAGCACAGTTAACACAGATTTCTTTAACTCGAGCGGGACCCCTACGGAAATGCTGAAAACGTGATTAGGCAGACGCTTAAAGATGAACTCCAACTATCCAACGATAGCCTACTTACAATGTACACGCGAATGGAATCGGTAGATAATCCACTACCCGGTGCAATGATGGGTACCCACTGCCATAAACATCAGTGATTTGCAGAGTATGAATGCAGATTACGAGTCCAAATTTCTGTAAATAGAGACTCCTCACAAGAGTAAACTGATCTGGAGATAACGTTCAGTTAGGCCTACACTGCAGATCCTCACAAAAGGGAGCCAAAATTATCAAAAATAGAGATAAGAAAAGCTTTTAGTTTTAACCAGAGTCGTGAGGTTTATATTCAGCTGCGAAACTTTGTATTTATATTGTAAATATGTATAGTTTTTTATTTGTTTACGAGTAGTCGGGTAATGTTTTCACATTCTTTGAGCTTCTTTAACTTGAGAATCCACACTTAACGATAGTAATCTAGATTATTTTACTACGTGCTCCAGTGGTTTTCTACCAGTAAAACCAGATTCTTCAAAGAATTAAACTCCCATATATAAGGCATTATCAAACATTCGATTACTTGAGAATTGTGATAAACTGTTAAACATTTGATTTTAATCGTGTGAGCGGGAGGAAGTTTAGAAAATAGAGTGCAGTGCCTGTGTTTTCTGATTACTATACTAAGTTCCTTTGGACATGCATGTATGTCGAAAGAAACGGGCACTGCGGCGACTAAAGCCGTTATGGAATACATTAACAGTAAAAAGGACAATAATCAGCTGTAGAATGGAATGACGATGCATGGTTGACAACATGTGGGAGTTCGGGTGTGGCTCTGCGTCGTGCTCGGATAGCCAAATTGTAAGGCAACCACTCGCGGTAAGCGGGAAATCTCGGTTCGTGTACGCGTCTGTCACAAATTTTCATTGTCGTCATTCCGTTTATAGCTGACAGTTGATCTTATTCGCAATTGCGAATGCTGTTAATGTGATTTTAGGAAAGGTTTGAAACTACGCTTGAAGATTGACGTTAATCGCTCAAGTGCTCCTATTACGAAACATTGTGTGGATATAGTCTCAGTAGCTTGCGCTCAATTTTAAGCAAAACCTAGTTGCTCAATCACCTCAATGTTTATGTCACATCTCCTGAACTATATGTCGTACAATTATATAAGGTTGGAAGAAGCATTCAGTGGTGTATGTTTATACTGTCTGCAAAGTGTTCTGCGAATAAACTTTTAATATAAGATTATACCTCTAAATGAGCAGATTGCGTATGACAACATTTTGAATTTTCGAATTTGATCAATAATTATTCGAAATTTTGATTTTTTTTTTCCGCCCCTAGAACTAAGTTATCGATACCTCACGTTGGATATTTTCTGTCGATAGATTCTGTTATCGATAGCTGACAATAGCACAAGTAAACATTCCGCGAATTTGAAATGTTAGTTTATGCTGCAGTTTAATATAAACGGGGGAAAATGAGCTCCAATTGTACAAAGAAAGTTGTGTATATTGACAGTAAGCATCTGAGAAAGGAATGTGATAGAATTCCCCAAGTCAACGGAAGGGTGAGTTTTTTTTCCTAATTCAAAGGTAGATGATATAAAGTGATTGGCGCTAACAGTTATACTTGCGTTTTTACCAACAGAAGCATTATGTTTTTCCAACGTACTTATTCACACGCATTTCAGACTTTTCACTAAATCTACTGCGCCCCGTATTTGTTCCTTCTTTCGTATTTGTAGAGCTGCAGTTCCTTTATTTATAGCATTGTCTGTTTGCAAATTGAGCGTATTGCAATGAGAAGCTCATTTGCAATTAGCGATATAGGTAGCCACGTAATTGCGGAAAAGTGTAGATGATGAGGTACTACTGCTCATTGTATGCAGTACCTTTTGTGTTTTTCTCACAATCAGTCAATCTGTAAGCATAATTCAGAAATCTGTTAAGCTGGTCAACTCAACTTGTTTCTCTCATGTCAAAGAACGGATAAATAATTCATAACTCTCCCTTTATTCAGACTGCTGGTTTTACTGTTGAGAATATTTAAACACATTTGTAAATACAGATTCGTTATTTGTCAAAGAGAATTATCATCCATTTATGAAGTGTGTTTATTTTTTCTTTATTTCATCATATTTTGGCATACAAGGAACAGTACTAATGGAAACGAAATCTTTTCTAGGCAACATTAGTCCATGAACTGATTGTAGCCTGTGGTTTATTAAATCATCTCACCCCAGTTCCAAGCCGGCTGGCAACAGAAGAAGAGATAAGTTCATTTCACTCTAGATTGTATATTGATTTCTTACAACAAGTTAATGAAAGTGATGACCTGGAGGCCCATGAAGATGAGCAGGAAGAATTTGGTCTAGGCAAGTTATATTAAGACACACAATTGCTGTTCTGTATTGTGATATGTACTAGACACAGTTTAAAATAAATTGGATGTGGATTTTTGGTTAATTACACTTACCTTTTCAGGATTTTTTTATTTTGCTGTAATTGTTAGAGGCGATATCAACATCATATTCTGTAATTCCTGCTTGTCTCTTACTATTCCCCATTCTTTCACTCATTCATGTTAATTTCGGCTTTGATAGGAGCAAGCTAAACATCATAAAGGTCCTCAAGCTGTATTTAACAGTGGTTGCTATGGCAGCCTAAAGATATACTTAGGTTAACATACGATAGGTGAGTTTACAACTCTAGAGAACAATCTCTTTATGTAGGTTAGATATGGCCCACACAAGGACCGGTTCGAAAACATTTTTCCGCACAAGTGACTTATCATTTGCCTCCCCCAACAGTCTCCTCCACCCACCCCCTTTCACCTTTCTCTGTGGGCACTTTCACTCATATTAGTTTTTGCTGCTAATTGTAATACACAGTGTATGCAAACCTTCCATATGGGTGCCCCTGACACTCCTGTGTGCTCAGTACCCCAAGTAGCCTCTACTAATTGTGATATGTTCTTTACAGAAATGTTACAGTTGTTGCACTGGTTTCAGCGTCACACCCCAAGCGGTGGCTTGTGCCTCTTGGGCCTTAGCTGGCTCTGACATCGTGAACTGTGAACTGGTGATTAGACTGAAATGACTCACAGTTTTCTGTATGCAAACTATTGAGAGCATGACAGTGGGTGTGGCTCTGTTGTTCATGCTGTCGTAAGGACACTGGCATTGTGGTGGTGTATAATTAAATAGAAAGTACCTGAGGTTCCTAGTAAATTCCCGAACCTTGTTTTTCTCCTGAAACATAATTAGAAGAGGCTTTACCTTTGATTCAGCACCTGTTATACCAAGCACCGTCATTTTGTTTGCTGACTTGTAGGCTCTTGTCTCGTGTAAAATACTGTTAACAGTTTCTGTTGGATCCACTTTGAAACACTAAGTGACTGTGAAATGTGACAAGGTACTGCAGCATAAACTGAAGGCAGTTATGTTTGCCCAGCCTCAACTTGAAGAGTGCAGATATGTCTACCTTGTAGTTCAGCTTGATAGTGGTGAGTGACCACAGCTGACATTCATGTTGATTCTGGTACCGAGCACCACGGGTTTTGAATCCGCACCAGACGGCACGGAACTTGATGACCACTAAAGGTCTCTGCAGCAGTTGTGCTGTAAGCCTTGGCTGTGTGCGCTCCTGGCCCGAGTCGAACATGAGGTTGCGACTGTGGAGCATGTGGTCCCAGAGGCCAATAGCGACATGTCCTGTCGTGTATTTGGGCGGCTGCTTCTCACTCAGTGAGGTAGTCTGGTAGTCACGTTGAGTCGGTTTATATCTCGCTTACAGACATGTTTATGTTGTGTGTGGTTACTTCCCGTTTACAAGTGGACATTGTTTTGAATTTGTGAGGTTATCTCTTGTGACCCCATTGCTTAATACTTTGTTGTTGGTCTTGGTGTCTTGCTCTGTTGTCTGTCGTCGTGCTTGTCCTTCCATTCCCGTTCGTCCGTCTTGTTTGTTTGCAGCCCCTCCCATTCGGTCCTGCCACATTTTCATTTGCGGCAACCCTGCGACCGTTCCTGTCGCTGTTACAACATTAATAATAAATGAAAATCACCTCAGCTGTATTTTTTACACATTTATTGTGTTATGGCCTGATTAATTTCTTTGAACATCTTCAGCTTTCCAAGTTGCACTGAAGTAGAGATGTAGATGGTCTGCTCGTCATATGTAATGTTAAAAACCACATCCAAGAACACTGATCGCAAATGCTCTTAGATGTTGTCTTTAACATTACATATGACAGCTGGACCATCTATGCATTGACTTCATTCATCCACTTGCAACGTTTATCAAAATTTATGTTCTCGTGGGTTCTGCTATCTTGTACTATCTGAGTCACTCTTTTTCAGGTTTACTTCCCATTACTCACCAAGCGCACAATTACAAACTGCAACATGCATAAGACAAGCCACGGACACCATAAGTACGCTTTCACTCATGGGTTGAGCTATATAGGTGAGCTGGAGATTGGGATACAAGATTTTGTAATTGTGGAGGGAGGATGGTGTTATTGATATCCTGGTCTAGGGTTGAGCTATAAAGGTTAACTGGAAATGGGGACAATGTGATCTTATGGTTTTGTCTGCTTTTATTTTATGGCAGTTTGAAATTGTTTCCCTCCGCCCCCTCCCTCCCCCTGTGCTTGTCCGGCTAGTTTCACTGGGTTTAGTCAATGCATTGGTTCACATGGTATTTGTATTTTTGGTCACCATGTTTGACATGCTGGAAATAGGGGTTTTCGGCATGGTGATTTTGTTGGCCAATTAGACAGGTGATATCCCAGTCTCCAGTAATCCCGTCTGGTGTCTGAAATGGTGCACAGTTCTATCTGATGCCCAAGTGGAGAGAGACATTTTTGGAAATGGTCGAATATTTCTTGGTGTTAAGTGCTGATATGAAAATGGCTGTAGTTTAATTCTCCTGTGTTGATTCCAATTAAAAGTGTGATTTCAAATCTGCTTATTTGGCGGTCTGAAATGGGTCATATACTGATAATGAAGATGAGTGCATTAACATTATGTTCACTTCTTCTGTATGTTAAGTTAGTGAACTGAAAATAAACTGCAAAGTGTAAAATGGTTGTGATTCTACAGACCTGTTGCACAGACCTTAAATACTGGTTTCAAACAAATGCTGAATTGCCACTGAGTTTATCTGTGTGGACTTAGGTAAACGCCATAAGGAGATTTCCAGTGCAGAGAATATTAATCTAAGCTAATTGCAAAGTAGCTTGTAGTTGGAACATTTGCACTTTTGTTGTTTGGTAATTAGTTATTGTAAGAGTGATATGATGAAAATAATGCCATTCCCACTTAGGAGGCATGTACAAGTATCTTCTGTCTAAGTCAGTCAGTGGTGGACTAATGTGTGTGAGGTTGTTTTTTAATGTTATTTTCTGCTGAATGTTGAAAGAATCAGGTACTTGGTAACCCCCCCCCCCCCTACGGGTTCGGGGGTTAGAATAGGCCCGCGGTATTCCTGCCTGTCGTAAGAGGCGACTAAAAGGAGTCTCAAACGTTTCGGCCTTAATGTGTTGGTCCCCATTAGGGTTTGACCTCCATTTTTCCAAATTATTCCGAAGAGCGAGCCAATTGGGGAAGGGCGCCTTACATGGTGCACTGTATCCGTCGTGCAATTAGACCTTTAGCCGGCTTTCTCGTCGTTGCAATGGTGTCCCGCTCGTTTTCGATCTCTTGGGCGCGCTGCACTCTGCAGTGTTTCATTTAACTGCGACGACGACCTTGGACAGTTTGGCACCTCAGATCCAGCACGGTAGCCAGCCCGTTGTGGTGGGGCCGCCATGTACCCTCTTGGTTGTAGCCCCCTGACAACACAGGGATCGCTCTACTGATGCCTGCGCCGTTAACTCCCCACGTATGCCAAGGAGTAGATGCCCATCTCCTTGGGGCATCAGGACTCCCGGCAATGGCCGTCCTGCCAGGTGGCTATTGCTGCGGCTGGGTGGCGCCCGTGGGGAGGGCCCTTGGTCGGAGTAGGTGGCATCAGGGCGGATGACCCGCAATGAAGCGTGGTACATCATCTCTCGCTGGTGGGCCTCCACCAGCAGTCTCTAAGCGATCGAGGTCTAACCTCAACGGCAGGAAATACGAACCACGATCATTTCCCTCCCTGGCCACTCCATGGGAGGAACGTATGGCAAAAGAAGGCAGTGGAGACTATTCACCCCGGTTCCTTGTGTGTACGCGAGTTGATGGGGAATCGTTTATGTCAACCAAGCCCCAGTTTTTTGTGGAGCATTTAGAGGACAAGTTCGGGGAGGTGGAGGGCTTGTCCAAGATGCGCTCTGGTTCTGTGCTCATCCAAACGGCATCCTCTGCCCAGTCACGGAGGTTGCTCAATTGTGACAAGTTGGGGGATGTTTCAGTTAGCATCACGCCGCATAAGAGTCTCAACATGGTCCAGGGTATTATATTCCACAGGGATCTTCTTCTGCAGTCCGACGATGAATTACGCGCCAACCTCGAACGACGAGGTGTTCACTTCATCCGGCGCGTCCATCGGGGTCCGAGGGATAATCAGGTAGCCACCGGTGCCTTCATCTTGGCCTTTGAGGGTGATGTATTACCCGAAAAGGTTAAGGTGATGGTTTACCGTTGTGATGTGAAGCCATATATCCCTCCTCCGATGCGGTGTTTTAAATGCTGGAAGTTAGGGCATATGTCATCTCGCTGTACTTCCAGCATCACGTGTCGGGATTGTGGACGTCCTTCGCATCCTGATACTCCATGTGCCCCACCTCCTATCTGTGTTAACTGCGGAGAACACCATTCCCCCTGCTCGCCGGACTGTAGGATCTTCCAGAAAGAAAGGAAGGTAATGGAATATAAGACTCTGGACCGCCTGAGCTACACCGAGGCAAGGCGGAAATATGAGCGGCTACATCCCGTGCCCATGACATCCTCCTATGCCGCTGCTGCAACAGCGATCCGATCCTCTCCCGTGTCGTCACGTACTGTTGCCTCTCAGCTATGTCACAATCAACCGGCCCCCTTGGTTGTGGGGGGCACTTCCCCCTCTGTTGCTCCATCTACTTCAGGAGCAACACCACCCCAACCATCGGGGACATTCGTCCCCCCTTCCCAGCCGGAGAAGCGTGGGGCTTCTTCGGCTACTCTAGCCAGGAAGGGGTCCCTTGGGGCCCTCCCTTCCCAGGCTTCGCCCAGTGTCAAAGCGGAAACCCGCAAAGGTTTGAAACAACAACCGCTCGCTGGTCATAGGGCTTCACGGTCGTCGTCCGTCCCTGAGACTGACCCAGTGGGGCCCTCCCAGCCAGACCCTCCAAAGGCACAGCGTGCGAAGCAGTTGAAGAAAAAGGCTCCCAAGCATCCTGACATTGCGGTGGCACCTGTCCCACCGCAACCTTCAAACTCTGCGTCTGAGGACGAGGTGGAGATCCTGGCGTCTGCTGAGGACCTCGATCTCGCCAGTCCCTCCGACGCCATGGAAAGCACTGGCACAGGTGCTTACTTGGAGGCAGCAGGTGACCCGGCGGCGTAATCTGCCTTCCCCGTCCCGTCACGCCTTTCCCAGCCATGGCCAATACCATCCTCCAGTGGAACTGCAGCGGTTTCTTCCACCATCTAGCTGAGCTCCGCCACCTTCTCAGCCTTCACCCTTTCTTCTGCATTGCTCTCCAGGAAACTTGGTTTCCAGCAATGCGAACCCCCGCCCTCCGGGACTATAGGGGTTATTATAAGAACCGAGCAGCTTATGAAAGGGTGTCTGGTGGCGTCTGCATATATGTCCTTCACACTCTGCACAGCGAGTCTGTCTCTCTCCAGACGCCTTTAGAGGCTGTCGCTGTACACGTGTGGACGCCACAGGCTGTTACCGTCTGCAGTCTTTACATTCCACCGGATGGTGATGTCTCGCAGCATGTCCTGGCTGCACTGGTCGCCCAATTGCCGCCACCTTTCTTGCTATTGGGCGACTTCAACGCCCATAACCCTCTGTGGGGTGGGTCAGTGGCAACAGGTCGAGGCGCCATCGTTGAGCATTTATTGTCGCAGCTCGATCTCTCGCTGTTAAATGATGGTGCCTTCACACACTTCAGTGTGGCGCATGGCACCTACTCCGCCATTGACCTTTCAATCTGTAGCCATAGCCTCTTACCGTCTGTCCAATGGAGTGTGCATGACGACCTGTGTGGTAGTGACCACTTTCCGCTCTTTTTGTCACTACCACAGCGTCACTCTTCTGGGCGCCCTAGCAGATGGGCTATGAATAAGGCTGACTGGGACTTGTTCTCCTCCACTGCTGCTTTTGAGCCTCTCTCTACTGATGACATTGATGCGGTGGTTCAATCAGTCACCACCGGAATCGTTACTGCCGCCGAATCTGCCATTCCCCGTTCTTCTGGGTCCCCTCGGCGGAAGGCTGTGCCTTGGTGGTCGCCTGAGATCGCTGAAGCGATTAAAGATCGCCGGCGGGCGCTCCAGCGTCACAAGCGACATCCCTCCATAGACCACCTTATCGCCTTCAAACGGCTGCGTGCGCGGGCCCGCCTCCTTATCCGCCAAGGCAAGAAGGATTGCTGGGAGCGATATGTGTCCACCATTGGCCTCCATGTCACTCCATCGCAGGTCTGGGCCAAGATTCGACGCGTCTACGGCTATCGGCCGCCTGTCAGCGTCCCTGCGCTCTCACTGAATGGAGCAGTTTGTACTGACTCCAACATCATTGCAAATCGCTTAGCAGAGCATTTTGCTATGAGTTCCGCTTCTGCGAATTACCCCCAGGCCTTCCGCTCCATTAAAGAGCGGATGGAACGTCGGAGCCTTTCGTTTCGCACCAACCACCTAGAATCTTACAATGCTCCATTTAGTGAGTGGGAATTTCGCAGTGCCCTAGCTGCTTGCCCTGATACCGCTCCTGGGCCAGATGGCATCCACTGTCAGATGCTGAAACACCTTGCAGTGGACTGCCAGCGGCGCCTTCTTGATCTTTACAACCGTCTTTGGGTCGAGGGGGAGTTTCCGTCGCAATGGCGGGAAGGCATTGTCATCCCCGTTTTGAAACCTGGAAAGAACCCTCTGGAGGTGGACAGCTACCGTCCCATTGGCCTCACCAACGTTCTTTGCAAGTTGCTTGAACGGATGGTGAGCCGGTGCTTGAATTGGGTACTGGAGTCTCGGGGCCTTCTGGCTCCGTCTCAGGGTGGGTTCCGTAAAGGCCGCTCCGCCACCGACAATCTGGTGAGCCTGGAGTCGGCCATCCGTACTGCCTTTGCCCGCCGTCAGCACCTGGTCGCTGTCTTTTTCGACATGCGGAAGGCGTACGATACGACATGGCATCATCACATCCTTTCTACGCTTCATGGATGGGGTCTTCGGGGTCCTCTGCCGATTTTTATCCGCAATTTTCTGTCGTGTCGTACCTTCCGCGTGCAAGTCGCGGCCTCGTATAGTTCCTCCCACGTCCAGGAGAACGGTGTGCCACAGGGTTCTGTTTTAAGTGTCTGTCTGTTTTTAATAGCCATTAACGGGTTTGCTGCGGCCGTGGGAAATTCTGTCTCCGCTTCCCTGTATGCTGACGACTTCTGCCTTTACTACAGCTCTACTGGCATTGCAGCTGTTGAACGTCAGCTACAGGGCGCTATCCGTAAGGCGCAGTCTTGGGCTGTAGCTCATGGGTTTCAGTTTTCGGCAGCCAAGACCCGCGTTATGCATTTCTGCCGGCGCCGAACAGTCCATCCTGAGCCGCGGCTTTATCTTGCCGACGAACTCCTTGCTGTGGTGGAGACCCACAGGTTTTTGGGGGTGGTTTTCGATGCCTGGTTGACTTGGCTGCCTCATATCCGGCAGCTTAAACAGACGTGTTGGCGGCATCTAAACGCTCTGCGATGCCTGAGCCACACCCGCTGGGGCGCCGACCGCTCTACCCTGTTGCGGCTCTACCAGGCGTTAATCCAGTCCCGTCTGGATTATGGGAGCCTGGCTTATGGCTCAGCATCCCCATGGCTCAGCATCCCCATCTGCGTTACGGGTGTTGGACCCAATCCTCCACAGCGGGATACGCCTTGCCACTGGTGCCTTCCGCACCAGCCCTGTGGACCGCATCCTTGTTGAGGCAGGTGTCCCTCCACTGCGGTTACGACACCAACAATTACTGGCTGCTTATGCTGCCCATGTTTTTAGCTTGCCCGGGCATCCAAATTACCATGTCCTATTCCCGCAGTCAGTCGTCCATCTGCCAGGCCGTCGGCCCCAGTCGGGTTGTCCGATCGCCGTACGCGTCAAGGAGCTTCTCTGCGGGCTTGGGTTTTTCCCTGTTCCACCTCCTTTCCGGGCGCCTCTGCGTACACCCCCGTGGTGTGTTCCTCGCCCTTGCCTTCGGCTCGACTTGGCACAGGGCTCGAAGGACTCGGTCCCTCCAGAGGCCTTCCGCCGCCGCTTTTATTCCATCCTGGCCACGTATCAGGGCTCTGGAATTGTTTACACCGACGGTTCGATGGTTGCTGGTCGTGTTGGGTATGCGCTAACTCTAGGGGACCATTCCGAACAACGTTCCTTGCCGGATGGCTGCAGCGTTTACACTGCTGAGCTGGTCGCCATCTTTCGTGCCCTAGAGTACATCCGCTCCTGCTCAGGTGAGTCCTTCGTTATCTGTAGCGATTCCCTAAGCGGTTTACGAGCTCTCGACCAGTGTTTTCCTCGTTCTCGTCTGGTGATGGCTATCCATGAGTCCCTGCATACTCTTGCGCGTTGCGGCCGCTCTGTGGTCTTCGTGTGGACCCCCAGTCACGTCGGTATCCCGGGCAATGAGAATGTTGACCGCCTGGCCAAACAGGCCACCACTGAACCCACCCTGGACATTGGCCTCCCGGAGACTGATTTGCGGGCAGTCTTCCGCCGCGAAGTTCTCTCGCTTTGGGACACTGAATGGCGCAATCTGCCCACGCCAAACAAACTCCGTTCTCTCAAGGCGACGACGCGTGTGTGGCAGTCATCCATGCGAGCCACTCGCAGAGATTCAGTTGTTCTTTGTCGGCTCCGCATTGGCCACACCCGACTGTCTCACAGTTATTTATTGCGTCGTGAGGACCCGCCTCTCTGTCGCTGTGGGGCGGTTTTGACGGTGGTGCACATTTTATTAACTTGTCCGCTTTTAACTGTGCTCAGGCAGACATTTGCGCTGCCTGATACGCTCCCTGCCCTTTTACTAGATGACTCCGCCATGGTGGACTTAGTTTTGCGTTTTATTCGGGCAGGGGGTTTTTACAGTTTAATCTGAGTGTTTGTTTTTTAGTGTTGATTCTGGCTTTTAGCCTCTGATTTCAAACTGAGTTTTTTAATGTGTTCTTGGTGGTTGGCTTTTCCTCTTTTTTTCTCTATGGTCGGCCAACCACCGTCACACTTTGTGTGTTTTACTTTGTTTTGTCTGCTCTCTGTCGGAGTCTTTCTCGTCCTGTGTCGTCTGACGTCTTTCCTGCTGTTCGTTTTTTTTTAATGCTCTTTGGGCGGTTTTAATTTTTTGGAAAAAGGGACCGATGACCATTGCAGTCTGGTCCCTTTAATCCCACAAACCAACCAACTTGGTAACCATGTGATTTGATGCCAGAGATGCTATCTTTTCTCTTTTCACCTCTGGTCTTCAACAATCACAGTGCCTGAGACTCCTGGTGGGTCGATTTCTACCTCTTGCCAATTTTATGTTGGAGTACACAGTAGAAAACAGAAACACATGCTTCACCTCTAGCTCCCAACTACATCTGATGCAATTTTCATTGTTGTTGCATTCACCAATCCACAGTAATACCAATCTGTGCATTATTTATAAAACCTCCCTCGTATGTTTCCTAAGTACTCTTCCCTTGCATTGTGTCCATCGTGCATTGAGACCTTTGGCCAGCTTTCTCGTCGTCGCATTGTCGTCCCGCTCATTCTCCATCTCTTGGGCGAGGATACATTCCTGGGTGCGATTTCCACCATGCACTGCGCAGTGTTGCTTTTTGCAGAGACTACAAAGATCATGGACTTCCTTGCACCTAATATCTAGCATGGTAGCCAGTCCGTTGTGGTGGGGGTGCCATGTAAGCTGTTGGTTGTAGCCCCTGACAACACAGGGTTCGCTCTGCAGATGCCAAGGAGTAGATGCCTATCTACCTGGGGCATCGGTACTCCCGGCACTGGCCATTCAGCTAGGTGGCCCTTGCTGAGGCTGTGTGGTGCTCGTGGGGAGGGTCCTTGGTCGGAGTGGGTGGCATCAGGACGGATGACCCGCAATGAAGTGTGGTACATCATCTCTTGCTGGTGGCCAGCTGCCAGCAGTCTTTAAGCGTTCTTGGGCTCAATTCAATGCTCAGAAATACAATCCCAATTCGTTCCCCTCCCTGGCCACACTGTGGGAGGAGCGTAAGGGTCAGGATGGCAGTGACACTTAATAGTTTGTACAAGAGCTGATGGGGAGTCTTTCATGTCAACAAAGCCTCAACTCTTCATAGAACTTTTGGAGGACAAGTTTGAGGAGGTGGAGGGCTTGTCCAAAATGCGCTCTGGGTCAGTATTGATAAAAACGGCATCCTCTGCCCAGCCACGAAGGTTACTTTCTTGTGACAAGTTGGGGGATGTTTTAGTTACCATCACACCCCAGAAGAGTTTAAATATGGTCCAGGGTATTATTTTCCATGGGGACCTTCTTTTGCAGTCTGATGATGAGCTGCACTCCAACTTAGAGTGTTGAGGTGTTCATTTCATCAAGCGCATCCATCGGGCATTTCATCCAGCGCGTCCATCGCGGTCCAAAGGATAATCAGATTGCTGCCAGTGCCTTCATCTTGGCCTTCAGGGTGATAAATTACCGGAGAAGGTCAAGGTGATGCTCTACCGATGTGATGTCAAGCCCTATATCCCTCCCCCAATGCGGTGCTTTAAGTGCTGGAAGTTCAGCCATATGTCTTCCCGTTCTACTTCCAGCCTCACGTGTCGAGATTGTGGACGCCAATCACATCCCAATACTCCATGTGCCCCACCTCTCACCTGTGTCAACTGCAGAGAGCTTCATTCATCTTGCTCGCCAGATTACAGAAAGAGCGAAAAATCATGGAATATAAGACCATGGACCGACTGACCTATACTGAGGCTAAGAGGAAATATGAACAACTCCATCCTGTGTGAATGATTCCTCATATGCCGCCGCTACAACCGTGATAGCCCCATCAGTTCAGCGAATTCTGGTCGGTTCACCGAGCCATACAACTCCACACGCCCCCTTGCCCATGGGGGCCACTACCCACCCTGTTCCTCCTGTACCACCTACCTCAGGAGCAACACCCCCCCCCCTCTCCCACTCATCAGGGATGTCTGTCCCCGCTTCTAAGCCAGAGAAGTGTCCAACTTCTTCGGCTCCTCTCGCTCGCAAGGGGTCTGTTGGGTCCCTCCCTTCCCAGGTTTCCACAAGTGGGAAGGATGACGCCCAGCAGTGGCATAAGTGCCCACAAGCAGCTGGTCGTAGGGCTTCGCGGTCCTTCATCTCGGAGACTGAATCAGTGAAGCCCTCCCAGCCAGTAAAACCCAAGGAGCAGGAGAAAAGTCCAGGAAGAAGAACTCTAAGACGAAGGAACGTGCGGTGGCACTCACCCCACCGCAACATACAAGCTCTGTGTGTGAGGGCAAGGTAGAGATTCTGCCATCCGCTGAGGACCTACATCTCGCCGGACTCTCATACACAATGGATGTCGCTCGCACAGGTACTCAGTTGGTGGCAGCAGGTGACCCAGCGGCATAATCTGCCTCCTTGGTCCCTTCACGCCCTTCTCAGCCATGGACAGTCATCCTCCAGTGGAACTGCAGCGGTTTTTTCCACCATCTTGCTGAGCTCCGACAACTTCTCAGCCTTCACCCTTTCCTCTGCATTGCTCTTCAGGAAACTTGGTTTCCGGCGATGTGAACCCCCGCCCTCCGTGGCTATCGGGGTTATTATAGGAACCGGGCAGCGTATGAGAAGGTATCTGGTGGCGTCTACATCTACGTCCTTCACTCCGTTTACAGCTAATCTGGCCCTGTACAAACACCTTTAGACACTGTTGCTGTTCGGGTGTGGATGCCTCAGGCTGTTACCGTCTGCAGTCTCTGTCTTCCACCGGATGGTGATGTCCCGCGGCATGTCCTGGCTGCACTGATAGCCTAATTGCCGCCACCTTTTCTGTTACTGGGCGACTTCAACACCCATAACCCTCTTCGGGCCGAGACAGCATTGTTGGGCAAGTATTGGCACAGCTAGACCTTTCTCTTTTAAATAATGGTGCCTTCACACATTTCAGTGTGGCGCATGGCATGTACTCAGTCATCGAACTTTCGATCTGCATCCCTAGCCCATTACCATCTGTCCAATGGAGTGTACATGACGACTTGCGTGGTAGTGACCACTTTCCGATCTTTCTGTCACTGTCACAGCGTCACTCTTTTGGGCGCCCCTGCGGATGGCCAATGAATAAGGCTGACTGGGACTTGTTCACCTCCATTGCCACTATTGAGCCTCTTCCCAATGACGATACTATTGCGGTGGTTCACTCGGTCACCACCGGCGTCGTTACTGCTGCAGAATCTGCCATTCCCTGTTCTTCTGGGTCCCCTCGGCAGAGGACTGTGCCTTGGTGGTCACCCAAGATTGCTGAGGTGATTAAAGATCACAGGCAGGCACTAATGTCACAAGTGGCTCACCTCATTGGAACACCTCATCGCCTTTAAACGGCTCCATTCGCGAGCCTGCCGCCTCATTCGCCAACACAGGCAGGAGTGCTGGGAAAGGTATGTGTCAATCATTGGCCTCTGTACCTCTCCATCACAGGTTTGGGCGAAGATCAGGCGACCCTCTATGCCTATCAAACCCCCGTCAGTGTACCTGCACTTTCACTGAATGGAGCAGTCTGTACTGACTCCGACACAATTGCAATCCACTTAGTGGAGCATTTTGCTCAGAGTTCCGCTTCTACGAATTACCCACTGGCCTTCCGCTCCCTGAAAGAGCGGTTGGAACGTCAGAGCTTTTCATTCCAGATGCGCCACCCTGAATCGTATGATACTCTTTTCAGTGAGTGGGAATTCCAAAGTGCCCTAATCGCTTGCCCTGATACGGCTCCTGGGCCAGATGGCATCCACTGTCAGATGATCAAACACCTCTCGGTGGACTGCCAGCGATGCCTCCTAGACCTTTTCAACCATATCTGGGTCGAGGGTGAGTTGCCATCGCAATGGCGAGAAAGCGTCGTAATCGCCATGTTGAAACCTGGCAAAAACCCACTGGAGATGCACAGCTACCACCCCATTAGCCTCACCAACGTTCTTTGCAAGTTGCTCGAATGCATGGTGAACCGGAGGTTGAGTTGGCTACTTGAGTCTCAGGACCTTCTGGCTCCATCCCAGGGTGTGTTCCATAAGGGCTGCTCTGCCGCCGATAATCTGGTGTGTCTGGAGTCTGCCATCCGTACGGCCTTTGCCCGCCATCAGCATCTTGTTGCCGTCTTTTTTGACATTTGGCAGGCATACAATGCGACATGGCGGCATCACATCCTCTCTACGCTTCATGGTTGAGGTCTTCGGGGTCCGCTCCCAATTTTCATACAAAATTTTCTGTCGCTTCATTCCTTCTGCGTGCAAGTTGCGGCCTCCCATAGTTCCTCCCGAGTTCAGGAGAATGGGGTACCGCAAGGATCTGTCTTACGTGTCTGCCTCTTTTTGATTGCAATTAATGGGCTCGCTGCGGCAGTGGGAACGTGTCTCATCTTCCTTGTATGCTGACGACTTCTGCCTATACTATAACTCCACTGGCATTGCAGCTGCTGAACGGCAGCTACAGGGTGCTATCTGAAAGGCGCAGTCTTGGGCTGTAGTGCATGGCTTCCAGTTTTCGGCTGCCAAGACCTGCGTTATGCATTTCTGCCAGCGATGCACTGTTCACCCTGAGCCATGGCTTTATCTTGACGGCAAACCTCTTGCTATGGTGGAGACAGATCGGTTTTTGGGATTGGTTTTCGATTGACTTGGCTGTCTCATATTTGGCAGCTTAAACAAACGTGCTGGTGGCATCTTAACGCTTTTTCGTTGCTTGAGTCACACCAGCTGGGGTGCCGATCAGTCTACCCTTCTACGGCTGTACCAGACATTAATTCAGTCCCGTCTAGATTATGGGAGCCTGGCGTATGGTTCAGCATCCCCTTCTGCATTGCTGTTGCTGAACCACCATCCTTCACAGCAGGATCCAACTCGCCACTGGATCTTTCCGAACAAGCCTTGTCAACAGCGTGCTTGTGGAGGCAGGTGTCCCTCCATTACAGATCCGGCACCAATGATTACTGGCAGCTTATGCTACACACGTTTGTAGCTTGCCTGGACATCCCAATTATCGTCTCCTGTTCCCTCAGTTGGTTGTCCATCTTCCGGAATGGCGGCCCCGGTCAGGGTGAACGATCGCGGTTCAGGTCATAGCTCTTCTCTCTGGGCTTGAGGTTTTCCATCTTTTCCGGTCCCCTCTACGTATACCCCCGTGGTATGTGCCCCGCCCATGCCTTCAGCTCGATTTGGCACAGGTCCCAAAGGACTCAGTCCCTCCTGAGGCCCTCTACCGCTACTTTCTTTCAATCCTTGCCACATTTCAAGGCTCTGACATTGTCTGTACTGACAGTTTGATGGTAGCTGGTCATGTCGGTTATGCTCTTACTCTAGGGGATCATTATGAACAACACTCATTGCTGGCTGGCTGCAGTGTTTTCACTGCCGAGCTGGTTGCCATCTCTCGCGCCCTAGAGTATATCCGCTCCTGCTCAGGTGAGTCCTTCGTTATCTGTAGTGACTTCCTGAGCAGTTTACGAGCTATCGACCAGTGTTTCCCTTACTCTCATCTGGTGATGGCTATCCAGGAGTCCCTCCATACTCATGCCCGTTGCGGCCCCCCCCCCCCCCCCCCCCGGGGGTCCACAACTCTTTTGTGGATACGTGCGTGGCGAGCACGGGGCTCCGAGCCATTGCAGCCTCTCTCTCCCGGGCTGCATTTCCTTTCCTTTCCTTTCCCTTCCCCTCCTTTCCCCTCCATGCTCCTTTCCCCTCGCCCTCTCCTCTCCCACTATTGGTGTCCTTGCTTATGTTGGCCCCGCTATCCTCCTGGTTCTGTTGGTTTTACCCTCCGGCTTTGTTGCGTAATCGTCTCCTCCTTTTGGCATTCCAAAATTTCTCCTCCGTAGTGTGAGCCATTTGGGGAAGAGCACCTTACCTAGTGTCTCCGACGTGCGCCCTCCTAGTACATTCCACCTTTTCTTTCACGTCGTTGTTTGATGCTAGGGTGCATAGCCAGCACGGTAGCCAGCCCGTGTAGTGGGGTCGCTATGTACCCTTTTGGTTGAGCCCCCTGAACACACAGGGATCACACTTCTGATACCTGAGCTGTGACCTCCTCATGCATGCCTTGGAGTGGTTGCTCGTCATCCTGGAGCATCGGAACTCCCGGCAATGGCCGCCGTGCCAGACGGCCCTTGCTGTGGCTGGGTGGCGCCCGTGAGGAGAGCCCCTGATCGGAGTGGGTGGTATCAGGGCGGACGCTATGCAGATGAAACGCATACGGGTCCAAAACTCTGGCCGTTCTTCTGCGGCCGTCTCTCTGCGTGGTACTGATTCCTCAAGTGCTGCTTCTCTTGCCCCTTCAGCCTTCCCTTCCATGGCTACCCCCTGGGAAGAGGGTCAGGCCCGTCGTCTAGGGGCAAAACCTTTCCCCCGTTATCTAGTTTGCACCAGGACTGATGGGGATACTTTCACCAGTGTCAAACCTTTATTCTTTGTGGAACACATTGAAGACAAGTTCGGCGAAGTGGACTCCCTGAGCAAGATGCGGTCGGGTTCGTTACTGATAAAAACCGCTTCAGCTGCCCAATCTGCGGCCCTTCGTGCCTGTACCCATCTTGGCACAATTCCTGTGTCCATTACTCCTCACCAGTCTCTAAATATGGTACAAGGTGTGATTTTTCACAGGGACCTCATCCTTCAAACTGATGAGGAACTTCGGGAAAATCTCGGACGGCGGGGTGTTCACTTCGTTCGGCGTGTTCAGAAGGGTCCTAAAGATAATCGTATTGATACTGGTGCCTTTATCCTGGCCTGTGAAGGGGATACCCTTCCTGAGAAAGTTAAGATTATGGTCTATCGCTGTGATGTGAAGCCGTACATCCCACCTCCTATGCGGTGTTTTAAGTGCTTGCGTTTTGGCCACATGTCTTCTCGCTGTTCCCAGGACCCTCTCTGTGGTGACTGTGGACGTCCACTCCATGAGGGGAGTCCCTGTGTTCCCCCTCCTGTATGTGTAAATTGTCATGGTAGTCATTCTCCACGTTCACCAGATCGCCCAGTCTATAAGAAAGAAAAAAAGATACAGGAGTATAAGTCCCTCGATCGTTTAAGCTACACAGAGGCCCGTAAGAAATATGCACGACTGCACCCTGTGTCCATGACATCTAGTTATGCCTTGGTTACATCTTCACCCCTTCCTCCCCCTTCCTTACCCCCATCCTGGACCCCACTCCTCCCCCCCTCCCCTGCAGCTCCCACACCTTCTTCTCTGGGCGCTGCTCCCCCTCCCCAGCCGGAGAAGTGTCCCACTCCTTCGGCGTCTGCCGGTCAAGGGCGCCTCTCCCGGGATGCCCCTTCCCGGCACCTTCCAGGTCAAAGGTCTGCTGCCGCGCGGCGACCACGAGAGCCGCGGTCTGTCGGCCCCCAGGTCGCCCGGTCTCTTTCTGTTCCTGATCTTGCTGCAGCTGGCTCCTTTATGCCACACAGCCCTCCTCGATCTCAGCCTGAAAAGAAGAAGAAACATAAGTCCCGGGACAAAGAGCCTCTGGTGTCACTGGAGGTCCCTTCCCCGACTTCACAACCGGATTCTGACCTGTCATTCATGGATGTCGCCCCCTCCTTGTCGGTGACGGGTGGGGACCCGGCGGTATGACTGGATTTAGCGTGTTCAGCCCTCATTTAAACCATCGTTCTGTGGTTCTCCAATGGAATTGTAATGGCTACTATCGTCACCTTCCGGAATTGAAATCCCTTCTTTCGTCCTACTCTGCAGCTTGTGTGGTTCTCCAGGAATCTCATTTTACTGATGCTCACTCACCGACCCTCCGTGGGTTCCGTGTTTTCTGCCGAAATCGGGTCGGACCCTTGCGGGCTTCTGGTGGCGTTTGTACGTTGGTCCGTACAGACATTGCTAGCACGTGGATTCCTCTCCAAACTACATTGGAAGCGGTTGCTGTTAGGGTCCACTTAGACTCTGCAGTCACGGTTTGCAATCTTTATCTCCCTCCTGACAGGACTCTTACACCTGCTGCCTTAACCACCCTTCTTCAGCAACTTCCTCCTCCCTTCCTCCTCCTTGGGGATTTTAATGCTCATCATCCTTTGTGGGGCAGTGCCTTTCCATCTAGACGAGGTCTTCTTATAGACCAATTTATTGCAGACCACGACCTGTGCCTTCTTAATGATGGCTCCCCTACTCATTTCAGTGCCGGTCATGGTACCTTTTCTGCCATTGATCTTTCTCTTTCTTCTCCCTCTCTCCTCCCTTCATTACACTGGTCGCCACACGACGACCTTTGTGATAGTGACCATTTCCCGTTGATTATCACACTCCCTTCCCGCTCCCCGATGGACAGGTTACCTCGTCGGTCTTTCCACCGGGCCGATTGGCCTCTATACACTGCACAGGTCGAGTTTTCTCCCTCTTTGTCGGGTTGTATTGATGACGTCCTACGTGACGTGTCTGACTCGATTGTTCGCGCTGCTAACCTTGCTGTCCCGCGCTCATCTGGACCATTTCGTCGCCGGCAAGTCCCGTGGTGGAGTACGGCCATTGCCATTGCCATCCGTGAACGCCGTTGAGCTTTGCAACACTTTAAGAGGCACCCATCTGTAGCCAGCCTTACTACCTTTAAACGCCTTCGCGCTAAAGCCCGTTATTTAATCAAACAGAGCAAGCGGATATGTTGGGAACGATTCGTTTCTTCCCTTGGTTCCTCTGTCCCTCTGTCACGGGTATGGGCTACACTTCGCTCTCTCCAAGGTTGCCATCGGCAGTCCACCCTACCAGGCCTTCACCTCCCAGATGGCATTTGTACGGACCCATTAGTTATCGCAGAACATCTTGCGACCCATTTTGCAGTGGCATCAGCGTCAGCTTCCTATCCAGCTGCTTTCCTTCATCAAAAACAGCAGGCTGAAGCTCTCACGTTTCACCACTTGTGAGTCAGAATCTTATAACGAACCTTTTATTGAATGGGAATTTCTTTCTGCTCTATCTTCTTCTCATGATACGGCCCCTGGCCCAGATTCCATTCATAACCAACTGCTTCAACATCTCAGTGCTCCACAACGGCAACATCTTCTTCGGGTGTTTAACCGTATCTGGCTCCAGGGTGACTTCCCTTCTCAGTGGAGGGATAGCATTGTGGTTCCAGTCCTTAAGCCTGGTAAGAACCCCCTATCTGTTGACAGCTATATCGGCCAATTAGTTTGACCAATGTTGTTTGTAAGTTACTTGAACGAATGGTCGCCCGTCGGCTCACTTGGGTCCTTGAATCTCGGGATCTATTGTCCCCTTACCAGTGTGGCTTTCGAGAGGGACGATCTCCAATCGATCATTTACTTCGCTTGGAATCCGCAGTTCGGCAGGCTTTTTCCCAGCGCCGCCATTTGGTTGCAGTGTTTTTTGACCTTCGCAAGGCCTATGACACGGCCTGGCGCCATCACATCTTACTAACCCTTCACCAGTGGGGTCTTCGGGGCCCACTCCCGATTTTTATCCGCCAGTTCCTGATCCATCGGTCATTCAGAGTTCGAGTTGGTACTGCTTTTAGTTCTCCACGGACCCAGGAGACGGGCATCCCACAGGGTTCTGTCTTGAGTGTCCTTCTTTTCCTCATTGCTATCGATGGACTTGTGGCCTCTGTCGGTCCCTTGGTCGCCCCTGCCCTGTATGTGGATGATTTCTGCATTTGGGTTAGTTCCTCCTCAATGGCATCTGCAGAACGGCAGCTCCAGGTGGCTATACGGCGTGCCTCTGCATGGACCCTCTCACACGGGTTTCAATTCTCTCCTTTAAAATCGCGGGTGGTCCACTTCTGTCGCCGTACTACGGTCCACCCTGATCCAAAGCTCTATCTCGCTGCACAACGATTGCCTGTGGTTCCACAGTTTCGTTTCATGGGTCTTCTTTTCGACAACAAGCTCACTTGGCTGCCCCATATCAGACTCCTGAAGGTAGGATGTTTCCGTAAACTTAATGTCCTTCGCTTCCTTGCCCACTCCTCTTGGGGTGCGGACCGTTCCCTCCTCTCCGTCTTTATCGTGCTCTAGTTCTGTCTCGTTTGGACTATGGTTGTCAAGTTTATGGTTCAGCTGCTCCTTCCACACTGCACGTGCTGGATCCAGTCCACCATCGTGGTATCCGTATGGCCACCGGTGCCTTCCCTACTAGCCCTGTTGATAGCCTCCTGGTTGAAGCTGGGATCCCCCCCCCCCCCTTTCTGTTCGGCGGTCCCAGCTTCTTGTGTCTTATGCCCTCACTATCCGTTCTTCTCCCACTCATCCTTCCTATTCTATCCTGTTCCCAGACCATGGCCGTCGCCCACCCGACTCCCGCCCTCGGGCGGGTTTACCGGTTGGGCTGCGCCCCGCGTCTCTTTACCGTGATTTTCAGCTTCCTTCTTTGTCCTGTCTTCCTCGCTCCCTCCCCTCCACCCCTCCTTGGTTAGTTCCTCTGCCTCGAATTCGGATGGATCTCCGCCGCGGTCCGAAAGATTCCATCCCCCCCGGTGGTGTTCCGTTCCTTTTTCCGCCAAATTTTATGGGAGTTTCGGGATGCTGTTGTTTTTTACACTGATGGCTCTAAATCTGCTGATCATGTTGGGTATGCCTTCACGTCCTCTGTTGGAACGGAAAATCATCTGCTGCCACCTACATGTGGGGTGTTTACTGCGGAATTGATGGCAATTTCCCGGGCCCTTACCTTTATTAAACAATCCCAACACAACCGCGTTTTGTTATGTACGGACTCGATGAGTGGCCTTCTTGCTATTGACCGGTGTTTTTCGCGCCATCCCTTGGTCTCTGCCATCCATGACCATCTCGCTGATATTCACCGTGCTGCTTGTTCCATTGACTTCCTATGGGTCCCTGGCCATGTGGGTATCCCGGGAAATGAGCTCGCTGATCGTTTGGCTGGGGGAGCAGTTACTTACCCCCCGTTTCCTGTAACCCCTCCTGCAGCGGATTTACGGCTTCACATCAAATCCCACTTCGCGCAGTCATGGGCCAATTCTTGGGAGGCTACTCCACTGTCTAATAAACTTCGTGCAATTAAGGTGACACCAGGCCCATGGCGTTCTTCCTTTCGCCTCTCCCGAAAGGACTCGACCACACTGTGTCGTCTCCGCATTGGTCATACCAGGCTGACCCATGGTTTTTCTTTTGCGTGATGAGCCACCCCCGCTATGTGGTTGTGGAGCCTTCCAGTCAGTGGCCCACATTTTGGTTGAATGCCCCCTTCTTTTGGCTCTGCGTACTAAGTACAGACTCCCCCACACTTTACCTTTGATGTTGGCTGACGATTCCCGGATGGTCTCTCTGGTTCTCGGTTTCCTCCGGGAGAGTGGTTTTTATTCTCAGTTTTAAGGTTTTTAATCTCTCTGGTGTTGGGGCAGGGCGGTGAGTGTTTGGGTGTCTCCCACTGTAGGCAGTGTTTAGAGATTCCCGATTCACCTCCCTGACCGGAATCCTCTTTTCTTCCCCTTTTACTCTTTTTACCCTTTTTTAAGGCTTGGTTAGTCTTTTTATTCCCATACGTATTTTCTGCATTATAGCAGTTGTACCTTTTAAGTCACAGGTGGTCTTGCCTATGCTGCTTCAGCATAGTGTTGGGTTCGTTCTCTTGCCGACTTCCCTCATTTGTTTTTACCAATGACAACGTGACTGCCCTTTACGTTTTTTCCCTTTTTCCGTTTTATTGTTCTGACTTTTCTGAGATGTCCCGTTAGCAGAATGGAGTATATTTGAAACAAGGGACTGATGACCTCGCTGTTTGGTCCCTTAAACCTCAAACAACCAACCAACCAACACTTTACCTTTGATGTTGGCTGACGATTCCCGGGTGGTCTCTCTGGTTCTCGGTTTCCTCCGGGAAAGTGGTATTTATTCTCAGTTTTAAGGTTTTTAATCTCTCTCTGGTGTTGGGGCAGGGTGGTGAGTTTTGGGTGTCTCCCACTGTAGGCAGTGTTCAGAGATTCCCGATTCAGCTCCCTGACCGGAATCCTCTTTTCTTCCCCTTTTAATCTTTTTTAACCCTTTTTTTTAAGGCTTGGTTAGTCTTTCTATTCCCATACGTACTTTCTGCATTATAGCAGTTGTACCTTTTAAGTCACAAGTGGTCTTGCCTATGCTGCTTCAGCATAGTGTTGGGTTCGTTCTCTTGCCGACTTCCCTCATTTGTTTTTTACCAATGACAATGTGACTGCCCTTTTACGTTTTTCCCTTTTTCCGTTTTATTGTTCTGACTTTTCTGAGATGTCCCGTTAGCAGAATGGAGTATCTTTGAAACAAGGGACTGATGACCTTGCTGTTTGGTCCCTTAAACCTCACACAACCAACCAACCAACCCGTTGCGGCCGCTCTGTGGTCTTTGTGTGGACCCCAGGTCATATCAGCATCCTGGGAAATGAATGTGTTGACAGGCTGGCCAAACAGGCTGTTGGTGCCCCAGCCTTGGAGATAGACCTTTCGGAGAGTGATCTCGGGTCAGTTTTGTGGCAGAAGGTACTTCGCGCCTGGGGTGAAGAATGGCGCACCCTTCCTTCAGCCAACAAACTTCGGGCCATCAATGAGGATACAGGCGTGTGGTGCTCCTCCTTGCGTGTCTCTCGCAAGGACTCTGTTGTCCTCTGCTGGCTATGCATTGGCCACACCTGGATAACACACAGCTATTTATTGCGCTGCAAGGACCCACCTTTATGTCGCTGCGGTTCAGGTTTGACAGTGGTCCACATCTTGTTGGACTGCCCACTTTTAACTCCGCTCAGGCAGATGTTTGCGCTGCCTGATACACTTCCTGCACTTTTATCAGATCACGTTGGGATGGCAGATTTAGTTTTGAGTTTTATTCATTCAGGGGGTTTTTATCGCTTGGTCTAAGTGTTTGCCCCTTTTTTTTGTTGAGTCTGGCCTTTGACCTACGATTTTAGACTGGGGTTTTTAATGCGTTTCTTGGTGGTTGGCTTTTCCTTTTTTGTTTCTATGGTTGGCCAACCACTGTCACACTTGGTGTGATTTTAATTCCTTTTGTCTGGTCTCTGTCTGTGTCTTTCTTGTCCTGTGTTGTCTCTTGTCATCTCTATTGTTTGTTTTTATTCCTTGTGTGGGGGGGGGGGGGGGGTTTCAAGTTCATGGAAACAGGGACCGATGGCCCTAGTAGTCTGGTCCCTTCAATCCCACAAACCAATCGACTGTGAAGGTCAAGGATTCTTGTGTCAAATTGTCACTATTGATGAAATGTGGATTAGATACTTTAAAACAGAGTTGAAATCGCAGTCCGATTGCTGGAGAGCTTCAGATTTACTGCGTCTAAAAAAATTTTGATGCACTCAGTTAAAGCTCAAGCAAATGATGATTAAGGAATCATCATGACAGATGGTCCTATGTGGAGCAAGTGTCACAGCAGTGTATTGTCATAAATCCACAAAATAATAATAATAATAATAATAATAATGTGCAGGAAAATGCACAAAATCAGATCTCAGTTATTTGAGGCTGGGCCAGTAATTCTCCATGACAATACTTGCCCACATATCGGCAATGTTGTGGTCCAAAAACTGCATGAATACGGATGGGAAGTGTTGCCACATCCTCCCTACAGTTCGGACGTGAGACCACCAGACTTCAACTTGCTCCCAGAGTTGAAAAAACTTATGTGCGGACATTATTACCTTTCTCTGGAAGAGCTTTCTACCACTGTTACCCAAACCATTCGGCAGATAAACAGAAGTTGTCTCGTGTAGAATAATAGAGCTTCTGAGTTGTTGGTATTCAGTCATAGAGAAGCAGGGAAACTATATGGAAGGATTGTTAAGAGATATTGGGGAAAAAAATAAATGTGTAAGTAAAAACAATGTTAGCATTATTTATGAAATGACATGTCCCTCATAAATTGAAGCATGTGTTTCACTTTCCATCCGAGGCGAAAGCCTTGGTGGGATCAGTTGATGATGACCTCGGACTCCAAAAACTGGGCGTCTATAGCATCCATTGCCAGTGTGGGAAAATGGATGTAGGCCAGCCTGCCTAAACTTTACAGGAGAGAGGCACTGAGCATGAACGCTGTACAGACAAGGAACAGCCGACAAAGACCACTTTGGCAGAAAACCATCACTCTTGGTTAAATTGTGAATTATCAAGTCACAAATGTGTGGCAACAGTACAATACCTTCTGTGCCTGTAGAATCTGACTACATGGTGGACCTAAAAAATAAAAACAGTGGCTTTCAATTAAGCAAGGCAATGGACTCCAGCCTTGACCGTGATCAAAGCACAACAGCTTTCTATGTGGAAATCCACTCCTGTTATGACGGTTGAAGAGGGTGATGAGGCATTGTCACCACTGTGCATCTGAGGACATTGGGTCAAGCCGTGAAGTCACTCACTCTTCTCCAGTCACCATGCCAGCTCCTCGTCCAGAGCTGGCCAGCTGGAACCAGTGCCATTCAACTGAAGACTAGAGAAATATTAACAAAATTGAACATCATTCTATATTAAATTAAGCAAGACCAGATTGTCCACAATCTTGATCATTTTCCCATTGCTCTCTTTTGTTGCAACCATTTATGAAAATTACAGTACTTAATGACTTGTCACTTGACAGTGCTGAATAATGTGTTAATTTTGATTCGTTTTGACTTCTTATGAACCTCTTCTTTCATTGATTTATTGGCTTTCCTTTGCACTATTTAAAGCTTGCTGAAGGGGGGGAACAAGAATTGCAAGAAGTTGTATGGATAAGAGATTCACTGGGATGCCAATAACATTATTATGTACAGGAAACTGATAACGTTACAGGAACTCAATATTTAAATCAAAGGAGTTTCTTGTTTCGGTGGAAGACCTCAGTAGCTAGGGGGCCTCTTCAACCTCTTCTGCTTGCCTGGAACAGTTACAAAATAATGATTACCAGTTCCTTCATGCCATTGTCTTCCATTATAAAATGTATTGATCTTGTGTAACCTATTAGGTGATGCTATCCATGAACATTTTATAACTTGGAATTTCACTATTGACTCGCTAAGCTACCTCAGGCGATCGGAAACTTTGGCTAGTAAAATTTTCTGACAGAATTCGTCAGCATTTTCCACCGCAAAATTTATGGCACTTCCTGACTAAAAGAAAGGATTGGTTGATATTACACATCTTGAGGCATCAAAGAATCATAGGTTTGGTAATGTAGGGAAGAGAAAGAGAGAGAGAGTGTGAGAGTGAGAGTGGAGGGGGAGGGGGTTGATTAAAACCTGTAGGAGGAGACAAACGCTTGAATACAGTAAGAAGACACAAATTGATTTATAGGGTTCAGTGGTTATGCATAGATGAATAGGCTTGCACTGGATGGTCTGGGGTGGATAGCTGCATCTAACCAGTCTTTGGGCAGAAGGCAACAAAATAATGTAACATAGCTGTGAAGATGCTGCTGTAATTACTGTGAGAAGCATTTACAAATGCCTGTGAATCTACAAAAGTTATTTCACAAGTGATTCCTTGGCCAATGTCCACCAAAATTCTAATTCCTGGAATAGTTGTTAGTTCTTTGATTTTGCTATAAAGCCACAAGTAGTCAGGCACAGAAGAACTGAGAGCTACTGAACAGCTGTGTAACTTCCCATGGATTGTGCTGGTGGTGTATCTTTTACTTGACAAATATCTTGGTGTAAAACAATTAATTGTATTTGGTAGGTACCAACAATGCCATGCATAACGCAACAGTTTTGCAATCTGCATTGTCGTATACATATCGAGGGAAGTGTTGCCCGTGAACTTCCAGATAGAGGGAGAATCGTGATGGCTGATGCGAATAATGTAAAGCTACACAGTAAGTTGAAATCACAATATTTCAAGGAACATCCAAGACAGTTCTTTCTTGTAAATATATAAGGACAATTCTTCGAACATTGAAAGAAAGTATGCTGGTCGTGCGTCTCTTGTAATGCTGTTTAAAAATGGACCAACCTTTTCTCCCATTTGCCAGTGTTCCCACATTTTCTCAGCACAGTGGTATCAGTGAAAGTGCAAGGAACAAGCTCCCTGCAGTCTTCGAGAAATGGTTTGGTGGTGCTCATGATGTTTCAGTGAAAGCCGAGAAATGTGTGTCTTTGACAATAACTGCAGCTGCCCCATCTGAACAATTTGAAGATGAAGATGCTCCTGTTGCTCAAAAGATTATTTCTGCTGCTGCCAGGAAACTAATACAATGTGATAGCTTAATATTTTGAAGAATACTATTGGCTCTTTATTTTGATATGTGGTTATCAGTATGCCACTTCCATGGCTTATAGAAAGCTGTGCTTTCTTAATTTTTATGGCTGGACAAAAGACAACTTCAGTGCTTCATCCAGGGCACATTGACAATCCTTGTCATTTCAGCTCTGATAAGCAATTACTTTAATATACAAAGAAAAACCTATGCAAGTACAAGAAGGAAAGAGTGTCTGTGTCTGTCTCGTATATATATTTCGGGAGTGGGGAAAATTCAATCATGATGGACTTGTCAAAGACCTTCTCCTGGTCCTTACAGTGAAAACTCTTTTTTACCGCCAACCCTATCAATCAGACGCAAGCCAATACCAATATTGAAACCAGCCTAACTCAGTTCACTTTTCTATCAAACTGTGATCCACCCCTCACTGCACACAAATCACCCTCTGTTAACTTTACAGAATTTCCTGATCTTGAACTTTGCATCGCCATAAATCCCAAATCCATTAAAATGCAAACCATCCTAATGTCCACTGAAAGAACCATGATACACCACCTAAAAGCTGATCCTTGCCCTACAAGCTGACCTGCCGATAAAGGCTCCACTACTGTGGTTAAAATCCACAGAGATTAATTGACTGAAGGAATCGGCCAGCTGTAAAATATATCCACCTACAAACTATTCCACAGTGACCCCATTCCAGAAATTGAACAGGATCTCCAATATATCTGGAAATTCTTAGGTTTATTACAGTACCCCCCCCTCTCTCCCCCCCCTCTCTCTCCCCCCTCTCTCTCCCCCTCTCTCTCCCCCTCTCTCTCCCCCTCCCCCTCCCCCCCCTCCCCCTCCCCCTCTCTCTCTCCTCACCCTGACCACTCTCTGCACTTCTAGCTCCTACATGCTTCTTAGTGGCCATAAGCCCAACCACCCAGGCACCCTATTGTGGACGATTACTGTGCACATACAGAGAGAATCTCTGCTCTCATGGACCGACACCTTCAGCCTATTACTAATAACCTACCATCCTACATAAGACACGAACCATCTCTTCCACTGCCTCTCCACAGTTTCTGTTCCTTTACTGCGTGGCACCCTGCTCTTCATTGTTGGTAGAGATGGGGGATCCGCTCTTGAACTAATTCATAGAGTTGAATCTTTCAAAGAAGTGAACAATCAGTGATTCAGAAAAAAAGAACGGTAGCTCCAAACGTTTCCCACGGCAGTGAGAGAGAGAGAGAGAGAGAGAGAGAGAGAGAGAGAGAGAGAGAGAGAGAGAGACGGAGCATATCAGCAGCGCCTCTGCTGGTCAGAGCACAGTGCACGCCACACAACACAGCCAGCGCCGGCCTCTGCCCTGCTTCTACCTTGGCTGCCTGCATTGTGCAGTGCCCCATTGGATTTTGTGTTTCACATATGCCGTGCCGTCTCTGTGCGTCGTCTGCCGTGTGCAGTGTCTGGCGCAGCTTAACTTCGCATCGCACTCTGTCGGCGATCGTTTCAGTCGCACGTCCTGCCCTCTGGGCAGTTGATGCGAGCAACAGGACAGAGAGCCACCTAGCGGATAACATAGGAACTACTTGCAAAAACCTGCTCGCAAGGGAACCGACGATTTGGCTCGGAGCGGGTGAGCTCCCCCCACCCTCGGAACTCGCCCGCTCAACGCTCACCCCACCGTCTCGACTCTAGCCAGAGCGTTGAGCAAAGCGACTCAGGTGTCACTCTGGTCTCTGCGGTCTCAGCTCATGCAGTAATACAGCTCGCGGCTCGACCTGCTCGACTCAGCGCCTCTGCATCGGAGTTCCTCTCTACTGGATATTGTTCTTCGTAGTAATACCGCTATGTATATTACATTATTATGTTATGGATACATCAATCGTTTTTATTTTATTTTTATTTGTTTAAACTGATTAGATTAGGTTCCTGATGACTCCTCTTACCATAGGATTTTTATTATGGATACTCGAATTTACGCCTTAATTACGAGCGAACCGATAAACGTATCGCAAAATGTGATACACCAATATTTTCCTTGTTTTATTCTGCGTAAGGCTATATGCAGCACTTTCGTTTTACAGTCAAATTTATATTTTTTTTTTCTTATTCTGGTACGGATTTTGCGATTTTAGGCGTCTTCGGAAGGAAACGTTCACTTTAAAAATATATGGCTTGCGATGTATTTGTATGAGGTTAATGAAATTTTAATACATTATAGCCAAATATATTGTTAATGTAAATCTCAAGTTACAACATTTTCCGATCACCCAAAAAACCACGATAGTGCAAAATAAATCAATAATCAAAAACTTTGTTATATCGTGGAAATTTCAATAAACAATACAAAATTCTTACTCATTATCTGTGTTACTTCAAAATAGGATCAAATAAGATCAAAATACAGGTATAGTACTGGAATAAACCAAGTTTAAAGGGCAATGTGCCTTCCATTTATTTTCTATTGTGAGTGGTGAGTCATGAAAAAGAGCTAATTCATTTCAGGGAGCGAACAGTTCTGATCCAATCTCTGAAAAGAACAGTTTTGCCCATCTCTAATTGTTGGTGCCACCTCCCTCTACACTAGAATTCATAATGCCAATGAGCTTGCCACTATTGAACACTGCCTTCCCCACCACCCAGCTGACTCCAGACTGACAATTTCCTTTCTGGTCCCCATGAGTAACTACATTCTCGCCTGCAGTTACTTCTCCTTTGAAGGCACCACCTACAATCAAATCCATGGAACAGCAGTGGCCACCCACATCGGGATCATTCTGCACCAAGCTATTCATGGGTTATGTAAAGGAATCCTTCCTAACTACACAGAAACCCAAACTCCTCACATGGTTCAGAGTCATGGACGACATCTTCATGATCTGGGCTGAGGGTGGGAGCAACCTATCCACATTCTTCCAGAGCCTCAACACATTCTCCCCCATTTGCTTCAACTGGTCCTCCTCAACTTAACAGGCACTTTCCTGTGTGATGACCTTATTTCAAGAATGTCTACATCAGTAACCCTTTCCACTTCAGACTTGCCACCTTTTAACAGTACCTTAACTTTGACAGCTGCCACCTGTTCCATACAAAGATTTTCCTCCCATTCATCCTAGCCACTTCTGATTGTCACACCTGCTGTGACGAGCAGTCTCTCCCCCAATTATGCCGAGGATCTTGTTGAGGCCGTCACAGACCATACCGACCCTGTCCAGAAACAGATCTCCCATGCCTTATTTCTCCATTCACCTACTACCTCCCACATACCCACCGGCCAGCCACAAAAGAGCACATCCCTTGTGATGCAGTACCACCCGGGACTGGAGCAACTGAATAACATTCTCTGCCAGAGTTTTGACTTATCTCTCGTCATGCCCTGAAATGAGGAATGTCCTAACCACTATCCTTCCCACACCTCCCAGTGATGTTCCACCACCCACAAAAGCTACACAATATTCTTTTCCATCCCTGCTCCATTCGTGGTCCCAACCCCTTTGCCTCATGGCTCATCCCTATAATTACCCATCAAAGGCAGGGTCACCTGTAAAAGCAGCCATGTGATCTACAAAGTAAGCTGCAACCACTGTGCTGCATTCTACGTGGACATGACACCAACAGTCTGTCTGTCCATATGAATGGCCACTGACAAACTGTTGCCAAGAGACAGCAGGACCACCCAGTTGCTGAAAATGCTGCCAGATGCAATGTGCTTCACTATAATGACTGCTTCATAGCTTGTGGCATCTGGTTTCTTCCTACCAACACAAGCATTTTCTGAACTGCACACATGGGAACTCTCTCGAAACATATCCTTTCTAGTATTTCTGGGTTCACCTTGCAGATGTAGATACCCGTCAGTGGTTTACCCATTATGTAATCAAGCGTTTCTGAGTGCACCTTGTAGATGTAGATGTATGTAAAAAAAGAAAGTAAATTACATATTGAGCAAATGGTACAAAAAGAAACATTGACCTTGGCTATGCTACGTATCTTTTATTTCACATTTGTTGGTTTCGCCAACTCTTAATCAGACTGTCACGTTTCAACCTAACCTAGGCTGTGGATTGTGCTACAGATCAGTCTTATCACTGCAGCAGAGAGATGGGATGGCCATTCTCACCTGAACTGACTCTTGCCTTTGTATCGGACTTCATAACTCCACCCCATCCGCATGAAAATTAGATTTTTGCATTGGCTTGTAATTTTTTAAAGCACTAGGCATGTTAAATTCATTTTTGTTATGAGATACAAATACATTTAAGGAATAAACTAGAAAATGAGTGTAAAAATTAGAAGATATGTGCAAAGTGGCCTCTGCTAGCTGTGTGTAAACCATTATTTTTAAACTAAATTCAGCAATAACATTAAGTATAAAATACTGTTACCGAGACTCTAATATCGCATTGGTGAGATGTGAAAGGCTGATTAATCAAGTTTCTGACATTTATCTTTCAGCAAATCTCGAGTATACATCTGGGTTTGTCGACAGGTTACGATACTCCCCTGCTGTCGAGGATGTACGACCATGTCCGGGTGATCGGAGGTGGGTCGGTGGTGGCAGCTGAGGCGTTAACGAGTTCTGGTGCGGAAGTAGCCATCAACTGGTGTGGAGGGTGGCACCACGCCCAGAGGTGAGCTCGAGTTCAGAATTTTCATTGATAACTTCAGTCAGGGAATGTTCGAATGAGGCTCACCTCCACTGTTGGGTGTGGTGCCCACTACTGTATTGTCACTACAGCTCCTGGAGACAGGTCGAGGCACAGTGTAGGCACCTCACAACACCACCTCAGATTTTCAGAGTAGGGCTAGCCTGACACTTGCAAGTTACCACATAGCGCACCTCGTCACAAGCATTGAATAGTGTTGTGAGTGACAGGATAGAGCATTTTGTGCACCAGATGTTGCTTGTGTCATCCGTTGAGGTCTGTGCCCCTGATCCCACGTAAACATTACTGAGTGGTCAAGTCACGGGAAAGCACTGGAAATGATGTTGGTCGTCATCTACTGCAGTCCATTGTGACGTACCGTCTACTAAATGAGAATGAATGTTTATGCTTTAAATACTTTGTGGCAATATGTGTATGTAAAATATACAGAGATGAGACATTTGGAACTAGGTTGTTTACTAATATATGGCGCTGTAATATTCAGTTGATCTATCCAGTTTGTCCAATTATACACACCCTGCAACAACTCTTGCTTGGAACAGATGTATGAGGTGCGACCAGCAAGCGATGGAACCAAAAAGAAAAAAGTGGGCATGTACACATATACAGTAATGAGAAAAGTTATCACAATAAATTGTACCAAATTATGTTTAATACTAAAGTTAAACTTGGTATCTCTTAAATTCTAAGCTACTGTGTTACGAAAAAACTTTACTAATGAGAATATATAAGTATTACTAATAATTGTTACTTAACTATGAATTGAAAATTGATGACAAAAATGATCTTCTCAAATAGAATGTAATTTTGTGGAAAATAGCCACAATATACTTTTCAGGTTTGTCCTTTATGTAACTACTTGTAGCAGAGTAAGTGTACATTGAATGTCCATGATAGCATTATAATTTAAATTGATCGGATTGTCTTTTTCACAAAGCATTAAGTAATAGTGTTCAAATGAAACAACCATTGTTCCAAATGTAAGATTTGACATTATCGGTTCTCGCATTCCTCATTGTCTGTGTTACTGCATTAAGTGCTAGAAAATTAGGTAGTCAAAGTATCTTAGTTTCATCTCAAGTTTCCAGCATTCTCGGTGAGTTTCATATGTCTGGCAGTCATGAACATCTCAGGCTCCTGGTTGTCCATATTGTGTCTGTCAGATCTTCCGCCATGAGTATTTGCACAGCAATGGTGCGGGCTGCAATCAATCAAAAAACTATGTTGAATTAGGATGATAGATACAGAAAACACTCAATGCCCAGGGGTTACATATATGGTAAGCTAACACTGTTTCACATATATGTACATAAATGTATTAGGGGCATGTACTTTTGTACAATAAATCAAGAAGAATGTAATAGATATATTCTTATCCTAAATATTCATCACAAGGTGTTTACAAAAAGTGTTTATATTCAAAGTATCATGAACAGCAGCAGTGGGGAAAAAATAGAAATTTATGTGTGCAGATTGGCACATCTCTCTTAATCATGTATTATCAGTAAAGAATATGTCAAGCACTCGTGCAAAATAAAGCATACATACAAGCAAGGGCTATGCCATTACAGTACCATCTTTCAACAAGGAGTATTGAAAAGAATAATAAATTCATTCCTTTCTTAATTCTGTTTTGACTTCAAACTGTACTATTTTGGTACATATGTCTTAAATTTGTGTATTTGCAATTTATCATTAGTCTTTCATGTGACTAGCAAGTTCTGTACAATTAAAAATTTCATGTACTCTAGTGCTTATCTTCCTTTACAAATGACCCAAGTAAATATGAACTCAAAATAATACTATATACAATGTGTCTATGTACAGGCAACAAAACTGTAGTGTTAGTTTCTTGCTATTGCATAACTTTTCATTAACTACAAGATGTGATCCATTTTCTGTGGTACATAATGTAAAATAATGTGTCTGTTTCACTTTTTTATGTCCTACAAAATTACCACAGAGTAACTGTTAGATGTCACAATAACACATTATCCTTTGCTTGCAAGGATAATCATTAATGTGTATTACGTAACACATTTACCTTCATAATAGTGGTAAAACTGGTGTAGTATATAGTACTAAGTGTGATTTCTCTGTATTTTCAACTCTTTGTAACTGGTTTTCTGCATGTTACTGGTTTACTTGTAAAGAAAAATTTGAGACAGATAGCAAAGTCCATAGTGTCTCAAATTTAATAACTGAATAGATAAGCCACAGAGAATTCACATCACAAAATATACATATGTAGAAACCAGAATCAGATGTCACACTGTGTGGTATGGTTTTTCTCGTAAATGAAGTCTCTTTGCTTTGTGAACATTATTATGGTCGCAGCACAAAATTTACCACTTTGTTGAAGTCATATAGTTTGGTCTCTCATAAAACTGTATAGTTATTTTATTCTGCAACATACGTGAAACTGATAAGTAGGTTTAAAATTGTCAAATGTTGAATGCTTAACCAAGTATACTCTGCTACTTACTACACCTGGGGAGATTGGTTGGTCATTATAGTAAGAGGTAATTTTGATAGGTGGACAGGATTAGAAGATGCAGCATTTGAAAATGAAAATTGAAGAATAGTGCTACATATCTTGGAAATCTAATGCTCACCACAAACTTACCAATACGGATCTCAAAAATTTCTGTAGTTATCCACTAATACACTTAGATTTTTCATGAGTCTTAACTAATACTAGGTCTTCAGTTTTGAGCTGGCTTGCTTTCGATTTCCTTTCATTTGTTCTCTGATTTTCCCGTGTTCTTCCATCGTTTCTATAGCAATTTCCTCTCTTTCTTGTGGACTCATACTTTAGCACACTGGGAATTCAGTCAGCTCACTTATTAAATTAGATTGTTTCCTATCATACAGCATTTCATATGGGCAAAATCCGGTAGAAGTGTTCTGCAGACTATTAATGATATCTTCAAAATTACCAAAATTATTTCCAGCTTTCATATTCTTTTTGCTGTAGGTTCTTAATAATCTGCCTATCTCCACATATGTCATTTGGCAGGATTGCTCAATGGATGGTATGCTGATATGTTTTCATAATTAACAAAAAAGTTTCAAGATTTGGATGTAAATTGTATACCATTATCAGAAAGAATCGATTTGGGCATTCTTGTTGTTGTTGTGGGCTTCAGTCCTGAGACTGGTTTGATGCAGCCCTCCATGCTACTCTATCCTGTGCAAGCCTCTTCATCTCCCAGTACCTACTGCAACCTACATCCTTCTGAATCTGCTTAGTGTATTCCTCTCTTGGTCTCCCTCTACGATTTTTACCCTCCACGCTGCTCTCCAAAACTAAATTGGTTATCCCTTGATGCCTCAGAACATGTCCTACCAACCAATCCCTTCTTCTAGTCAAGTTGTGTCACAAACATCTCTTCTCCCCAATCCTATTCAGTATTATCAGTATCATTCTTATCTTTGTAAAATAATCTCTCCTAATTTTTGGAGTGATGTTTTTACTGGAAGCCTATTTGAGTGGATATAGTGTCATAAATTTGGAAAACAGCGCAACCATTAAAAATATACAGGGTTTTCAGAAATTCCCGTCGCAATCTTCTAGAGCTTGTAGAAGGGAGTAAGTGTATAATATTTTGAATAGGAACCATGGATTGAAACATATTGTCTCCATTCTACAACAGCTTCAGTGCAGGTGTTTAACTCGTCCATTTCTGCTTGAGGAATTGAATTAGGTGTGACTATACAATTATTAGATAACAATTCAAAAGGAAACATAACTGAACATCCATTTGTCACATACGTACACTTGTTTGTGTTAACACTTTAACATTGTGTGTTTAAATCATTCCAAAACAAAAAAGACCCGAGCGGATTATATGTACAGAATAGTTCTGAAGTATTACAACAGTGGTTCGATGTGGCGAACACCAACTACAGACATTACAAGCATGCTATGGTACACTCTCTCCCAATCCTACCTGGTGTCATTTTCCAGTGTAACATCCAGAACTTGGACCAGCAGATCTTTCTCTGTCTCTACAGGAGTCCCGTAAATCTTGTAGCAAGGCCGACATTAAGTGACATGAGGTGATCGTCTGATATAGTACGTGTCATCCTGTCTACCCTATTGCATACCAGGACAAGCAACTTTGAGACTTTTCTCTTTCCCTCAGCAGTCATGGACGCATTGCACATCTGAATTGAAACCATTGTAGAACAGAAATGATTTGATTTTCTGCTCAAAATGTTATTTACTTACTCCCCTCTAAAAGTCCTAGAAGTTTGTAATGGGAATTTCCAAATGCCCTGTATGACGCCCCCCCCCCCCCCCCCCCCTCCAGTTTGACTTGAGTAGATCTCCATATATATCCACAGCGATGAGTTGTAGCTGTTCTTTTGATCAGATGTTTCGCGTGAATCCCCGCATGTCTGGTTGGTAACTTTTACCCTCTGGTGCCCGTCACAGGTTGCTGGTTGTTCCCTTACTCTCCTTATTGTGTTATAAAAGTAAGCATTTTGTGGATTTTATGAAAGCACTTTTGTGTCCCACAGAGTCTGGAACTTTCATGAATGTACATTATTATATTAATATTTTGATATATAGTCCTCTTGAATAATATTCCATTTTAGTAATATTCCATTTTTTCATACCCCCTTTCTTCCCTCATAACTTTTCACTAACCCAATTTGGCTTGCAGTTTTGGTTCCTTTGAATCTCTTTACAAATTTTTCTGTGAATTTTGTAATTTACGGTGCAAAATAATCTTCTTTATCTGATCCAGTAATCCAGATTTTAAATATTGATTTTCTTCTTAATTACAAATTGGCTTTTGTGGATTACATTTTGACTAATTCCAGACATATTACTTGATATCGCCATTAAGCTGGTTTTATATGAAGGGAACAGATTTTGGCAAAATATGAAAATATTCTGTCAAACAGTGGAAAATCCAGGATGGAACTACATAAGTTTCTATTACTGTGGTTTTACATGGAATAAAATACTAAATTAACACACAATAGTGATTAGCTTGGATTTCATGATTTTCTGCACAAAATATTATTTTATGTAGGATGCAGTAATGCAATACTTATAGTGTCAATTTTCTTCTTAATTACAATTCATATTGTAGCTAATGTTTCCTTAAGTTCCACATATGCACTTAGTATGCCATACGTAGCTGGGACATCTGGGCGTCTTACATAGCTCATCTATAAATGGGACTACGCTTCCTGTGCCTTTTGACTACTCAGTTTACATAGCCTGTAGAATGGCTGGTCCATGTATTTTTATCGTACCATCAACATGTGTCAGTAGGAATGGAGGTACTCTTTTGGGGGTTGAAGGGAAGTAGATATGATGTCATAATGAAAGTTCTCAACGTAGTAGAGGGGGTAGCACTGATATCGGCTAAATTCTGTTCTTGTTAAATCAGTACATGATGCACATTAATGCAGGTCTCAATGCAGCCTGTTGAATAATTTTATTTGTATGACTATTTTTAAAAAATAGTAGTGTTCTGTGTAGTGGAAGACTGCTATACTATACCCTGCATAGTTCATCACTGAGAGAAATTTGTCCAAAAGTTAGTTAGGGTTCAAAAATGTATGTTCCTTCAATATTAAGAAGTGTACATCCAAATTCAAATGTTCTGTGCTTGTTTTTGAGACTTTTTTTCCCAATGCGTTCCAAAACTGCTACCACTTATGAAGACACTGGGAAAATGCGTAATGTGATTCTGGACAAGCAGTAATAACAGGGACGTAATTGATGGAATATGCATGTTAGAAGAGTAGATTTTGCGTGAAAGATCTTTTTACCACATTTTGTAGAATTAGGATGAAAAGGAAATTCAAAGCAATTTCTAAACAATGTTTCGACCAATGTGACAACTTTTCTGTTCTTAGCATTTGTGTGTCAACCAGATACAATCTTTGACCTGTGAATTTGTCACTTCACATCAAATATGAAATTACAGTCAAAGTGGGGAGGGACAAGGAGGGGGGGGGGGGGGAGTTGGTCCTGTCCTTAAAAAGCGGTTTCATCTGCCACGAAGGTTACAGCCAGCTGTTTCTCAGCTGCAAAAGAGATTATTTCAGGAGGGGGGAAGGGGGGGGGGGGTGGGAGAGAGAAACTCTTCTCTTCATTCACCGTGCTGGCACGTACATACTTAAGAGTTTTTCTTAACGGTAACCTGCCTCAACAACGTTGGCTGTAAGGGGTGTACAGATCTCGCACTGCACTATTAATGTCCAGGATCGCCTGATCTCACTGGATGTGGGGCTTATAACACTCCGTGTACCTCCCCCACCAACTGCTTTAGTTTATCTGTGATTCTTCATAGTAACAGCAGTGAATTCACGAACTTCTGACACCATCACAAAAGTAAGGAACAAGTTTGAATATTGTCTGTATGTTTCCTTTGTGACTGACACACACACACACACACACACACACACACACACACACACACAAAGCAAGCAAGCATACCTCACGCACACAAGACTGCTACTGCCAGCAGCTCTGACCGGAATTTGACAGTCTGGAATGATGTAAGGGAAAGGATAACAGGGTATATGGGTGGGGGGAGAGAAGAGCACTGTCTGGCGATGCGTGCAGGGCCTAGAGACTTCTTGGTGCAGCATTAGACGGTGCAGTGAGGGGCCAAGGAAGAGGAAAGAATGGACAGGTTGCTGAAGGCGGCACACAAAGAGAGTGAGGGAATGTGTAAAGGGAGGAGGTGATAGGTTGGCAGGGTGGAAACTGTTGTGTGCTTTATGTGCTGGCCTCTGCCACCTGCCCATCCTTCCCTCTTCCCTGTTCCTCTCCTTTTCTGCCTCCCGCCCCCTCCCGATGCTGCAACTGGCAGTCTCTAACTCCTGCGTAACCCCCCCCCCCCCCCCCCCCCAACAGTGCACTTCTCTCTCCCCACCCATAACCTGCTATCCCCTACCCCTTTCCCCACCACTCCAGATTGCTATTCACATGACAGTCAAATTCTGGTCGGAGCTGCCGGTGATAGCGGTCATATGTACGTGAGGTGTGCTTGCTTGTGTGAATGTGGGTGTTTTCTTTCCTGAAGAAGGCTTTGGCCAAAATCTGTAATGTGTTACATGCTTTTCATTGTGCCTGTCTCCAGCTCAGCTGGTCATCTTTATGGTGGATATCAAATTATCTCTTTCCTAATATATTCCAACCTGGAGTTTGCATTGTTTAAACATTTATGAAGGTAAATAAAAATATTTGATGCTAAGTATAATTGTAAGAAGCACACCAATGTTGGATATGTATGTATGCAAAAGATATACCCTGGTAAGTCAGATCTTTTGAAAATAAAAGCTTTGTAGTCCTACGTCCGCAGCTCGTGGTCGTGCGGTAGCGTTCTCGCTTCCCGCGCCCGGGTTCGATTCCCGGCGGGGTCAGGGATTTTCTCTGCCTCGTGATGACTGGGTGTTGTGTGATGTCCTTAGATTAGTTAGGTTTAAGTAGTTCTAAGTTCTAGGGGACTGATGACCATAGATGTTAAGTCCCATAGTGCTCAGAGCCATTTGAACCTTTTTTTTTTTTTTTTTTTTTTTGTAGTCCTACGTGTAAGCTAAAATTTTCCCCAGTTTTGTTTCTTCATTCTAAAAGCTGTAGCCTTAAATTGGCTGAAACTTTGTGGCCACCTTGAATTTGCTGCAGTGGCAGTTACAGTATGAGCACCTCCTTATTCTAGTTAATTGCCATTGTATCTACTGCTGTAAAATTTAAAGCACGATGTTGGAATACTAGAATAAAAGTTGCCTGAATGTATTAAAGGAATCGTGCATCTGCAGGTATGTATTTAACCTCATCTAAAACTGACACCAATGTGATTGAGTAGTTGTCTTATGGTAGCTTTGTCACAGCTCCAAAAGCCCTGTGTTGCTGAAATTGTGACTGTATATATTTGCACTCAGGAAACTCGTCCACACTCAAGAGTGTGTTCTCGTTGTGCAGACTGATCACTCTCTATATTCAAACTCACCTTTGTGCACATTGCTGTTGACAAGATTTACTGTCAATTGCTGCCATGTTTTCATTTCATTTGATGCAAGTTCTGTGAATAACATATGTGTAACACATCTGCATGAAGGAGGATGTTTTTACAAAGTATGTCTAGTAATTACTGTGACTGAAGATAATCCTGTTCTAGAAGTCTTCAGCATGATTTCAGTATCTGGCAACAGATATAAGTCCTCCTTCGAGTGTTCTTTATTAATGTGTGATGTAAGTTTATTATTGTTGGACCTGGTTGGAAGTGCACAGCGTAGAACAACAACAATTTTGTTTGAAGAGAACCTGTTTACTTTAAAGAAATCAATAAAAATTGAACTAATTTGTATTTAACTTGGACTATTCTACAATATATATATGGAGCTGGGTACAAAAACTGGTGTCAGTAGAGTCTTTGCACCAGACTGAGACCAATTCTGCACTTTAAAAACCTATTGTTGGTTTGTAGGCTGTAAACACCTCCCCTCCCCCCTGCCCCCCAAAAAAGTTAGTCTTCTGACTGGTTTGATGAAACCCACCAAGAATTCCTGTCCTGTACCAAGCTCTTCATCTAATCATAGCACTTACACCCTACATCCTCAGTTATTTGTTGAATGTATTCGAATCTCTGTCTTCCTCTACTGTTTCCTCATGTAGCATGGAAATTATTCCTTTATGTTTCAGCACATGCCATGTCATCCAGTCCCCTTTTCTTGCCAGGGCTTTCCATATGCTCCTCTCCTTGCTGATTCTGTGAAGAATCTTCTTATTTCTTGTTATCAGCTTACCTAATTTTTAACATACTTTTACCACACCACGTCTCAAGGACTTAAGTCTTCTTCTCTTCTGATTTTGACACAGTCCATGGATCACTTCTGTAGAAGAAATACATTCACAGGAATCTCTTCCCTAAGTTAAGACTGCTTTTTGATATAATAGGTTTCTTGCGGCCAGGAATGCCCTCTTCACCTAGGTGCAAGTCTACTTCTTATACCCTCCTTGCTTTGTCAATCACGTATTTGTTTGCTCCCAAGGTAGCAGAGTTCCTTCACGTCATCTGCTACATACCCATGTTTACTGTTAAATTTGCCACTACTCTCATTCCTGCTACTTGTCATTACTTTCATCTTGCATCAGTCCATGTTCTGTGTTTATTAGACTGTTCATTGCACTCTACAAGGGCTGTAATTCGCAGAGGATGGCAATGTTGTCAAATTAATATTGCCACTGTTACCCTTTCAACTTGAATTTTAATTCCAGTTCTGAACTTTCCTTTTATTTCCTTCAGTGCTTCTTACACAGAGACCTTACATTAATTTCCTGGAGCAGTGTGACACACTTCTCGGAACTGCTTGGTGGGGTGGGGGGGATGACTTTAAAAATATTTGGAGCACTTTAGCACATAAAGTTTCCAACTTTTTGAATATTTGACTCTTGCTCGAATAAATATATGTGAGACAAGAAGCAAAAAGGGACCTCGTGTTGAAAATATTGGATTCTGAGCTCTTATAATTTTTAATTATAACTCTATATGAGAGTCGGTTTGTCTTGTTTGGCATTATTGTATTTGCTAAATGTTCTTTTTGCAAAGCTATTCTGAGCTACTTAAAATGCCTAAAAATTTAGGAGATCCTATTTGTTGAGGCAATGCATACGCAGCTGCGAGATTTAGAAAATGGGCCTCTTGTCAGTCCAAAATTATTTCTCAATAACAAGTAGTAGTCCCTTTTCAGAAGACTGAGATTGATTGCTTTTTATGATATTATTGCCTCCCGTTGGATTCAAACAACTTCCAAATTGATATAAGCGTGTACAGACTGAAGTAGCTTACTCTATTATACAAAAAAATGAAAACAGATATTTTAGACATTATTGAATGTTTATACTTCTACAAAATTTTACATCTCCGACAAAAGGTCCCTTTTTGCTTTCTGTCTCAAAATATATTTTTTACTTTTATTTGGATTCTATATTTATTTTCAAATCGAAATGTTAAATAATAACACATAGGAGAACACACACACACACACACACACACACACACACACACACACACAAAGGGGAGTATCCTCTTGATCATTGTGTAGGGACAGTTTATTGTTAGTACAGCATGCAGATTAAGTTTGTATGATGTCTTTGTCTATAGTTAATGAATAGCTTGACTTCCACATCCCTCGTGGTTCTCCTTTGTCACAGAATCTACAGAACTTGGTGAATGATCCAAGAAAGGTGCACATTTATATTACCAGTCTCTCCCTTTAGCTTATATCTGTTTTTTTTTTTTATTGGGTTTTTGAACACCTTGCACCACTTTGTTGTCAGGTGCTTCTTCTACACTGACAAATCCTATGAACATGGCTTGACTTCCCTGAATTCTTGTTTCCACCATCAAAACCAGCATCAGAATTACGCCCATACATCCTGTACCTTCCATAAATGGAAACTGATCATTATCTAACAAATACTCAATTTTTGTTTCCATTCTTTTGTTAGTTATTCTTATTAGCATTTTGTTTGCTGGATCTGAGAGGCAACAGAAGACCTTATGGGAGGTTGTTGGACAACACGAGGAAACATCCAGAGCTATGTGAAAAATTGTACGGCTGGAGGATGTAATCCACAAAGCTGTGGCAGTCAACATGAGTGCTTTATCCACCAAAGGATGTGGAATTGCTGATCGTGATGATAACGATTGTGGTCCCATTGCGTAAATGGTACACTGTGACACATATCTACTTGTTTTATTAGTTGACAGTTGTCCTTGACATACATGCTGTGTTGCAGATTCTCCGTAACAACTCTGCCAATAAGTTGTTCTCCTTTTAGTTTCCTCTCATTTTAATATATGAGATAGAATTGTGTATGTAGATTTATATGTGTCTCTTGATAGTTTTGACATTCTGCTGAAATAAATGTGGCCAGTAATCCTCCCTCATAATTTTTCTAGTTTCATCAAGAAAATTTTCCATTTAGTATGTTATTCTGTGTTTGATATTGTAGTTATATGGGTGCAGGGCACTTGTATGTCTCTAAACAGTTGTTCAATTTTTAAATTGCAGAGATGGAGCAGAAGGGTTCTGTTATGTGAATGACATTGCCATGGCTATCCTGAAGATGTGCAAAAAATTTCAAAGGATCCTATATGTTGACATGGATCTTCATCATGGTAAACCTATAATTTGTATCATCTAAATCTTCTTACTGTGTATACATACATACAATTGTGGTAGCTGGTAATACCTGTTAATTAGTGCCAGTCATGGAGTGATTTACCTGGCAGTAGAACTTTTGCACCGTTTCAGCTGGAACCTCTCGTGTTCTCTCGTCAAACAGTCAGCGAGGATATTTCAAACTGCCATCCAGCACAGTCTGGGCCAGTGTCTTTTGATTCCACATACACTGAGGCGACAAAAGTTATGGGGTACCTGCTAATATCATGTCAGACTTCCTTTTGCCCAGGGTAGTGCAGCAACTCGACGTGGCATGGACTCAACAAGTTGTTGGAAGTCCCCTGCAGAAATGAGCCGTGCTGCCACTGCTTCTGCCGCAGTTGTGAAAGTGTTGCCAGTGCAGAATTTGATGCACGATCTGCCTTCTTGATTATATCCCGTAAATGTTCGATGGGACTCAGGTCAGGTGTTTTGGGTGGCCAAACCGTTCACTAGAAGTGTCCAGAATGTTCTCCAAACCAATTGCGATCAAATGTGGACGGGTGACATGGTGCATTGTCACCCATAAAAATTCCATCATTGTTTGGGCACATGAAGTCCATGAATGGCTACAAGTGGTCTCCAAGTAGCTGGAGATAACACATGACCCAGTCCATTCTACGTAAAAACAGCCCACACCATTATGGTGCCATCATCAAATTGCATAGTGCCTTGTTGACAACTTGGGGTCCATGGCTTCGTGAGGTCTGTGCCACACTTGAACCCTACCATAAGCTCTTACCACCTGAAATGGGGATTCATTTGACCAGGCCATAGTTTTCAAATTTGTCTAGTGTCCAACTGATATGGTCATGAGCCTGGGAAAGATGGTCATGCTCTTGGCAAAGGCAGTTGTGTCGGTCATCTGCTACCATAGTTCATTAACACCAAATTTTGCTGCACTGTTCTAACGGATACATTTGTCGTACATCCCACATTGATTTCTGCAGCTATTTCACACAGTGTTGCTTGTCTGTTAGCATTGAGAACTCTTCACAAATGCTGCTGCTCTCGTTCGTTAAGTGAAGGCTGTAGTGAGAGGTAATTCCTGAAATTTGGTATTCTCAGCACTCTCTTGACACTGTGGATCTTGAAGTATTGAATTCCCGAATAGATTTCCAAAATAGACTGAACCATGTGTCTAGTCTGACTTCCCTTTTCCATTCAAAGTCTGTTAATTCCCATCATGGGATCACAATAGTGTCACAAACATTTTTCATGTCAATCACCTGGGTGCAGATGACAGCTCCACCAAAGCTCTGCCCTTTTATTCCTTGTGTATGTGATGCTACAGTCATCTGTATTTGTGAATTTCGTTAGTCCAGGACTTCTGTCACCTCAGTGTAATGTAAGAGGCTCTGTAAGTACCTCCTAGGTGTCAAGAGATGACTATGCAGAAACTACAATGCAAACAGAAATATGACACATATCAGTAGACAAGTTTCAATTTGTAATATGCACTGTAGTGTAATTGCAGATCACACCACTAGGGGGCAGGCATGTCAGAATGTAGTATGCTATGGAGTGATGCATACATTTTGTGTCCTAGAATTTTCTACATGTGAGGCAATTCTGACAGTTTCATAGAAGTTATCACACAACAGCTCCTGCTGTAACTACCAGTGTTGTGTGTTCACTGCTTCATAGTTTGTGAGTGAAATTTGTACTTGATTTGTACATTAGAGGCCACCTGGCCTTCTAATACAACAGCAGTTGTGTGCACAACTTGCCAGCGCAAGCTGTGCCTCCTGTTGGAACAAACGGTTGTATAGGCTGGACCGCAAGGCTCCGCAGGCCACTTGTGTATTGCTGATTGTATTGTACCTTGTTCTGCACATGTATGTGTACTTTTTGAGCAATAAATTACTGCATTCTTGGCTTAGAACAGCTCCAATAGACAAAACATTCCACGGGTGGTACAACATATTCTGTGAGACTGGCTGCTTATGTGGTGTAAAGAAAAGAGACCAAGTGGGATCAGCAGCAGATAAGGTGCGGTATGTGTGGAAATTGTTCATCAAGAGCTCAAAGAAATCAAAAAGGCACGTACCAGCAGGGAACTGCATGTACTGCAGTCAACTGTCTGGCACATTCAACACAAACTTCTGCATGTAAAACCATTGTTACATGCACTGACTGCTTGGGAAAATGAACTTCGTTCTGTCTTTGGCAATGACTTGCAGTGGCTACTGAAAGAAGACAATTTTTTTTTTACGGAATTTGTTTTTCAATGACAAAACCAAGTTTCATGTTTCTGGACAGCTGAATTGTGACAGTGTTCCTTTTTGAGACAGAACATCCACAGAAGATTGTAGAACACATTTGTAATTCACCTAAAGCTAATATCTTTTGCAGCACACGCTCTTCAAAATTTTACAGACCCTGTGTCTCTGTGGAGCAAACTGTGACTGGTTTCATGTACTTGAATGTGCTGTAGCAATGGCTTGTGCCACAGTTACAGCAAGATGCTGGAGACTCCATTTTGCAACAAGACAGTGCTCCACCACACTTTCTTTCAGACATTTGTGATTAGCTCAGTGCTGAACTGCCTTAGCGTGAAATTGGCTTGCTTCCCAATGTAACAGTCCTGTTCTTCAGTGGCCCCCGTGGTCACCTTGTAAACCACCAAACTGGTTTCATCTAATTTTTGTCACAGCCTTTGTATCACATCCATTTGTTGTGTTGAAGCTGAAAATCTTACTCAGTACTTGATGGTGCTTGTTAAAAAGAAATCTACACACCACCACAATTTTCTGCACATTTTATTAGCCTCACAGTGTTTCTACTTGGACTTTGCCCAGTTTTCCAACTTCATGAAAATATTAGCATGTACAATCATGTTGGCACACTCAAATGAATGAGAGATCAGTGGCAGAACTGCTCATATCAACCACAAAAGTATCAAAACAAATATTAATGAACACTGTCCTGTAATTAATGGTAGTCATTAAATGAAGTACTCAAATGTGGCACAAAATGTCCCAGTTCACATACAGTATTGTCTTGTAGTAATCTTTTAGAATAAGGTACACTACCATAACTCTCTTAGTTCACTCTACCATATTGACGCTTGACTTGTCACAAACAGTGCCTGTACTGAGCAATCATAATGTGAGTTCAGAAATGTGGAGAAATGTAGTATCCAGTAATGTGTGTGTATTTTCTGAGAGTCTCATAGCTTTTGCGCAGTCCTCTTTGTGTAAGATACTTTTTGATATGCTAAAAAGTACAGTAGTAAGAAGGCCGGAGCTACTTGCAGGTCGACCTGCAATCCATCGAGCGGCTCTGCTTCTGAATACGGGAAAGATGTCGCGTACTACTGCTAGGCAGTATATTGCCTGTGGTCTTTACTTAGGCCAGTAGTTTTTAGAATCGAATCTCATAGCCCAGAGTGACTGCGATTGAATACTTACATGCTCAGATAAATTAACCCTGCTTCCAGTTGACATTCTAGTATAGGCTGCTGTAGCTTGAGCATGGGCAAACAGCTGACGCCCAGCCAGCTTGGCAGTAATGTATGCGACTGTACACCCCTGCCCCACTCCCATGAGCAGGATGGCTAAGTGATTCGTGTACAGGAATGACAGGCTACCTGGCGGGTAGCCCGTACATCCACACCTGCCTGCGAGCAGGCTGACGAGTGCTGCCAGCAGCAATGGAACAGACTACTCTAGTGCCAACAGTTTGATATTTAAACTTTTTTTCCGGGGTGGGGGGGCTGAATATGTGCGTAGCAAGAGATCACATCTCGCTGAATAAGAGATTTCGATGGTAAACTGGAGCTAATTATCAAGTTGTTTGCTCTTTTATGTATCAAAATGTACAACTCGCACCAGTTCCATTCTGAAGCATATTTCATTAATACAAATCCTTAAATTTTCACACTGAAAGTAAGTACTGTCCATAGGAATCCAATAGAGCAACATTCACAAAATAAATAACATTCTCATCAACTTTCTGATATGACACCCATTTGACTGCAGCCTCATAACTTTAATTCTTAGGTCATGCTCTGTGCACTATTGGTATAAGTGACAACTCTGTCATTGCCTTAGACATTGTACTCTAGCCACAAATGTTGTTAACAACCTGTGTGCAACCCCCCCCCCCCCTCCTCCCTTTGTGCGCGCACACACTTAAAAAAAGTTAGTCCTGTCTGTAAGATATAAATGTGAAGGTAGCCCCATTGTGCAGTAGTGGTGTAGCTCAGTTTAGGAACTAAATAATTAAACTCAAAGCAATTTATGTAGATCAACATATCTGTATTGTAATTGAATGTGTTCCATGAGTTGAGATGAATTTTGATGGGAACTAAAGTCAGTTGTAACGATAACCAAAGGCATTCAGTTTCTTTAAAGCCCACAGTGAGTATCGGATATTAATCATACATTTCATCTCCCAGTGCCATGGCAAGTACTTATTCTAGCTGTCACTGAAGTACTCAAAAAATCCCGAGTTCTCATGGATCAGGACCAGGAATTTCTGGAGATCATATATTGAAAGTATTTGGCAGATATAGTGTCCAAATGTACGTATTTCTACCTTCACTTCTCTTAAATCAAATATACAACAATAAATTGTACCACCATCTGCAGTATGAATTTTTATACGGGAATAAAATTTTCCTGTTGTATTGCCAGTAATCTCAGTTTGAATCTTGAAGATAGATGGATGGATGGATAGATAGATGATTGATTTTCTCAGAAACAGTGCTGACTTAAACCCTTCCTCTACTATTAGCTGCTATAGAGTCACTCATTTTGTTACACCTAACATTCATCACAGTTTTCCATATCATTTATGTACTGTTCTCCTGTAAACCAGTAACCTTCCAGAATGTTTAGACGTGTGGCCATCTTAATATTTACTGGTGTACCACATGACAAACTAATGCTCACCACTCCCCTTCAACTTCAGCCACTGTTCGTGTATTGATTAATCAAATTTTCATTTTGGCCAGGCAGATCCACAGCTTATTATACATAGATGATAATGTGACTGAGACACACACACACACACACACACACACACACACACACACACAATCTCATCTATGTTGTAGCGACCTGTCTTTGGCAGTGAGACAACAGTGTTTTCTCTGAAATGTGAGCAGTTCATCATCTTTTATTGGTGCTTATTTGCTGCTCAACAACTCCTCTCCTTTTCAAAGTGTATTTGTTTCTGTACAAATTGTTTTGTTTCCCAAAATATTCCCTTTTAAAACTCATATTCGCATTACTTGTGCCAAAACAAATTCCAGAGACTTTTTTCTACTCTGATGTGAGTGTCTCAAGACACAGTTTTGGAAACATTTGGCAGTTTCTTGAAATGATGAAAAATGCTGTCTGTACTTTTTGCTATTTATATGAGGAAGTAAAAAGAAGTTATTAGATGATAAATCACATGGATACAGGCAACAATACATTAATTCCATATTTTTCTCTCACCAAACAATATTTTTTTTTTTTTTTTTTACATACTGAGCAATTCTTGCTTAGCTTTCCCATAGAATAAATGATTTTATGTTTTATATCTAAAAACACAGATGATGTGACTTACCGAACGAAAGTGCTGGCAGGTCGATAGACACACAAACAAACACAAACATACACACGAAATTCAAGCTTTCGCAACAAAGTGTTGCCTCACCAGGAAAGAGGGAAGGAGAGGGAAAGACGAAAGGATGTGGGTTTTATGGGAGAGGTAAAGAGTCATTCCAATCCCGGGAGCGGAAAGACTTACCTTAGGGGGAAAAAAGGACAGGTATACACTCGCGCGCGCGTACACACACACACACACACACACACACACACACACACACACACACACACACACACACACACACACACATCCATCCGCACATACACAGACACAAAGTGCGGATGGATATGTGTGTGTGTGCGCGCGAGTATATACCTGTCCTTTTTTCCCCCTAAGGTAAGTCTTTCCACTCCCGGGATTGGAATGACTCCTTACCCTCTTCCTTAAAACCCACATCCTTTCGTCTTTCCCTCTCCTTCCCTCTTTCCTGATGAGGCAACACTTTGTTGCGAAAGCTTGAATTTCGTGTGTATGTTTGTGTTTGTTTGTGTGTCTATCGACCTGCCAGCACTTTCGTTCGGTAAGTCACATCATCTGTGTTTTTAGATATATTTTTCCCACGTGGAATGTTTCCCTCTATTATATTCATATCATTGATTTTATGTTTTGGTTGTTTCCTGATTTTATGGATGACCTGTACCAAACAAATTGTTGTATACCATTCATCATTAATCATTCTTAGATTTTGTAAAGCAACAGCTGTGACACGATCATTGTAACTGAAAAAACCACTGGTCATTTCTGCAGAAGTGCTTTGCAAATGAACCCTGTTTTCAGTTCTGGTTTATCTCGAAGCACCAAACAGGTTACTGCTTAGTTCCTGGCTTGCAAAAATGAGCCCAAGTTTCATCTCCTGTTTTTAATGTTGTACATAGGATTTGTAATGTCTTTGGTTCAATTTTTTGGCCATTTCCTTATACAAGTTTACACAAGTCTGTTTTTGAAATTCCATTGAGAACAAATATTTCTCACTGCTGAATATTCATGTAAAATGGAATGTTTGGCAGTCTTGTGTAGTCCTAAGTATACCTCTGTCTCACAGCAAGACTCATGCTGTTCAGACTGTTCGTGTTGCACACGGATCAAATGTTTTTGGGAACACCACAAGCCTGCAGGACGAATTACTGCAAACTGATTGTAAATAGGCATTTTTTAAGGTGATTGGTTACCAAATTTGAACAAATCAGTATGAGACATTGTTCACATAGGCCTTTACAAAATTCTTAAAAACAAAAACTAGTGATAATCATATCCATGTGTTCGCAACACTTGTCTAGGAATGCTTATTGTAAACACACTGCTCTGTCATTTTCTGAGCTATTTTTGTTGTAACAATAACAAACGAGAAACTTTTAAGCACTATTAATGTCTCATTTCAATAGTGCCATCTAGCAGTTGTTTGTGAAACTTTGAAAAGTGACCACCTATATCCCCAGATTGTTTTATGTTTCATCCTGAATTTCCCACCTCTGCATATTGGCTATGGGGGAAAAAATCTCCATACATTAATACCAAGAATGATTTACAGCAGTGTTGAGAGTAATGGCACCATTTGTATGGATGTTGGTCTGTGCAGGTGATGGCGTGCAGAATGCGTTTGCCTCTACATCCAGGGTGATGACGCTCTCGCTGCACCACCACGGGCCTGGCATATACCCTTGCAGTGGGGACGTTACTGATGTTGGCATTTCAAATGGCCGCTACTATGCAGTAAATGTTCCTCTGCACGAAGGTGTATCTGACAGCACTTACTGTGATGTTTTTCAGAAGTAAGTGCTTTAATACTTGGTCGAAATACTGTGTTGTCCGTTACTTTTGCAGTCAGTACTTCTTTTTACTTAGTTGCATCACAGGTCTAGATTTTACGGTTTTAAAAAGGAAGGATAACAAAATATACTATCTTTTAGATCAATGACATTAAAATAAATGAAATTGTGTTGGTAGTCAATGAAATGAAAGTAATTTCTATTTCATGTACTGTACAGCATTAGATGGACTCTATGCGGTAAAACAATAAAAGCAGTATTTGGGAAGGTGACACAGATAGTCATTTGAGGGGGGAGGGGAAGGAATGTCAAACAGGCATATGTTTCATTTTGATTGCTTCCATGTACTGTAGGTGCTTTGTTGTTTTTGTTAATGGAAGTTGGAGGGGAGAAGAATTATTTTCTTAACCCCCCTCTTTTTCCAAAAAAATACTTCAGTTAAAGATATGCCGTAGACCACATAGGTTACAATGCAGCTCCAGTATGCTGGAAAACCTCAACATTGTATCACATATGTGAGGCAGCATCTCAGTTGTACTTTCCCTAATTGGTAGATTGTTACCAGTAGTGGCACCACAGTCACCAGCCAGTCGTTACATTTCCCTCTGGAGCTGTGGTTTGGCAAAAGTTCCAAACACACACAAATTTCACTTTGAGGTTGATCACACAGATGTAAAGATCACCAGCAGTGTTCATTTTTGGACACTATGAAAATTTTGTAAGAGCTATCATTGAGCTGGCGAGAAATTTGGATTGAGTCAACACTTCAGATCTTTGCACAGGTCATCGAGGTATGGACTTGTATTTATTTTTGGAGGAAGTTCTCGGCAAATTTCAGCTAACAAGGTACGTAGAGAATGAGCCCCTTCGAAGAAACAATCACAACATTTGCCTTAAGGGTTTTATATAAACCACTGTGGACAGATGGGTGGATGATTTGAAGGCGCCCCCCCTTCCCACTTGCCACTGTGAATCCAATGTTGCCTCTTTGTGCTGCCTTGCCTCATCTTGCCCAGTGGTAGTTAAGTGAGTAAGCTTTTTACGACATATTGAAATTGTACTCTCTGGTGTCCAGCCAAGTCGTCAATTCCATTTTTCTCCATGTTGTCTTCTTCAGATGCAATTGTGTATACTCGCTGTCCAGACTCTGACCAAACTGTGAGGCATTGTTGGTGTCACATTTCTATAGTCCTGATTGATTATTGGCACCCAAGACAGCCTTTGATAGTAATTTGTCTTTCAGAACCCACACTGTTTAGCAGTGAAACACATATGTCTCAGGGTATTAATTTTGGGGAGATTTCAATAACTTGTTGGATCCCTGACCCTGATCAAATTGAACCCCACCTTCCCGAGTTTATTAAGTTTCCGAAATTTACAGCCTGATCATTCTGCCTGAGAAACTTGGCATTTTCAATGCAATAGTCATCTCATCATATTGAGTTTCAAAATTATACTCGAGACTGTGCACAGAGGCAAACAAACATGATTTGCCATGTTGCTTCGTCGGCCGTCGAACATCATACGGACGAGTGGGATGGACAATTCAGCTGAAGGTACACCATTAATCAAGAGCACTTGATTCAAAGTTTTGTGTTCATTCCCCAATTGATTAAAGGATTTTTTTCTGTTAGTAATTGCTTTGTCAGCTCTGGGTCAAGCTGTAGGTCTCCCTATAACTGGCCAGATAAGTGAGTACAGAGGTCAGAGGAAGGCGACGGCAGACCATGTCCAGTAAGGCATTAAGATATTCAAACTGACCTATGCTCCATTAATGATTTAAGTTATTAGCAAAATATTTGGCAGAAAAGTGTAAAATGTAGCAAGTAGGCACTCTTTCTAAGTGCTGCTATTGGAATAATGCAGGACCTCTCTCTAGTATTTATTAATTGTATTTTTATTTACAATGCTCAAAGATGAGGTTTGGATGAAATGTTAGCGCCGGCTGCTTCCCACCTTCTGCAGGGTGACAGAGAAGGTGTTTGACACCTACCGGCCGGATGCGCTGGTCGTCCAGTGTGGTGCAGACGGCCTGCACGGTGACCCTGTGGGCTGTGCCTTCAACCTCACATCTGAGACCTACACTACCTGCGCGAGCCTGCTGCTCTCCCGAGGGCTGCCGACACTCTTCCTCGGTGGAGGTGGGTGCCCTTCGATCTGAGGCGGTGTTGATGGGAGGCCTCACAGAGAGGACTGCCCGCCCTGTTCAATTTTCTCCATGCTTGTAGGATCTGAAGGTCAGTGCCCAGACATCAATTTCCTAAAGCAGTACACTACATTTCTCAAAGTAAAAAACTTGAAAAAATTGGCTTTGAAGAGTAGACGAGTTCCACATGCTGTTAAGTACAAAATTTACATATTGTGCTAACATATCGTCATTAGTTAAGAGCGTAACATTGAACTCTTGTAATTGTGAAGCCGCTGGATCGAATCTCATGAGTTACACCATTTTTATTTTATTTAAACTCCATACTTATTAACAAAAAATTGACATTCCAGGATGGAACAACAACAGGGTGAAAAGGATGGATTGCTACTCACCATGTAGAGGTGCTGAATTGCAGACAGACACAGTGAAAAGACTGATAAACTTTTAACTTTAGGACAGAAAAGTCCTCCTTTAGAAGCAGAAAAAAACACACACACACACACACAGCTCGGGACTGAGCAGGTGTAGGCCTACTAGTCTTTGTCAGTTGTGTCTATCTATGACTCAACGCTTCCTCTGTGCAGTCTGTATCAACCTATCCTTTTCATATCCATATTCATTACCAAGTAGAAATGTTAATTAACAGACATTCAGTCAAATTTGTTAAATAAAAATAGTCTTTATATTTTCAGTATAAAAATAAATTAAAATTAGGTGCAGGTACACAAAACGTCCTTGTTGTTAAATGAGGAACAATATATGTCATATCTGAGAGTTGTTGAATACTTATGCCCCATAGGTTTCTTTCTCAAACCCCCCCCCCCCCCCCCCCCCCCCCCCCACTCACAGCACATTGATTCTTAAGAGTTAAAATTTGCTGGTTATGTCAGCCAACATTTTTTTTTTTACTTTTACAATTTTTTACATAGTTTCCGTGGGTTTACCGATTGGACTCTGCTTTGCTTCTCTCTTCTGCAGTTTCCATCTTGAGTGTGTTTGGAGCTTATGAGCACCCAACCATGAGGTTATCAGGGCCCAATTTCCATCTTCCCTCTTTGTGCTGTTCCCCACATTCTCTCTCTAACCCCCCCCCCCCCCCCCCCCCCCCCCCCCACCCCACCACCACCACCACCACCACCACCACCCTCATCCCCTCTGCTAGTTCCCTGACCCCAGATCGGATGGATCTCATCTGGGGCTCACCACTCCTGTGGTGTTGTGCTGTTACTTCCACCCACTCTTATGGGAGTTTTGAGATTCCGTTGATTTTACAGCAATGGCTCTAAATCTGCTGATCACAAGGGATGTGCCTTCACATCTCTTGTTAGCATGCCACGTGCGGGTTGTTGACAATAGAACTGGTGTTCATTTACCGCATAGAGGAAGCGTTGAGTCATAGACACAATGACAAGACTAGTGGGATGCTCAGTCCCGACCAGTACGCGCGCGCTTGTGTGTGTTTTTCCTGCTTCTGAAGGAGGACTTCTCTGTCCGAAAGTTAAAAGTTTATCAGTCTTTTCGCTGTGTCTATCTGCAATTCAACACCTCCTCTATGTAGTGAGTAGCAATCCATCCTTTTCACCCTGTTCTTGTTTACTGCCATTACAGTCCTCGCTTATTCAAGTTTTATTATGAGTGGCCTTAAGGCTATCGCCACCCTCTGTCTATGCCATCCGCAACCCTCATGCCAATCTTGACTGTGCTGGTTGTTTGGTTTATTTCCATTGGGTTCCTGGCCACATGGGTATCCTGGATAACACGCTTACCAATTGTCTGGCTGGGGGAAGCCACCTACTTCCAGTTCTGTGACCATTCTGGTAGTGGATTTAAAGCTTAAAGTCAAAGACCTTTTCACTCAGTCAGGGGCCGACTCTTGGGTGGCCACTCTCTGTCTAATAAACTTTTAGTGGTCTTTTCTGCCATTTTTTTCCCCTTTTATCGTCCTTCTTCCCCTGGTGCTGTCCCCATTGTGTCATGATAATGATATTATGTGGGGATTGGGATGGATCAGGCACAGTGCCTGTGCCCTGTCACATGTAGTGCATCAATAACATCCCTGTGTTCCTCCCCCCCCCCATCCACCTCCCTCTCCCCCCTCTACCCTCCCTGTTCTATACTGATCCTGCTGCCCCGACACTCCTACCACTGTGTTTGCCAGTGGGACTGATAACATCACTGTGTGGTCCCCTCTGCCCCCACCCCCACCTCCAAATCCAACCAACCAACCATAGTAATAACTAAAATCCAACTGCTAAAAACTGATCCCAATTATATACTCCTACCTGCCGACAAATCTCCAGCACTGTAGTTATGAACCATAGGGATTACCTGGTGAAGGGGCTCCCCAGCTGTGAGATACATCCACCTATAATCTTGCCACAGTGACCTCACCCAGAAATCCAGCAGTATCTTCAGACCTCCTTAAATACTGCTGTCACGGACCAACACCTTCAGCTTATTATCTGTAATCTACTTCCCAGTGTAAAAGCCACCAACCATTCCCTCCAAAAGCTCTCCACAGTTTCTGTTGCTTACCAACCAATGCCCTGCACAGTACTACCAGTTCCACATCCTTGTGCACTAACATTCCTAGTGCATGTGGTCTTGACGCTATTAAACGCTATTTTTCCCAGTACCTGACTGACTCCACACCTACAAACTCCTTGCTGGTCACCATGACTGTTTCCTCACACATAATTGTGTCTCCTTTAAAGGCATCACCTACAAACAAACTTGTGGTAAAGCAATGAGCGCTTGCATCCCACCAACCCGTTGCCAGCCTATTAATGGGCCGCCTTGAGGAATCATTCGTAACCAATCAGAATCCCAAACCCCTCAGTGGGTTGAGATTCATTGATGACATCTTCGTGAACTGGACTGAGGGTGAGGAACACTATTCAAATTCCTCCAGAATCTCAACATATCTCCCCTGTTCACTTCCTCTCCAACCCAACAAGGAAGGCACTTTTCCCAATGATGATCTCTACGTCAAGGATGTCTTTATCAGTATGTTCTGTCCATTTCAGACCTATCACCCACTAACAGTACCTTTATTTTGACATCTGTCACCCATCCCATACTGCCTAGCCACCCATGATCATTGCATCTGTAGTGACTAGCAGTCCCTTTCGAAATATACTGAGGTTCTCACTGAAACCTTCACAGACAAATCACCCTCCCAGCCATGTCCAGAAACAGATCTGCCATGCCTTGCTTCTCCAGTCACTTACCACCTACCACACACCCACTGTCCGGCCATGAAGGAGCTCTTGTGACTCGGTGCCACCTGGAACTGGAGCAGCTGAATCACATTCTCCATCAGGGTTTCAACTACCTCTTCTTGTCCCTGAAAGAGGAATGTCCTACCTAATATGCTGCCCACACTGGTATTCCACCGCACACTGAATTTGCACAATATCCTCGTCCACCTGTACTCCACCCCTGGTCCCAACCCCTTGTCTCATGGCTCATATCCCTGCAGTAGACCTAAATGTAAGACCTGTCCCATGTATCCTCCCATTACCACCTACCATGATCCTACATAACAGGCACCCCCTACCCCAACAAAGGCAGAGCTACCTGTGAAAGCAGAAATGTGATTTACAAACTAGCTGCAATCACTTTGGCACTTTCTATGTGACATGACAATTAACAAGTAATCTCTTTGCATGAATGACCACTGCCAAACTGTGACAGAGAGATGAACCACCCAGGCTGGACATGTTGCCCACTGTGATGGTTTTCACTTTAGTGATTACTGTACAGACCATGCCATTAGGATTCTTTCTACTGACGCCTGCTTTTCTGAACTGCATAGGCAAGAACTTGCACTACAACATACCCTTCATTCTCGTAACACCTTTCCTGTCCCAACCACATCCCTGCACACTTCTTCAGGCAGCACAAACATTGCTGCCAACTCTATTAGAAAATGTTCCATTAGCTGTATGTCATAACACGTGGTTCCTCCACACGATGGCGCTCCACCTCACATTGGTCACAAAGTATGAAGGTTTTTTTAATATGGTGGGGAGGGGGGGGGTGTGGAGTCCGTCTCAGGACAATGTTTTTTGGAAAAATAGACACTGGACAATGTACACGGATTAGATGTGACTTCTGGAAACATTGTGCTCAGTAGATTAGGACAATGCATTAAACAGGATCAAAACACCCACCCAAAACACAGGTTCACTTACGGAAGCAATTGGTTAGTGCTATTTACTGCTGCACATATTGAAATTGTGAGCGTGAGTTGTAAACACGTAGACAACAGCAGCCTGAGTGGCTGCGTCACTGTAATATGCCAGTCGTCGGCAGTCTTTGTGTTACCTGTGCAAATGTTATTGCAACTCAGTAAAACAATAGGATGGAAGCAAAATTTACAATCGCTGAACTGTGTGATATTGATTTAGTTTATGATGAAGCAAAACGGTGTTGCGAGGGCAGCTGTACAAATTTATTGAGAATGCTTACCACAGCAAAGACTACCTGCACGATTGACGTTTGTTGCTATTCACAAAAGGTTTGTATCATCATAATTTTCTACTTTTACTCGACTACAAAAGTACAGTTGCCATTTTTACCTTTTTACTTGTAGTTCTGTATGCGAAACATATTGTCTGTTCTGATATGATTTCATTTTGTTGTTCCTAGTACACATTTAATTTGCATGGACTGAGAGATACTGGCTCTTTACTACCCCACACAGAAGGCAGGGGCTCACAATGCGAAGAATGTACACTGGAAGCTAAGGAGCAAATTCTGGACCACATCCCCAAAAATCCCCGCCTAGTGGGTGTATTGCACAGTCATACATTGCACTTTGCCTCTGTGATCTTACCCCATTCATTACATACAAGAGTTGGAAGAGCAAGATTTCCCTCTGGAATGAGAATTCTCAGAGTGGTTTTTTTTTCTTACAAAATACACAGCATGATTTTGTAAAGAAAATACTCGTCCCAGATGAAGCGTGTTTCACTCACAATAGAATAACTAATTTACATAACATGCACACATGGAGTGTTCACAATTCGCGCCAAGTAGTAGCAACATATTTTTGAGTGACACTTTCCGGTAAATTTATGGGCAGGTATAATCGGAGGTCACGTTATTGAGCCTTACACTTTACCTGCACAATTGACTGATAGCAATTTCTGAACCTTTTTAGAAGAGACATTGCTACCAACTTTATTAGAAAATGGTCACAAAGTATGAAGGTTTTTGAATAGATGATTTCCAGGATGATGGATAGGATGTTTTGGTCATCATTGATGCCCAGCATGCAGTCCTGATTTAAATCCACTGGATTTGTACTGTTGGGGCTATATGAAGGAACTTATTTATGCTCAGCAAGTAAATAATGTGAACAAGTTTACACAGAGGATTTTCAGTGTTGTCGGTACAGTAATGGCAAATGTGCATTTGTGTGAATGACTACAACAAAACTGCATTTTCCATAATGAAGCATATGTTAAATCAAATGATGGTGGGCATTTTGAACACTTATTGTTGTATTGATATAAGAGGAAACAAAATAATGTGGGTTTCATTTTCATTACAGTACTGTTGTAGAAAAGGAAAATTATCGTTATGGTATTGTTGTAAACAGAGGAGAAACAGTTGATTGTAGTTAATGCACAACAAATTATGTGGTAATTGGTTGATTTTGTAGTAAGGGAAAAACATTTTATTTGATGGTAGATTTTCTTTACTACTGTGACCTTCATTGTGATAATGCTGTAAAATAGAAAAGTCTGGTTGAACTTAATTCACTGTTTATGTAAAACAAATTACACATTCTTGACATGCCAAAGACATTAAATTGTTTGTTTCAGTAGTACCTGTGTGCCGCATTGTTGTACACATCCAATGTTTAAATTGCTCTTGTTCATCCATGTGCTGTCAGTTGCCAGTGTAAACAGAAATGCTTCTGCTGCCAAATCTACAAATATCTGTCTTTTAGGGAAGGAATAGTTATGAGAGAAACAATTTGCGTAATGTTTCTATGCCATGCTATTGTTAAAATTGACTGTGGAAAGGAAAACGAAACTGCAAATCTCACAGCACAACATAGCTCATTTTCATTCTTGCAGTTGATTTTAACAGAAGACTTGTACATTGTTATTTAAGAAAATATGCAGTATATGTCTGTCTGAATATTTTTTTGAGTATCGTGTGAAAATTATGATATGTATAAAAGAACATTTAGCCTATGTCTGTCCAAATGTTTATTAGAGTATTGTGTAAAAATCTGAAGTAAATTGGGTAAGGCTGCGTTCACACTGCCGGCCGGGCCGGGCCGGGATGACGCGTACTGGCTCGGCTCGTGCCTAGCCAGCTCAGGCTGACGTGTAGTGCATTCACATTGCGCGCCGCGCCGAGCCGGGACGGCGAAGTGGGAGAAAATCCACTTCTCCGATTTTCAAGTTTTAAAAATTCTTAGCGGTATATAAGACTTTGCCACATAGTTTTATGAACTTATTTTTTCCTTAAAAGCGTTACTTACGTCGTGAAAAAAAGAAAAAGTCTACTTTTAGTTTCGCGTGATTTCTTAGTTTCGTAACGCTTCCCAGCCGATTTTGAAGAAAGTATGTGGCTAAAAAATCTGATTTTTGTACACTTGATAGTGTAACATCTTAGCTTCGTATTGAATCATTTATCTTTCCATATTTCTTAACAGTCATTGTGAAATGATGCTATTTGTCAACGTTGTGCACTTGATTTACAAATCTTGAAATGAAAAAGTTATGTAGCGGGTAGCTTACTGTTAGATCCGTTTTAGACCATACATTGTTAGGAATGAAATGTAGCTAAAAGTACCAAAAAGTTTTTGTAATGATAATGATACTGATATCTGTCTCTGGTCACAAGTAATGCGAGCTATTCAGTGGCGTCAGTGCCACGTCCACAAGCCACGGAGTTCGCGCGTTTACAGCTTGGTTTAGTGTAGTCATATAATGCAGAACAGAAAAAAACTAATTACTAGTGATCAGCGCAGACCTAGTGTCGGTCCCTCGTATTATTTTAATGGTTTCATTGTCTAGATAAATCCAAATGTATAAGAATTTTTCCCTCGGCTACTGGACAATCATATGCTATGCTTTTATAATTGGCCAAAATGTATGTTCTGTATGTGTGCGCGATTGCGCACATGTACAGGTAGAAGTGTCAATGACATAGGTCTGATAAAATTTGGTGTAAACCTAATCACAACAACAAACTGGAGATTTGTGATACATTTACTGCAGAAACTGAAGCGCAATTCTGTAGTCTCGTTGTCGACTTTGACAGTAAAAATAATGGAGAGTTAATGAAACTACTGTAGATCGACACAGATGTGCGTTTCATTCTTCTTCTTCTTCTTCTTCTTCTTTTTTTTTTTTTTTTTTTTCCTTGGCGGGCTGCGCTTCACTGTCAAGGTAATCCCCACTCTTTGGCTAAATGGCTGTTAGCTGCCGGAGGCCAAATAAATAAATTTAAAAAAATCCCCACCCTTCGACAACTGACAAGCAAGTCAGTAGAAAACGCAGCTGCAGTCAACAGTTGCTCACCTTTAGGTAGTCAGTGCTGTCGTGTAGAACAATGTCTTCACTCTTTTATTGGTATTGTTTTGACTCTCCTGTAACTCGTCGAGTTTTGAAGTACAGAAGAACAAGGAGGTTATGGATTCATCCCATAAATAGTGACAGACATTTAGGAGAGTTTTTTTTCTTTACATGAAGAACTTAAAAACTATCCTGAAAATCTTTATTCATATTACAGAATGAATCATAATACATTTCAGTACGTGCTGCAGAACATTCAAGACAAAATTTTGAAACGGAACACAAATTTTCGCAGACGTATAACAGCAGAAGAAAAATTGTGTATAATGATAAGGTAAGATTCGTTAGTACACACTTTTTGGTTTGCTGTAGAACTTTGTACAGCATTCACTACCTCCAATTAATTGTAGTCATGCTTTTGTATTTTAAATTTCACAAACGCTTACCTCTGAGGCAAAGAGAGTTAATAGGACTCCTGAGAATCATTAGGAAGTAATTAGCTTCGTGATTTTGGGTAATGTCTTGCTGTGCCTTCAACAAAGAATCGCAGAAATAGTCCTTCAGAATTTTCCAACATTTTTCTTCTTTTTTCTTCATGATGCAGCATTTGGAAGTGGTGATGGTTCATCATGTGGAGCCACTGATGACCTCACAGAATTCTTTTCATGACCTTGTAAGATAGACAGATTGATAGGCGAAGAGTTTTGAGATGATGCCCTTTGACTCAGTGGTTCTATTTCCACTGATAAGGAACTGTGCATAGCTCTTGGAACTTAGGAAAATCATATGACAGAACAAAGCCCGAGTGGAATTGCATTTTTATATACTATTCCCTGGATCACATGATCTTATTTTGCCAAGTTATTCTCTGTAACTGTCTCTCAGGTCTTTGCATTTCGATTTCATTATTTTAATTGAAAGAATATAAAAGGGTGCAAGAAAATGTCTCTTTAATTATTTATTGTTGTATAACTGTGAAATGACATGGACTAAGTAAATATCTACTGTGCGAACAAAACTGCAAAAACTTCGCCCAACACCACACTTGAGTAGCACATTTTAAGATTTTTTTTTCTCAGGTATTGATGCACTGGCATCTCCTTTCATGCACTAGCATCGTCATTTCGATTAGGAGTGTCCACCGTATCAGTGGTGGTGAAAGACGTTTCTATGGCCATATGGGAGTCACGTGCTCCCATTCATTTACCAACGCCAACTGTTTCTCGATTTAAAGAAATTGCCAGTGAAATGGAGATTTCCAAACTGTGTTGGATGTATAGACGGGATACGTGTCCAATGTCATAAACTTTCTGGCAGCATGTTTTACAATTACAAACAGTATTATTCGATTGTACTCCAAGCAGTTGCAGATGCAGATTACAAATTTATAGCTGTAGATGTTGGTGCCTACGGTAAACAGTCTGATGCAGGCGTGTTTAAAGAAAGTATGTTATATAAGAAACTTACAAATGGGGAGCTGTTATTACCGCCACCAACAAGAGTTGAAGGAATGTGTCAGGAACTACCGTACGTCATTTTGGGAGATGAAGCTTACCCCTTATTAGAGAATTTGATGAGACCTTTTCCTCGCAGAAATTTGGACGAGAAGATTCTATGCAATGATATGCATTCCAGAGCAAGAAAAGTTGTTGAATGTGCATTTGGTATAATGACCAATAAATGGAGACTGCTGAGGAAGGAAATTAAAACGTCAATTGACGTAGCTGATCACATAGTCAAGTGCATTTGTCTACTTCATAATATTGTCATTGACAGAGAAGGATGCAATGTTGAAGCTGAAAAGTTTTGTAACAATGCTGATATGCAGACAGCTGGTGCCACAATCAACAGAAATTCCACATTACGTTCAAAAACTGTCAGGAACACTTTTGTTGAATATTTCGTTAAAAATGCAACTTAAAATAATTAAAAAACCTTCCAAAAATAAATTTTGGGATTGAAAGTACTTAGCTGTTTACTGTATTTTTTTGTATCTCATTTCATTGTAAATAAAACAAATAAAATTATAAAGGAAAATAATTTATATTTGTGCGTACTATCTGAAACACACTCCTTGGTTACTTCGTTCCATAATCTGGAAACTGCATCATTACTGTCATACTAGTTGAATTTCTGATACCAAATTGATGGACACAAGTTAATGTCATGCATATGTTGTTCTGAATTCATTAAAGTAAGAATCTCGCAAAAAGATGTCACAGACAACAGCTTATAGTAACGTGCCACAGCATGACTTTACAATGCATTGTCATCTGGTAGGGACACATTTCCGTCCCTCGGTGACACTCATATCTGTCTCCGTTTACAAGTAAATGCGAACTATTCAGTGGCGGCAATGCCGCGATCGCTTGCAAGCTATTGTTGCAAATGCATGTAAATATGGTAGATTAAATAAATGAAATAAAAGTAATTTTGCATGTATCATTATAATAAACGTAATTTTTGCTCACTGATTGTGAAATGTGAGGTAACATCTTAAAATAAAAGACATGTGCAGTCACACTTGTGATGAAAGCAGAAGGGAGACGTGTGATGCATGTACTGCAGAAGCTGTAGTGCTGCTCCACAGGCTGGCGCCGGCAATATTAAACACTCGGGATGTCGCCGGCTCGGCCCCGGGAGGCTCACGCCGTGTTGGCGCGGCCCGGCCGCCAGTGTGAACACCGCAATTCAAAACCATGTGTTTGATATCAAAGCGGGCGGTGGCCTGGCCAGGCTCGGCTCGGCTCGGCTGGCAGTGTGAACGCAGCCTAAGAACTTATCGATACATCTGCTTACAGCCTTTTCTATACCACACATGTTACAGAAGTGTGTACCCTATGTCTGTCCAGTCATTCATTAAAGTATCATGCAAATTTTGAAGTAAATCTGTCAGGAACTTCTAAAAATTTTTTAAAAACAGTTCCAATTTGTTGGCAGATGTATATTTATACACCATATATATTAATGATGTATGTAGTGTATGCCTGTCTATGCATTTATTAGAATACCGTGTAAAAATTTGAAGTAAATTGGTTTAGAGCTATTCGAGATTTTGCTGTGAATTTGGCCGTTACATTTCCTTCATTGAGGCTTCCGTACAAAAATATCATGCAAATTTCTATCTTTTCCGGTGGATTTTCCAAAAATTTTGTTTCACACAAACCTTGTCTTGACATAAAAGGGGGGGGGGGGGGCCTGGTCAGCAGGCCAAATCGGTAGAGCCATTCTCAAGTGATCATCTTCCATACATGCAACAAATGGTTTTTATTTATGTAGATTTGCAGTTGCAAGTTGCAATTGCATCACATTGCTGAGCCTCGTTTAACAGTGGATGCCACTCACTTGTGATGTTCCAGGTGGTTACAACCTACCGAACACAGCTCGCTGCTGGGTGGCACTGACAGCTGCCATTGCTGGCTGCAAACTACCAGCTGAAGTCCCGGAGCACGACGTAAGTGGGTGCACAAATGGCTCACAAAATATGGATGGAGCTCTTTTATTTATTTATTTATTTATTTATTTTTTTAACACTGTTGACAGAAATTGTACAGCTTCCTCGTGTGGAAGCAATACAATATTACCCCCCCCCCTCTCTCTCTCTCTCTCTCTCTCTCTCTCTCTCTCTCTCTCTCTCTCTCTCTCTTTTAGGTCTTAAATATTTTTCTTTCTATGTGTGTGAAAAATGAAATTGTCTCCAGTGTTCTGACTGACACTGTATTCCTAATTTGTAGTTACAAAAGAAACAAATGGCAGGCCCAAGGCATCCTCTATATCAAGAGTTCTCAACCTTTTTAACTTGAGATCTGCTACATGCAATTTAGTCCAGTTAGAGATCAACTAGCATAAAGAAATTCATAAAGGTTTAAGCACAAAACAACATTGTAGCTAACATTAAAAATTTTAATCATATGTTTATCATAGAAAATTCTGTCTCCTATGAACCAGTTGATTCAAGAAAATGATAAAACATATGGTGCCACTTTTAATTGTATTCCGACTTTAAGGAAATTGCATTTTGAAATCAAATTATTTCCTCTTCAGGTTTGACCTCACTGGAAGAGCTAAAAGTAGTCATTTTACTTGAAATATCTTCCACATCCATTTTCTGACAAGGTTGAGCTGTGAAAGCTAGAACAGGTTCTGCTGCTTGAAATCTGAAAATTGTTTTCAAACAGTGTCTTCAGTACTGTCGGGTTGACCGTATATATCTTTACAGCTTGTGTTTTACATTTAATTACAGTTCACGAGTAGTAATATCACCATGTGTGAGAGAAGACTGCTGCTTGGTGCGAGCATTAAAGGCGGTGAAATGCAGATGGAGAGGAACGAGGCAGAGACAGTATTGCCAGATTAAGTGCCACCAAATACCATGCAAAAACACTTATTGTCAACAAACTGGTATTTCACAAAACTAGCTTATTTAAACAGATTTTGGACAATGGTTTCAAAAGATCGGCCCACAAAGCCATGGTGATTGAGTGGTTGATTGCAATTGATGGATTGAGCACCCCTGCTCTATATGGTCATTGTTAAGATAGACGCAGACTTTGTCCATGCTACAGGTTGCATCTATTTCTTTTGTTCTTTTTTTCTGCTTCAAAAGTAGTACACCAGCTGGGAAAGCAAACAGTTAGAACTGCAGGCAAAGCGCTTCATCTTTAATTTCTCCACTAAAGCAAGAACTGCCTCTCAGTGACCACCTGTCTTTTCCTGGACCAGACTGTCAAAGTGCAAGGGGACTCAAGAATGACAGGAAATTCTATCTGAAGTTCAAAACAAAGGCAGGGTACGCTGCTCTGTGGAGGACAACATAGCACTTGACACCTGCCATTGAGTGTGGAAATGGGACAGTTATGGACAAAGGTGGATTTCCTGCTAGCATATGGTGAAGCGTTTAATGCTGCAGAGTGTTGTCTTGACATTGTGTATAATACGGGAATGGAAAAATGTCCTATGAATATAGAAAATAAGTAAAAGAGGAAAGACAAATATAATTTTTAATTATGCCCAATTACTGACATTGAAAGATCCTGCAGTCATTAATAGTAGACATTTTGATCTGTGCACAAGGTGTCTTAATAATCCATTCTGTGCAGCCCTTTGATAAGTACATACACTGAAATTTCTGAAAATTGTGACAGTGTAAAAGATTCAAATTACTGAATCACAGCACCATAGCATGGCCTGTGACCTCTCTTCTAAGTTGTGTAACCCTGTGGGCTGCAGCTGCAGCCTCAGAATACCTATCCAGAGACCAGTCATTCTGCCCATCCTGAACTCGCTTATGCATCCACTGACATCGACGAGGGATTTCAGAACTGTCTTTTATGTCTCTATTTCATTTGAGGGATTGCTGTGTTCCCACTGTTCACCGGAAGAATGCGCTTTTGGGGATCAAAAGTTGCTCCACGAGTGCCAAACACTGTTGGTGTGGCTGTTGACTTTCACTGGTGCACTGTGGCATGTTGCCCACACCCCATTCCAGTAACTACTGGCTAAGATAGGGCCACCAGATATCCACAGAATGGTCGCACTATGAAAGTTAGCCACACTTCTAACCAGTCACCCTACATCCACTTATGTGCAATGCACACTTAAGTGTTTGGCAGATGGCTCACAGAACAGCACCCAAACACTGCCTTGACCATTCCTCTCTGGAATACGTAGTGAGGAAAAATTAACTCCAAAATTCTTCCATGTGGGCTCTGATTTCTCTTATTTTACAACAGTCATTTTCCCTCTGTAAGTGGGAGTTAACAAACTATTTTCACATTCAGAGGAGAAAGTATGTGATTGAAATTGAACTTTCATGAAAATATCTCACTAAAATAAAAAAAAACTATTTCAATGATTGCATTCATGACTTGCTTATCCTATTTGACACACTCTCTCTCCATTTATTTCCTGATAATACAAAATAAGCTGCCCTCCTCCATTTGCATGTACATTTACGTACATACTCCACAAGCCACTGTATGATGCACAGCAGAGGGTACGTTCTACCACTACTAGTATTTTCCCTTCCTGTTCCAAGCTCAAATAGAGTGTGGGAAAAACAACTATCAGTTTCAAGTACTTGTTCTCTGAATTTTCTCAATAGCATTCTTTGAAAAGAACATCACCTTCCTCTCAGAGATTCCAATGTGACTCCCTCAAGCATCTCCGTAATATCTGCATGTTGATTGAACCTACCAGTAATAGGTCTAGCAGATTGCCTCTGAATTGCTTCGCTGTCTACCTTTAATCTGACTACTTTTGGTGTCTCATTTTCTAATCTAATTCTCTCAGCATCATCTGATATAATTTGTCTACATTTCATTACTCTTATTTTGCTTATGTTATGTCATTATTACATTCCACTCAACTGGTCTTTCTTTCTGTTTCTTTTCCACAGAACCTTAATTAGTTTCCAAATGTCTCTTTGTTTTCCTTTGCTACTTGTTTAGTGCACAGATTAAATAACATGGGAGCTGGGCCACAATTTTGTATTACCGTATTTACTTGAATCTAAGCCGCACTTTTTTTTCCGGTTTTTGTAATCCAAAAAACCGCCTGCGGCTTAGAATCGAGTGCAGAGTAAGCGAAAGTTCCGTAAAATGTTGGTAGGTGACGCCACAATTAACTTCTGCCATCGAATATATGTAGCGCTACAGAGGCAGGCTTTGCAGGCACAAAGATAAATACTGGCGCCAAAACCTCTGAGTCAGTAAATAAATTTAAAAAAAAGGTGGAAGACGAGATTTTTTTCTCCGCCCCGAGTTTTGACCACTGCATTTTCATACATTATCCAATGAAGTAAATACAAATTCCGTATTGTTCATCTTTGAATGTAGCAGCCTTTCAATGTACTACGATTATCCGACTGGCAAGACTGTTTGGGATGTTTGTCAATACGGCCAACTCTATGTTCTGAATTTTTTCCTATCTGTGAGAAGAGATGGTTGCTAATAGGAACTTTTATGAATTGTGAATCACATGCAGTATTCTCTTCACCATAAGAATAATGCGAATATAAACATTTTGCCATGTATTCTTTCGTGTTTGCTGCTATCTCATTTAAATCCTGTCTGCCTAATAAACTACGAAACTAAAGTGAGACAACAGCAAACACGGAAGAATATACATATTGTGCCATGTTTATATTCGTATTATTCTTACGCCGAATAGTGATACAATCAGAAATGAAGCACGACAACTGACTAGATGACTCTAATTCCTGTGTAGTATGTAACGTACTAAAGAGGCGTCTGCAAAGATTTTCAAACGAAGAAAAAGCTAAACTCTCCTTCACAACATCTTCTATCACATGCAGTCTATTATTTGGTTCTTGTTGATTATTATCAAAGAAAGCAGCAGTGTAAGTAACAACAAATAGCAGTCTCTTGCCATTGTTTCACTGAGACGATTCTCCCCCCCCCCCTCTCTCTCTCTCTCCCTCTTTTTAAAAAAAATTGGAAGTGGTGGTAGTGCGCACAAAAGCAAGCCATGCCGCGAGCAGCGACAGGTCGTAAACACTCATTATCAAAATGCGACAAACAATGCATGACAGTACAATAGTGCATTTTCAGCTTAGAGTGACATAAACACCTATAACAAAGAGAACGGCACTTATCAGATCAAAGAAAAATAAGCAATCAATTCAAACCAGACGAAGCACGTGAAAAAGGAAGGGTACCCGTATAAATACGGACGGAGCGCCTGACGCATAGCAATGGCTACCTGGTAAAGCATAACTGCTAAGCTTACGACTCAAACCTAACTACTGTAGCTGTATTGTCATTCATTCGATCTAAATTATGTCTCATATTACAATGGACCAACTTTGTTTCGATTTGGAGGTGCGGCCTAAAACTTTTCTCTCCCCTTGAATTTAGAGTCTCAAGTTTCAGGTGCGGCTTAGATTCAGGAATTTTTTTTTTTTCCCTTGATTTCGAGTCTCATTTTTCAGGTGCGGCTTAGATTCGAGTAAATACGGTACTTCCGTCTGTAATATTGTCTCCCTTTCATGCCCTTCAACACTTGTAATTGTACTCTGGTTTCTGTACAAGCTGTTAATAAGCTTTTGTTCCCTGTGTTTTATCCTTGCTACCTTCATAGTTTCTAAGAGTTTAGTCAAGCCAACATTGTCAAAAGCTTTATCTAAATCTACATGTGCTATAAATATAGGCTTGCCTTTCTTTAACCTAACTTCTAAGCTAAGTTTTTAGGCTCAGTAGTAGAGATAGGTCGTTCACAAACTAACGGGTACAAAGGAATGGTTCGCCAAAATGAACGGAACGAGCGATGAATGAATTATAAGGAATGGCCTTTCATAGTTCACTTTGGTCGTGGCTTCCTACTTATATTTCCTGGGAACGGGATACGGTCGGTCTTGTTCCCGCAACAGCATGTCGGTTGGTCTCGTTCCAGCCTTGGTCCCATTCCTGTCAGTCTCGGTCTCACTCGGCCGGACTCATCCTTCATTGCGTGGCCACTCGTCGCAGTTCCACTGCCGACTGCTCATAGTTAGTTCAGTATCAAGTTGTTGTTCATTTCGTTCGCTTCGCATGCCTGTTCTAGATCTGTTTCAAACCTTTTTTGAACACTGTACTTCTGGTTCTTTTTGTATTCTATTTAGTGTCCGCGGCCAGTAATTAAAATGTGTTTTATAATTACGTAAGTTACATGAATATTACGTGGTATGTAATAGATACATCTTTTCAGGCAACAAAACTGCGTATCAGCTTACTTCATTATTATGATAAACAGCAGCAGAAATATTTGTAAAGAGGCAAGATTATTTGTTATTAGACATGCAAAAGATGTGGGCATGACACAGACGAGTGGCCATTTTCCATCTTTTTTTGATCAAGGTAAAAGAGCATGTTCATTGTTATGTAAGGCAGACCGAATGAGCCCCACACTTCATAATCGAGTGTATGGTGTCACATTTTGTAAAGAGAATATGATAACTCCTACAATATTATTTCAGTGGTAAGAGTAGCACACGAAAAATCGGCCGCGAGTACTAGGCTGCTCATTGTCGCTTACCAATCGTCATCTATTGTTTCGAAGTTATTTGCATTAGCTTATTTGTTATTTCTTCACTGCCTAACTATCAAATGTTTATCTATTCTGCTCGTAGCAGTCTACAAATTGTGTGTAATTGGTGAGCAGACTGTACTTGGGGCCGGTTTTTTGTGCGCCACCTTATATTATTTCACTGCGATCAGCCACGTAACCCTACAGTTGGCTAAACGAGATGTTTTGCAGAATCACGAAAATTACAAGTGTGTGAGAATTCTGTTATGAATAAAAACTCTGTACTCCACGAGGGAGGCAAGTGCCCCTCTTGGTGCCTTCCATCTTCAGTCACCTGTGCTATTAATTTTCAGTTTTTCATAAGAACCGTATACCAAGCACAATGAATGGTAACGAGTAAAAATGAACGGTTCTGAAAAAAGAGCAATCACCAGTGAACTAGTTATCACATTTAGCATTCAACCGCGATTTTTATATATATTTTAACAACGCGTTTCGAGAGACAATGCTCTCATCATCAGGTTGTAAAATCTATGTCGCGAAATTAAACGTACTAAAAAGACAAAATACCATCACCAATAGTTGGTGGGTCCATAAAGTAAAAAAGAATTAAAAGTATATTGGACTGTGGGTCCTCGTCTTACATTAAAGTTGTTGACGCAGGTCGATGGCCGTCCCATAGCTACCAAATATGCTGTCGACTGCGCCGGCTCGGGTGCAGTCGACAGCATATTTGGTAGCTATGGGACGGCCATCGACCTGCGTCAACAACTTTAATGTAAGACGAGGACCCACAGTCCAATATACTTTTAATTCTTTTTTACTTTATGGACCCACCAACTATTGGTGATGGTATTTTGTCTTTTTAGTACGTTTAATTTCGCGACATAGATTTTACAACCTGATGATGAGAGCATTGTCTATCGAAACGCGTTGTTAAAATATATATAAAAATTGCGGTTGAATGCTAAATGTGATAACCAGTATAACGACAACTGCTACCTCGACTCCATAATGGATTATATCAAACCAGTGAACTAGTTCCCAAGGATGAATGCCTTTGCCCATCTCTACTCAGTACTACCTCACTTGTTCCAACATTTATTTGGAAGCCAAACTGATCTTTCCCGAGATAGGCTTCTACCTGCCATTTCATCAGTCTGTAAATAATTGTGTGATTACATGATTTAAGAATGGTCATTGGAAGCAGTCACATCCATAAAATATCTACACATATGAATTTGGAGCAGTTTAAAGTGGAGTGACCACATGAAACTAATTGCAGGTAAGGCAGATACTAGAACAAGATCAGATGGAAGAATCCTCAGGAAATGTATTCCATCCAAAAGAGTGATAGCGTACAAAACCCTTATTTGTAGAATACTCAAATGTTGCTCGTCAGTCTGGAATCTGTACCAGATACGATCGATAGAGAGACTAGAGAATATCTGAAGAAGAACAGTACATTTCATTACAGGTTCATTTAGTAAGGTGAAAGTGTCACGAATGTGCTCGGCTAACTCCAGTGGCAGATGCTGCGAGAAAGGCATTCTGAATCACAGTGTGGTTTACTTTTAAACCTCGTAGAGTGTACAATCCGAGAAGAAATAGCCAGTATATTGCTTTCTCCTACAAGTACACATTCTATTAGTATTAAAACTTAATTGTCTGTGAAATCTCAATGTTAATTTCATGTTTAATGTAGTTTTTAAATGACATTGTCCTTCTGTTGTGTTTCCAGTTGACATTTTCACTATTCTGTAATTTCAGTGATTATTTGTGTAAATTTAAAGTAGCACTACATTGCCTATATGTTTCTTAGTTCCCCATGTAAATTGTTTGTATTCTCTGTATGTGAAGTTACTATATTCATCAATGAACAATTTTGTGTACATTTTTTTAAATGGCAGTCCATTGCCTATTTTTTTTTTCTCCAAACTACATATTTGTTAAGAAAAATGACTTGTCCTATATCATGTGTACTTTGTACAATATGTCATCCACAGGATGAATAAATAAATAAATAAATAAATATCTTGCAAAAACACCATCAAGGTAAAGATAGAGAGATCTGAGATCACAAGGCTTGATGATAATTGCTCTTCCCGTGAACTGTTTGCATCTGAAACAGGAAAGGGGGGGATTGACATAGGAAAGAAGGTACCCCTGCCACACACCATAGGGTGCTTTTGGAGTGTGGCTGTACATAATTTGTGTTAATGTCAGCCAGCCATCACTTATAAAACTGATGGTCATCTGTCAATACCTGCCTCCATTAAAATTTGAGTTATTACAATCTTCTTGAAGTCTGAGGGTATTTCTTCTGTCTCATATTTCTAGTGCATGAGGTGGAATAGTTTTGTCATGGCTTGCTCTCCCAAGGATTTTGATGATTCTGAAGCAACGTCGTGTAACTCAGGTGTCTTGTTTCAACTTAGATCTTTCAGTATTTGTAAAATTCTTGTCGTACTGTCATGTCTCACCTTTATCTACTTCATCTTCATTATGTATAATATTGTCTTGAAGTCGATTCTTTATATTTCTTCCAACTTTCAGCCTTCTCTTTTTTGCTGAATGCTGGCTTGCCATCTGGGCTGTTTATATTCATACATCTGCTTCTCTTTTCTGCAAAGACTTTTTCATTTTATTTATATAATTTTTTTAATCTTTGGAGTACAACTATACGTGGGAAAGTAGATGGACTCCTGAGCCAGTTTTCACCTGACACTGTCATATAAACATGATTTCCTTTTGTTCTCAATCTGTAGATAGACTGGTTGGAAGCAATTCTCATTCTCCGGTTTTCCCCATCTCCCATAAGTCTCCTCAGTGCAGGTGTGCGTTGATAGTTTCAGATCTCATTGTACCTGCCTTATGTACTGCAGTCTTGGTCTTCCTTGTGCATTCTTCCCGCCAATTGTCATCTATATTAATAACTCTGTTACTCTATATTCCCTTACAATGATCTTTTCTCCCCTGTGTTGTTGAAAACTTCTTCATTGGTCATTCTCTCAGTCCGTGAAATCTTGAGGATTCTCCATCAACACCGTGCCTCAGAAGCCTTTAGTCTTTTCCGTTTTGGCTGCTCTACTGTCCGTGTGTCTGAGCCGTATGGGTCAGTGCTCCAAACAAAAGTTTTTACTTACTGTTTCCTGGCTTTTAACTAAGATTTTTCAGTGTTCTTGTTCTTTTCCTTAGTGTTGAATGCTGTTTTAACTTGTGGACTTCTGGATTTAATTTACAAATGTACAAAAGCTCACTAGAAGTAACGTGTGCTGTCTCCAATGTGTGCCCTGTGGTTGAAGTAGCACCTGCCTCTCTGACACTGTCTTACCACACTGGGACTCGAACCCAGAATCTTGCATTTCATGACCTGTCCAACATGCCTGATATCCAAACTTGACAGAACCTGTCTTTGGCAGACTACTATTCCTGGAAGTTTTGAGGAGTCTCTGTCTGACGAAATACAGAGGAGGGCTTCTGCCCAGTGCAGAAATTAGGGCAGAAGTACTGGCGAAATTAGAGCTGTGCGGGCGAGTCGTGAGCCGTGCTTTGATAGTTAGGTCAGTAAGTGCATTTCCTGCAAGTAACTGAGCTTGCAGGTTTGTGTACCAGTTTGGCGGACAATTGTAATTGGTTGGTAAGTTTCAGAAATGGCACACACTCTGCGGTAGAATGAAAGAGTCAGTATGCTTCTGTCTCTTTCTCTGAACATTTTTGTTATAGTCTGCGAAATCCAGTGCAGTATTAGTCCTAACCCAGAACACTTGCATAATTATTGTAAGGTAAACGGTTCTTTCTTTTATTCATGTATTTTTTACTCTACTTCCATGTTCATTGGAGTTGATTTTCAAAATATTTATGTTGCAGTTCCTAGGGGAGTATGGACCGTATTTTGAATTCGGTGTACAGCCTTCTTTACGGAAGGACTATAATACAAAGGAGTACATTGACAGCATCGTACAGCAGATAACAGGTGAGTTTGTGTACCGATCATACTTCGGCCTGTTGCCAAATCTGTCTGTTCTCCAAGGTGGGAGCACAGGTTGCATGCTCATACTCATTGTAATTTGAACATTTCATGAAAACAGTTGTAACTAACAACTTGATTACAGCAAAACAATTTTTTAAAAAGTGAGATTAACTCACAGTTATAAAATATAGAACCATGCTAAACCTTGTATAGAAAGGATAAAAAGTAAAATTATGCATATTGAGGTGATGAAAATTGGCGTGGAGTGACATTTTATTTATGTTCCCAAGAGTTGTGGGACAATACAAACTCCCTCACAAAAATAAGATGTATCTGACACTACTTGCCTGAATGATTGGCAAGCTCTTGACCAAAACACTTGCTGCTGTCTGAGAAGCACATGAACCATCTCCTGCCCCCGTTATAGTGGTAATATGTGCTAATCTCTCTGGTCAGCCTAGAAGGAAGCTTCAGCTTAAAAGTAGTACTATGTACACAATTGACCTAGCGTTACCTCGGGCAAATCTTTCCCTTTCAACTAGCTGCATTAAATTTGTATAAAATCCCAAGCTTTCAGTGGTAACTTTTAGTGCCACCATTGCGGAGTAAGTCTGACTGCTTGACAGCCCCTGATACTGACAATGGAGGCACTGACTGCCTACTGAGGTGCCCAAGGCAGTGGTGACAGACACTGGACTCACATTATGGAGGGAGGTGGTTCAAATCCCCCCAATTGTCCACATTTAGGTTTTCCATGATTTATCTTAATTTAAGCTGAATGCCGCTATGGTTCCTTTGAAATGAGTGGTGAGCCAGTTGTAGCAACAGTGATTACTGTAGTACAAAAGACAACTAAACTAAGTAGAAAGAATTACATTTCAAGTAAAGTAGATGAAGAGACAGTAGCATTGCATCTCAAAGAGTGGCTTAGCATTTGCCTCAGGAAAGGGATATGTAGAAGAATCATGGCTTAGATCTGAAAGAATGTGTGTGTGTGTGTGTGTGTGTGTGTGTGTGTGTGTGTGTGTGTTTCTTTCAGAAGGCGGCCTTTTGGCCAAAAGCTGTAATGTACCTTTGTTCCTGTCTGCAATTAAATGTTTCCTCTGTACGACGAGTAGCGATCTATCCTTTTCATAATATTGTCAGTAGAAAAGTCTGTGATACGCTGGACACACTGTAGTACTGACACTGTAAAGAAAACTTTTGCATGGTAGGTCATGAAGTCTTTGACAACTACCACATCAGAATCATGTTGGAAGATCTCGCTCAAAATCCAAATAAATTCATTTCATATTTCAAAGCAGCAAGTGTCACCAAATAAGTGACAAGACAGTCGAGGATGATGTAGGAACTGAAATTGAGGGGTACCTAACCTAAAGCAGAAATACCAAATTTTGATTTCAACTGAAGAGTGGAATGTCAAATGTTGTTAGTGTCATTTTTCACAAAATGAATTTTCTGTGTTCTCTGTATTTCTCGAAGTGTAAATCATTGAGAAAAAGTTTTCAAACATTCATCACTAGATGGTGCACAGTCTTTGTGCAGAGCAGTGCTTAATTCTGGAGTTCCAAGTACCATGTGCCACGTGTCATGGTCTCCTCGATTTAGTCTGGGATGTTTTGAAGAGACATCACAAAAGCTTTTCTTTATTGTACACTTCATTTTGAAATGTGACAGAGATTTTGCAGTTATAGAGAAACAAAGAATGGTAGGCAAGATCTTTGTTCTGAAAAATTACATGAGATTGTTAAGTCAGCTAAAGCCATGATTGAATTCTGTGTTCTCCATGCCAGCACATACGGACCTGCTCCACACAAGTTATTCCTACTGTCACCAAAGAATGTAGATCTGATGATCACTTTAGAAGATTGAAACTGGTCATCTAAAAATAAAAATCAACAACTTACATGTGACCAAGACTGTTTTTGCCAAATAAGTTATAGTTTTAATAGATCACTGTTTTTTTGGAACAGTGTTCCAAAAACTTTTAATTGTCCATTGTCCTCGGTGCAGGTGTGGAAAATCTCCAATTGCAGTACAATCAAAATGTCTCGTACTCATCCATCTCAAATAGCTATTAAAAATTCTTATACTGAAAAAGAAGAATGAAAAAAGTCATTGTATTCAAAAGAGGAAAGACCGTGGTTGAAAGACCAGCTATGTTTATCAGTTACAAAACAGAAAGACCAAACAGTGGGAAATCCATGATGGAATAATGTCAATATTATGGAAAGAATTGATTGCTGCTCACGATATAGAGGAGTAATATCGTACTCACTGTCTTTCCCACGCTTCCCATGGTGGTATTCCGCTGCGCACCAAACCTACCCATCATACTCTTCCATTCCTACTCCACACCTGCTCCCAATCCTTTGCTTCATGGCTCATATCCCTGCAATAGACCTAGATGCAAGACCTGTCCCATAGATTTTCTCACCACCACACAACTACCACTTACTCCAGTCCGGTCACAGGCATCACCCATCCCAACAAAGGCAGGGCTACCTTTAAAAGCAGTCATGTGATTTACAAGCTAAACTGCAACCACTGCACTGTATTCTATGTGGCCATGACAACCAACAAGCTGGCTGTCCACATGAATGGCCTCCAACAAACTGTGCCCAAGAGACTACTGGACACCCATCCCCCAGTTGCTGACCAAGACAATGTGCTTCACTTCAGTGACTTGATTCAGAACCTGTGCCATCTGTTATCCTTCCTACCAACACCATTGTTTCCAAATTGGGCAGGTGAGAACCGTCACTGCAATATATCCTTGTTTCTGCAACCCCTTGGCCCCAGTCTTCGTAAGTCCTTGTCCTTCACCACCTATCTATCCCCTCCCCCTCCAGCACTACACAGCCTTCTATTTCACCAACACATGCACTAGTCCCTTTTGTTCCCCTCCTCTACTTCTCTCCTTTTACACTCCGCGTTATGCCCCAGCCCCCTTCAAACCTCTCAACTGCACCTAGCAACCCTATCCCGTCCCACCAGGCCTCTGAGTGCTCCCACAAGCAGCACTACTCCTCCCCCACCCCACTCCTGCCCTGCTGTCCCTGCTGTGCTGACAGTGGCCACATGTGTGTAAGTTGTGCTTGCATGAACGTGTGTGTGTTTTCTACATTAGAAAAAGACCTTTTGGCCAAAAGCTCACATGTATGGCAGTCTTTTTGTTGTGCCTGTCTACAACTCAATATCTCCTCTATATGGTAAGAAGCACTCTATTTTTTTCATAGGACAGAAATACCTATTGGCAATGTTATCATTTCTTCCTCAACAGCAGAGGGAATTCTATAATCAACATTCCAAAATGTAATCATAAGACTTGAGTTGTGTAAGTAATAGAAGTCAGTAATGCGAGATATTTTTTCTGTAGTAGGGTTTGGTTCTTCTCTTGCAAAAAGTTTAAAAGATATGAGAAACTGTTTTCATTAAATATAGTTTTACTAATTAAAACAATACTGCTATATTTCCGTACTTCATTTCATGGACTATAAGATGCTACTGACTATAAGACGATAGCCAGACTAGAAAAAAATTCTTAGTTTATAAAACTGAACTGACTTTAAAATCCCTGAAAATTGTCATCTGAACTTTCCTCCTCCTCCTCCTCCTCCTCCTCGTTGTCATCATTGTGCTCTTCATATACAAGATGGTCTTCACTGCCATCGAGAGCATTAATTATGCTGTGCTTCTTGAAAGATTTAACAATGTCTTCTCTCACTCTAGACTACAACTATTTTATCCACTGACAGACCCACTTTTTGTAGCAATATTATGAAAAGGAGAGTTGCTACTCACCATATGGCGGAGATGCCGAGTTGCAGATAGGCACAACAAAAAAGATTCCTCTCATGGCCCGTGAATGGTGCCATGCGGGTGCCCATATCCATACTCTGGATTTGTTTGAAGGTAATGCCTTCTAAGGAGAAGCAATTGTGGGTGAAGATACAGTTGGGCATGGCGAATAGGTTGTTGGTTTGGAATCCGTCGGGCATTACAAAAGATAGTGTTCAATAGTGGTAAGGTGTTAGGCATTAGGGATGTTAGTGTAAAAGGAGGTGGCATCAATTATGACCAGCAGGGCACTATGTGGTAAAGGGACAGGAAATGTGAGAGTTGACGGAGGAAATGGTTGGCATCTTTTATACAGAAGTGTAGGTTCCAGGTAATAGGTTGAAGGTGTTGATCTATGAGAGCAGAGATTCTCTGTGGAGGCACATTAACTGACCACAATGGGGTGTCTTGGGTGGTTGGGTTATGGACTTTAGGTAGCATGTAGAAGGTAGGAGTGTGGGGAGTGGTAGGAGGGAGTAGGGAGATGGGCTCTGGGGAGAGGTTCTGGGATGGGCCTGAGGATTTGAGGGGTGACTGGAGATCCTGCTGGATTTCTGGAATGGGGTCATTTGGCAAGATTTGTAGGTCGACGTATCTGACAGCTGGCGGAGTCCTGCCAAGTAATCCTTGCAGCTCAAAACAACAGTGGTGGAGCCTTTGCCCACAGATCGGGATCAGTTTTTAGATGGTGGACTGCAGTTCTTTCTGTGGACGTAAGGTTTGTTTGCATGTTGAGGGATTTGGGGAATGATTGTGAGGCAAGGTTCGAGGTTAAGAAATTCTGTGAAGTTAACAGGGGGCAATTTGGGGGCAAGGGGAGTGGATCAGGATTGGATGGGGGAATGAACTGAGTTAGACAGGGTTCAAAATTGGTTTTTGCTCAAGTCTGATTCATAGGATTGGTGTTGAAAAAGTGTTTCCACTGTAGGAACTGGGAGAAGGAGAGAAGGTCTTTAACAAGTCCTGCATGATCGAATTTGGGAGTGAGGCAAAAGATGAGGTCGGGTTCTGGATTCTTTGTGGTGGTGGGAGGCAGTTTTGGAGGTTGGGTAAATGTAATAGGTCTGCAAGACAGGGTTTGTCAGCTATGAGGGGACGTGGGGGAAGTCTGGAGGTTGTTGTAGAGGTGGTGTACAGTGGTACTCCAAGGTGGGAATAGGAAGTGAGCAGGGTGGAGAGCTTCTTGAGGTGGCATTGTGCAGTTTGCTCTAGTTCGTGGAGGGCAAGAGTTTGTGTGTGTTAAGAGTTCCAGGAATTTGGGATTGCTGATGTGATATTGCAGGACTGCATTGGTGAGGGCTAGAGGAAGCCCTACTAAACACCCACCTAGTTCAGATTCATTGATGACATGTTTGCGATCTGGATCGAGAGTGAGGACACCCTATCCACATTCCTCCAGAACCTCGATGACCTCTTCCCCATTTGCTTCACCTGGTCCTAAATGGCCCAACAAGCCACCTTCCTAGATGTTCAGCAATGCCTCCACTTCGACAGCTGCCACCTATTCCGTACCGAGAAGTCGCTTTCACACAGCCTAGCCACCTGCAATCATTGCATCTGCAGTGATCCCCCTCGAAATATACTTAGGCTTCCAGAGAAGCCTTCACAGACCGTAATTATCTTCCTAACCTTATACAAAAATAAATCTCCTGTGCTTTATCTTTCCAGTCTCCCACCAGCTCCCAAAGTCCCACCATCCAGCCACAGAGGAGCATTTCTTTTGTAACTCAGTACCACCCAGGACTGGAGCAACTGAATTTCATACTCCGCCAGGATTTCGGCTACCTCTTGTCGTGCCCTGAAATGAGAAATGACCTGCCCACTATCCTTTCCATCCCTCCCACAGTGGTATTCTGCCATCCACCAAACCTACACAGTATACTCGTCCCCCTCAACAACAGGCGCTGAGGACCACGCAGTTGAGTGTCCCACAAACCAATCATCATACCTACACAATCCCTTCTCCCAATCCCTTACACCATGACTCATAACCCTGTAATAGACCTAGATGCAAGACCTGTCCCATACATCCTCCCACGACCACCACCACCACCACCACCTACTCCAGTCCAGTCATATACATCACCTATTCCACCAAAGGTATGGCTACCTGTGGAACCAGTCATGTGATATACAACCTAAGCTGCAACCACTGTGCTGCATTTTATGTGGGCATGACAACCAACAAGCTGTCTGTCCTCATGAATGGCCACTGACAAATTGTGGTCAAGAAACAAGTAGACCACCCTGTTGCCGAGCACACTGCCAGACATGACAGCCTTCACTTCAGTGATTGCTTCACAGTCTGTGCCATATGGATCCCTCCCACCAACACCAGCTTTTTTGAATTGCGCAGGTGGGAACTTCCCCTGCAATATATCCTACGTCCCGTAAACCTCCTGGCCTCAACCTTCATTAGTCATTGTCCTCACCCAAGCAGCACCTTCCCTGTTCCCATTGCAGCACTACACAGCCCTCATTCCACCAGTCTTTTTACTTCTCTCCTTTTCTGCTACACTCTGCCCCTCCCCACCTCTCCCCTGCCCCTCCATCCAACCCCCCTACTGCACATAGCTACTCTGCCCTCTCTCCACTTCATCCCTGTGCTCTCCCCAGCAGCAGTTCACTGTCCACCACCCCCTACCCTACTATCCCTCTTCCTCCCAGCCCCAGCTTCCTCCTTACCTCCATCCAGTCGCCACTCCATCAGGCACTGGTGCTGCTGCTCGCATTGTGGCTTCAGTCACCTGAGACTGCCGTCATGTTTGTGTGAGTTGTGGGAGAGAGAGAGAGAGAGAGAGAGAGAGAGAGAGAGAGAGAGAGAGAGAGTGTGTGTGTGTGTGTGTGTGTGTGTGTACGTGTACTTTTTTCCCCCTCCCAAAGATCTTACTGGCCAAAAGTCTCTTTTGTGACAGTCTTTTTGTTGTGCCTGTCAGTGACTTCGCATCTCCGCTATATGGTGAGTAGCAACTTTCCTTTTCATAATATTGTTACATTCCATCCTGGATTTTCGATTTTTTTTATTGTAGGTCATTTTAAAGCTCCCTTTGACATGAATTCATGTTGGGTTTCATCCATTGTCCGTTTGTTCCATTTTCTCTCTCATGTAGACTTTAAATGGTTTATATATCAAAACATAGAGACATTGCAGTTGTGCAGTAAGTCCTCACAGAAAAACAACAAACTCTGTATTTCCCTGTCTCAATTTCTCTTTCACAGAATTTTTCAAATGATTACTAAACTGATCAAGCATAATAAGAGAACTCTTCTTCAACAAAGCACCTTTTCTGCTTTCCCACACTTAATTCATAATTTCATAAAAGCCTTGTCCCACCAACCTTTGTCACGTACATGAACACCACCACCTGGCGGTATTTCAGAAGGTTTTGGCATTGTTTTGCACTTAAAAATGATTGTTGAGTTAAGTTTAGTAAAGTCAGCACAACATGAAAGGACTACAGTGGAGGGCAGTTTTTTCATGGTCACTTGTTTTTATAGTTACAGTTTCAGCACCTCTCATGGTAACAGTCCTATTACTTGACAGAAGAGTTTTGTCCATATTCGCTATCTGGCTTAGTTCCACATTGGTTTTCTTTCGATGTTCGATGTTGGAAACTTAATATTTTCTCTTCATGCTCTTCTGAGATATTTTGGTTTTGGTTAACATGCTAAGCCCATGATGTTTCATAAATCTGTAGCACCAACTAACTCCACCCATAAAGTCTGTTAAGTTCGATTGTAGCATTAGCTTATGAGCTTGTATTTAAGTCATTTGTATATTAATTTCCATGCCATTTTGATGGTGTCCTTGAATCCATTTCAATACTTTGCACATTTCCTCATTTTTTCAGTTCTTCTTTAGTAGTCCACCAATCATGAATGGCTTTTTCTGTTGGTGGAGAGCTGAAATGCCACTCAGCTGCTCTGTTTCCATGTTCTTCTGCATATGCTATTACTTTCAATTAATAGCATGCATCATATGAAAGCTTTTGTTTTTTCTTTATGAAACTAGCTACTAACAAGAATATTGGACGGTTACCGATAACATAAATCACTTTCGATTCAAGTTCACTGGCACTGTTAGACCGCAATGATGCATCATAGGCAAGACAATGTTCTGAGTTTGTGATGGTAGGGTGGGAGAGAGACAATGTTAGCAAACTTGTGAATCGAAAGAACTCATGTTTGTCGCACTGCTGCTGCCAGTTGATTCGAATACCACCATATAGAGATAGGTTTCCCATGGGATCGAATATATGGCCAGTTTTTAAGACTGGCAGGAATTTTAAATCAAACGCTGGACCTTTTTAATAATTTCGAATACAAGATGCACCTTAATTTTGGAGGCAATTTTTCTAAGAAAAAAGTGTCTTATAGTCCATAAAATACGCTACTTGAAACAAAAATTTTTTTATTGGCACTTAGAACCAATCGGTATATCCTTGGTATCTATATTACTAAAATGCTTATACTGCAAAAAAACCGATTTTTGATATCTCGTGCAATTTTTAACCATATTTAAAAACTTAAAATGTTGTCATAATCTACGAGGGTTGCCCAGTAAATAATGCCCCATATTTTTTTTCTCCGAAATAAAAAATATTAGAAATGTGAAACTTTAGGTGCGAGTTATTTGAAGTTTCCCGCGTGTGTACGCAAAGTTTCAATTTCCTCCGACAGAGAGCGGTGGTGTAGGAATGTTCTAAAATGGCGTCTGCAAGTGACATCCGTCAGAAACAACGTGCAGTGATTGAATTTCTCGTAGCAGAGGAAGAAACCGTGGGCAATATCCATAAACGCTTGTGCAACGTCTACGGAACATCTGCAGTCGATAGGAGTACTGTTGGTCGCTGGGCACAGAGGGTGAAAGCATCAGAGGGCGGTGCTGCGGAGCTCCGAGATTTGCCGCGGTCGGGAAGGCCTCCCACGGCTGTCACGCCTGACATGTTGCAGCGGGCTGATGTTCTCATTCGACGGGATCGACGCATTACGACTCGACAATTGGCACTGGAGTTGTCAGTAAGCAAAGGAAGTGTGGATGTGATTATCAGCTTGGATACTCAAAAGTGTGTGCAAGATGGGTTCCTCGGTGTCTTACTGTCGATCACAAATCCCAAAGAAAAGACATTTCTTTCGATTTGTTGCGACGCTTTCACGTTGACGGGGAGGCCTTTTTGTCACGGATTGTGACAGGTGATGAAACTTGGGTGCATCATTTTGAGCCCGAAACAAAAAGACAATCGATGGAATGGCGTCATGCTTATTCTCCACAGAAGAAAAAATTCAAAACAGGTCCTTCAGCCGGAAAAGTCATGATGACTGTGTTTTGGGATTGCGAGGGCGTAATTCTCATTGATGTGGTGCCAAAAGGCAGTACCATTAATTCAGAGGCTTATGTCAAAACATTAGACAAACTTAAGCAGCGCTTCCGGCGCCTTGGGCGTCATGTTAACCCACAGGATGTTTTGATTCAGCATGATAACGCTCGTCCTCACACAAGTTTGAGGACTTGTGAACACATCGCGAAACTGGGTTGGATAGTGTTACCCCATCCACCCTACAGCCCCGATTTGGCTCCTTCAGACTTTCACTTGTTTGGGCCAATGAAGAATTTCATTTGTGGAAGACGTTTTGCCGATGACGAAGAAGCGATTCACGAAGTGACAACCTGGCTCCGTAGGCAGAGTAAAGATTTTTACCGGCAGGGAATACACGCTCTTGTGTCTCGCTGGAAAAAGGCCGTCGAACTTGAAGGAGATTATGTGGAAAAATAAAGCAAGTAGACAAAACATCAGTCTTTCACATATGTAAATTTGATTGTTGTGGAATAAATACTTCTGGAGAAAAAAAATATGGGGCATTATTTACTGGGCAACCCTCGTAGTTATTGAGATGTATAATCTTCTGTTGAAAGTTTAATGCAAGATGACAAGTATTACAGTTAGAAACTGTGTTATGAGGATAGATCGCTGCTCACCACATCGACGAGTCTTTGTCACAGATGGACACAATGAAATGACTACTAAACATTTAAGCTTTTGGCCAGAAGGCCTCCTTCAGGAACAGAAAATGCACATGGCCACTGTCTCCCAACTCTACACCTATCAGCCCTATCCTGTCCCCACCACGTCCCTGCATGCCCTCAAAGGCAGCACAGCACCTTCTCCCCCTGCAGGTTCAGGGGTTAGAATAGGCCCAAGCTATTCCTGCCTGTCATAAGAGGTGACTAAAAGGAGTCTCCCACTTTTTGGCCTGATCAGTTATGGTCCCCTTTTAGGGTTTGACCTACACAACTTTCAAAATTATCCGAAATGCAGGCCGTTTGGGGAAGGATGCCATATGTGGTGCACCTTGTATTCAGTGTGTAGTTAGACCTTCTGCACCTCATATTGTCCTGGATCTGCAATCCAGTTGTCTAGGCAAGGACGCCTTACAGGGTGCATCATCTATTTTCATAGTCCGCTGCCCTCTTTCACTCACATGATAATATTGGATTGTCGGCACCGAACATCCAGCATGATAGCCAGTCCATCGTCGTCGTGGTGGAGCTGTCATCTATTCATTTGATGGTAGCCCCCTGACAACACAAGGATCACTGATGTCTGAGCTACAAACTCCCTGTGTATGCCGAGGAGTAGATGCCCATCTTGGGGGCAATGGCCATCTCACCAGGTGGCCTTTGCTGTGGCTGGGTGGTGCCCACGGGGAGAGCCCATGATCAGAGTGCGTGGCAGCAGGGTGGATGATCCCCAGTGAAATGGATCAAGCAATCTTTTGCTGGGGACCAAATGGCCCCAGCAGTCTCTAAAAAAAGGAAAAGTCGAATTTAATTCTGAGAAATATGACCCTAAATTGTTTCCCTCCGTATCTGCACCATTGGACAAACGTAGAACTATGGAAAAGAGAGAGCCTTATTTGCCAAGGTAATTAGTCCGCAGCAGATCGGATGGGGACTCCTTTCTGGCTACAAAGCCTCAAATTTTTGTCGAACATCTGGAGGACAAGTTTGGGGAAGTGGCTGCACTGTCGAAAATGAGAAATGGGGCAGTCCTCAGTCAGACAGCATCCACAGCCGAGTCTCTGGTGTTTCTCGCTTGTGACCAGCTGGGTGATATTCCCATTTCCGTCACTCTCCCTACAAAAGCCTCAACATGGTCCATGGGATTATTTTCCATTGTGACCCTCCTCTTGCAGTCTGATGATGAGTTCTGCACCAATTTAGAATGGTGGGGTGTTCACTTCATCTGGAGCGTTTATAGGGGACCCAAAGACAATAGGGTTGCTACTGGTGCCCTCATCTTAGCCTGTGAGGGTGATTCATTGCCTGAAATGGTCAAGGTGGTGATATCCCGCTGTGACATGAAACCATACGTCTCTCCCCATATGTGGTGCTGGAAATTCAGGCACATGTGTTCCCACTGATATTCCAGCACCACATGTTGAGACTGTGGACATCCACTACATCCTAATACTCCATGTGTGCCTCCTACCACTTGTGTCAACTGTGGAGAGCACCTCTCCCCGTGCTCACCAGACTGCAGAGTACTCCAAAAGGAGTGGGAAATTATGGGGTACAAGACCCTGGACTTGGCTGGCTTATCAAGGGGCTAGACGTAAATTTGGACATTTGCACACCATTCGCTTGACATCTATGTACGCTGCAGCTACATTGACATCACGCTCACTTGCAATGGTAGTTCTGACATCTCTGCCTCATACATCGGGCGCTCCGGACTGCCCAAATACATCCGTGCCTTGGTGGTTAGGGACACCTCTTCTTCCGTTGCTCCGTAAGCACCTACTTTGAGAGGAATACCCCTCCCAAATACTTTCCCACAGCTAGAGGGACCATAGCCGTCTCCGGCTCCTCTCATCCGAAGGGTCCTTCAGACTCTCCCTTCAAAGGCCTCCACTAATGCCAAAGCTGACACTCACCAGTGACTGAAGGAGTCAAAAGTTGCCAGACAAAAGGCTTCATGGGCTTCCTCCGTGCCTGAAGCAACTTCAGAGAAGTTCTCCCAACAAGCCCTCTACTGAGAAACAAGAGAGAAAGCAGACAAAGAAGTAGTCCGCCAAGAAAAAGGACACTCCAGTGGCCCCAACACCACCACTCCCTACCAGTTCTGCATATGAGGATGAGGTGGAGATTTTAACATCCCCCAAGGATGTGGATCTCACCACCACATCACCCGCAATGGAAATTGATACAAATACTCAACCGGTGGGAGCAGGTGATGTTGAGGCGTAAACTGCCTCCTTGGTCACGTGATGCCTTCTCCAGCTGCAGAAAGTGTCACCCTCCAGTGGAACTATGATTGTTTTTTCTCTCACCTGGGTGAGTTATGATGACTTTTTAAGCATCACGCCTGCTTTTTGTGTTGCCCTTCAGGAAAACTGGCTTCACACAATGAGGACCCCTGCCCTTCATGGCTATCAGGGTACTACAAAAACTGTACTGCTTGTGACAGACTGTCAGGTTGAGTTTGTATCTATGTCCTTACATCTGTCTGTAGCAAACCTATGCTCCCTTCAAACAACTTTAAAAGCTATGGCTGCCAGGGTGAGAACACAGCAGGAAATTACCGTCTATAATATCTACCTCCCTCCAGATGGTGCGCCACATGTATTGGCTGCACTAATTTCCCAACTCCCCTCTTTTCTACTTCTGGATGATTTTAACGCCCATAGTGCTTTGTGAGGTGGCACCAAGGTTACTGGCTATGGCAAAAATGTTGAAGACCTACTAACTCAACTAGACCTTTGCCTTCTAAGTACAGATCCCCCCCCCCCCCCCCCTTCTCATTTCAGTGCGACACATACTCAGCCATTGATCTCTCAGTTTGCAGTCCTGTCCTCCTATCTGTCCGCTAGAGAACTCTCAACGAATCATGTGGTAGTGACTACTTTCCACTCTTCCTACCCCTATCCAGTGTCGCTCATCCTTATGCTTGCCCAGATGGGCTCTTACTAAGGCTGATTGGAATGCTTTCACTTCCACTACCACATCAATGGCAACATTGATAAGGTGATCCACACCATCACTACTTTTTGTTGCCACAGCTGAATCGGCAGTCCCTTGTTCTTCAGGTTGCCCCCGGCGGAAGTGAGTACCTTGGTGGTCGCTGGAAATCGCTGTGGCCATTAGAGACCGTAGGTGGGCACTCCAATGTCATAAGTGCCACCTGTCTCTGGAGGACCTCATGCCCTTAAACAGCTCCATGCCCAGGTCCACCTACTCATCAAATGAGGAGTGTTGGGAACGATATATCTTCGTCATTGGAACACAAATCTCTCCTTGCCAGGTTTCGACCAAGCTCTGACAACTTTATGGCTATCAGACCCCTGCTGGTGTACCGGAATTTCCACACATGGAGCTGTATCTGCCGATCCAGGCATAATCGCAATGTTTCTTGCCGAGGATTATGCTCGCACCTCTGCGTCTAAGAATTGCCACCTGCCTTTTGTCTCCTCAAACAGCGAATGGAGCAACACCACCTATTTTTGCTCCATGTCACCCTGAGCCATATATTGCTTCCTTCAGTGAGTGGAAATTTCTTCGTGTCCTTGCCAACTGTCCTGACACATCCACTGCCCCCACACCGCATCCATTCCAAAATAATTAAATGTCTGTCAGTGGATTACCAGCACCACCACCTTGTGGTCTTCAACCTCATCTAGGGCAGTGGCAAATTCCTGCCGCAATGGCAGGAAAGTATCATTGTTCCAGTACTAAAGCCTGGGTAAGAATCTGGTAGATTCCTATCAGCCTCACCAGTGTTCTGTGCAAGCTTCTCGATCGTGTGGGAGTTGGCAGTTATGCTGACTCTTTGAGTCTCGGGGCCTTCTGGCTGTGTCCTAGGGGGCTTTTCGCCAAGGGAGATGCATCATCGACAACTTCGTCCACCTGGAGTCAGCCATTCAATCGGCCTTTTCCCAATGACAACACCTTATTGCTGTCTTTTTTGACATGATGAAGGCCTGGGATACCACTTGAGGATACCATATCCTTGCCACTCTGTCCGAGTGGGGTCTCCGGGGCTCGCTCCCAATATTTATACACAACTTCTTGTTGCTCCGTACCTTCAGAGTTTGCATCGGTGCTTCCCTCAGTGTGCCCATGGGGCTCTATATGGAGTGTCCGACTCTTTTTTAATTGCCATTAATGGTCTCACACTAGCAGTAGGGTCCTCAGTATCTCCCTCCTATATGCTGATGATTTTTGCATATCCTTCTGCTCTTCTTCTATTGGTGTGGCTGAACGCTGGCGGCAGGTAATCATACAGAAGGTGCAGTCACTCACAACTTTCCATTTTCGGCCACCAAGATGCACTTCTGTCGTTGTCATACTGTCCACACCCATCCACAACTTCATCTCGATGACCGGCTACTTTATGCGATGAAGGCTTACCGCTTTTTGGGACTGGTCTTCGATGCCAGCTTAAGGAAAGGTGCTGATGGCATCTTAACATTATTCAATGCCTGAGCCACATCGACTGGGGGTGCTGTTCGCCTACACTGCTACAGCTGTACAAAGCCCTCGTACAGTCCTTTATTGACTATGGGAGCCTGGTGTGTGGTTCAACATCACCCTCTGTGCTGCATTTTCTGGACTCCATCCACCACTGTGTAGTTTGGCTCATGTCAGGAGCCTTCTGAATGAACCCAGTGAACAGCTTTCTCATGGAAGCTGGCATTTCTTCATTGCAGCTCCGGCGGCAACTACTGGTTGCAAATTATACTGCCCATATTCAGAATTCACCTTGCCATCCAAATTACTGTCTCCCTTTCCCTAACACAGGGATCAATCTCCCGCAACGGTAGCCTGGAACTGGGAACACCCTTGCAGTCTGTGTCCAGTTGCTTCTTACTGAACTTGATGCTTTCCCTCTACCACCTTTCCTGCGGGTCCACTTACGTATACCTCCATGGCACATGCCTCGGCCACAACTTTGTCTGGACCTATCGCAAGGCCCAAAAGGCTCAGTGCCACCTGAAACCCTCTGCTGGCAATTTTACTCTATTTTCAGTGAGTTCCAGCACTCAAAATAGTCTACACTAATGAATCAATGGTTCAACGGTCTTGTTGGCTTTGCTTACGCTCACATTGGACATGCTGAACAGCGCTTCTTGCTGCAGTGTCTTCATTGCAGAGTTGGTAGCCATCTGTCGCACTCTCGAGCATATCAATTCCTGTGCAGGTCAGTCCTTTGTCATGTGTAGCGACTCCTTAAGCAGCCTACAAACTCTCAACCGGTGCTTCCCTCGCCATTCTTTGGTAATGACTATCAGGAGTTTGTTTATGCCATTGGCAACAGTGGACGTTCAGTGACCTTCGTTTGGACCCCAGGACATGTCGGGATCCCGAGCAATGAACTTACTGACAACCTGGTCAAACAGACTACCCGTAAACAAAACCTGGGGATTGAACTTCCGGAGACTGATCTCCGATTGGTCTTCCACCGTAAAGTTTTCATGACCTGGGATACTGAATGGTGCACCCTCAGTACACCAAATAAACTACGTGTATCCAGGAGACAACGAATTTGTGGCAGTCATCCATGCGAGCCACTCGCAGGGACTCTGTTTTGCTTTGCTGGCTCCGCATAGCCCATATGTGGCCAACGTAAAGTCATCCATCCATTGCGAGGACCCACCTCAGTGTCGCTGTGGCTCCTATATGACTGTCGTCCACATCTCATTGGACTGCCCAATTTTAGCCGCTCTGCGGCAGACTTTTTGTTTTATGCTTTATTCGTGTGGGGGGTTTTTATCGCACAATCTAAGGGTGGGCGTCTGGCCTTCTCTCCCAGACACCCCCCCCCTCCCCCCCCTCTCCCTCCGTTGTAACTCTTCCTCATTCTTTCTGTGCTGTTTTTCAGCTTGATGTTCTTCTTTTCCCCATCTGTGTTCCTGTAGTCTTGTCTTTCAAGCTTGAGATTTTAGTGTGTTGCAGTGTGGCTGGCTCATCCTTTTTTATTTTTGCGATCTGTCAGCTCAAACCATCTGCTATATTATTTCAGTACCTTCTACTATTTTTTCCTTGTAGTGTACATTTCTCTCTCTCTGTTAGCATCTGTAGTTTTGTCTTCGTGTGATTCGATGTTAGTTTTACACCTTTTACTCTCTCCTATTCCTTTTTGGGTTGTTTTTAACTCAAGACCTGTTTGAATGAAGGAGGAGAGTTCCTTTACTCCACAAACAACTACAACACCTTCCTCCATACGTGTGTGCCCTCTCTCCCCACCCCATGTCATCTCCTGAACCCCGCCACCATCCACCCCATATTGCCGCTCATGTCACACAAAGTTTGTCTGCAGTTGGGCCTTTGCGCCAGGAGGCATTGTGTGTGTGTGTGTGTGTGTGTGTGTGTGTGTGTGTGTGTGTGAGAGAGAGAGAGAGAGAGAGAGAGAGAGAGGAGAGAGATTTTTTTTTTCTCAGCCAAAAATAATTCTATGAAAACGAAACGTTACTTATGTATTATTTCAAGTCTCTTGAGTGAGCGCGCCAAGTTTGACAGATAGCATTGCTGCAGGACAGTTACAAAATGGCGTCTGTATGTGATGTACATTACAAGCAATGTGCCATCATTGAATTTCTCTCTGCAGAGAAAGAAACTCTGGGGAATATTCACAAACACTTGTGCAAAGTCTATAGAGCATCTGCTGTTGATAGAAGTACGGTTAGTCTCTGGGCACGAAGGGTGAGCTCATCAGAAGGCAGTTCGGCAGAGCTCCATGATTTGCAGTGGTCGGGGAGACCAGCCATGGCTGTCACACCTGACATGATGCAGCGAGCTGACGTCATTCGCGAGGTCAGAAACATTACAACTCGGCAATTAGTGCTGCACCTGTCAATCAGCAAAGGAAGTGATTCACACAGAGAAGCACTGGCTCTGCCACCAGGACAAAGATTGGTACCAACACCCTTGTTTTACGCTGGAGGAGTGCCATAGAACAGGATGGAGATTACGTGGAAAAATGGGGTGTGTATCACCATTCTTTCATGTGCGTAACTCTCATTATGTTGATAACAGAATTGTTGAAGAAAAAAATGTGGTGTATTTGATCGTAAATCTTGCAAAGCTTTGTTAAACATTCTCTCTCGCACTCGATCACCTTTGTCTTCAATATCGACTCCCATTTTTCTTTAATCACGTCGTCATAATATTCTTCCTCCTTGAAAGGCCTCTAGTGTACTCTTTCCACCTGTCCACTCTCTCCTCTGGACTTAACAGAGGAACTGCATTTGCATTCTCTAATGTTGACACTGTTGCATTTAATTTCACTGAAGGTTGTTTTCTTTTTTCTGTATGCTGAACCAGTCATTTCGACAACCATTTCTTTTTTTGATTTCTTCAAATTTTTCCTCCAGCCATTTCACCATAGGTTTCCAGTACATCCTGATTATTTCATTGCTAAGTGACTTGTATTTCTGTATTCCTGTCTTTCCATGACCTTCTTGTATTTCCTTCATTTGTCAATCATTTGAAGAATGGAAATGGAAAATGTTCTAAGTATCTTTCTTTTCACAAGACATGTTTTCAGTGTTACTGTGTTCTCAGTACTTTGATGCATGTCCATAGACATGATTCAGGTGCCAAATCGTGGAGAAAGTCTTTCCAAACATGTATTGATAGATGGTGCGTTATCTTTGTACCAATCTGCGCTTCCCACTGGAGTTCCAAAATTTAAAAGATATGAGAAATGATTTTTATTGACTACAGTTCTGCCTATTAAAAAATCCAATCCCATATTAATGTACTTGTATTATCATAAATAAAATGTAGTGCCTCAGTATTAATGGCATTTAGAACAAAAACTTTCTTCGTGCTGTAATGTCGAAAACACAGTTTGAGGTCATGGCTGTGTACAAAACACAAGATGATTTTTGCGAAGAAGGAATCAGCAACCAGCCACTGTTAATAATGCTATTTATTTACAGAAATAGCGCTGTTACCAGTTTCATTACTGACAGGTTCATCTTCAAATGGCTGTTCGCATTTATATCACAACTGTTGTTGTTTGCATTACTTGTTGGAAAAAGAGTAGCCAACAACTAATGTAAACGACAACAAATGTAATAGAAATGTGAACAGCCATCTGAAGGTAAACCTGTCAGTTTGAAACTTTGCAACAGCACTATTTGTTTAAAGAAATAGAATTACCAGCTTGTTGCTGTATTTAGCAAGAACAACTTGTAAAAATGTAATTAGCAACACTTAGAACCAGCTTCTTGGTATGGCACATAGAATATTATTAATATCTCATTTATTTTACAAATGTGAGCTTTGGCACTTGCAATGTTTTCCATTCCCATTCCTCACCAGTAATATTTCTTCTGCCACCCAAGGTTTCTTCACTGTTAACTTCATTGTACCAATGTTTGTCTATCCCAGTACACAATCATAATTTTATTAGTAGCTTCTGGCTTGGTAGAGACTCCAATTCTTTTCTGAAGTCAACAAATACTGCTTCCACCTTATTATCTCGATCCACAACTTTCAGGATATCATGTGAGAAAAGTGCCAGCCAGTTTCAATTGATCAATGTTTTTAAAATCTGTGATGGTTGGTATTTAGGTCATTCTGTTCAAGATACGTCTGTGTTCAAGCTCAGATTATGTAGCAATATTCTACCAACTGATGGACTTGGAAGAGATTGGGCTGTAGTTTTGTGTACCACTTCTGCTAACCTTCTTGTAGAAGGGTGCATCATGTGGTTTCTTCCAACCACTAGGCACACATTTTTGTCTGAAACGTGCAGTATATTGTGGTCAAAATGGAAGCTAACTTGGCTGCAAATTCTGCACAGAATCCAACAGGGATGGCATCGGCCCCTTGGGGTCTTTTTCAATTTAAGTGTTTTTAGCTGTTTTTGAAACTACTAACACTGATATTTCGATGAAAATAATCAGTTTTTGAAAATGTTATGTAGTTAGACAGATACGAAATCTACTCACCAAGATACAGCAGCAGAAAACACGTAGAAAGGTGCTGAGATTCGCAAGCTTTTGGTTCCACTGGCTCCTCCTCCTGGCAGAAATGTTGATGATGAGCAGTTTATCTTTGGAAAATTAAAGGCACAAGATAGGTGATCTGATGTTGTGCTTCATAATGGAAGCAAGACTTAAGAAACATAAAGATATGTTCAAAGGCTTTATTGACTTAGAACAAGCGTTCGGCAATATAGAATAGTGCAATATGTTCACTCGGCCGCGGTCGCTGAGTGGTTCTAGGCGGTTCAGTCCTGAACCGCGCGACTGCTACGGTCGCAGGTTCGAATCCTGCCTCGGGCATGGATGTGTGTGATGTCCTTAAATTAGTTAGGTTTAAGTAGTTCTAAGTTCTAGGGGACTGATGACCTCAGATGTTAAAAAGTCCCATAGTGCTTAGAGCCATTTGAACCATTTTTGCAATATGTTCAAAATTCTGAGAAAAGTAGGAGTAAGTTGTAGGGAAAAATGGGTAATATAAAATATCTACAAAAACCAAGAGGAAACATTAAAAAGAAGTGCTCGGATTAAAAATGATTTATGGCAGGGATGCAATCTTTTGCCCCTTCTGTTTACTCTGTACATCAAAGACACTATGACAGAAATCTACATCTACATCACTACTCTGCAATTGACACTTTAGTCCTTGGCAGGGGATCATCAAGCCACTTTCAGACTATTTCTCTACTGTTCCATTCCCAAATAGCACACAGAAAAAATGAATACTTAAGTCTTTCTGTGTGAGCTGTGATTTCTCTTATTTTATTATGATGATCATTTTTCCCTATATAGGCAGGAGTCAAAATATTTTTGCATTTGGAGAAGAAATCTGTTGATTGAAATTTTGTGAAAAGATCTCACCACAATGAGAAAGGACTTTGTTTTAATAATTACTACTCTCCCTTGTGTATATTATGCACTCTCCCTCTTTGTATCCTGTGTCAATCCTGTCTCGTAAGGATATCACACCATACAGCAGTACTCCAGAAGAGCATGGGACAAGTGTAATGAAGCCAGTCTCTGTAACAGGTTTGTAGCATTTTCAAAGTTTCCTGCCATCTTCGGTTTGCCTTCCCCACAACATTTTGTGATAGTTCCAATTTAAGTTGTTTGATCGTCTAGTGACTTTACTAAATGGCAAATCACAGCGTCATGTGCAAATAATCTAAGAACACTGTTCACATTGTCTGGGAGACATTTATGTAGAATAGCGTCAGCAGAGGCACTATAACACTTCCTTGGCGAATGACAGATATCGCACCTGTTCTACTCGATGACTTTCCCTCAGTTATTATGAACGGTGACCTTTGTGATAGGAAATCACAAATCCAGCCACACAACTGAGACGATACTCCATGAGCTCGCAATTTAATTAGAAGTCTTTCGTGAGCAGCAGAGTCAGAAGCCTTTTGGAAATCTAAAAATATAGAATCAGTCGGAGACCCCCTTTCAATATCACTCATCAGTTCGTATGAATAAAGAGCCAGTTGTGTTCCACAGGAATAGTGTTTTCTGAATCACTGCTGGCTGTGCATCAATAGATCATTTTCTTCAACACAATTCATAATGTTTGAGCACAGTATATGTTTCATAATACTACTGAAAATCGTTGTCAGCGATAAAGGTCTGTAATTCAGCAGGTTATTTCTGTTTTTATTCTTGTGTATTGATGTGACCAATCCGTGGGTGGTTGCATAGGATTGTTAAATAAAGAGCTATTCCATTGGCATACTCTGAAAGGAACCTAATTGCTGTGTATTCTGGACCGGAAGACTTGACTTTATTAAGTGACTTCAGTTGCTTTGCTACACTTCTAAGTTGCTAATGTTGGCGGCAGCTGTTCTTGATTCAGATCCGGGAATATTTACTACGTCTTCTGTGTTGTGGGAATTTGAGAAAACCTTATTAAACAACTCCACATTTGTGGGACTTGTGGGTAACATTGTCATTGCTGTCAGCCAGTGGAATTTATTGACTGTGTCTAGTCACTGGTGTACTTTGTATACAACTGAAATCTCATAGGATTTCCTTCCAAATTTCGAGACAGAGGTTAATTTCGGATTCTGGGAAACATTGCCAGTCTTGGAAATTTCTTATTCTTTTAACCCTTTCCATTTGGGACCATTGCAGGTTTCAGATATTTCTGCAGTATCCACAAAAGCCCACTGGTTCCCGAGGCACCATTGCATTCTAGTGTGTAAACTAAATCACTAGATGGCAGCACAACAAGATAAAAGATAATGTGTATTGGGTCCACATGGACCCATTAAGAGATAACTGCAATAATTTAAAAAATTTCAAATGATGTTTATTGTGTTGCTAGAAGAATTTACAAGTCAGAAATATTTTAAAATTTTTCCTAATGCAGCATAAAATTTGGGCTGGACAGGGTTAAATTTGTCAAGGTCCAAAATTCAGGGTGAAAGGACATCAACGATAAGATTCTTTGATGACATTACTATGTTCTCGGTGAAAGTGAATAAGAATTACAGGACCTGTTGAATGGAAGGAACAATCTAATGAATGCAGAATAGGCATTGACAGTAAAATAAAAAAGATGACAGTAATGATGAATAGCAGAAATAAAATTAGTGAAAAACTTAACACAAAAACTGGTGACGACAGAGTAAAGAAGTGTTGCTACCTAGGAAGCGAAGTAACACATGACGGACAAAGCAAAAATGTCATAAAAAGCAGACTAGCACAGGCAAAGAGGGCAATCCTGATCAAAAGAAATCTACTAGTACTAACATAGGCCTTAGTTTGATGAAGAAATTTCTGGAAATGCAAGTTTGGAGCAGAGCATTGTATGGTAGTGAAAAGTGGACTGTGGAAAAACCTGAGCAGAAGAGAGTTGAATCATTTGAGATGTGGTACTGTAGAAGGATGTTGAAAATTAGGTAAATTGGTAGGATAATGAATGAAGAGGTTCTCTGCGGAATAAACATGTGGAAAATACTTACAAGAAGAATGTGCAGTATGAAACTGTGTGTTAAGACATTGGAAAATAACTTCAATGGAACCGGAGGGAGGTATACAGGATAAAATTGTAGGGAAAGACAGATAGGAATACATCCAACAAATAATTGAGAACATTGGGTGATAGTGCTGCTCTGAGATGACATTGGCACAAGAGAGCAATTCATGGTGGGCTGCAATAAACCAGTCAGAAGGAAGTGATTATATGGGATATTAGCCAAGACCTATGACTGGATTTGAAATTGCTTGGAATGAAGGCCACAACATATTATATTGGGTAGTGTGTCATCAACAGATGTCAATGAAACTTCAGGTGTGCCCAGGAAAATGTGTTGAGACCTTGCTGTTCATGTAGTATATTAATGACCTTGCAGACGATGTTAATAGTAAACTCAGACTTAATGTTCAAAAGTTTAAAATTGTGCACTTGTATCCAATGACTACAATATCACTGAAACACAATTGACATCATTTACCTGAGTGTAACAATTTGTAATGATATGAAATGGAATGGTCACATAGGCTTACTCATAGGTAATACAGCTTTATTGGCTTAGGAATAATTACGTTAGATATTTTTCAGTGGAATGAAATTATTACCTGTATTTTCAGAAAATCTGAAGCACGTGGAACTGAAAGAGAAGAGTCAGAGCAGTGAGAAAAGATAAGTCTCTCCAAATTGCTGGGGGTGTGGCGAAAAGTAATGCAGAATGCTGTTTTGGCCAGTTTTGTGAAGGGGCAGCAGAAGACAAAGTTATTATCTAGAGTACTTGGTGATGAAAATGTGCATAAAGATTGTGATTTTGTAAAGTAGTTACTTCTGATGCTTATAGCAAATGTATCATTGTACAAGGCTTTTGTAAAAGTTATCTTGTTATTATACCTTTTTGTTAGTTACCGCAACACAACTTTTAATCTCATTGGTGTAACATTTCAATAACAGTCTTGTAGTATTTAACAATATGCTTTATGTATGTTAAATACATCTGCTGTGGTAATGTGTTGTACTGTGAAAGCTGTAAATCTGAGGCCCTTCCTGTTACATGGAACACAGTGCATCCACGTGTGTTAGTGTCATTGTATCAGAAGTTATGCATGATGTAGAATTGGATGATCCATCTAAATTTCCATTCCTAGCTTGAACCCCACCTTTCAGTAATTTCCATTGTTACTCGTGTCACAAAGCAAAACAGTGAGGATTATGAATGAATGGTAGCAGAATACATGGTATTAATAAAATACAAAAGGGGGAATGAAATGGTGTTGGTTTAAAGGAAGCTAATGCGAAAGAAAAAGTATTTTGTAGCAGATTTGTGACAGTGTTTGAGAAACATATCGATCATAATGTTTCAGGAGTTGTTTTTTCATTTTTTTTTAATCCCTCCAACCTTCCCTTAAAGTAAGGTCATTGAAAGGGATTGCACCTGTACCTTTCAGTTAGTTGTAACTCTATTGGTACCAGCCCTGCAGAGGTTAAAGTGGCCTACAAATTCAGTCTACGAAATACTGATATGAGACACAAGTAAATTAAATAATGAAACAGGGAGTTAAGGTAGTGAACCTTTGTGATATTAATGTACGTTTAGCACACATTTGAATTACACTGTTGCTATATATACAGAAGATTACTTTGCTGTGATGATGGTCCTACACGTACTGCGAACAATGGTACAGACAGAATGTAAAATAATTCTAGCAGAGCAGTTGCAAGCAAATAAACAGTTCGTTATATCACAGTCACTGTAAGTTGCACTAAATTCACAGTTCAGATTCTCAGCTCGCAAACTGAAAACTATACACAGTGGTAGAGGCTATCTGAAATAGTTCTAGTAGTGCAGTTGCAGACAAACAGTTCATTATATCACAGTTGCGCTCCATTCACAGTTCAAATTCTCAACTCACAAACCGATACATGCAAGACTAACTTGCAAATAATACTATAAGCTACAGTAATGTCCCTCCCTCAGAAGTCAAACACGTGCAGCATACAGGCCGTTCGGTCCAGCTTACCTGAATGGCTCACACCATCAAAAGACCAAGATTTATGCGCTGTGCGCTCTGTGCCGGGTTTTGTCACATCACATGCTACTCTAGTCAAATTAATAATTTAATTGTATGAATATAATAGAAATAAACATTCCACATCGGAAAAATATATTAAAAAAACAAAGATGTTGTGACTTACCAAACGAAAAAGCGCTGGTAGATAGACACAATAAAACACACACACACACACACAAATTTCAAGCTTTCGCAACCCACGGTTGCTTCATCAGGGAAGAGGGAAGGAGAGGGAAAGACGAAAGGATGTGGGTTGTAAGGGAGAGGGTAAGGAGTCATTCCAATCCCGGCAGCGGAAAGACTTACCTTAGGGGGAAAAAAGGGACAGGTATGCGCGCGCGCGCACACACACACACACACACACACACACACACACACACACACACACACACACACACAGGCTTGTGTCTGTATACAGGGTGTTACAAAAAGGTCCGGCCAAACTTTCAGGAAACATTCCTCACACACAAATGAAGAAAAGATGTTATGTGGACATGTGTCCGGAAACGCTTAATTTCCATGTTAGAGCTCATTTTAGTTTCATCAGTATGTACTGTACTTCCTTGATTCACCGCCAGTTGGCCCAATTGAAGGAAGGTAATGTTGACTTCGGTGCTTGTGTTGACATGCGACTCATTGCTCTACAGTACTAGCTTCAGGCACATCAGTACTTAGCATCAACAGTTTAGTGTTCATCACGAACGTGGTTTTGCAGTCAGTGCAGTGTTTACAAATGCGGAGTTGGCAGATGCCCATTTGATGTATGGATTAGCACGGGGCAATAGCCATGGTGCGGTACGTTTGTATCGAGACAGATTTCCAGAACGAAGGTGTCCCGACAGGAAGATGTTCGAAGCAATTGATCGGCGTATTAGGGAGCACGGAACATTCCAGCCTATGACTCGCGACTGGGGAAGACCTAGAACGACGAGGACACCTGCAATGGACGAGGCAATTCTTCGTGCAGTTGACGATAACCCTAATGTCAGTCTCAGAGAAGTTGTTGCTGTACAAGGTAACGTTGACCATGTCACTGTATGGAGAGTGCTACAGGAGAACCAGTTGTTTCCGTACCATGTACAGTGTGTGCAGGCACTATCAGCAGCTGATTGGCCTCCACGGGTACACTTCTGCGAATGGTTCATCCAACAATGTGTCAATCCTCATTTCAGTGCAAATTTTCTCTTTACAGATGAGGCTTCATTCCAACGTGATCAAATTGTAAATTTTCACAATCAACATGTGTGGGCTGACGAGAATCCTCACGCAAATGTGCAATCACGTCATCAACACAGATTTTCTGTGAACATTTGGGCAGGCATTGTTGGTGATGTCTTGATTGGGCCCCATGTTCTTCCACCTACGCTCAATGGAGCACGTTATCATGATTTCATACGGGATACTCTACCTGTGCTGCTAGAACATGTGCCTTTACAAGTACGACACAACATGTGGTTCATGCACGATGGAGCTCCTGCACATTTCAGTCGAAGTGTTCGTACGCTTCTCAACAACAGATTCGGTGACCGATGGACTGGTAGAGGCGGACCAATTCCATGGCCTCCACGCTCTCCTGACCTCAACCCTCTTGACTTTCATTTATGGGGGCATTTGAATGCTCTTGTCTACGCAACCCCGGTACCAAATGTAGAGATTCTTCACGCTTGTATTGTTGGCGGCTGTGATACAATACGCCTTCTCCAGGGCTGCATCAGGGATTCCATGCTAACGGAGGATGTTTTGAACATTTCCTGTAACAAAGTGTTTGAAGTCACGCTGGTATGTTCTGTTGCTGTGTGTTTCCATTCCATGATTAATGTGATTTGAAGAGAAGTAATAAAATGAGCTCTAACATGGCAAGTAAGCATTTCCGGACACATGTCCACATAACATATTTTCTTTCTTTGTGTGTGAGGAATGTTTCCTGAAAGTTTGGCCGTACCTTTTTGTAACACCCTGTATGTGCAGATGGATGTGTGGGTGGGTGGGGGGGGGGTGTGTAAGTCTTTCCACTCCTGGGATTGGAATGACTCCTTACCCTCTCCCTTAAAACCCACATCCTTTTGTCTTTCCCCCTCGTTCCCTCTTTCTTGATGAAGCAACCGTGCGTTGCGAAAGCTTGAAATTTGTTTGTGTGTTTTTTATTGTGTCTATCTACCAGCGCTTTCTCGTTTGGTAAGTCACAGCATCTTTGTTTTTTAATAATTTAATTGTACTGATAAAAAATCTACTCACCAACTGGCAGCAGAACACACTCATAAAAGAGGGTTGTAATTGGGCAAGTTTTTGGAGCCAGTGGCTCTTTCATCAGGCAGTAGGGTTGTAGGGGAAGGAAGAGGGGTGAAAGAAAAGGACTGGAGAGGTCTAGGAAAAAGGGTAAATTTCGGGAAAGTCGACCAGAACTGCGGCTCGGGAGAGACTTACCACATGGGATGAGAAGGAAAGACTGCACCAGACGAGATTTGAAAACCTGTGAGCTTAAAGGTGGAAGACAGGATAATATGCAAGACACAGATTACTGCTTAAACATCATGCACTAGTTAATAAGAGTGAAAAGCTAAGTGCATTCTACATAACAGAGGCAGGAGTGGGGGTGGTGAAAAATAGATAGGGAAGACAATGAAAGATGTAGAAAACTAAAGTGAAGTGAAGTTACTGTAAGTTGACTAGTCAAATTAATATCAATACATCTGACCATAATTTGTTTATAAACCTTTTTAAAATATTTAAATACTTCAACCAAATACATTACTCATTATCATCATTTACTATTATATTTTTTGTCACAAATATTTTTTTTGTAACACGTTACACGAGCCATAAAAACAGACATTCGTCATTTTATTTTATTTTTTGTCTGTTTCGCTTATGTTATTCAAATTCCTGTAGAGTTGTTAATAAGTAAGTTTATTATAAAATAAACATAGAAAATTACATATCACTACAAGTTATCCACACAGAGGTTAATAATTTCACGTATTTGTGGATAATTCTGCTTTAGGGATACAGGTTCTCCTGTTACAAGATTAAAGTATCTTCTAAATGGGAAATTGAAATTTGTTTAACTACAAATACACACAATGATCCTGTATTAGGTGCATACATCTCCCTTTTATCTGTTCCAAAAGTCATTTTGTACCATATTTTAAATTTATACGCAAAAAGGCTCACTTTTCGAACAGAGCACTTATTAGCAAATATATTCCTCCCACAATTGTATACTAAATAGATCTTGTGCATCTTTTCATTTGTACAAATGGTATTTGAGGTACAAGAATTGGAATAGAATTCTGTTAACAAATAGTTTGCAGTTTTTGTTACTTAGCAAAGTATTTAAATGAAAAGCGTAAGTGTATGGAAATATTTCATAGCCTATATAGTCTACTTGATGATATTTCTTGTGCGATTAGTATTGTTGAAATCAGGACAGTGCCAACAATGAAAATGCCATGTTCCTCTTCCCATTCACTCAGCACTCCCCTACCACTATTGTCGCTGCCATTTATTCCTATCCAGTGTCCAGTTCAATTCAGTTTAGTTAATTTTGTGGCCTGTCAAAGTAATACCAGAGAGTTCTTTTTTTGTAACAGTATTTATCAGTTTGTGGTGTTATGAAGTGCTTCTTCTTAGTCTCATTTCTTTTGTCTGGTCTGAGAAAACAATGATGCTGGATCCTACTACCTGTTTTATCTGTGGCAAATCTGTTTCGGAAGGAGAGACATCACTAGTGACGAAGGGCTTGGAAACTCTGGTATGTGTCTGCAAGAAACAAAAGGATGAGGCTTATAATCTTCTACAGAATGCGGGACTGATTGAAGTGCATAAGGTATGTCGACGTCAATATATTTAGGAAAGTAATACAAGGAAACTAATTAATCAAATTGTTGCACAAGCAGATGATAAAAGTTTGAGAGCCTCTTCCTCTTATCCATTCCATTTCTAAAAAGAATGTTTCATATGTGCTGAAAAGTGTGACATAGAGGCGGAAACAAAAAAAAACCCACTCCACAAACACCTTGGAGTGTTTGAAGTTCGCTCTTTAACTGTGAAACATATGCTGCTTGAGAAAGCAGAGGAATGTGAGGATGATTTCGGTAAAAAGGTTGCTGAACGCACCAACAGTGTTGTGTGTTTAGTAGCAGCAGAAGCTCGTTATCATCAAGACTGCTATGCTAAATTAGTGTCGAACCCCTCGTGTTCGAAGAAGAAGCCGCCCTCAACATACCAACTTTGATGCTGTTTTTCAAGAAAACTGGCAGAATATTTCAGCTATGGTTGCAACAACACACTCCTTTTGTTTGTAAGGAGCAATTGTATTGATTATGATCTGTACTAGTAGCTTCTCAGGAAGTAAACTGCTACAAAGCTGTGTCTGTTGCTGAAGAAGCTCTTTGAACAATGGTTACTGTCTCGCCAAAATTTGGTTCTCTGAAGCTTAAGTGATCGAGCATGGTTAGGTCAATGTGCATGTCAACTGCTAGGCTTGAAAAAAAATATAACTGCAGTAGATACAACGCAGTTATTTCAGAGAATAGTCTGCATGTTTTATTCACCTGATGATTTAAAGGATTGCTTCATGTACACTATGAGATCAAAAGTATCTGGACACCTGGCTGAAAATGACTTAAAAGTGCATTATGTCCTCCATCGGTAATGCTGGAATTCAATATGGTGATGGCCCACCCTTAGCCTTGATACAGCGTCCACTCTCACAGGCATATGTTCAATCAGGTGCTGGAAGGTTTCTTGGGGAATGGCAGCTCATTCTTCAGGGCAAGTGCTGCTCTGAGGAGAGGTTTCGATCTCAGTCAGTGAGGCCTGGCGAGAAGTCGGCGTTCCAAAACATCCCAAAGGTGTTCTACAGGATTCATGTTAGGACTCTGCGCAGGCCAGTCCATTATAGGGATGTTATTGTCATGTAACCACTTTGCCACAGGCCATCCATTATGAACAGGTGCTTGATCTTGTTGAAAGATGCAATCACCATCCCCGAATTGCTCTTCAACAGTGGAAAGCAAGAAGGTGCTTAAAACATCAATGTAGGCCTGTGCTATGATAGTGCCACACAAAACAACATGGGGTCCAAGCTCCCTACATGAAAAACATGACCACACCATAACACCACTGCCTCCGAATTTTACTGTTGGCATTACACATGCTGGCAGATGACGTTCACCAGGCATTCGCCATACCCACACCCTGCCATTGGATTGCCACATTGTGTACCATGATTCATCACTCCACATAACATTTTTCCACAATTCAGTTGTCCAATGTTTACGCTCCTTACACCAAGTGAGGCGTCATTTGGCATTTACCGGTGGGATGTGTGGCTTATGAGCAGCTGTTCGACTGTGAAATCCAAGTTTTCTCACCTCCCGCCTAACTGTCATAGTACTTGCAGTGGATCCTGATGCAGTTTGGAATTCCTGTGTGATGGTCTGTATAGATGTCTGCCTATTACGTATTACAACTCTCTTCAACTGTCGGCAGTCAACAGATGAGGTCGGCCTGTACACTTTTGTGCTGTACGTGTCTCTTCACGTTTCCACTTCGCTGTCACATCGGAAACAGTGGACCTGGGAATGTTTAGGAGTGTGGCGATCTTGCTTACAGAAGTATGATACAAGTGACACCCAATCACCTGACCACTTTCGAAGCCCGTGAGTTCTGCAGAGCACCCCATTCTGCTCTCTCACAAAGTCTAATGAGTACTGAGGTTGGCGATATAGAGTACCTGATAGTAGGTGGCAGCACAATGCACCTAATATGAAAAATGTATGTTTTTAGGGGTGTCCATATACTTCTGATCACATAGTGTACGAATTATCGGTGTAGCAATGTGTCTGTTTGACAGCAATGGATTGATGAGGAAAACGAAAAAGTTGTCACTGTACAATCTTTTCAATCAAGTACCTGAAAGGAATATTGACAAGGACGAATCCAAGTTCTTTGTTATATATGGAGGATTTCTTATCCACCATGTCGTGTGGCCTGAGAGTGGAACTTTTTGGTGACATTTATAAAACCTTAATAGCCTATATTCAGATATATTATAAAGATAATGATGCTGTTCTATTTGACAAATATTCGGAAAGTTCTCTGAACATGGAAATTTTATTACACAGCTTTTGCAAAAGCTAGGCAGTTTTGGTATTGAAAACAGGATTGTGGATGATGATGCAGATGTTGAAATTGTTGCAAAAGCAGTAGATGCCTCAAAATTGTATCAGCAAGTGATTATAGTCAGTCAAGATGTAGATCTTTTTGTGCTACTTATTGCTCTTGGTCCAGATGACAGAGGCATAATCCTGATGAAGGAATGAAAAGGTAGCATCAGAACAAGGTGTTACAGTTCTAAAGATATATGTAACTCCTCACTCATTCATGAATGCAAGAATTCAGTACTGTTTCTACATATAGTAAGTGTTTGTGACAGCATTTCAGCATTGTTTGAGAAAGGAAAGCTGCAAGCTTTCCAACTATTCAACCGGTATCCTTAACTTCATAATATTCCACAGATATTCAACGATCCTGCTTCCTCTCCTGATACCATTGCAAAAGCAGCAAAGGAAATTTATACTCACTCTCTCTACACAAAAACAGTAGAGCGTCCTGACGATGACAACTTAAATGCCATTCAATTTAATGTTTTAATGTACTTGTGGGTTAGGCAAAAAATGCTGCCATACTCTCTCCTTTGTCACCCACTACTGATGCAGGACGCCTCCACTCTTACCAAGTTTACCTCAAAGTCCAGCTATGGCCGGAGAACAACTTGGATCCCAGAAACTGGACGGGAGAGTATCAAACTCATCCCTCTCCCCAATTCACATGAAAAGACCACCTGCTCCAGAGAAAGTGCTGCTACTGATTTCATGTGGCTGCACTCAAGGCTGCAGAAGAAAGTGTGGATGTGTGAAGGCTACCCTACATTGCACAACAATGTGCAAAAACTGTCACGAACAAAGCTGCACTAATGTGCCTCACAGTGATTTGACAGATGATTTGGATGATTGTTCTATGAGGAAAATAAAAGGCAGGAATTTGTTTGATAGATATTGTGGTATTTTCATTGTCTGCATGCTGTACAGATGATTGTAAATATATCACAACAAAAGTAATTGTTGATTAGTTTTACAGTAATTCTCAACTTTCGTGAAAAATGATTTTCATTCCAATAATTCAAGTTGCATAAATCTAAAGTGAAATATAATAAAGCAAAATTGTTCTGTGTAAATAAAAGTCTGTTTTACAAGAAATTTCACTTTTTTTACCTTCAAATTTTAGCACTCATAAACTAATTACCTTGCTTTTTTGTTTTTTATTTCTACATCACCTAAGAGTGTTTTCCCAAAGTTTCAAAACTTTATAAATTTTTTCCCTAATTTGCCTGGACTAGGAGGTTCATCTTCATATATCAACACAGAAAACAGGAAAATTCACAGACTGATTTTTCTTGTCTTTGCAAGATGTTAGCACGGTATTGCAAGTCTTTTGTTTTGTTTACAGTGACTGCAAATTACAACCATGTAAGTGTTGTAAATAAATACACTTTAATTTAAAGAAAACCAGTCAATTTCACAATATTTCTTTTCAATAGAACCATTCTGTATCACAATGTATTAAATTCAGGATACATATATTGACTATTCTCTACCGTTTAGCATTAATTTGATATATAACTGAGTGTACGCTGTTACTGGCAACACAGTATTTTCTTTCAACAGTCAGATGAGAACTGCTTCATTGATCATCAGATAGTAACTTGGTTTTTTGTAACACAATTTACATGCTACAGTTAAAATGCTTTTCAGTTTAAGAAAATATAATAAAGCACAATAAGTGACCTGACAGTGTAGCTTCCACCTTTCTATGACTGCTGGAGTTTGCAGTGACAGGCACTTCTCATGTGAAATGTTGGACAGTGCCATTAATTATATATGATTAGTCTAGCACATAATTTAATGGCAAGAATAGTACATAGGACTTGAAAATATTAATCTTGTTGACGTTGGCTCATCAAGATATTCTTTGATTCTCTGGTAGAAATAGGTCCGGGTAAGTTTTCCAAATGGACAATGAAACATCACCTTTCATGTCACATAAACGCGTATTGTCACATTATCAGATACACTGTCGAAATTGCAGACAAACCGGAAAAAAATCTGCTACAAAACTGTGACTGACAACTGACCTGGCATTGGCTGTTTTCTAAACAAATAACAATCAGAAACACATTCATGCAAACACAGCTCATACACACGGTCACTGCTTCTGGACTCAAGCGGACTTCTACATGGAAAAGAAAATCCAAGTGACATTTATTCACCTCACAGCAGCGTATGACATTGTGTGGCTGAATGGATTAAATTACAAGCTATATCAAACCATTACAAGTTAAAAGGTCACAACGCTAATGGAAAACTTGTTTAAAGTTATCATTGGAGATACTACAGGTAAATCCTTTACCATTTAGAACTGTCTCCCACATCGCTTGGTTCTGGACCCACTTTATTTAACTTATACACTTGTGACATAGTCACCGATTCTGTAAAGTTTAGCTATGGTGACAACCTAGCGATAGTAACACATTCGAAGTAGGAGAACAAAACACTTACTAACAATCTAGAAAAGCTCAAACAATATTACGAAAAGTGGAAACTTTGCCCGAACCACAATAGTTTATTATGCCAAACCACCAGAATGGCAGACAGAGAATCGAATGTAATCTCCCACAACAAAAAATTATGATCGACACACCAAATATTTTGGTGTGATTCTCAATAGATCCCTAACATATAGGAAACACCTAAAACTAACTGGACAGAAGCTACAATCTAGAAATAATATATTAAGGAAACTAGCTGGGGATCTAAAGCAAATACCTTAAGAACTACAGCACAAGTACTTGTGTATCCTATGTATCTGATTGTACTAATTCATATCACTGTATCTTATCTTGTAGCGACCTAATTGTATGTACTTGTAAAATATAATTCTGTAAGCCATATGCTAAATAAATACACTCCTGGAAATTGAAATAAGAACACCGTGAATTCATTGTCCCAGGAAGGGGAAACTTTATTGACACATTCCTGGGGTCAGATACATCACATGATCACACTGACAGAACCACAGGCACATAGACACAGGCAACAGAGCATGCACAATGTCGGCACTAGTACAGTGTATATCCACCTTTCGCAGCAATGCAGGCTGCTATTCTCCCATGGAGACGATCGTAGAGATGCTGGATGTAGTCCTGTGGAATGGCTTGCCATGCAATTTCCACCTGGCGCCTCAGTTGGACCAGCGTTCGTGCTGGACGTGCAGACCGCGTGAGACGACGCTTCATCCAGTCCCAAACATGCTCAATGGGGGACAGATCCGGAGATCTTGCTGGCCAGGGTAGTTGACTTACACCTTCTAGAGCACGTTGGGTGGCACGGGATACATGCGGACGTGCATTGTCCTGTTGGAACAGCAAGTTCCCTTGCCGGTCTAGGAATGGTAGAACGATGGGTTCGATGACGGTTTGGATGTACCGTGCACTATTCAGTGTCCCCTCGACGATCACCAGTGGTGTACGGCCAGTGTAGGAGATCGCTCCACACACCATGATGCCGGGTGTTGGCCCTGTGTGCCTCGGTCGTATGCAGTCCTGATTGTGGCGCTCACCTGCACGGCGCCAAACACGCATACGACCATCATTGGCACCAAGGCAGAAGCGACTCTCATCGCTGAAGACGACACGTCTCCATTCGTCCCTCCATTCACGCCTGTCGCGACACCACTGGAGGCGGGCTGCACGATGTTGGGGCGTGAGCGGAAGACGGCCTAACGGTGTGCGGGACCGTAGCCCAGCTTCATGGAGACGGTTGCGAATGGTCCTCGCCGATACCCCAGGAGCAACAGTGTCCCTAATTTGCTGGGAAGTGGCGGTGCGGTCCCCTACGGCACTGCGTAGGATCCTACGGTCTTGGCGTGCATCCGTGCGTCGCTGCGGTCCGGTCCCAGGTCGACGGGCACGTGCACCTTCCGCCGACCACTGGCGACAACATCGATGTACTATGGAGACCTCACGCCCCACGTGTTGAGCAATTCGGCGGTACGTCCACCCGGCCTCCCGCATGCCCACTATACGCCCTCGCTCAAAGTCCGTCAACTGCACATACGGTTCACGTCCACGCTGTCGCGGCATGCTACCAGTGTTAAAGACTGCGATGGAGCTCCGTATGCCACGGCAAACTGGCTGACACTGACGGCGGCGGTGCACAAATGCTGCGCAGCTAGCGCCATTCGACGGCCAACACCGCGGTTCCTGGTGTGTCCGCTGTGCCGTGCGTGTGATCATTGCTTGTACAGCCCTCTCGCAGTGTCCGGAGCAAGTATGGTGGGTCTGACACACTGGTGTCAATGTGTTCTTTTTTCCATTTCCAGGAGTGTAAATGAAGTATTAAATATTCATATAATTTAATGTGTGTCAGTAACTTCTACATTGGCAAAGAAGATATTTGAAATAATTTAGTTTATTACATATTGATTCCTCCTACACAAAAATTTTATATCAAAACAGTGACATAAGAAATGTCCAAATTACTGAACAAACAGTGAAGCATTTTTGTTGCTATCACTGACAAACACTCCACTGCTGAAGTATTATTAATTCATACATAAAGATATCTTTAAAATAGTGCCAGACGTTATGAAAGGAATGTTTACATTTTGAATGATCAACAATGTTCTATTCAACTTTCTACATGTTTCTGAATTCTAATTATTTGTGTTTTATTTAAAATTTGTTTATGTAAATGATTGTCTGTTTTTTCTAATTTGAAATTACAGAATTGACTGAACTGATATATCTATACACCAAATTTTGATCTGTGTAATTTTGCATACTAAAATAGATTGACTGCTGTATGCATAGTGATTTACCTTTCACTGCCATGCTATGGTGACAGGCTCTGCTGTGGCCACCAGTGGCCTTGCGGCAGTCAACATGTTGAATAATATTAAACAATGATTAATATGTATCAAAGAAAGAAACATAATCACGAATATCTACATGCAATACATAATTAAAATACATTGCATCACCTACTCGTATACAAATCTTGTACTGTTTCATTATACAGATACCCCCACAAACCAGTTACTCTTCACACTACGAAGCTCCGAGTCAATTAAGGAAGGTGATACTGTGTTGTCAGGACCTTGAACACTCCACATTTGTGTGAATTCGCTGTGTAGTACGAGCAGGTGTCATTGTTGTCTGACTGTAAGAGGATACTAGATGACAGACAAAATTTCTAGATGGCAGCTTGCTCTAACTGCAGAAAAATGTAAGTTGATACGAATGAACAGGCAGAACAATCCCATAACATTTGAATACAGCATTAGTAGTGTGCTGCTTGACACAGTCACCTCAAGTAAATATCTAGGCATAATGTTGCAAAGCAATACGAAATGGAAAAAGCACCTAAGGATGACAGTAGGGAAGGCAAACAGTTAACTTCGGTTTATTGAAAGAATTTTATGAAAGTTCTTGTGGACTGTGGGTGTCCACTCTGATGAAAATCTTGCTGCCTCTGAAAAGACTAATAAAGTTTCGTGATACGGTGGATGCACAAGCTCTAGGGCAGACACACTCACAACCTGCATTTTTCGTGTTTGATTCCGTATTTATAACCCTGTGTTGAACTGACCAGAACTCCTGTTCATCCTGTCACTAAATTTCACTAATTCCCACTATATCTAACTTTGAATACTCATTTCTGTTTCTAAATTTTCTGATGCACCACCTGATTAAGGGATCTGATACGCCACATTCTGACTAGTAGAATGTGTAACTTTTAACGAGTTCTAGCAGTTTCCTACCCCAAGGACAAGAGGGGCACTCAACCTCTGTTGACTATTCTGTCCTCTTTTGACAAGGCCGTTGGCAGATATCTCTGGTCGCCATTCTTGTTGAGTTTTTTATTTAAAATTTATGCCGTGGCTGGTTTCAAATGCAGGACATTTTGATTAGTATGGTGCGCAGCAAGAGGGGGTAGCTTAACTTTATACAGTTCCACCCATCAAATATTTTTTTTTCTTTCCTCGTTATGCACTTAAGGCATGTACCATGGAAATGCCAGGTTGGCATATCACCAACAAAAGGCAGCTCAGATTTAAATGCCATTCTGGTCTGAGCTGCCAGAGATGGCAGTCTCGTGTGCATGAGGTGTGTGTGCGCTTGTTTGTGTGCATGATTTGTGTGTGTGTGTGTGTGAGAGAGAGAGAGAGAGAGAGAGAACACTAATGCAACCATTACATCAACCTGCACCCCCTGCCAGTTTTATCAATATCTGCGATTAAACTTGACCTGGTGTTTGGTTCACTTGACGACTGGTGTTGCTGTTGTTGAGTCATCAGTGGGTGAGTCAGACGTGTCCATAGGTGGTGGGGTTGGTGACTTGTGTGCCAGTATCAGCAGCACTAAAAGCGTGTTTTAGGCAGTTAATGGAAACTGTTGTTCTGTTCCCATGATTGTTGTTGTTGTTGTTGTGGTCTTCAGTCCTGAGACTGGTTTGATGCAGCTCTCCATGCTACTCTATCCTGTGCAAGCTTCTTCATCTCCCAATATGTACTGCAGCCTACATCCTTCTGAATCTGTTTAGTGTATTCATCTCTTGGTCTCCCTCTATGAGTTTTACCCTCCACGCTGCCTTCCAATACTAAATTGGTGATCCCTTTATGCCTCAGAACATGTCCTACCAACCGATCACTTCTTCTTGTCAAGTTGTGCCACAAACTCCTCTTCTCCCCAATCCTATTCAATACTTCCTCATTAGTTATGTGATCTATCCATCTAATCTTCAGCATTCTTCTGTAGCACCACATTTCAAAGGCTTCTATTCTCTTCTTGTCCAAACTATGTATCATCCATGTTTCACTTCCATACATGGCTACACTCCATACAAATACTTTCAGAAACAACTTCCTGACATTTAAATCTATACTCGATGTTAACAAAGTTCTCTTCTTCAGAAATGTTTTCCTTGCCATTGCCAGTCTACATTTTACATCCTCTCTACTTCGACCATCATCAGTTATTTTACTCCCTAAATAGCAAAACTCCTTTACTACTTTAAGTGTCTCATTTCCTAATCTAATACCCTCAGCATCGCCCGACCTAATTTGACTACATTCCACTATCCTCGTTTTGCTTTTGTTGATGTTCATCTTATATCCTCCCTTCAAGACACTGTCCATTCCGTTCAACTGCTCTTCCAAGTCCTTTGCTGTCTCTGACAGAATTACAATCTCATCGGCGAACCTTAAAGTTTTTATTTCTTCTCCATGGATTTTAATTCCTACTCCGAATTTTTCTTTTGTTTCCTTTACTGCTTGCTCAATATACAGGTTGAATAACATCGGGGAGAGGCTACAACCCTGTCTCGCTCCCTTCCCAACCACTGCTTCCCTTTCATGTCCCTCGACTCTTATAACTGCCATCTGGTTTCTGTACAAGTTGTAAATAGCCTTTCGCTGCCTATATTTTACCCCTGCCACCTTCACAATTTGAAAGAGAGTATTCCAGTCAACATTGTCAAAAGCTTTCTCTAAGTCTACAAATGTTAGAAACGTAGGTTTGCCTTTTCTTAATCTAGCTTCTAAGATAAGTCGTAGGGTCAGTATTGCCTCACGTGTTCCCATATTTCTACGGAATCCAAACTGATCTTCCCCGAGGTCGGCTTCTACCAGTTTTTCCATTTGTCTGTACAGAATTCGCATTAGTATTTTGCAGCTGTGACTTATTAAACTGACAGTTCGGTAATTTTCACATCTGTAAATGCCTGCTTTCTTTGGGATTGGAATTATTATATTCTTCTTGAAGTCTGAGGGTATTTCGCCTGTCTCATACATTTTGCTCACCAGATGGTAGAGTTTTGTCAGGACTGGCTCTCCCAAGGCTGTCAGTAGTTCTAATGGAATGTTGTCTACTCCGGGGGCCTTGTTTCGACTTAGGTCTTTCAGTGCTCTATCAAATTCTTCACGCAGTATCATATCTCCCATTTCATCTTCATCTACATCCTCTTCCATTTCCATAATATTGTCCTCAAGAACATCGCCCTTGTATAGTCCCTCTATATACCCCTTCCACCTTCCTGCTTTCCCTTCTTTGCTTAGAACTGGGTTTCCATCTGAGCCCGTGATATTCATACAAGTGGTTCTCTTTTCTCCAAAGGTCTCCTTAATTTTCCTGTAGGCAGTATCTATCTTACCCCTAGTGAGGTAAGCCTCTACATTCTTACATTTGTCCTCTAGCCATGCCTGCTTAGCCATTTTGCACTTCCTGTCGATCTCATTTTTGAGACGTTTGTATTCCCATGATGTTGACTCTAAATGTTTTATCCTCCCTGCTGAGCACAGTATACGGCCCATCATCGTAAGGTGGTTGCATTGGTTTACGTACAGTGTCAAGCTGAATGAACCCTCAATGGAGCTCAGCTAATCGGCAAAGATGAAAGGGCAATGAGTCTCTTGCTGCAACAGGCCAGAGTTTCTCGCATATATGCACATAACTTGCTGACGAAGTCTGATGCATCGATGATACTGCCAGCACGCTGCACCAGAACTTACCAGGTAGTCTTATTAGTTGTCCATGGACCAGCTCAGCCGCAGTTGTGTTCAGATCATCTTTGATGGCTGTGCAGAGGCCCAGCAACACGATTGGTAATGTCCCAGTCCAATGCTGTAAATCGTGAGACCAAAGAGATGTCTTGAGCTGACAGTATGAGTGTTCTATTAAATCATTCACTGTCCGGTGATAAGCAGTTGTCCAAATGCATTTCGTACTTAACTTGGTGGTGAGTGCCTCAAATAGAAAAGATGTGAATTGCCTGCCCTGGTCCATAGTGATGCATAACAGTACGCCAAAATGGGCGATCCGTCCCCGGAGAAATATATGGCAGCAGTCTCGGCGGTGATATTGGACACGTTGAATACGTCCAGGGAGCAGATGAGTAGGTCTGTGACAATCAGACAGTAAGTACAGCCTTCTGATGGTGGCAACAGCCCAACAATGTCAGTGTGGAAATGTTAAAAACACTGATTAGATGGAACGAACATGATGCCGTGGGGTGCACTAACATGATGAGTGATCTTGTAATGCTGACAGACCGTGCACTGTGGACAAAGGTCTTACAGTCCCTGTTAGTGTTAGGTCACACAAAAATGCTTTTCACCAACTGCACTGTAACACAAAACACCGAGCTCAGACAGGTTGTATAGTGACACAATTGCTTGCTCTCAAAAATCTTGTCATGAAGGGTCATGGCTTCAATGCAGAGACGTCACAATACAAAAGCACGTTTGCTCCAGGCACTTGAATGTGAAGTCCAGATGACGAAGCTGTCAGAGTGCTGCTTTGTCCGGGTACTGAAGAAATTCATGTCGGGGGTTTGTGCTCGGTGATGAGAGTGAGAGGGAAGTGTCTCCACTCGAACATGGGTCTGAATTGTTTTATTGAACCGTATCCCACGTACAGTTCGTGGTTGTATGTAAACCAGTTCTGCTGTGAAGGAGATAGCTTTTCGCTACAGAGTGCCAAAGGTTGCCACTGATCATTCACCTGCTGTTGCAGTGTGGCTCCTATCACTGCCACTGAGCATCGACTGTTAAGACGAGTGGCGCTTGTGGGACAGTGTGTGCCAACAGAGCGACTTTGGCGATAGCAGACTTTACATTGCTGAAAGCTGTCTTGGCTTCACTATTCACACCAGTTTGTCACCTGGTCTATGGGAACCACGTAGAAGAATCTTCACCGGGTTGGATAACAGTGCACAGTTCTGCACATGACAATGATAAAAGTTGATGACATACAGAAAGCAGTTCACGAACAGTAACTAACTCCTGTGTCTACCCTGTGCATTGAATGTGTAGCCCAGAAAGCTAACTTCTGAAATTCCAAAGACACACTTACAGGAGTTGACAAGAAGTCCCTGTGAACGAAGGCATGCGAATACCTGACGTAGATGTTCCAGATGCTCTTGTTCAGAATTAGACATAACTAATACATCATCAATGTATACATAACAGAAGTCTGGGTCTCTGATCGTTTCGACCATGAGACATTGGAGTGTTTGTGTGACATTACACAGCTCACATGGCATTCTGTAAACTGGAAGAGGCCGAAAGGGTGGTGACAGTGGTCTCGGCTGTATCTTCTGGGGCCGCTGGAACTTGAGAATATGCATGCACCAAATTCAAAGTGTAAAAGGCATGCTTAACACAGAAGTTAAATGTGAAGTCCTCAATGTGCAGTACCCAGTATCGATCCGGGATTATCTTGCATTTAGCTAACGATGATTACCCCAGATACCACCGACATCTAGGCATACCGTGCAGCTGCTACTAGAAGGTATGCAGATGCCCTGTGCAAGCATGGAAGAGAATTCTTGCTTGGCTACTCTCAGCTTATCAGGTGTCAAGTGGCATGGTCAGGTATGGATCAGTGATGCAGGAGTTGTGAGGATGTAGTGTACTGTCGAATCGTGCACGGGTGCTAAGGTTGGTAGCTGTCTGGTGATCTCTTGGAAGTACTATGTAGGGCAAATCAACTGTGATTATCCAAAAAGCTGTACCATCTACACAATGTCCACTACCTTGACTGGCCAGGTTAGTGGTAGTATCGAGTAGTTGATGATGTCTGAGCTGAGGTTGGGTAGTAGACCATAAAATGACAGAAACCTGGGATGCATCATATTCACTATGACAAATTGCTATTCGTTCTTTCACTGTTGGCCTAGGTTTAGCGTGCATGTCACAAGACCATATATCTTTATCGTGAATCCATTAGCAGCCAAGAGGTGACAACCGTCAGAGCTAAGACAAGTGGATCAGTAGGCACACACATCAGCACCAGTCTCTACCAGGAACTGGAGTTTGATGTAGTGATCTGTGATGAACAATTGATGGCTGCTGTTCGGAAAGCCTGATGTTGTCATCACTGAGCTACTGTCACATTTCCCATCTCACATGGCAGTATGCATTTCTGTGTCCGGTCTGAACTTTCTGTAGTAACAGCGGATCTTCTTAGATACGGATGATCGGCTTCATTTTCCTGGTAAGTGATGCCACTGGACTGCCATGTTCACAGTGCAGTGACTTGCATGGTAAACTCCGTAATCTGCAACTGGAATGATGCAATAACAAAATCTGGTGGTGGGCTGACAGGTGCTACCATTGCAGGCAGGTACATTTCTGCGCTTCGGTCTGCACTAACATGGCCAGGTCTCTGGTGCAGACTGTAAAACCTAGTTTACATGACGACACTAGGTTGCAGGCAACTGCGCAACCAGCCACTGCGCATGCGCGCCACGCGTTTGCACAACTCGTCGGTGAAACTAAACACTTTCGACGTGTTCCAACTTTGGCGACACTAGTTGCATGAGTTTTGAGGTTATGTGTGTTCGTAGAGTGTAGACAAACTGAAATATGAAGTGGGGAACAGAGAATAATGTTCGCTTTTTGGATATCTATGCTTTGCATAGGTGTTTGTGGGATTTCAGTGATGCTGATTACAAAAATAAGCTGCTCCTGAGACTGTCACGTGTGATCAGAACAGATAGCTTGACAATATCTGAGCTGCAGGGCAAAATTTATTGAATTAGGAGCACATATACAACTGAATTAAGAAAAATACAAGCAAATGTAATCCTAGGTGTAGAAATGCTCTTGTCTACAAATCTAAAATCCCATCGTTCGAGTTGGCCGACTCTTTTGTTAATGTTAATAATTATTACTGTTAATAATTATTGGTGTTAATGAAAACACGTCATCACCAACTAAAACCGAATCTTATATCATGTCGAATCTTCTCGATTGTAATGCATGGAATGTGATATGTAATTTCAGTTCTGGCAACAGTGCTTCATGCATTACAATATCTTTATTCCTTATTGCATAATCATCTCTAACAGTTCAGGTGACATTCGAAGATAATTGAAAGAACTTCTTGGGTCTTCCATTACAAATTATTTCAGCAAGGATTCTGAACAACCGAACTGACGTCTTTTCTTCATCCAGTCACGAATCGAAACATGTTTCTTTTTTTTTTTTCTCATGCAGCAATTCCACGCAACAAGCTTTAACTCCATCACAACTCGTACGACGTGCAGCTGCCAAAACTTTCATTTCAGACACAACTCAGGAACCCACAAACAACTAAACTGAAGAGTATACTGGTTTTGCCATGTCAACAGTCAAATATGAAACCATCTGCGTGCAACTCATTCCACACAATGTGTGGTGAAACCCAATGTTGTCGTGTAAACTAGGCCTAAGAATCTTCTGTGCATCTGGAGGGAGATGCAACAGCCAGATATTCCTCAGTATATCTTCATTGACGGCATTCCTTGCCAGCAACTGCAAGGGAGTGCGGTCTCCTAACTCCTCGGTTCCCAGCCCGGCCGAAGTGGCCGTGCGCTTCTAGGCACTGCAGTCTGGAACCGAGCGACCGCAGGTTCGAATCCTGCCTCAGGCATGGATGTGTGTGATGTCCTTAGGTTAGTTAGGTTAAATTAGTTCTAAGTTCTAGGCGACTGATGACCCCAGAATTTAAGTCGCATAGTGCTCAGAGCCATTTGAACCATTTCCCAGCAATTTTTTGAGTAGTTTTGTTTCAGACTGCGATAGCCACATGATCAGAGCATTCTTCAGAGCTGTATATCGGTCAGCATTTGGCAGTAAGGTCAAAATATCCAGTATCTCGACAGTGGCTACGACGTAGCTGTACTTGGTTTTGTCCGCTGTGACACAGGCAAGCACGAATTAACTTTTGAGTTGTGTGAACCATAAAATGGGGTCTGCTGCCAGAAAGGTGGTGGTTTGACAGCAACTCAATTGACTGAAGTGCTTGGGGACATGTTAACCGGTGGTGTTGGGTCCGACATTGCTCTCCATGCACAGCGTAATGCGTCGTTGATGCAGATTAGCTCTTTACATTTGAAGGACATTGGCAATGAAGATGTGGGCGATGTGTGGTGCGGTTGGTTTGTGCTTTATGTTTGGTATGACGCGACACGGTTACAATGTTAGTTTCCATCGGGGTAACCAAAAATGTTGCACACTGTGTGAAATTAACTCTGAAGCAACATTTAATGACTGGAGTGTTTACACTGAGAATCCTCTACAAACAATAAAATTAAACAATGGCATAAATATATAAACAAAGAACAGACACAAAGTCGTAGATGTAATCACTGTACAACTTGCGCACTTCTACACCTTGATGCACTACACTACACAAACACTATGCAACCACTACAGTGTGACAGACTTTTCAGTGTGCCAGTCAGCAGTTCAATGTATCACCTTTATGGTGAGAAGCAATCTATCTATTTCCTTTTTTTGTGAGCATCTACCATGTGTACACAAAATTGCTGAATTCTTATTTATGCAGTGTTTCACTACATTTTATTATTCACAATATAATACAGTCTGCTGATGCCAAAGATATATTTAGAACATATTATTTAAAGAAATATTCATAATTTATGATACCTAGAAAGTACAGGCATGTCGAAATTCAGTGAGATAGGAAGTCCCCATCCTTCTCTTTCAAGCAAACATTTTACTTTTTCTGAAAAGTTAATATTACAATAGCTACTTGCATACAACATTTTTGTATTCCAGAATGTTCCAGTCTTTTTTTCATTTCTGGTAGTGTATAATATTACTAAAATAACATGTTAGCTTATTATTCTAATTAGAAATTTTAATTCTCTATGAAATTGGGGTAAATTTGAGAACCCTTATTAAAACATGCATCCCATAAAATAGTATATACTATTTTGCAAATTTTTAATGAAATGAATTTACTTCACCACCTATTGTATCTTTGCATCAACCACTTTTTCCGTCTTTCATGTTGATATCTAAAATGTAACAGCTTACCTCTTTACCATTTTGTCATTTCTATATGATGTGTGTCTTCATACAGGTGTTGCTCACAAAATAGCAGTAAGTCAATGCTTGATAGTTAAAGTGTAAAAGTAATCGAAATGTGTGGTGTGTCTGTAACTGGTGATCAACAACTGCATATCTCATGTTCAGTATTTGGCTTTCATTATTGTGGTTGTCCATCACTTGTTATGCAAATATGTACAAAAGTTCTGGTGGACCACTCCCCACCTCTTGCCACAGGGATCCTATGCCTGTGGAAGACTCGGATAACCCATTCATCCAGCATTTCCTACTCCAGTCCTGTCACAGGCTTTTCCTACTCCAACAGAGGTAGGGTCACCTTTGAAAGCAGCTGTGTCATACTCCAGTCGTGCTGCACTCCCTGCACAGCATTTTACGTGAGCATGAGCACCAACTAACTGTCTACCAGGACAAATGACCACTGCCAAACAGTGCCTATGATCAAAGTCGATCGCCCAGAGGCAGAACACGCTACTGGGTACAATGTGCTCAAACTTGATGACTGCTTCACAATCTGTGCTGTCTGCAGCTTTTCTGAATTAAACACATGGGAGATATCCTCTGCAGTGTTTCCCTTTTGCACATGTGTACATGGAAACTTGATTTTAACACCATGAGGGGAACACTGTGTGGTGGATCTGTCAGTTTGATGTGGTCTAATTTACCTTTTACAATTCTTCTTCAAATACAGTCACCTTTTTGTTTTGTTCTCTTGGTCCATCCACTCCATACCACAGCCATGTGTGAACTTATTCTTCTAAATGTCATCTCTGGGTGGAGTGATGCTGTAAGTATGGGTCTCAATATTTCCAGCTATGGAACGACGAACACGTCTTCAGCGATAATCTGCTGCATTGTGTCGATTATTTACATCAGTTGTGAAGGCAGATCCAATTGTCAATTACTCATAACTTCAAATACATAATTCAGTACATTTGACCACACCGAACTCAACTAAGATCTATGATTTACAGTCTTCATTTGTTTTGAGCGTTTAAATTGAGTATGTCTGTTTTCAGTAGGGTGTTCATGATACCTTCAAGGGGCATCACCAAGGCATAAATATCCACGTCCAGCAAATGCTACTGTGCTCACCATGTCGAACCTTGCCTCTGTTGTGTTACGCCACTGCCCAGGCAGTAAGTGCACACATCACAGTCTGGGGTATGCACAGTGGATTTTTTCCTAGTGCATAAAATATTTGTAAGAGACATGACCATCTTTCACCAGCGTGAGCATTTTCAGTGGAACATAGGTAATTCTCACCAATAACCCACACGTTACATGACACCTCGCAACATATCCTTTGCTCCTGTAATCCCCCCCCCCCCCTCCTCCTCCTCTCAATCTGCACTAACCCACTGTCTCCACAAGATCTACCCATCAGTTTCACTTTCCCCTGTCCTGTTACCACCCCCACCCCCTCCCTCCCCAATCCACACCTCCATATCATCTCTCTCGTGCGCTGCACCTTACCGGCTTCGATACCCATGTATCACTTGCCGAGCCTGTGCACCTGCCACCTCTGTCTTTCACATTCTCATCTCAAACATGTGGTGCCACCCTCTGAGCCATCAGAGACCTGTTGCCATCCCCTTCTCTTGCTTCCTGCTTCTTTCTCCCTCTACCCTCTCCACCCAACACAACCTCCACCCCCAGTCCACCTGCCGATCTGCAATCACGGCACTGTGTGTCCACCTGGTATGATAATGGCGCACAGGTGTGTTGTCCCCATACAAAGGGACGTCAAATTTTGTAAAAAATCAATGGGAATAATAATGATGTGTATATAATGTACGGTGTATTCTGTGTAATGTAACTTATGTGACATTTATAATATTAGAGATGATTTTGTACAGTAATAATAATAATAACTATATGATGTACCAGAGACTAAAATACGTACGCTACATTAATTGCAGAAAGAACAATTAGTTATCATCTAAGATCTTCACGCTATTCATTATTATTAAGAGCACCAGTAAAGATGTTGTCTCCCTCTGTTAGTAGCTGCCTCTGTGATCGGTCAAATGAATAATCAAGAAAGACTTCTGTAGAACAGAAGGTATGTAAAAGTTACAAATATTTTAATGCAGATATTAAACATACACTTTGAAATTATTTAATATGTATTGGTAGCATTCGATGTCAAATAGTCCAGCCCTTTTCAGAATTTAGCTCCATCTACAGCAACAGAAGGAACATTGCTGGCTAATTGCAGCCACCGTAATTATGTGGTACATCTGAAATTATTTCAGCTGCATGAAGGACGTACAACTTACAGTGAAGTAAATTAAACATTTTCTCTTCCAACTCTGCAGCAGACAAGAATATTATCTTCTCAAATTAGTTTTTTTCAGCCGATTGATTAAAAATAGCACAGATAGGCTTCGGCCTGAACTTATGTAGGAATACAGAATCTCGTTTGGATTATTTGAACATTTTCATCAGTTAAAAACATTTACATAACGAAATCAGATCTGTAACATCAGAATTTCTAGTATTTTCAGCTTATTTAACCACGTTAACACCCCTTCTTTATATTTCTTTCTAATGTAAGTATATTATTCACCATGTGAAAGAAAATCTCTCTCTATAAAAGAAAGATATTTTCATTTCAAGAATTAACCTAATACAGAAGAGATAATAAAAATATTTATTTTAACTCAGTTTAGAGATTATTTTTCAAACATTAAATTAAAAATTAAATTATATCCAGGAACAGGAGACAGTACAGCGTGTGTATTTTTGCTCTAGCTGTACAAAGGATATCTACCAAAAGCTAACAAAGTTTTCATTCTCCACCGTGTGTGCTACTTGACAACTCAACCAACACCTCTGCTGCTCGGTTAGTGGTCTCTTCTGCTTATTGTGCAAACATCTATGTTAATCACTGCCACTTGTAAACTTTGTGAAAGTTCTCCTAGTCAGTGTAGCTTACTGATTTGTTTTATGGTACTGATGTTCATACATACGACAAAGTTAATCATAAAAAGTGAATTTAGAGTTAATAAAAGCAAAGAGAATAAAAAGTAATTTATACAGTGTGGTGCGCACTTAATCAGTAACTGCTTGCTTCATCTAATAACCACAGGATGTCGATTAAAGAAGTAATTCCTCGAGACTTATGCACCAAGTAGTCACAGATGCAAACCCCTAGACCACAGTGGCCTCACCACTTCGACAGCGAGTCAAAAACTTTTCGGTAGTTGAGAAATACTGCATCCACCTATTTGCCTCAATTAGTCAGTTTGTGTGTCACATGGGAAAAGCACGATTAGGGTTTCACCCTAACCAGATTTTTGAATCCACACTGGCTGGCACGTAGGAGATCATTCTGTTCGTTCCAGATACCTCATTGTATTCGAGCTAAGAACTTATATCATGCTAATGTAATGTAGTAACCAAATACTGAAACATTCTTATAGAAATTTGGTTTGCATACGATTTGCTGGAAGAAAAGTAAAGTGATCTTTAAATAGTCTACTGTGAAGAATGACTGACAAAATTTATTGAGGGATACTTTTACTGAATAATTGTGACAGTCAGGGAAGTCCACTTCACAAATAGTACAGAGATGGAAGAGTCTCTTGAGAGTTATTTCAAACAAAAGGAATAATAATTTAAGAAACCTAAAATTCCAAAGAGATAACATGTTTGCCCAGTGCTTACTCTCAAAAGGCAAAATTTTAACAAGGAGAGGTCCGCAGCAGTGGGACTGGCTTTTTGAAACGATCTATATGGTGACGTAGCTTAAGGTCCAAGGGGTGACACCATGCAGCTATCCAAACTGGTGGGCCCTCATTTGCGAGTAACCAACGAAAAAAGTTTAGGAATTTTGCATGATGCTCTACAGCTTTAAAAATATCTACAGATTGGTTGTGTGTTAGGCATATGCAGAAGGCTGGCTGTTCAAAACTCATTCAGTACACTAAATTTTTTTATTATTAAATCTTTATCGAATTGACGATCACTATTTTTTATTCAGCTAATTGATTTACATGCATTTTTTCATTTGTATTCCTTTGTCACATCATTTTAATCAATGTATTAACTTAATTATATCTGAAAACAAAGATGATGTGACTTACCGAATGAAAGTGCTGGCAGGTCGACAGACACACAAACAAACACAAACATACACACAAAATTCAAGCTTTCGCAACAAACTGTTGCCTCATCAGGAAAGAGGGAACGAGAGGGAAAGACGAAAGGATGTGGGTTTTAAGGGAGAGGGTAAGGAGTCATTCCAATCCCGGGAGCGGAAAGACGTACCTTATGGGGAAAAAAGGGACAGGTATACATTCGCGCACACACACACACATATACAGACACAAGCAGACATCATCTTTGTTTTTAGATATATTTTTCCTACGTGGAATGTTTCCCTCTATTATAACCATATTATTAACTTAATTAGTTTTATTTATTCATCATAAAACTGTATCTAACAACAAGAAAGAGTAATGACCCAGAAACAGCCAAATATTATAAAAAAACTACTGTGCTACATTAAGAAAGGTTATTAAAAAGTCCAGAAGCATGTGCATCATATCTGAGATTAATACATCTTGATAACAAAATCAAAACAATTTGGAATATTATTACAAGGGAGACAGGACAACCAAACGTACAGGATGATGGTATCACCATCAAAGCGAATGGAAACTTGATAAACAACCATTTTGAATAATCATTTTTAAATGTTGTAGAGAAAATATGATCTAAATGTTCATTAGAAGAAGCAAGGCAGTTAATGAAAGAGGCCTTACCCACACCATTTGATACAATTGATATTCCACCCACCTCTCCTCCTGAAATTAGGAAGATAATAAACTCTCTCAAGAATAAAAGCTCACATGGAATTGATGGCATTTCCAGCAGGATAATAAAAAGCTTGTTCCCAAGAGATAAGTGGGATTCTTAGCCACATATGTAATAGCTCTCTGAAGCAGGGCATTTTCCCAGATAGACTGAAGTATGCCGTTGTTAAACCACTGCATAAAAAAGGGGATACGACTGATGTCAACAACTACCGCCCAATCTCTCTTCTGACTGCCTTATCCAAAATTCTTGAAAAAGTAATGTATTGTAGAGTAGCTTCACACCTTTGTAGAAATAAAGTTTTAACAAAATGTCAGTTTGGTTTACAGAAGGGTTTCTCAACGGAAAATGCTACATATACATTCACTAACGAAATATTAAATGCTCTGAGTAACCGGAAGTCACCCGTTGGAATTTTTTGTGATCTATCAAAGGCTTTTGATTGTGTAAATCATGGAATACTTCCGGATAAGCTCAAGTACTGTGGTATAAATGGTTCAGTGCTCAAATGGTTTAAATCATACCTAACTGGAAGAGTGCAGAAAGTTGAAATAAACAGTTCACATAATACGCAAAAAACTGGTGATTTCTCAAACTGGGGATCAATCAAGAATGGGGTGCCGCAAGGTTTGGTCTTGGGTCCTCTGTTGTTCTTAATATATATTAATGACTTGCCATTTTATATTCACGAAGATGCAAAGCTGGTACTTTTTGCCGATGATACAAGTATAGCTATCACACCCGACAGGCAAGAATTAATTGGTGAAATTGTAAACGATGTTTTTTCAGAAAATCATTAAGTGGTTCTCCGCAAATGGGCTCTCATTAAACTTTGACAAAACACAGTATATACAGTTCCACACAGTAAATCGAATGACCCCATTAATAAATATAGACGTCGATCAGAAATCGGTAGCTAAGGTAGAATATTCAAAATTTCTAGGTGTATGCATTGATGAGGGGTTGAACTGGGAAAAACACACTGAGGATCTGCTGAAACGTTTGAGTTCAGCTACTTAGGCTATTAGGGTCATTGCAAATTTTGGCGATATACATCTGAGTAAATTAGCTTACCATGCCTATTTTCATTCTCTGTTTTCGTATGGCATGATATTCTGGGGTAACTCATCATTGAGTAAAAGAGTGTTCGTTGCACAAAAGCATGTAATCAGAATAATTGCTGGAGCTCATTCAAGATCATTCTGCAGACACTTATTTAAAGAACTAGAAATCTTCACTGTAGCCTCACAAAATATATATTCACTTATGAAATTTGTTATTAACAATCCGAACGAATTCAGAAGTAATAGCAGTGTACATGGCTACAACACTAAATCTAACTTTGGCTCAGAAGGGGGTAAATTATGTTGCCACAAAAGTCTTTGGTCACTTACCTAACAGCATCAAACGTCTGACAGACAGCCATATAGCATTTAAAAAGAAATTAAAAGAATTTCTTAATGGCAACTCCTCCTACTCATTAGATGAATTTTTAGATATAGTAAGTGGGTAATTTCCCAAACCCCCCCCCCAAATAAATAAATAAATTAATTAATTAAAATATTGATTGTCATGTAATATTTTGTCTAATGTAATATCTTGTATATACACCTTTTATTAACCTGACACGTTCCACATCATTACGAAGTGTCATATTCATGATCTATGGAACAAGTACTAATTAATCTAAACTAATCTAATAAAGTTTAAACATTTTAAAATGCTGACCTACCGATCAAAAATGACAAAGATGAAACAATCTACTTATACTGACTGGGCAATGGCGTCATGAATGTATATTTCATTATAACATGCACATTTTTGAATGGGAATCATCAAACATACATTTAAAACATAAATTCTTATTGCACTATGGACAAAATAATGCAGATGACGATTTAAACTAAAGCAGAGATTGTAAGTAAAATGAAATTCAAGAAAATTGAGAAATATATAACCTCAAAATCACAAGAACACCAATGCCAGGTGGGAAAAGACTGATAGGAAGAAAAATCAGAGCAAATGATGTAGTTCATAGGATGACAAATATGTCATGACAAAAGAATAGAAATTAGGAAAAAAAACTGCACTTAAACCAATTAATTGAAAAAATAATGACTAAGTGATTTTGATAAGGATTTAAAAATAAAAATTTCAAAGCATCTGACCAGATTTGAAGCCACAACCTTTTGCATGTAAAGATAGCAGCTTAACCTTACACTATGAAACTAGCATATTTTTAAGGGTGTCGAGTATCGCACGAAATTCCAAAATCTTTTACGTTGATTACTTGCAAACGAGGGCCCACCAGGGAGAATGGCTGGCAGGATGTGATTCCTTGAACCTTAACCAGCATAATTCTACAGACTATTTCAAAACATCAGTCCCACCACTGGGGACCTCTCCTTGTATGTACTACTGGTAGACACTCATAAAAGTGCAACACACTCCCCATTTTCAGCTTCGTCTCCCCTAACCTTTGCCACAGCTGCCGCCCTCTCAACATCAGCTCCAAGTAACCTCTGCCATCCTCCCCTTTCAATAACCTATCCCTTTTTCTGCCCTCAGGAAGGAACAAACAATTTCAAAAACTTGGACAGTTATATATACTTTTGTGGATGTCTCTTGGCAGTATTTAGAGATTCACCTCCTGAATGTAAATAAATAAATATATAAGTAAATTTGATGTTGTATAAACTTATCCATGAAATGGTAGGTTCTCTTCTTAATGGGACTAAGGAAATTAAAAAAGAAGACCAAATCTAAGAGTCTTTTAATAACACCGGAATCAAGTACACTGCAATATTAAAGTATCACATATGAATAAAAACATTCATCCATTTAAATTAATGAGACAATTGTCAATAAAAATGGCAGGTAAGATCTTTTGGACGAGGTAGTGACTGCCTGCAGCCTGACGACGAGCTCCGCTTTACTTCGGCTACTCAAGCTCGTACGGAGCCGTGGGCACGAGTTTGCGAGTGTCATTGCACTCCCACACCCACGCTGGCCTCACTGCCGTACATCTGCTGTGGTCGAATTTCAACTGCAACGTGACAAAAATTATCAGTGATTGCAGCTTTCACACAAACTTACATACGGCAGCCGTGCACGAGAGATGCATCTACTGATCTACTTAGCAGAAGCATTAAGCGCTTATCGTTTTCTATGAGAGAAAATAAAGTCATCTGATACTGACAAAGAAAACACAAAATTCGGAAATAAGTATGTTTTTATTTTTCAACGAGTCACTGCCTGGTTACTTGTCTACCTCAATTCTTCTACTAGACAGGGAAAGAAATAAAACCAAGCTATACTAAAACATTTTACTAATTTTCTTTGCATTTATTTAAAATCATTACTGCAGTACATAAACTATAAACTATTTTAAAAATTTACTACAGAATTGATTTATGTGTTAATTACAAACAAACATTTTTGCAAGAATACATCAATTTATTCGCCTATGAAGTTTGAAAACAACAGTGAACAGTGATGTTTGTAAATATAACACTAGAAGGAGAAATGAATCACATTACCCAACATTCAGTCTTAATGTGGCGCATGAAGGATTGGAATATTCAGCCATAAAAAAATCTGTGAACATCTACACCACAATGTAAAAAATTAAAGAATTAAGAGATAATAAAATTAAAAAACATAACCTGATAGTATATATGCTTGACAACTCCTACTCCTACTCTTCATCCCCTCCTCCACCTCAGAAGAAGAAGAAGAAGTTCTGAATGTGTAATGATGTGTGCAGAGATGCCAACTTTTAAGAAAGCCAATAAGTAATGCACCAGATAATGCAAGGAGTGGGAGGGGGTTGTGGCAGGATATTTTTGATGCATCGCTAAATCAGAAATTATTGAAAAACCAACACACAATTGATCTGCACTATATCTCTGAAGTACAACTGAAGAATCATTTTTTGAATGGAATACTCTAGTTGCCCCCATAGCAGCTAGCAGCTCTTGTTTGCTGAAAGTACACTGGTGACATGCTGCATCTTTCGAAATTGTATGCATCCTCTGCACTAACAGACCACTTAACAGTTCTGTGTTCATATCAGCATGAAATTCTGTATTGTTTTTCCTCATCAAACTAAAAACTCGATCCATTGGCAAATCACAATGTGGTACTAGAAGAACAGCTATCATTAGCTTACTCAGTGAAGAGTACTTTCTTACTTCTGAAACATCAGTGAGTTCTGAAGTCTCATACTGAATTCTGTCAGCCTTCTCATCCTTTTCAGAAGAGAGTGTATAAAATTAGCACGGACTGAACTCTCGTCGACTTTAGTATGCTGAAGAAATGTATCTTTATTTGGCTACTTGTTGACAATGTACTCACATATTTTTGTACAGAACAGTATGACATCTGAATAAAAATTTTTCAATGTAGCTTCCTCTAAAGGAACTTCCTTTAATGTAAGCCCTCGTGTCTGCTCCAATGACCAACTCACTGTCATTTTTCTATTATTTGCCCGACCGAAATGTTGTATGAGGCAAATTACTATCAGACTATGGAACTGTGGATGCTTTCATAAAGTGGACAATAAAGTTCACTGAAAAGATTATTGAATTCTGAATGAAGTTTATGAATAAGTGCGGCCTCTTGTTGGAGGAACACATTTAAGGGAGTTGATAAGTGGAAGAACAGAGCTGAGAAACAAAAGATTAAGTTTATTAGACGGATTTTCAAAAATGGTTCAAATGGCTCTGAGCACTATGGGACTTAACATCTATGGTCATCAGTCCCCTATAACTTAGAACTACTTAAACCTAACTAACCTAAGGACATCACACAACACCCAGCCATCACGAGGCAGAGAAAATCCCTGACCCCGCCGGGAATCGAACCCGGGAACCCGGGCGTGGGAAGCGAGAACGCTACCGCACGACCACGAGATGCGGGCGACGGATTTTCAAACTGTGCCTTAACTTGTAGAAATTTTGAGGTGGCCTTATCAGGATACTACTCACAGAGGAACATTTTTAAAGAGTTCCACTGTTCTAAGACCCTTAATGCACGCTGTAGCACAGACAACCGCCTGGTAGAAACAGACGCCAATATTTTGTGTCTTTTTTCACCAAAGACTTGTCATCATAGCTTTAAAGCATTTTGCCTCCTTTAACTCTTTAGCAAGTAATAAAAAATGTCAATTGAAAACTGCTCAGTATTGATATTTACAAGACCATTCCAGCCCTTTTCAGCAGCTAAGTGTACAAGATGACAATCAGCCTCAAACGTGAATATTGGTATTTTCTTTACAAATAAAACAACTTACGCCTTTGGAAACACCAGTCAAATTACTTGCATTGTCACATGAGAAACCTACGTAGTTATGCCATGGAATCTCCCACTTCTTTAGTTCATTATCCAAAACACTGAATATTCCTTTGCCTGTGTTGTCGTCGGATTCTCGAATCGAGATAGTTACAGTTAATCTGCATGGTTTCGGCATCAAAAAGCGACACAGCTACTGGGTAGAGTTTTTCGTCATTTGTATCGTTACTGCCATCTGTTGCCAGGGCAAGGGGCTGGCACTTCATTGACTTTGTTACCTTTCCCTCAATTATAGAAGCCACACTTTTAACTAACATTCCCTTTTTGGTTCTTGAACAACCATACTCAGAGGCTATTTTCGAACCGGGGAACATTTTCTTGAACAAACTTCCTGGATGGTCACTGCATGCTAAACTCAAGTTGTGCTCAACAACTTTGTGTTTGTTATCAAACTTTCATCTTTCGAGGATTTAGTAAAAATTGTTAAATTCTTGTTTGCGTCCCTCAGCTTACCTGTATCTTAATGAATTTTGCTAGCCATGTGTTTGTGTCAATCTTCTCTTTCACCATGCACAGATAGAAAATCCTGGCTACACACACTGAAAAACACGTAGATTTGGGGGAGCGCAGTATACAGGGCCATGCTTTCGAGTATTCCTTCCTAAATTTTTGAACAATTCTGTGTTTGTCTCTTAAAGTGTGTCACTAGTCCCGATACCATCACCACACGTTTTACTCCACCAGAAATAACTTCATTATTTATTTCAAGATATTTTGAACACATTTCCTCGACACATCCTTAGTATGCACCAGAAGAGTGTTCAATGTTAACTTGTTTACGAATATGTCACTAAACGAAACTTGACTACAATTTGTCATCACAACAAAACATAGAAACTTGCGCAAAAGCTCGACTGGCATCTATGGGTAGCAAACGTGGGGATGTTCTACAACCATGCAAACCGACAGAGGTCTCTATGGTCTCGCTGCCATGATCCTTTGCATGTACATGGTGCTCATTTCTGTTATTCATGCTTCAGTCTTCAGTGATACTTCGTATCATTAGTTATACAAGAGAGACTTAACGACAATAAAGGATCTGCACTACATCATTCAGCTATATAATTTAGATGACAATGGTGTACTACACCCTACAGATTGTGTTTAGTGTTGACTCTTGGATGGCACAAATGAAGGCGACTTCAAATTTTGTGAAGTTATACAAGGCCCAAGGCAGTGTATTGCCAGAGTGTCCCCAATTAGACGAACAAGATTTTTGTTTTTGTTTGATTATTTCAAATGAAGCATGTTGCAGATTCTTATATATACCCAACTTAAATCGGTAGTAATATGGTATCCTCACATCCTCTCATTATGCATGCAACTGTAACAGGTCACACTTATTAGTAGCATATGTGCAACACACTAAATTCATACTAACACCTGCCTTCCTTCAAACAGATGCACAATGCTCTTTCTCAGTAATGAAATCAAACATATTTTCTGATGACAGTGAAACTGTATTTAAGGATAAAATTTCTCACATAATACATTACACCACTCACTAATTATTAATTTTCATGTTAGTATGCAGAGTCAAGAGGAATGATCGATACAAACTGGCGGCTTTGGCTAGTGATGTAATGTTAATGACTGATGTCATGACACCTTTTGATGCATATATTCATGGTTTTGTTTTTAGTTGGTGAAGCCAACAAATGTAAAAGTAAAAAACAAAAACTTGGCGACAGACTGAAAAGCCAGCGAAGATGATACTAAAAAAGGCTGGTTATGCTAACAGACTGATCTGTAGCTCAGTTAGTTTGAAGGAACAAATAGACAATAACGTCATGTTATAGTCGCCACATTGTCTACTGCGTTTGTCATGTTTTCCATGTCACTGGTCAAAATCAACAACTCATATTGCACATTCCTCGACATCTGTGATCCATTTAATGAGCATATACAGGGCTTCATAAAGACCGTGTGTCACAGGGTTTTAACTTACAGACATGAGAACAGTGAGTAGAGAATGTTATTGAGTATCCAAGTGAAAAAGACTACTTCAATATCACATTCATGGAAGCATATTGCTTGTGTCTCGTGACATATTTTATGTTGAGAATGAAATCACACCCAAGGAAAACATGCAAGGTGGGGCAATTGAGACTACCCACAATTACGTAGTCTTTTAACCCATGACATAATTAAGCTATAGTATATGACATACATTTACAAACAGAAGGAACAGAATACTGACATTTGTTTTGCATCAATAGTATTATTTGGGTTGCCTCTGGTGAGTTGTTTATATCTGAATACTTCAATTAGTCTAGTGAAATGAAGAGCATTTAATCTGTGACAATTACAGGGACACATATAATTAAGCTGCATGCGCATGACATCAATAGAGAATACAACCCCATCATTGAAACAAATTTCCCAGGAGGAAGAATATTCAACACTGCAGTATACCAACTGTTATCCATGATTTTAAAATATTCAAAGGCCCACAAATCATCATTGTGACATTTGGATCAGAATTTAATCTGAATTACTTTCAGCCATAAATTAAGTTACAAATCATCATGTACAATCTCAAAACAAATAAAAGCTAAGTTCTCAAAACATGCTCCTATTACAAATTGCAAAACACATGAATATTTAATCTACATTACTTTCTTGTGAGGCTGGCAAGGGGAAAGGGGCGGGGTGTTGGTGATCACTATCGCACTCTACGCTGTAGCGTCCACCGCCTCTGCATTTCTTGTAATTCATATAACAAATATGTATGTAGTATGCATCAAAATACTCATCTACGTCCATTATCTGATACAGGTTCTCAGAATTTATCTTGCAATTTTATTTTTTATGCGAAAGGTTCATCAAATACACCAAAATCCATTAAATATATTTGGAATGTAAACATTAGGAATTGCCACAGGTGAATCTGTTGCCACAACTTTTAACTAACAACCAAAGAATCACCTTCCAACCTAACCCAGAACTCGGGCTACACCATAGATCAGTCTGTCACCACAGGCAAGATTTCAGGGTGTGGTCGGGTCCAATACCCCTTGCTAGCTCCTTTTTATTCATTACAGTTTCATTTAAACAGAGAAGTTGGACTCAACACCTTCCTTTCAGCAACGGCACTCATTTACAGTTTCAAGCTTTCTGAGTAAGCACTGTATCACGATGACTTCATCACAGAGGCACCTATTGCTTCGTGTAATCAAAATTCTAAAAGGGGCAGAAAAGAACAAGCATACCAACTATCTACCAAAATGTGAAAAGAAAAAATGTTGAGAATTCAAGTGGTAAAAAATGATTTTCTCTTGTGCATCCTCTTGAGCATTTTATTTGCTTCAACTTACAGATCACAAAAAAATTGTAATTTTTGCCATGTCATTCGTAAGTTTTAATTATTGGTGTGTGTGTGTGTGTGTGTGTGTGTGTGTGAGAGAGAGAGAGAGAGAGAGAGAGAGAGAGAGAGGGGGGGGCTAGTAAAGGATATACCACTACACACACTCACACACACACACACACACACACACACACACACGCACACAAACGCCACTGTCCACAGTAGAAACGTTGTCACATCTAACCAGTTCTGCAGTACTTAATGAATGGATGAATGGCCCCATCAGTTGCAATGGAGAACACAAGTCTCAGCGGAAACTTTAGATTCATAGAGTGAAAAGGGGAATCAGGATCATCATCAATAGGCCCAATGACCTCAAAAACTGTGTATTCGTCTCCTCACATAATTATATAAGTGAAGTATTTGATAATCAGATTTGCAAAGTATTTTCATTGGAGAGTGTAAAAGGGACCAGTTCAATATAAACCAGCAACTCCACTAACTTAAATAGCTGATTTCACATTAATCTATATTTATCTTAAATGATACCAATGAAACATACAACAAGTTTAAGGCCACATTTAAGCTTTTTTAAAAATACCTTTTCTCAAGAAAACAACATTTAACTCTGCCAAAAAACAGGACCACAAAAGGGCTAAAGATATTATGCCAAAATGATGCGAGACTGTTCCAATACTCGAAGCAAAATATTAGTCCTGATTTTATTACCTACTTCAAAAAATACAAACAAATACTGACACAGGAGGGGGCAGGGGCCACAAAAACTAATGTGTAATTCTGAGCAAAAAACTAAAGCAACCTGGCAAATTATCAGATGAAAAATGTGTGCAAGGTCAGTTACTCAAAGTAATATAGGGCTGATTGCGAACAACAATAAGCTGACCTAACCCAGACAAACAGCTAGTGCATTCATTCAGTCATTATTTCTCGAACATAGTGCAGCAGTTGATAAACTCGCATCGTAACGAACAGCCAGACAGTAAGATAGTACAGTCAAATCGAAAAATTCATGCAAATACATTATTCACATATCCAACATCACCTGAGGAGTTGTCAAAATTATTGAAGGATTGCCTAATAAATATTCAATGAGTGCTCATGAGATACCAGATGATATTCATCAAAGCTAGTGCAATGGAACAACTTTTAGACATAATAAATTCATCATTCAAGAGTGATGTGTTTCCAAATAACCTAAAACTGCAAAAGTAACACCTCTGCTTAAGAAGGGTGCAAAACACGAAACTGTTAATTATAGGCCAATGTCAGTTTTGTCAGGCTTCACCAAAATTATGAAAACAATGTTCTTTAGAAGATTAACAGCCTTCTTAGATGACTTACAACATGGGTTAAGGGCTGGAAACTCAACCCCATCTGCAATTTGTGCCTTTTTAAATGAAATACTAAAAGCAACACGTGTGTAGAATATTTCATGATCTTAGTAAAGCCTTTGATGTTACTGATCATGACATTCTTTTGCATAAGTAATTATAGGGCAATCTGAAATGTGAATCCAATCAAATCTCAATAACCATCAACAGATTAAAAGACATAAAATATAAAGACAGTGAATCTCACAATATTTCTACCTTTTGCAGCAATAAGGGGGAGGAGGGGGGGAGGGGAGGGATAATCACTTATGGAATCCCATAAGGGTCAGTTCTGTGCTGTGTCCTATTTCCACTGTATGTAAATGACTTAGCTACTAAAATGATGGAACCACAGTACTTTTTGCAAATTACACTAATATTCTTAATTAAATCACACACTGAGGCAAATCTGCAGGAAAGTGCAACATCGGTTATGCGTAGCTTAGCACTGTGGTTCAGGACTAATAGTCTCATTATAAATTCTGAAAAAACTGTGGCAGTTAAGTTTTGCACCATGCAAAACCTCCATCCTGCAAACCTTGTACCCCATTGAAGGAAAAAATGTCACAAACGTGAGTTGTACAAAATTTTTAAGCATGGATATTCAGGAAGATTTGAAGTAGGTGATGCACATTAGCAAATATTAATAAAAAATTGAATACTTGTATGTACGTTGTTAGGATTCTCGCTCACCATACCAACTGCTCATCAGTCATGACCACATATGATGGTAGTATACAGTCACTACTGACGTATGGAATAATTTTTTGGGAGAGTTCCACAATTAAAGTACAGAAAAAAGTTATCGCGGTGATGACGAAAGCTTAATGCAGGGATTCCTGCAGACCCCTCTTTTGGTCTTAAAATACTTCCTCTGCCTTGTTTGAATATATGTATATTAAGTACTAAACTTTACAAATGGCAGCATTTAAAAGAAAGAAAACATCTTCAAACATAACTATGATATACTTGCATATGAAACTAGGCAGAAGCTGAAACCACACACAAATGCAGTAAGAACAAACTTGTCAAAATAGGAATATATCATGCAGTCTCACTTAGTACCCACTGCTATCATACGTAGAAGCAACATAGTATGTCAGTTTATATTATTATGCACTTTGTACTGACCATGTCATCACAAAGACTACTGCAACTGTAAATTACATACTCACTGTTTCTTCAGTGTACTTACTTTTTCACAGTCTTTTATTCTGTCAGTTACAAGATAGTTGGCACTTTCAATACTTGAGGTGACATCTCTGAAACAAAGAGAAGACAGTAGAGTTACATCCTGACTAGTGCACGAGAGGCAATACCTTTCTCAAAACATGAACCAAAGCATTATGTAATCTTGTATGAAGCCAGTCAAGAAATTATGTTTTCTATACAATAATGTCTTAACTGTTGTTGTTGTTGTGGTCTTCAGTCCTGAGACTGGTTTGATGCAGCTCTCCATGCTACTCTATCCTGTGCAAGCTTCTTCATCTCCCAGTACCTACTGCAACCTACATCCTTCTGAATCTGCTTAGTGTATTGATCTCTTGGTCTCCCACCACGATTTTTACCCTCCAATACTAAATTGTTGATCCCTTGATGCCTCAGAACATGTCCTACCAACCGATCCCTTCTTCCAGTCGAGTTGTGCTACAAATTTCTCTTCTCCCCAATTCTATTCAATACATCCTCATTAGTTATCTGATCTACCCATCTAATCTTCAGTATTCATCTGTAGCACCACATTTCAAAAGCTTCTATTCTCTTCTTGTCTAAACTATTTATCGCCCATGTTTCACTTTCATACATGGCTACACTCCATACAAATACTTCCAGAAACTACTTATTTCTCTTTTTCAGAAACGCTTTCCTTGCCATCAACAGTTTACATTTTATATCCTCTCTACTTCGACCATCATCAGTTATTTTGCTCCCAAAATAGCAAAACTCATTTACTACTTTAAGTGTCTGATTTCCTAATCTAATTCCCTCAGCATCACCCGACTTAATTCGACTACATTCCATTATCCTCGTTTTGCTTTTATTGATGTTCATCTTATATCCTCCTTTCAAGACACTGTCCATTCCATTCAACTGCTCTCCCAGGTCCTTTGCTGTCTCTGACAGAATTACAATGTCATCGGCGAACCTCAAAGTCTTTATTTGTTCACTTGGATTTTAATTACTACTCCAAATTTTTCTTTTGTTTCCTTTACTGCTTACTTAATACACAGATGGAATAACATTGGCGAGAGGCTACAACCCTGTCTCACTCCCTCATCAACCATCGCTTCTCTCTCATGCCCCTTGACTCTTATAACTGCCATCTGGTTTCTATACAAATTGTAAATAGCCTTTCACTCCATGTATTTTACCCCTGCCACCTTCATAATTTGAAAGAGAGTATTCCAGTCAACACCATCAATAGTTCGCCTGTCTCATATGTCTTCCTCACCAGATGGTAGAGTTTTGTCAGGACTGGCTCTCCCAAGGCGTCAGTAGTTCTAATGGAATGTTGTCTACTCCCGGGGCCTTGATTCGACTCGGTCTTTCCGTGCTCTGTCAAACTCTTCACGCAGTATCATGTCTCCCATTTCATCTTCATCTACATCCTCTTCTATTTGCATAATACTGCCCTCAAGTACATCACCCTTGTATAGACGCTCTATGTACTCCTTCCACCTTTCTGCTTTCCCTTCTTTGCTTAGAACTGGGTTTCCATCTGAGCTCTTGACATTCATCTAAGAGGTTTTCTTTTGTCCAAAGGTCTCTTTAATTTTCCTGTAGGCAGTATTTATCTTACCCCTAGTGGGATAAGCCTCTACATCCCTACATTTGTCCTCTAGCCATCCTTGCTTAGCCATTTTGCACTTCCTGTCGATCTCATTTTTGAGATGTTTGTATTCCTTTTTGCCTGCTTCATTCACTGCATTTTTATATTTTCTCCTTTCATCAATTAAATTCAATATATCTTCTGTTACCCAAGGATTTCTACTAGCCCTCATCTTTTTACCTACTTGATCCTCTGCTGCCTTCATTATTTCATCTCTCAAAGCTACCCATTCTTCTTCTACTGTATTTCTTTCCCCCATTCTTGTCAATCGTTCCCTAATGCTCTCCCTGAAACTCTCAACAACCACTGGTTCTGTCAGTTTATCCAGGTCCCATCTCCTTAAATTCCCACCTCTTTGCAGTTTCTTCAGTTTTAATCTACAGTTCATAGCCAGTAGTGTGTTGTCAAGAGTCCACATATGTCCATGGAAATGTCTTACTATTTAAAACCTGGATCCTAAATCTCTGTCTTACCATTATATAATCTATCTGAAACATTCCAGTGTCTCCAGGCCTCATCCATGTATACACCATTCTTTCATGATTCTTGAACTAAGTGTTAGCTATGATTAAGTAATGCTCTGTGCAAAATTCTACCAGGCAGCTTCCTCTTTCATTTCTTCCCCCCAATCCATATTCACCTACTACGTTTCCTTCTCTCCCTTTTCCTACTATCGAATTCCAGTCACCCATGACTGTTAAATTTTTGTCTCCCTTCACTATCTGAATGATACATTTTATCAATCTTTTCGTCATCTGCGGAGCTAGTTGGCATATAAATTGGTACTACTGTGGTAGGCCTGGGCTTCGTGTCTATCTCGGCGACAATAATGCGTTCACTATGGTGTTTGTAGCAGCTTACCCGCACTCCTATTTTTTATTCATTATTAAACCTACTCCTGCATTACCCTTATTTGATTTTGTATTTATAACCCTGTATTCACTTGACCAAAAGTCTTGTTCCTCCTGCCACCGAACTTCACTAATTCCCACTATATTTAACTTTAACCTATCCATTTCCCTTTTTAAATTTTCTAAAGTACCTGCCCGATTAAGGGATCTGACATTCCACGCTCTGATCCACAAAACGCCAGTTTTCTTTCTCCTGATAACAACGTCCTCCTGAGTAGTCCCCGCCCAGAGATCCAAACGGGGACCTCCAGAATATTTTACCCAAGAGGACGCCATCATCACGTAACCACACAGTAGAGCTGCATGCCCCCGGGAAAAATTACGCTGTAGTTTCCCCTTGCTTTCAGCCGTTCGCAGTACCAGCAGAGCAAGGCCATTTTGGTTAGTGTCACAAGGCCACATCAGTCAATCATCCAGACTGTTGCCCTTGCAACTACTGAAAAGGCTGCTGCCCCCTCTTCAGGAACCACATGTTTGTCTGGCCTCTCAACAGATACCCCTCCATTGTGGTTGCTACTACGGTACGGCTATCTGTATCGCTGAGGCATGCAAGCCTCCCCACCAACGGCAAGGTCCATGGTTTCATGGGGGGTGGGGGGTGTCTAACTAGCAAGCATAAATGGTAATGTGCTACAAAACAGAAACCTGTTTTACTGTTAGAAGTCAGTGTAAAGAATATTCAATAACAGTCTGCCACACCATCACATGATGCATATGAAAACAAAGTAAATAGATCTGCCATGAATTACTCTTCTGTGCCAACCTTTTAAGCTCAGATTAGCAATTGCAACCTATGTCCTCCATTATTTATTGGACATATTCCAATATCTGTCTTTCTCTACAGTTTTTACCACTACAGCTACCCTTGATACCATGAAAGTTATTCTGTGATGTCTTAATAGATGTTCCACCATCCTGACCCTTCTTCTTGTCAGTATTTTCCGTACATTTCTCTCCTTACCTATTCTCCTTATCTTATTCCTTATCTTATCAGCCCACCTAAATTTCAACATTCTGTTGCAGCACCAAATCTCAGATGCTTTGATTCTCTTCTGTTCCAGTTTTCCCACAGTCCATGTTTCACTATCATACAATGATGTGCACCAAACGTACATTCTCAAAATATCTCCCTCAAATTAAGGCCTATGTTTGATACTAGTGTACTTCTCTTGGACAAGCACGCCCTTTCTGGCAGTGCTAGTCTGTTTCTTATGTTTTCCTCACTCTGTATATTCCTCTTAATTAATCAGAATCACTTGAAACAATCACCTTAAGCATCAGTAGAATAACAAACGAGTTCACAACAGCAACTTCAGCCCTGATGCCACAAAAACCACAGACAGTATTCTTGATAATGTCACATCCCCAAGAATTGAAATTTTTAAGTACACACATCAAAAAAAAGTTTTGCATCATCCCAGTTCCCAAAACTCCTGAAGATCGACATTGACTGTGGATATTGTATCAGACACAGCCCCTTTGAGTGTTTACAGACGTCACTAAACCTGCCCAAAGGTGCAAACAACCATGCATGAGCAATGCCTATTAGACGGAGGGGGTCCAACAGCCAATCAGTTACAGTTGTTGTACTAGAAAGGACAAACACGGCTTGTGATGTCTGTAGTTCCACCATGCCTAGACAGTCAGTACCGCGGTTCGATCGTGTCAGCATTATTACTTTGTGCCAAGAAGGGCTTTCAACAAGGGAAGTGTCCAGGCATCTCGGAGTGAAGCAAAGATATGTTGTTCGGAAATGGAGGATACAGAGAGACAGGAACTGTCGATGACATGCCTCAATCAGGCCGCCCAAGGGTTACAACTGCAGTGGATGACTGCTACCTACAGATTATGGCTCGGAGGAACCCTGACAGCAATGCCAACTTGTTGAATAATGCTGTTTGTGCAGCCACAGGACATCATGTTATGACTCAAACTGTGTGCAATAGGCTGCATGATGCACAACTTCACTCCCAACATCAATGGCGAGGTCCACCTCTGCAACCACGATACCATGCAGCGCAGTACAGATGGGCCAAACAACATACCGAACGAACCACTCAGGATTAGCATCACATTCTCTTCACCGATGAGTGTTGCATATGCTTTCAACCAGACAATCATCGGAGACATGTTTGGAGGTAACCCGGCCTTAGACACACAGTCCAGTGAGTGCAGCAAGGTGAAGGTTCTCTGCTGTTTTCGGGTGGCCTTATGTGGGGCCCATGTACACCGCTGGTGGTCATGGATGGAGCCGTAAAGGCTGTATGATACGCAAATGCCATCCTCCAACCAATAGTGCAACTACATCGGTGGCATACTGGTGGGGCATCTTCATTCAAGGATCACTTTCAGGTGATACCGAAAAAGCTAAAATAACACAAAAATGAAGCACAGAATGTACTCGTATATAAATAACTACACAAACATGTCATGTAGACAGTAGTACATTTCAAAACTCACGATAATAATCACTGCTTAATTTTGCTTCAGCATGTCAGACTTTAAAATCCTCTGACATGTATACATGTCGTCGTCAAAGTATGTCTTGTCACTGTAGATTTACAGTAACATCAGATAAGTGTTAAGCTCTGTATGTCATGAAACGTAAATTACATGAAATGCTACCAATGTTAACAGAATTCATATCAATAGTTTCAAATCGATGTTCTAACACTCTGTTTACATGTAAGGTCAGGCCCTTGGCACAAATATACGTTTACAAGCCAAGACTACCTGTGCCTGGCTGTATCACTGGCTTGCTTTTTGCACCCTCTATGTTCTTTCAGCAGTTGCAATATACATGCAAACCAAGTATTATGTAAGAATAGTGTTGCCATGTTCTGTATGAGCGCCCAAGCCACTGCGAGACATTTAGAACAGATAACATTTGTATTTTTATGCCACTTTATTATTAATAAATTTTCCTATCCTGTCCCTTTGCTCCTTATGACTATATCATCACGTAACAAGCTGTATGTTGTCAACTGATGTAAAAAGATGTTGTGATATGAAGCTTACAACTGTTATTGCTGAAATGTATTAACTCCGATTAGTGCACTCGCAGTCTTGACTTGTGCCTCCTCAGGGGACACCACCTTAACGTAGCACTGTCCGTGCGGGCGAGGAGGTTTGCGTGCTCTGGATCCAGAGGGTTATCAGACGGTAGCATAGCTACCAGCAGGGTCACCCATGCCAGACAGGCCAATGGGGAGGAGCCAGACGAAGTGTGTCCCACAACGACCTATCTCCTGTCTCCTTTCCAATCCTATCCTAAGCCTATCCCTTTCCCTTATCATTCTTAACATCCTACATAGGGCAGGGAGGGCTCTTGAGGCATGGTGAAGCCAGTCTCCCTAAGGGAGTAAATCCGATACAAATCACCTGCTGCCATGCAGTTAGTACAGGGATCCACAAAGGCTAAGGATGCTCCCCTGATCATGAGGCAGCTACCCTGCAAGCTGTAAGTGGCAACCCCCCCCCCCCCCCCCCCCCAAATGGTTGGGTGGAAGTTGAACAATTTCCCCCTGTAAAACATCAATTATTGCAAATGCTAGCAAAGGAATAAGCCGGACAGATATTTCGATGACAACCCCAGCGAACAAAAAAACGATAAGAGAGATGTACATAGGAACATTGAATGTCTGGGGCCTATACCAAGCTGGAGCTCTATGTCAGCTGCTAACGCAAGTAAACAACTGCAGTATAAAAATATTGGCTCTCCTGGAAATTAGGTGGAAGGAGAGTGACATAATGGACGTGGGAAATTTCACTATCTACTATAGTGGCAGGAGGATGAATACCTTTGGAACAGATTTTGTTGTTGCTAAAGAACAGAAACATGCGGTGATGTGCTTCCAACCAATCAATGAATGGATGGCCATATTAAAATTAAGGGGAAAATGTTTCAACATTACAATCATAAATGTACATGCACCCACGGAGGAGGCAGATGAACAACAAAAGGACGAGTTTTATAGCAAGGTAGAACAACTGTATGATCAGGCTCCCAAACATGATGTCAAGATATTAACAGGAGACCTGAATGCAAAAATAGGAAAAGAAGAGGCCTTTCAACCAACCATAGGAAGACATAGCCTCCAGGAAATATCAAACGACAATGGACTAAGAGCTGTAGATTTTGCTATAAGCAAAAACATGACTGTCAGCAGTACATGTTTCCCACACAAAAAAATACACAAAGAAACATGGATTTCATCAGATGGAGAAACCAGAAATCAGATAGACCATATATTGTTTGATCGGAGACACAGATCGGACATAATAGATGTTAGGGGCCAACGTGGAGCTGACTGCAATTCAGACCACCATCTAGTGAGAATTAAATATACACAGAGGATCTCACTATTGAGTAAACAAAAAGGCCACAACAAAAGATGTTTGACATTAAAAAACTGAAGTTGGAAGAAATATGGAGAGCATATCAGACGAAAATAGAAGAGGGGATTAAGAATGAGACCGGCACATCAAATGAACATATAGAAGTAATGTGGAAACAATGTAAGACTGCAATCCTCAAGGCAGCTGGAGAGGTTTCAGGATCTAAACAAGCTCAAAGGAAGGAAGATTGGTTTGACGAAGAATGTATGAGAAGAATTGAGGAATTTAATATAGCATGAATTAAATTATTGCAGAGAAGAACTCGAGCAAGCCTGAATGAATATAACGAAAAGCACTATGTAGCGAAAAGGGTCTGCAGAGGAGAAAAGAGCACTAGAAAAGAAAAAACTGGAAGAAATTGAACAGCTAGGAGAAGAAAGCAAAGTTATGAAATGTACCAAAAGATAAAAGAAGGAAAGACCGGGTTCCAAGCCAGAACAAATATGTGTAGGAACAAAGAAGGGGATTTGATAGGGGATGGTAATAAAATACTTGACAGGTGGGCAGAATACTTCCAAGAGTTACTGAACCCAGAAGTAGAAGAGTTAGAACGAGAGGAACTGGTGGAACTAACTTACTATGGACCAGAGGTTTTAACATCAGAATCTACACTGGGGGAAGTGATGCAAGCCATTAAGACCTTGAAAAACAATAAGGCACCTGGAGAAGATCAGATCCAGGCCAAACTTCTCAAATATGGTGAGGAAACGCTGTGGAAAACAATTCATAAAATAATACTGAATATATGGCAAGAGGAGAGCATGCCAAAGGAGTGGAAAACAGCTATAATGTGCCCCATACATAAAAAAGGAGATAAATTAAACTGCCAGAACTATTGAGGAATCTCCCTACTAAATACTACATACAAAGTTTTCTCCAAGATTCTAACCAGCAGGCTTACTCCATATGTGGAAGAGAGAGTTGGAGACTATCAGAGTGGCTTTAGAAGAAATAGGTTAACAACTGACCAGATATTCACATTGCACATACTACTTGAAAAATGTTATGATTAAATTAACATACACCAGCTTTATATTGACTTTAAACATGCCTATGATAGCATCTCAAGAGTGGCATTGTGGAATGTAATGGAAGAGGCTGGAATACTTAAGAAGCTCATTAAACTTTCTATGACGACTCTCAGCGAAACCAACTGTAAAGTAAAAATACAGGGTGAAATCTCCCGAGAAGTGGAGGTGAAGAAGGGACTTAGACAGGGTGACAATATCTCTTCATTACTATTCAACCTTCGCCTAGAAAAAGTCGTAAGTCAGATAGAGTTAAATAAAGGAGGAACCTTCTTAAACCGTTCACTACAGTACCTAGCCTATGCTGACGATGTGGCATTACTCGCATGAAACACTGTTGTGCTAAGCGATGCCTATCAACAACTGGAGAAAGGTGCAAGGGAACTTGGCCTGACAGTCAATGTCGAAAAGACCAAGTATACGGCAATGGCCAACCAACAAAACCTACAAAATCTCAGGATAGCCAACAGGGAGTTTGAAAGGGTGAGAGACTTCAAGTACCTTGGGTCAACTATCAGAGAGACAAATGACATTGGCAGTGAGGTGAAAGCCAGAATAGCAGCAGGTAACAGAGGCTACTTTTCTGCTTTACCCATGCTTAGGAGTTCGCTTCTATCACGAAAATCCAAAATGCTCATTTACAAAACAATTATAAGACCAGTTGTTATGTATGGTGCCGAAACGTGGACCATGACTGTAAATGAGGAAAGGATCCTTAGCATATGGGAGAGAAGGTGCTACGTAAAATATATGGCCCAATATATGATCAAGATGGTTGGCGCATTCGTACGAATACAGAACTACAACACCTTTTTGAAGAACCTGACATTGTCACTACCATTAAAATAAGAAGACTGCGGTGGGCAGGGCACGTGGTCAGAATGGAAGAAGACAGAGCATGCAAGAGGATTTTTGATGGCAAGGCTGGAGGCAGATGGCGGAGGGGACGCCCCACAAAGACATGTGTAGATGGAGTTGAAGAAGACACGGAAAAGCTGGGTGTCAAGAGGATGGAGACGGAAAGCCATGGATCGGATAGAATGGCAGGATATTGTGATGCAGGCCAAGGCCCTTCAAGGGCTCTAGAACCAAGGAGTAAAAAAGTAAGTCTTGACTTGTGAATGTATTTTTGCACCAATCACCTTTGTTTACATGTTAGCAGTGCGCTAGAACATTATTTGTAAAAATTAACGTGAATGATGTTAACACTGGTAATATTTCATGTAATTTACATCATCTCATGATGAACAGAGCTTCACACTCATATGTGTTGTTGTTGTTGTTGTTGTATTCAGTCAAGAGACTGGTTGGATGCAGCTCTCCATGCTACTCTATCCTGTGCAAGCTGTTTCATCTCTGAGTAACTACTGAAACCTACATCCTTCTGGATATGCTTAGTGTATTCATTTCTTGGTCTCCCTCTACCGATTTTTACCCTCCATGCTTCCCTCCAGTACCACACTGGTGATCACTTGATGCCTCGGGATGTGTCCTACCAACCGATCCCTTCTTCAAGTCAAGTTGCGCCACAAATTCCTCTTCTCCCCAATTCTGTCGGTACCTCCTCATTAGTTACGTGATCTACGCAACTAATCTTCAGCATTCTTCTGTAACAAGACTCATGCGATGCTACTGTATTTCTCCAGTGAAACGGCATATTTTTGATGATGACATGATATGTGTCGAAGGATTTTAAACTATGACATGTGCAGAAGCAAAATGTAAGCAATGTATTATTGTCACCTTTTTTGTAGTGTACAGCTTTTACATGACATATTTGAGTAGTTCTGTATATACGAGAACACTCTGTACTTAATGTTTGTATTATTTTAGCTTTTGATGTACTGCTTGAAAACTGCCAATAGTGAATTAAATAATTTCTACAGTCTATGGATGCAGAGTGATGTGAAGAAGCTTGGCCTCATTGGAGATAAAGCCTTACAGCAGGACAGAAGTTGCCACATTATTAGAAAAGCCAACCCCAAATGAAAAAGAAAGACGAGAACAGAGAAGAAGACTGTGATGATGTTTTCAATATCGTTTTCAATATCAATGTTTGGATGTGAGAGTAAAAATGATGTCACAATTTACTGCTACAGACAATGTTGAATGAACCTCAGCATCCGTTTGTCTACCTCCATAACAATGATGGATCACAAGCTGTTGGTTGCTCTTTTTAACCCTTTGGCTTCAGTGCCAGACAAGGCAGTGCACTGTTTGCTCTCTTCATCTCCTGTTATCATTATCACATTCATTACCAGCCGATGGCGTAACACACCAATGCCAATGGCTTATCTTGCCTTCTGATCAAGCCGGACACAGCACTGATCAGGACAAGTTGCTTTGTTTCTATTTAGATAATGAGAACAAGAATGTGGTCATCAGTTTCCCAATCACTAGTGCCACGACAGCATCAGCTGCTGCTGCGGATCCTGTACTTCGCTGTGTACTCTCTTTAGTGCAGCAAGGTTGGCTGAAAAAACCCCTCGACCGTGCCTCAGATTCCTTGCGTAATTACTTCTCCCTCCAGCACTGCCTTTCTGTGTTTGATGGGGTTCTTCTGTTAGCTACAGAGGACGCTGCTCCCCGGGTTGTGATTCCTGCTTCATTATGCCATAATGTACTGTGGCTTCTGCATGTCAGTCAGTGGAGGACCTCCAGTACCGAAGACATGGCACAGTGGCACTCATATTGGCCGGGTATAGGTGGGGACATTACTTGGCTTATCACCATTTGCGTCCATTGTGTTCAGCAACAGGTGTCACCACAGGCATCTCTTTCTCGCTGGCCAATGCTGCAGCTCCTGTCAATTTTGTTGGGTCCTTCCTAAACCGGAATTGGGTCACTGTAGAGGACGCTTATTACAAATCTCTCTACATGGCACACTGTCTGTCCGCATCCATGGCGACCACTATTTCAGCCCTGTCTAAGATTTCTGCCTACTGTGGTTAGCATGCATATTTCTGTGCCTAGTGTTTTTAATTAAGCGGTTTCCCCACCCCTGGGAGGGAGGAGTGATGTACCTTCACTCATGACGTGCACGACTTCAGAGATCAAGTTTCCATACAGTTCACAGGCCCACTTATAGAGGCCACCTGGGTTGGTATTATTTAAGTGATAGCAAACGAGTGCTCGGCCTATTCTGTAACCTGATCACTGTTGTACAGTCAATGTGTTCAGTGCTATGCACAACCTGTACTTCACTGCATCTTATGTGTTTCTATAAAGTATTATGTTCCATAAATAGTGCTTGTTCTTGCTATAGCAGAGGGGCTATGACATTTTTGTGTGATCAATACACATTGTGTGATGTAATATATACGAGTCAGAGAAAAGAAGAATGAACCACGAAAGCCAGGAACAGAAATAATTGGTGGAGGAATGTAGAAAACACAGCAACAACTACGAAGAAGAAGAAAAGAAGAAGTAGTATATATGTGTATTTTAACTTTGGGAACATTGTGATAAACAAATGATGAGTAACCCTGTTTTTATTTTACAAACTGTGTTTTTCTTTGTTATGTTTTCCGGTATCGCAATGAACACATCTCATGAGTGTTATGTGTGGGTCTGAGGAGTATATCGCTATTAATGAGACACTGTACACAATGATGTAACAACAGATATCACAGAACTTCAGCTTCTTCAGGATGAGTGTGACAACAAAGGCGACAGCAGGCAATGTGACAATGACGACTCAGTTAGCTTTTCATCTTTTAAGCATACTGGAAAGACAATTATAAAGAATTTTAAGATTCGTAAAAAGAAAAATTTTTAATTTGGACAATTTTTTTTCACTTGATATCTTAGCTCATGTGAATTTAATAAATTTTATGTATTAATTTCAATTTAATGTCTTTCATTTTATCATACTATCTTTTCATTTATGTTATCGGATTCATGATTCCTATTCCTCATTTAACTTGAATTTTGTTTTGCTTAAAATCCCTTCTTTTGTTTAAATCTTCATCTGCATTATTTTATTATTTTGTCCACAGTGAAATAGGAATGTAGGCTATGTTTTAAATGTTTGTATGATGATTATCATCCAAAAAAGTGTATATCTTCTAACAAAATATGAATGTTTGGCACTACTCCACAGTCAATACTAATAGATTTTTTAAAACTGATATATTGCCATTTTCAAGTATTTAAATATTATAATAGACAAATATAATTAAATTCACATTGATGAAAATTCTGAATGGAAAAAGAAAGATATAAAGAAACAATGAGAACAAATGAATAATTTCATACAGTGATTAAAATGATGTGGCAAAGGAATATGAATTAAAAAAAAAAATACATTTAAACCAGTTATCTGAATAAAAATAATTAATTTAGCTGAAGAGGTTCGAACCCATGACTCTGCATGTGAAGACCTCACGCAAAAAATGTCTAAGATGCTTGTTTTTTAACACTATCAAGGGTCACACAAAATTAAAAAAAAATTTTTTTTTAATTACTTGCAAAAAAGGGGCCACCAGAATGAATGGCTGCATGGTGTGATACCTGGCACCTTAATCTGTATAATTGTGTACACAGTTTTAAAAAATCAATTCCCACCACTGGGTCCTCTTCTCGTTAGAGGTGTCCAGACTTTTCCCCACACCCCACACAATTACATTGCACTCACCCGCCGTAGGCCGAGATGTACCTCTTCAGCTTCTCTGCGGTGTCTTCCGACAGAGACGGCCCCAAGCGGAATGTCGCTCCCCGGAAGAGGTCCGGAAGCTGCGGAAGTGGAGGGAGGTCACTGTCCGACAGCGTACCCGAACCGTCATCGTCGACATCTGTGTCTGCGTTGTAAACGTCGTCCTCTGCTGTGGAGGAGGAAGGGGGAGGCCGCATCCTCTTTTGCTGCTCACCCCCACCTTGCTTTGCTGCCACTGGTGATCTGCAGAAAACCGTGCAGGTCAGGTTGATGCCGATGCAGCCTCGTCTGGGTCCACTGACAACAACTGAGAAAAATGAAGATGAACTATTTGCAGCAAAAGCATCCAATAGCCCTCCCTGTTCATCCTGTCACTCAATCCAAACAGACTGCTCAAATAACCACCCATTTTCAAATAATATGAGGGCCATTACAAAAGTCATGGCTACTATTTTTTGTCTTGAATATTATAAAAAATTAAAAAATTGTGAAACATGCAAATGGAAGCTCAGTTCACAGGTAAACATTACATGTAGGGAGATAGATGAACACACACACTGCCATAAAGATACAGCACGACAAAAAAGACAAAACATATTTTGTACTTATATGGATATGGTATCTGTTCTTTCAGACATGTCCAAAAGAACAGACACCATATCCATATAAATACATAGTTCTGGCAATATCAGCCACGACCTTCCTCTTCTGTGCAGATGCACACATATTACCCGAACTCTTACGGGACTTGGTAAGACTGTCTTCCACAAGTAATGAGTGCGTTGGGTAGGGACACTACAAATGTAGTGTGTGGGCACATAAGGTGAGAATGGGGGTCTCGCAGGAGACGTGCGTGATAGAGTCCCTGCAGTCGCACAATACTCTGTGCCCTTGGTGGCTCAGATGGATAGAGCATCTGCTATGTAAGCAGGAGATCCTGGGTTCGAGTCCCGCTCGGGGCACACATTTTCACCTGTCCCTGTTGATATATATCAATGCCCGTCAGCAGCTGAAAGTATTAATATATAATTCTAAAACAAATTTTGTTGTTTCTAATGTGTTTTATAGTCAATTGCAACTGTACACAATAGTACAGGGCGGGAACATGGCCATGTGACATTTTAAGAGTCTCTCGAAATAATCTCCCAATGAATCCATTACACACCGCCAGCACTATCGAAGACACTGTATACCTGCAGCCTCGCCATAAGCGAATCGTCAGATCTCTCACATCACTGCTGTGGTGATGTCTTCATGTTCTGGAAAGTGTGTTCCACACAATGGCTCTTTCAGTTTTGGTATGAGGTCATATTCGCAAGGCGATAAGTCTGCTGAATATTGTGGATGCTCCAATACTTCCCACCATCATCATGTGAGCCGATTCCGCATGGAGTATGTGCTCCCATTGTTATCCTGAAGAATTAATGCAGTATGCAGATGTTTTGAACATTTTCTCTCCCAAATAGCCCATCATGGGTGTCGGTGCAGGAAAGTGTGACAATAGTACTGTCCATTAATAGATTGTCCATGTGAGACAGAATGGCACAATGTCACTCCCCAATGTCATAGACTATCATGACTATTAACTTGACAAGTGAGGCATTGCAACAAAATTTCTGGCTGAGTGGTGAACCGGGATAGCTTCACTCCATGGACTGCTATTTCAGTTCTGCCCCAAAATTAACTTTGATGACAACTGTTGCAAGCATATTGTCTCCCTCCACCTTGTAACACACTAGATGCACACGACATGTTTTGCAATATGTCCACTTCCCGTAGTGCACGATGCACCACACTTTGCAGCAACTTTACTCAGGGTGTGGCTCGTTGCATAAAATCCTGTAGACTGTTGTCTTCTCAATACCAGTATGGCGCTGTAATTTCTGCAGCATCCATCTTCTGTCAGTCTCCAAGCATTGGGCAATCTAGGTACAAGCTCAGTCCCTATGCACACTGACAGGCCGCCCGAATCAGTGCATGTCAGCCACTGCAGCTCTGCCACGCCTGAATGCATCCACCCACCAGGCAACTGTTCGGTACGGTAGAGCAGCATTTCCCACTGCTTCCATAAGCTCCTCATAGCACTGCCACGCAGTCCTTATACAATGAACTGCAATCTTTATGTAGGAGTGCTATTCAAGTCAGGTAACATCCATACTGCATGGCTCCTTATCTCACACTTTGGCCACCCTTCACACTATGTTCTCCTGAAAAGGACTGCCATCTAGCGTCATGTCACACTACGTCACTGTGGGTTCTCGAGGAGACTCTCGATGCCACGGAATGGGCGTAGTTTGTAATGCACTACTGTGTACTGTTGCAACTGACAGTAAAATACATTTGCAAATACAAACTTTTTTCCATTTTTTTTTTTTTTTTTTTTTTTTTTTTGTGCTATATCTTTATGGCGGGGTGTGTGTTCATCCTTCGTCCTACATGAAATGGTTATATATGAACTAACCTTAACCTTCATTTGTATATTTCAGAAAATTTAATTCATTGCCATTTTTGAGATGAAGATAGTTGCTACGACTTTTGCAGTGACTGTCATCTACAAAGCCGTAGCCATAAACCACTGACAAGTAGTAGACGAAACACTGTCGACTTTATAGCATCGTGGTGCAGACGCACTGCCCAAAGAATTTTTGTGACACTAGCTCTGGTCACGAAACTCTACAATCTTATGATCCATAGGCCAGTTCAAAAATTGTAATATTTGCTGATGACAGAAGAATACTAATCAACCATAGCAAACATGGCCCAGCTGGTGGCTGTACAAGTGATTCACAGCTGATAGTTTAAGTCATACTCAGAGGAACGCTCATATTATGTAATTTAAAACAAGCAGAAATGAACTTTTAGCATCAGAAATAGACATAAATGGTCATAAAAGAAATGAAGCATAAAGTGTATTCTCGGGGTCAAGAGAGCGACAAGTAAAAATGGAGTAAAGACACGGAAAGACTAATCAAAAACCTTACTTAGTTCAATGTGTTGTGCCTTACAAGCAGCCCTTGCTGTGATGGCCTGAGCACAAGACAGTTGTCTCATTTTGCATATTTTCACTCCTTGCTGCCTTGTGGAATAATCTTCTGGAGCAGTGCAGCTAAAGTAAACAAAGAATTTATTCAGCACTGGCTGTGAGTGCTACGCAGATGATCTGACCACTAAGCCATTTGGACACAGTGGTTATTGCAATGTACTGGCTACCCTAGCACACCTCCCGTCAGACCCAAATTCTCAAACTGTCCACACACTACTAATGCAATGTCCCTTGTTACTCAGGACATTTTGTCGATCCCCATAAGAGGTCGAGCCCCGTGTGCATCGGCATTGGAGAGGTCAATGGTCAACTCGCAGCCGATCTCTGTAATTCTTCTGTGTCTTAATTACTATTGACTGATGGATCAAAATCAAAATATATATAATTATGGCAAGGACGGCCACTGATTTCTTCAGTGCAGATGCACACCACACTCGAACCCTTACGGCAATCTGCAAAATGTTGCGAGTAATGAGGATTATAGGCAAGGTGCACTCCGTTAGTACAGTGTGGGACAGGTTGAGAGTTTGGGTCTGACAAGAGGCACACTACAGCAGTCTGTGCTGTTGCGATGACCACTGTGTCGGATGACTAAGTGGTCTGAGCAACTGCCTAAGCACGAGACCCATGTTCAAATCCCAGTCCGGCACAAAGCTTCAGCCTTCCTCACTGATTTAAATCAATGCCCACTCAGATCCAACGTCTGCAATTTCTTTGATTCTCAACTCATAAGGGCTGAAGGAAGAAAATGGTGTACACAACATATATATGAGTACGAATATTGTTTGAACTAGATAACTGCACCTATTGCAGCAGCCATTTTAAGGATCTCAAAATTATTACACTCACTTCTCAATATATTTATTGCTTAATATTTCTGTTGTTTACAATAAAAACCAATTTCAACTTGGACTAGAAGGCAGAAATAATTTTCAAGTACACTTATATAATTACAATCCGGTCACTTACAAGACTGTAACTGACTAATTACTTCAATTCAAGAATTTTTCTATGGTACAGATGAAGTTGTTAAGGAGAAAAGGACTTCAACCCACATTTTAAAAACACTTCTAGTCTATATTTTTTCCACGGACAGGTTGTCATGGAATTTTTACAGCTTCATGATTCACTCACTTCTGTGGTAAACTTACACTAAAGGTAAGACTTTCTTCTTGGGTGTTTTATTTGTAAATATCTATTTGTGGATATCCATTTGTGAATATCACTATCATTCTGCAACTTCATGGATTGTTGCCAACAAATTTCATAAACGGATAAATGTTTTGCGAATCTGAGGTTAATGTTCCCAATTGCTCAAAAAACTGCCTGCAATGTGTAAACTCCACACTACTTGTTACTTTTTTCTGTGAATGTACACTTCTAGTGAGAAGTTACTCAGAACATCATTTCATTGCAATCATTGATGAAAAGTACACAAATTATGATAACCTACTAATTTTCACATCCTCAAAGTTGACAATTACTCTTACAGCAAAAGGAGATGAATCTGAATGTTTTTATATTGTCTCTTATATGGTTTTTCCACTTTAAGTTTTCATCAACACATACCCCCAGGAGTTTGGAACTTTCTGCCCAATTTGATATTGAATGTAGGTACACTAGTCAGTGTCAGTACAGGCAGTGAGGTTTTTTCTTTTTTTTTTTTTCTTTTTTCGACAATACAAAACTGGCAACTGGCTGTGTGTTTTGTTTTTTTTTTTTTTTCCTTCAAAATTTAAAGCTAGTCCATTGGTGCACACCAGTTAACAAGTTTAGGAACAATGTGTTTGTTGTAATCCTACACAGTGAGTGCACATAATCAAGCAGCGTGCGCCTCTACGGCCAGCATAAAGGAGTCACCTAGTGTTGGCACACATGGGTAGGAAGCACTGCGCCATGTGCAAAACAGCCTTATACAAGCCAGCTGTCTGGGCTCTCGGCCACACAAATGTTTATGTGATGATTGCATGCTCACCTAATAGACTATGCTTTAATGGTAAATGGTATTCAGTGTCTTGCGTATCCATTTCTGTGGAAGTGGAATAAAGTTTGGCTGATGTGAATTCTGATATTATGTTGTACAATATTACAATACTGTTAATCCAGCATCCAACAGTCCATGATGTTCAATAATCTGGCATCACCTTATACATACTGAATATTTCAGACATGTTCAGTGGAATACAGATGTGCTCGGTAGTGGCCAAAAATTTCGTGTTGTATAGTGTCAGGAATAGTTTCAGTCACCTGTCCAACAGCTTCTGTCATGCACCAATTGTCTACAGCAATTAAAAAGTGGCTTTTAAAGTGAAGTCATGATTGGCACTATTCTGTACCACAATTACAGTAACACTGCCTATTGTTGCAGAAAAGTCTTCTCAAGCAAGCACCTCTCAAAACAAAGTGGAAGTAATACATAAACGTATCATGTTTATGATAAAATGAAAACCTGACATCATTAATCGGACTGAGAAGAAGTTGAGAACAGAAATAAGATTACACAAGAGCATAATGTTGGTTTGCCAACAATCTATGCTAAAAAAGAGGTCATCTTCATGGAATTTGGAAGCTTGACATAGGTGGAGAGTTACAATCAGCAGATCAAAATGCAGTTGAAGAATACAAAGAAATGTCTTGCAATTTGGATAAACATTATAACTTACCTGTTAGTCAAAAATACAATGTCAACGAAACAGACCTACTTTCGTGTTGTTTGCCTAGTTCAACTTTGATATGTAAATATGAAAAGTGCACCAAAGATTAAAAAAACAAGGGTCAGTTGACTGTTTCATTGTGCTCAAATGCCCCAGGTGACCACATGTTCGCTCCTCATGCTATTGGCAAGTACGAAGCTAACAGCTTTTAAAGGTATTTTAAATTTTCCTGTGATTTGTAGAGCTCACTCCAATGCTGTGGATGGTTTCAGAACTGTTTGCAAGAACTGGTTTTTCCATAATTTTATGCCTACTGCAAGAGACAATTAAAAAAAAAAAAACTTGGTTTGCCTGAATGCATAGGGTTGTACTGCTGCTAGATAACTGTACACCCCACCCTCCAGCGTCTGAATTGATTTCAGAGAATATATTCACCACTTACCTTCTAGCACACATTACGTTCAGCCAATGAATCAGGGAGAAATTTCAAATATTTTTACACAGCTCCTTTTCTTCAAGAATTTATTAATTCAAGTTGTTCAGTGGAGAATTAAAAAAAAATAACATTAAGGATGCCCTTTTTGGAACTATTTTGGCATGGAATAAACTTAAGCCTGCTACTCTTTGGAATTTTTATCGAAAACTCAGGCCAAAAGATGAAAAGAAAAGAAACAGACTCCACTATTCCACCTGAAAATGACGCTTTTGTTCAACTGTTAAATGGTGCTCAAATTGAAATAAGAAATTTGCTGAGAGGTGAAGTTTTTGGACTGGACAGCCACTGACAGTAAAGACCCTATAATTGCAGAAGTATCAGATCAACTGATGGTAGAAACTGTGATACGGTCTCAACACGAACTACAACCACCAAATATTGAATCCGATGAAGCAGAGTAGGCTGACTCAACACCTTTTCCTACCTGGAATGAAGCAGGTACCATTCTTGGTAGAACACGTAAATCTCAAATATTCTAATGTAGCTTTGTGCATTGTATTTATTAAATAGGAACTGAACCACATACTTCTTTCTCTAATGGAATATATTGTATGGTATTGAATAAGGGCTGAAGGAATGAGTTAAAATTTGTACCAAGGTCAGGATTCAAATACAGCTCTCCTGCTCACTAGGCAGACACATTAACAACTGTGTCACCCTGGCATTAAGGGGCAAACACATCAGCACATACATGAATTTTAATTCATTGCTTCAGCATATACTCATTATTATAGATAAAGTTGAGACTTAACATGTCTCTGAAACATAAAATTTATCTGATTAAGAATATACTGTGATTGGACCAATTCAGAGTAGAGTTATGTGCTCTGATGCAAAGGTATTCAACTATACGTAACTAACATAAAGCACAAAACTGGTAACCTCAAGCAATTCAAAAGGAAATTATTGACATACCTCATTACCCGTTCTTTCTACAAATAATCTGCATCCCCCGATTCAAGGATTGAAAAGTTCTTTCAGCTACTGGGCCAGGAGTGTTGACTGTAAAACTCCCTGACAAGCAGTAATGTACTGTACATTGGATGTTGTGTTCCCAGATGCAGGCAACTATTTTCTTTATAAATACCTTCGTAATCAAGTAAATATCAAGCTGCTATTACAAGATAAATATCAGCTATTTAGCACAATTGTAGCACCTTTCTCTCAAATTTAATTGATTAAATTTAAATGATACAAGCACGAATGGAACTAAATAGTATAGTGACAAAAGTCTACAAGGAAGCAGAAACTGACAGTTATATATACTGTGGGATAAAAGCTTGTGGGCATATGTGTGGATGCCAATAATAATAATAATTGCTTTGTGGATAAAAGTCAAAATTTTGATCACAACCTATTTCCATTACAAACAATTGATGATGATGATAATAATTGTCATTATTATTACTCATTCAAGTCGTAACATCTCTATATTGCACCTGATGTGTTGCTAAAGTCAGCAAGGGCTAAATATCGTGACAAGGCATCATCCTGGTTTTCTGCACAGTGACACATACACCATCCTTCCATCATTCCTGCAGCTGCCTTTTGTACAAGTGGTTTTCCTGTTTTGTTTACAGTAACAGAAGTTATTTACCAAAATCTGACACACCACAACATAAAGGCTGTTCTACAATACACTGTCTATATTGTGAGGCAAAAATTAACAATGGGAAATCCAGGATGGAATGCAACAACATTATGAAAAGGATAGTTGCTACTGACCATATGGCAGAGATGCTGAGTCTCAGATAGGCACAACAAAAAGACTGTCAGAAAATGAACTTTCAGCCAACAAGGCCTCCATTGCAGATAGAACACACACACACACACACACACACACACACACACACACACACACACACACACACACACACACACGAGTGTAGTCTCTGGCTGCTGAGGCTGTAGTCTGGTCGTGCGTGTGTGACGGGGAGGGGGGGGGGGGGGAGACGGTCAGGGACGGGCAGACGTGCGTGCATGCCACCTCCGATGAAGGCCTTGTTGGCCGAAAGCTAATTTTCTGACAATCTCTTTGTTGCGCCTATCTGTGACTCAGCACCTCCGTTATATGGTGAGTAGCAAGTATCCTTTTCATAATATTGTCCATTCATATTTGTTGATCACATGAGACAGAAATAACATCTGATATAAAATCAAAAGATACTAACAACAATTCTCTTTAAAATATTTAAAAGTATATAATGCAATATAATATATAATGTATGCCCATATTAACATGATGTAACATTTGTGTAATTTTGATAAATTAAATGTACAACGAACATTTAAGAATATGTAAGACATGACAACCATTTGTAAAATGACTTATCCGACTTCCTACAGCTGAAGAAATATTTTGCCAAAAATTAAGACAACATGTTTCAGTAATCACGACAGGAAGTCTTAATTAAGGAATACACCAAGAATATGACAGACTATGTTGCATTAAAATGCGGTCATGTTTGACCTCTACATTATTAATCTGTGAAATGTGTACAGTACCATGAGGTCCAGGTCAGACTAGGTGCACGCCTACCATTGGAGTGCCAACATATTTAATGGATTATGTGGGTTACAATATTTTAATACCCTGTGGATATAGATAGCTTCTACACTTGACTTTTCTTTTGTTAATGTATGCCCAGATGCATTCCACATCTCTGACAGTTCCGCCTCTCGACAGGCTCTACAGAACGTGACAAACGAACGAACGGAAAGGTTACGCCTCGGCACAGTGCGAGCTGCTGGGAAAGGAGATGGCCTCGTGGACTGTACTCAATGTTCCTTACATTAACTGTGTGACATTCTCACCTACCTAGCTCGTTTGGCTCCGTCACCACCCAGGGGTGCGAAAAGGCTCGGCCTCTCGTTGTTTGGCTGCGGTGTGCTCACTTTGTCTGTTCTGGAAACATGAGCAAAATGATTAACAGAGCACACATACACAATACTTCTGCAAACACAAAGCAGCCCTGACAGCTCACCTCTCTGCATTATCACCTTCGTCGGTAGACTCCTCAGATTGCGAAGGGGACGTCACACGTGCCGTGCGTCGGTCCTTGCCGAGCTCCACACTGAAAAAAAAAAAAGGCGTCGCTCGGATCTTTTCGACACTACATTGTGATATCTATCTACAGTGGTAGGGAGGAAAATAATTTTGCACAAAAAAGACCACAACTGTGATTTGAAATGTGAGGAAAGTATATCTCTGGGCCCCTCCTTTGTTGCGTTCTGAACCACCATTTGGATTAGTTGACATTACCACATCAACTCTTAAATTAACTACATCTTCTGCAACCAGACTAAAATTTGATTCCTTTTGTAGGAGTTGGTGTTGCGACCTTTAGTCCGAAAACTGGTTCACGGAAGCTCTCGACACTAGTCTGTTCTGTGAGAGCCTCGTCATACCTGCCAAACTTTGTCATCCTGAATCTACTTGAATTTGCTTACTCCAGTCAAGTCAATGTTCCCAACCATATTGAAACCAAAATAGGCACCAGTTGTTAAGTGGTTTAATTCAAAATATCCCTTTTCTCTCTTCAAAAGATACCTTCAGAAATATCTCAGTGGACTGGAAGTAGTGACCCCACGGCTTGGCCATCTAGATCAATGTGACTTGTATCTCTGTGTGAGCCACCTATGAGTTCCCCCTCTCCAAAATTATCAAATGGATTTTTGATGCAAAATTTTAAAAGTTATTCTCCATTCAATGTACCTTAGTTGCAAAAGAAGCCACATACTGATTGGCTCCTTTTTTCAGTCTTAATGCAAACACTACAAATGGACCTGAATAGTAAAGTGATTGACCAAACATTGCTTACATTGACTACTGCACCAAGGATCTGGATCCCACCTACTCTTCTGGTAAGAAGTGTCTCATCACTCCGCCAGCTCAAGTTGTGTTTGAGACTGGCAGATGTGTATGACACTTGTGGCCAGAAATACAGATTGCCAATCACATAACTATACAACAATTATGACATAACTAACAACATTCTCCAGAAACATTACAAAAAGAAAAAGACATCCCTTCTGTATGTGGTCAACACGAACCAATCAGTAGTGACAAATAATTGCGCTTCCCCCATATATGATAAAAAGTTAAAAATTATGAAAATACTGAACCATATTTTATAACACCAGAACTAACATGTCTTCGACCAAAAGTGGAGTTTATAGAACAGTTGGAAAATTATTTGTACATCTAGTAAGGAGAGCTGTGCAATTGGTCCATTTAAAATTGAGAGTAGCAGGAGATCCAAAAATCTGAGCTTCTCTAACGAAAAATTATCTGAGCAACATCCTGTGTGTGTTATACGAGCACATAATCAAATATAAACACCTTAGTTTCAAATTAAGAAGCAAAATTTTCCCCCTTTGTTAAATTAAATTTAACCACAACTTTATTTGCACATATTTGACAAAACTAGACAACTGTAACAGCATCGTCAACTTCACTTTTTAAATTAATGGTTTAGTTTTGTGTAAAATATTTTTAATATGAATTCATGAATATGGTAATTCAATGTTTTATCTAATACCCATGTCTGTTTTCCACTTATTTTAACTGCAGCTGTGACAATCAGCTTCCACCTGAGGGTAGGTGAAAACTATCAAATCCTGTTTTTAAAAACATAAAAATTCAAGCAAAGGATCAAGAAACTGTTTTTTTCCTTTTGTTTTGTTAACATCACCAAAGGTGTCAATTGATTCTTTAATACTATCTGAAACACTCTACAAACCCATCATTTTCCTCTTCGGTGTCACTTTCTGGTCCCATCTGGTCCTTCTTATCCATGGCATATCTAGAACAAAATGCGAGAAACAATACAGCACATATTCTCACTAAATGTGAACTACAGTTAGGGAGGTAAGCAGTAGTTGCACATAAACATACATTTCTTAATTTGTCAACAATCTGTTGCTGTGAGATATCTTATACTACGTGTGTTCACTGAAAGTGACTAATTTTCTAATAAACAATATTTTTCTGTTACAGGGAAACAATGGAAGAAAAACATTAACCATTCTTTGCAATACAACTGTTCGCTAAGTTTCAGCTTCATTTTCACGAACCTTCTCCACGGCAGCCTTTTCCGCTGACTGTGACAGTCCTCCACCCACTCCTTACGAATAATTTTTCCGTGGCCTTTAACCTGGTTGAATTTTGGAGTGTTTGGGAATGCACACCTGTAAAAATTACAATACAAAAAACCATATGTGCACACAATTTAAATAGCACAGACAACTATAAAGACTGTATGAAGTCGTAGCATATTTTTCCTTATATACATCACACGGCAACAGTATTTTAAAAGGACAGACAGAATTCACTATAACGATATATTTAGGAATAAAGGAGATGACTCATCTAAAGGCAGAAGTGCTGTGTTGTCAACAGATACACATACAAAAGATACAGAACTTTGCTTTCCTTTCTTTCGGAATGGAATTCATTTCTCACGCTGTAGGAGAAATACGCATACGTGTCAGGTGGCAGCACAGAACTAGCTGACATGTGTTGGGCAGGGATAATGCGAAAGGGGTGGTGTGCACGCATGCGAGCCCATACCTGTCCCCCCCCCCCCCTCCCCATGCACACACACGCTATTTGGTGGGGAGTGGGGGGACAGCGAGTTATGTTAGCCCCACCCAATACAGGTCAGCTAGTTGTGTGCTGCCATATCTCATGTCCTAGTCTGTGAAATCGAGTGCTCAGCCATCTGCCACGTGCCCCACCCCTAGCCAGCCCAAGGACAGCTCTCCACTCTGCCATGAGCCGCTAGACTCTTCCCCCTAACCCCCGTCCCACCTCTCTCCATCGTTCACCCCACCCCACATGGCACCGCCGCCTCATCCCAGCACACTAACTGTGGGCCAGGAAAGAGCTGGCAGCTGACTGAGCACAATGTAGGGAGACAGGCGTGTGCGTGTGTGTTTATCCTACATCTTCGGAAAGGAATTCCATTCCAAAAGCTAGTAAAGTAAAGCTCTGCTCCATTTGCATGTGTATCTGTCAACGGCGCAGTGCTTTTGCCTTTATTCCTAAATAATTCATTATTCTGAACCAGAACTTTCTATACATTATTAGCATTCACTATAAGATGGAAGAAGACTACCTGCAAAAAAGAGGATCAACTTACACACCCAAACATTACACAGCACACATAAATGTGTACGTTCTCCCCCCCACCGCATCCTCTCGTTGCTGAATGTACACGAACATTTAACATCAAAAAGCAACTAAATTTACGATCATCATCATATGCATGCAGGAAACCATTCACATATCACCAAGACTTTATTTAGATATACTGTATCCCTAGAACCCAAAGGTTTATCAACAGAAACAGTTTCATACGCTACCAGTCCATACAGCTTTGGATAAAATTACTTAATTGCCAAAACATATGATTGAGTATGCTCCAGTGCAGAAATTCTATACCATTAACTTTGTACACACGAATCAGTGCAATAATAATGCAGTTCTGTCATCCCACCACTTCTACATTGTTAAATTCAAAGTCAAATTTGCAACCACAAAATAATGCTTAACCTTTAAAACGTTAGTCCTAGTTAATACCAGTTACAGAAACAACATAAGAAATTCCATCGTAAATCTGTTCGTAAATGCAGGACACCACCAGTGAACATAACAAACTTGAGTCAAGACAGAAGGTACATGGAGTTCCATAATTGTATCCCCAGCTTCCTTACCCATTTGCAGTTGCAACATGAGAATGATTATTTTTTATACATCTCTGAATTAGGCCAAATGTCTCAAATTTTGCTATTACAGCCATTAATTATGCCACATGTAAATTAGAAGAATGAATACATTCCTCATTCATACTGGAATGTGTACACAATGAATCCGTGGGCTACAACTCTGGGATGCAGAACGTCTTTCTCGTAGTGACACACAGCAAGCATTTGTACTACTTATTAAAGCAAACATCTTAAACCCCGATCCATCAGATTTTGTGAATGTGATTGATTAATAGTGTGCTTCCGGGTGTCCTGCCAAATTGTTGTTTCCATTTATGCACATTTCGACAATCGATGTAACTGTCTTCTTCAGGTGCTGCAAGTTTTGCCATTATGTGTACTTGCTGTCCGGGCTCTGACTGGACTGTCAGCTGTTGTCAGTCCCATGCCAATGTTTCTAGCCGAGTTAAATTCCTGAAAGCCACTACGCACTTTGATGCTTTTTCGTTTTCAGAGCTCACATTCATATTTCATTAAATGAAAATTCTCTCAGTCTTTTCAAAATCTGATGGATGTCGTGGCTCGCAAGGTTTTAATAAACTGAGCGGCGGACCTAAACATTATTTAAACTGAAACCGCCATCCCTGTTTATTAGGTTTTCTGACATATTTATTTCTACAGACTTCTTAATTACGGTGACCCATAAAATTGGCATTTGCATCACAATACTGGTCTCATCGTATTGCATTTTATGATTATAATCGAGGCAATGCTCAGCAACAGCAGATTTGTCTGGTTATTTTAATTGGTTGTGTCACTGGCGTTCCTTGCATCTTTCCTCACCTGTTCTGATAGTCTGCCTCCAGTAAGACGCGCCATATTCACACAGAATGCAGTAAATACCCTGCTTTCGGAGACTCACATCTTCTGTAACATTACAAAGTATACTTTTCATTTTATACGAAGGGAGTGAATACACTGGATTTGATGTTTTTGTGGTGCCAAATACCTTTCCTTGAAGTGTTAGTTGAGGGAAGAACAAACGGCTCTCTGGGTTACAATGCATGCAGGAAACTATTCACACTGACCTCTATCGCCATGCCTCGAGCTGTCACCATCCTCCACAAAGAAATTCAGTTCTAAAGGCTCCAGTCTGTATAGCTAAAACACTTTCAAACAAGGCAGCCTTGCTGAAGAATTAGAAAACCTACGAATAGTGTTTCAAAGGAATGGATACTCACATCATCAAACTGAACGGGTGATGCAGTCAAAATCGAGAATATTTGAAAAAGAAGTTGACACCAATGGAAAGCCGAAACCATTATTGTGGTGCAAATGCCAAATTTCCGGGATGGCAGAATTAAGGAGTCTATCAAAATAAGGATGTCCTAACAAATAGGTACAGACGTTCCAATTTAAATAACACTTGGTGCTCGGTTATCAATTTATTAAAATCTTGCTGGCCATCACACCTGCTACAGTGGGAAAACGCTGATGGAATTTGTGCTTCACAGAATATCAGTGTGAGCATGAAGAGAGCATCTAACGGGCTAGGGAACGCTGGGAATCAAAATCGGCTGTAATGTGCTGCATTCCTGACTTTTTACCGGATTTCCTCATTAAAAATACACTTTTTCCTGAATGAGAAGTACATTTTTTCCGTGTTAAGTAGCAATATACTTTCCCTTGGAGCTGTAAAACTTATCAATGCTTTAAATGGTGGAACTTTTATACACCAGCATAGAATTTCCTGGAACTTTAAGAAACGAAAATCGGCAAAAAAAAAAAAAAAACAATATTTTTTGGAAAGAGCTGCATGTTTTTGCATTACGAAAGTATAAACAGGAATTCCATCAAATATAGCAACAAGAATTCCACCAGATACAGCACAGTAGCTTCCAAAGCACTGAAATCGAGATTGCAAATGCTTTTGTCAGCCAGTCACAGCTCATGTCACATGATCTTGCCAGCCAATGACAGCAGATGTTCAGAGCATTGGACACGTGATGTAGTCAGCCAATAGCAAAGTCATTGTTAAGTAGTGCAAAAACACACAAATAGGAAAAATTAATGGTTCAAATTAATATACATACAGCACAGCTACATGAAAAGCTAAGCTTTCACATATAATATTGGTCATGAAAAAACTTTTGCTGGCTCCCCCCCCCCCCCCCCCCACCCCAAGTGTATGATTAGGCAAGGACCTACAAACACAGCTTACATTGCAGCAGCTGAATGTTTCTGAGAAACATGGGTTACCTCAAATCCTGGATTTTAACTGGATTTCCCAAATGTCTCAGGGCGTATGCTCCCTGTATATATAGTGGCACATGACTTACAATAGTTCACAGTCAGGTCGAAGACCGGGCAGTGACTACATGCGATAGCAAAACTTGCAGCATCTGAAGGAGACGGCTGTGACGGTCGTTGAAATATAGTACGTAAATGGAAACAACAATTTGGCAGAACAACCCGAAGCACACCATTAGCCTTAAACTTTAACAAAAGTGGGAATTCGATGGGTTGTCGTCTCTGGTCTTACACGAGATGTGTGCAGCCGGGGCCCCAGTCGGGGCGGTACTTGGCTCCCATCTGCAGCGCGGCCTCCCGCAAGTTCGCCCTCAGTGGGTTCTGGTAGCCACTGATGACCAGCGTGACCCCGCTCAGCAGCCGGTGGAAGGGGACTGAGGCGCGCGCCTTCCTCCCGATGTCACTGGGGCCTGCCTGCTCTGCTGCCGCAGGTCGCCTGCTGCCGGCTGGGGTTGGTGCCTCTGGAATTCGGCAGACACTGAGAAACTGATCACTGGTGGAGGAACAGTGATACATTATATGATTATTGACTACAAACTACAAAACTACTGGTTCCAAAATAGATTGAGAACCCACTGAGAAGAATGGAACTTATGTTGCAGATCTCCAATGTATGAGCAAGGATCTGAAAGCAAAGCACATCAATTCTTTTTCTACCCTGATACTGCAACTGGAATGTTGAAACTTCAATGACGATATAGTTTGAAATTTGCACTACAGAGGGTATTTTGTTTTCATGTACAGCTCTAGTGACAGAAGCATCAACTATGAAACAGACTCGGTGCACCTGTTACTGTTGTCAACTTGTAACGAATGGCAAAGTGTAATTCGATAGATGTGGGCCAAAAGGCATAAGTCATGGGAAATTCACAGGGACATGCTGGGCATGTATGGGGACGATTGTACAGATTGTAGCAATGTCTCCAGTTTGTGTGCATTCTTCCGAGAGGGCCTTGTGAACCAGCTGATTTGATACACTCTGGGTGCTAGTAACAGCTGCAAGTCTGCAGAATGTCAGAGCCATTGAGGCAGCAATTTTGAATGACTGGTGTGTGCAAATGTGAACCTTATCACAGCAGTTCAACATTTCCTATGGTTTGGTGTATGGTACTGTTCATGAAATGCTGAAATTTCGTAAAGTTTGTGCTCGCTGGGTGTCTAAGACAGACAACAACAAAGGCCAGTGAATGATGACAAACTTGGATCACTTAACACGTTAAACCTGCAGAAGGGCACAACTTTCTGAAAGGAATCGTCACTGGTAGGAGTCCTGGGTGTACCATGATGTGCCCGAAACAAACAGGCCTCTATGGAGTGGAAACACGCTGGTTCTCCAATATGAAAAAACTTAAAAATGACCGCTAGAAAAGTGCTTGTGACAGCATTCTGGGATATGCATGATGTGCTGTTGGTGGACTTTGCTGAATACAAAGCTGCAGCCTACATTAAAACTGTAAGTTGCTTTGTGCCCTCCATGACAAATGCCCATGTTCGTGAGAAAATTGCCAAATTTGAGTGGGAGGTGCTCCAGCATCCACCATACAGTCCGGACCTTGCACCCTCGGACTTTCTTCTGTTTGGTCTCGTGAAGAAATTCCTAGCTGGCCAACACTTTGTGACAGATGTGAAAGTGAAACCAGCAGTTCGCAGATGACTATACTCCAACCAAATGGATTTCTACAAACAGGGCATATTGAAACTGGTACCACGATGGAATAAATGTGTTGAGTGTGTTGGTGACTATGTAGACAAGTAGGTAAAAGTTGCTAGTTCATTTGTAATTTTTTTGTTTAGGTACCTATTAAACTTTTTGGCAATAAAATTATTGTGCGTATGTTTCTGATCTCCCCTCATAATAACGGTTATGCTGTCTACACCTGTCTCCCGTGAGAATGAAAGTATTAGCGATCCACCGGAGTCGTGCAAAATACCTAATAACCACTTGATGTCAGTCGTCGACAAGTCAAATCAAAATTTCCAGATGCAAATAAATATGCAGAGCTCTCAAAAGCTGACATTCCGAGACAACTAAATCGTGTGCAACTACAGGAAATGAACGAAGATGGAATAAGCCAATCACACACCATTTATGAATAAACACTGTTACTGATGTGATGAGATTTTAAGTAGGATTATGAAGATCATTGCATAAAATGTTAGTTCTGTGCTTTTCAGTTGTAGTCAATTTCTTGACACACTGAATTATTTATTATTGTGAATTACTCACTACTGAAACCACTTTATAGAAAGGTGAAAGAGATGTAAACAGTTAATAGCTGATTTCTTTGCTATCACTGAGAAAGCAGTCTATAGGAGAAATGTTCTTGTAAAATGGAAGGTTTATTAAAACTCCTTTTACTGTGGTTTCAATGTTTATAAAAATGTCTTCTTCAGAAGGAAATATTGACAACTGGATTACAAGTTGCAGCAGAGGTATGTTAAAATATACCGAAAGAAGTGTGTATAATACAAAATTTCACCTCCATAATAATTAAAACATGTACAACATGGTTGTGCACTAGCTATACAATGATGACAGAATACTAAATAACACAATTATGTTATGATTGTCTGATTTATTATGGAGGTGAAATTTTATATCTGACTGTCGCCTTCGGTTATATTTTAATGTACCTCTGCCACAACACGTAATCCAGTTGTCAATATTTCCTTCTGATGATGGTGTTTTTATAAATGTTGAAACCATGGTAAAGGAGTTTTAATAAACCTTCCATTTTGTAACTGACTGTCTGTTTCTTATTTTTACAAGAAGATTTCATCCAACAGCTGCTGCTCTATCCAAGTATAAAATTATAAAATGTATAGATTAGCTGTACTACTGCTCAGTATACGTAATTTGCTGTCAGGCACACAATGTAAGAAAAAGCAAATTAACATTTCCAGGGGCACATTCAAAGGATGAGTGCTCGGACAAGAAAAATCAGACGATATTTTGAAAAAATTAAAAGGTAGTCCCAACTTTCTTAGGAAAATGCACAATCACCTAGAAGTTAATTGCATAAATAAGCAAGAAATTGAAGAGAGAACAAAATATAGAAGCAAAATAGTTATAGATAAAAAAAATAAAGGAAGAACACTGACAGCAGAAGAGGAGAAGGGGGAAAATGAAGAAATGGAATATTTCTAAAGGCACAGAGCTACCTCAATGGCTTAAATGTAGTCCTTAGCTGGCCAGCCTGAAACGAAAGAGAAAGAAGAATGATGATGACAATAAAAGAAAGAAACAAAGGCTAATACTTTAGCAACATTTGTTGTTAATAGTGCTAATGTTTCAGTGGCAGCTGTCAGCAGAAAATTACATGGAGTAAACGATGAGGCGCACCTTCACGGTCCTTCGTTTTACTGATGCCTGCAGAAATTTCTGCTCCGTCGCTCATTTTCACTCTCTTCGGGGTGGGACCATGGCGGGCGCCAACCTGCTTCACCTCCCCGGCCTCGTCAGAAGTGCCACCGCCCACTGCGCCATTTCTGTGGGCCTCCTTAGCAGCCTCCTGTACCCTAGAAGTGTAAAACATTAAATGTTAATAATATCATTAACACTGACAACATTAACATGTGGATGACACCAGCTGAGCATGATCGAAGACGAACAATTCTCAAAGCTCTGAGGCTATAGCCAATGCGAGGGTTCACCTGTGTAAGTGGGTGGCAGTGGAAACTAGTACTTTTTGTGTTCATACCATTGCTCACTTGTTCCAAAAATTGTGCTCTTGCAGTGGACTACCAGTATCTCATAAATGCAAAAATGTGCACTACTTGTGCCTGAAGTTCAGTTTATTGCCATATACAGTCAAACTTGGCTACAAAGTTCAAAGGGTCTTGAAAATTATGCTGTTCTAAACCAGTGTCATCATAACCAAGATTTGTATTTTCAATCTGTTGTGGTGCAAATGGAACATGTAAAATTTTATTTTACTGGCCACGCTGTTCTAAAATGTGTGCACTTTGATCGAATTGTTATGGAAACGGACACCATGTGTACTGCTGGCGAGTTCTGTGACTGTCGCCCCTACTGTAGTATGAATGCACTAGGGTAACAATGAGGTGAGGAGTCTATACTACACCTATTGTCGAAAGAAGGGCAGAGAGAAGAATATGCAAGGCTTCCATATTACAACAACAGATTTCCTTCTACAGTAAATTGGTTCTTGGAAAATCTTGTTCTTAACTGAGGCTGAAAATGTCAACATATAGAGCATTCATGCATATAAATTTGTCATATTAAGCAAGAATGAGAAGTATTTTCCTTAAGAGGAATAGCACTAACACAGGAATCACGTTAGAGCTGAATTGTCATTGTAACTGATGTCCTCATCAGAAAAATCTACTGTAATTTAATTTTTCATATCTTCATTTCTTAGTAAATTGTTTTACATTTTACAACTGATGAACTGAGACTTTACAACCAGCTGCTTAGTAGCATGTGAGTTCATCACTGGAGCACAGTGCAGCAGTGATTCTGTGTGGCATGGATTCAGCAAGTCCTCAGAAGGCATTTGGTGATAAGTACCATCATACGTTTATGCACAGGTCATGCAGTTTCTGCAAATTACGGGCCGGTGGTTTGAGGACACAAAGCTGGTGCCAAATAGTGCCCTAGATGTGATCCATTGGGTTAAGATCAGGAGAATTTGGTGGCCGAAACATCAATGTCAGTTCCCTATTATGCTTCTCAAATCACTATAGTGTGATTATGGTCTTGTGACATGCGTCAGATATCCTGCTTGAAGATGCCACCACCATTGGAGGAGATATCGAGAAGGTGGGGATGCAGCTGGTGTGCAATAATATTCTCACATTCTACAGATGCCACAGTGCCTCTGATTACTATGGCAGGTCTCACAGAAGCAACTCCCCCTCCGACTGCACAATACTGCCCCATCAGCCTGCATCTGTGGAGCAGTGTGTCTTTTGAGCAGCTGTTTGCCTGGAAGACTGCGTATCCAGAAACAACAATACAATTAGTGTAACAAGAAAAATTATTCATCAGACCGCACCCACAGTACAATCTCGACGATCCCCTGCCCACTGCAATCTTAACTATCAATGTTGTCGGGTCAACATCGTAACACCTGGGGCCGTGAACTGCAGAACTCCACGTTTGACAATGTGCACCAAACGGTGTGCTCCAAAACGTGTGTACCTATACCGGCATTGTAATCTGTTATCAGATCTGCCTTATGTCACCACCTATCCTACTTTATGGAGTGGGCAAGCCTCTGACCTCCACTTCCTGTGATGTGGGGTGGATGTCCAACATCTTGCCCAGCTGTGGTTTCACAGTCCTTCGAGCACTTACCACAGTTTCCGAGATTCTTATTCCCAGGTGCAAGGCCATAACATAGAGTGTGCCCTTGTCAAACAGGCACATTTAAAGTACAGTAGACTAAGTTACTGGACAAAGTCCTTCTTCAAATTTAGAAAAACACCCACATTTTCATACAACTCACACGGATGTGGCCCATCTTCAGGCTCTAAGGCCCGACAGCGTCCGTGCCCACACTGTGCGGCAATCTCGGCTGAGGTTGAGAGTGGGGGTACGGGAGAGGTGTGGGGTGGGGAGATGCCTACTCGTATCTATCACAGTCAAGTTTCTCTCTAAAACCAGTTGTGTCGATACAAGCCCTGCGATCGAACCACTGCTTATGCTGCACAGCCTGCAGTGGGTATCTTGTTTCTCTCTAAAACCAGCTGTGTTCATATAACCATAGTGATTGGAGAAAGTTTATGCTGCACAGCTTAGTGTGGCCAACTTACTCCTAAGGAACATGCACCTGTGGACTAAAAATTGGACCATGTGCCTGCCAGTACATGCCCTACCAAAATTACCACACTTGCTATTAAAAATCTTCACACTCAGTTGGTTCCAATATGCATGAAAATGATTTGAAAGGAAATATTGACTTCATAGAACTGAAAAGTTTACTGCCTCTAGTACAATGCACAGTACACGTTCCTAACATTTCTATGCACAAGTACTGAAGTTCACTTTTATTTCAGATTGTTATTACTTTTCTGAGGTAACAATTGCTTCTACCAGTCTTTGCTAACGACTCGCTTCTAATATTGATGAGTTCTCAATTCCAGCCACAAACATGCAATGTATCAAGGATTTATCAAACTTCTCACTGCACGCGGCCACATATTGTCCAACCATGTCTGGCATCCAGCCACGACTCCCCACCACTCCTCGCCTTGCCCGCCACCAGTATCGGTTGGCGCCAAACCCATATTCATGATCACTGAAGGTTCTCCTAATGGCAGTGTGCTGCGCTAGACCGCTATGTGTAAGGTACAGGTATCTATATTCGTGGAGTAACTATATCTGTAATCTGTAACCTTATAAGGGGGATAGCAGAGTCAATGGCGGAGGGAGCGAGATGGGCAAGCATCAAAGAAATGTGAGCAGTGGCTCAGCAGGTGTGTGGGAGGCTCAAGTCTGAATGCGGCATGGGCAAAGGCAGGTGGGGACAGGGACACAAAAGTTGAGGACAGGGTGGTTTCGGCATTGGAGGACAGTCCCCATGGTGCATCTAGAAAAACTGGAGTCACCGGGGAGAATACAGACAACACAGGCAGCAAAGTAGTCGTTCAACTCGAGCAGAACGTGTCAGGCGGCACACTCGGCAACCAGATGGTCTGGCTGTCTCTCAGACGCAGTTTGTAGGTGTCCTTTCTCATGGGCAGTCAGTTTGTCAATGGTCACACCCACATAAAATGCAGCACAGTGGTTTCATCTGAATCGGTAGACCACATGGCTGCTTTCATGGGTGGCTCTGACTTTGAGTGGACAGGACTGGAGTAGGTGATGGTGGAAGGACATACAGGCAAGACCTCACATCTACAGGAGATTTCACGATTCATGTTACACACTTCTAGAGGTTGTAGACGAGACTTAGTAGGTAAAATTTTACATAGGAACCCAACAATGGAAAAGTCATTGAACAATGCTACAGACTGTCAAAGTTATAGGCACTGGAGCCTGTAAACGTATGTATCTACAGGATTATTCTGTGGTGATGTCACAAACTTTCAAGGATGATGGAGAAGGATAAATTTATCTATTTGAGGTAAGGGTCCCCATACTGGAAATGAATGAGTCGAAAGTTATAACTGAAAACCATTCTGATACCTCTGACAGTGGAATACGTGTACCAGTACAGCTGTTGCTAAGATTGTAGGGTAGGCAACTTTCAGAGGTGGTAGTGTGGACCAAAACAAGGAAAAAAATCCGGTAAACACCAGCTCTAAAATGCATACCTTAAGAGCTATGAGCACTTGTTCAATAGAGGAAACGTGCTTCACACTTGCGAAGATGAGCAAGCGCTGATAGCTACTTCAGGTATGCATTTTACAGCTGATATTTAATAGACATTTTTTCTTGTCTTGGTTCATGCTACCACCTCTCAAAGTTACATACCCTACATTCTTAGCAACAACAGCAGTACTGGTACATATATTCCACTGTCAGAGGAATTGAATGATTTTCGCTTGCAACTCTCAAATTGTTCATTTCCAAACCAGGGACCCTGACTTGAAACTGATACATTTATCCGTCTCCATCAACCTTGAAAGTTTGCAACATCATCAAAGAATCACCCTCCACATTTTTTACAGACACCAGCGCCTACAACTTTCATGCTCTGTAGCATTGTTGGATGACATTTCCGAACATGGGTTCCTATGTGAAACTTGATCTAGTAAGTCCCCTCTACAGCCTCTAAATGTGGAAACACACATTGTGAAACACACTGTAGGTCATATTATACGTGTGTGAAGTAAGGGGTCAGGAGCAAGGGAGAAGCAGAGATGGGCAGTAGCTTCAGTGGGTGGAGGAATACAACTGCGGAACGGGTGGAGGTGCGGATAGTGGGGAGGATAATTCTCTTTTCTGGGCACAGTCAAAGGTAGTCGAAATCCTGGCAGACAATGTGGTTCGGGTGGTACCAGTTGCAAATCTGGTATAATACTCAGTACGCTTGTATTTCTTTCACTAAATGGCAGAGCAGGACAGTGTCAAATGCTTTCCTGAAGTCAAGGAACACAGGATCTACCTGAACACTGTTGTCTACAGAGCTACGGATCACATGGAGGAACACAGCGAGTAGAGTTTTGCAAGATCTCTAACTGGCAAACCTATATCAATTTTTATAACGGAGATTTTTGTTCTCCAAAAATGTCATAATACTTGAGCATAAAATGTTTCATAATTCTACAACAGGTTAATGTCAATGATGTAAGCTTATTATTACGTGCATCTGTCTTATGACCCTTCTTGAATATGGGAATGACCTGCACATTTTCCCAGTTCTAAGTACCCCCTGTTGCCCCGATAATCTATGATAAACTGCTGCTAACAGGGGAGTAAGTTCTTTCACATAATCTTTGTAGAATCTTATATGTATCTTATATGGACCTGATGCTGTTCCACTACTAAGTCATTGTAAGCTGCTTTTCTCTTCCATGATTGGCTACCTCAACATCTGCCATTTCAACGTTCCTACTACGACTAAAAGGAGGGACCACATTACGATCTTCTGCAGTGAACCATTTTTGGAAGCCTGAACTCAGCATTTCGGCCTTCTTTCTGTTCTTTCCCATTTTTGTGTCAGTATAGGCACTGAGTGAGTGAATAGAGGATTTTGAACTGCTTATTGATTTTCTCAGCTAGGTTTTGACTGCTCTTGAATCTGTGCTGGAGCTCTCTCCATTTTTGTTGCAGTTTTCTAACATGGCTATTAAATCACAAGAGGCTTTCCCATCCTTTAAGACCTTGCTCGGAACATATTTGTCTAAGGTATATTGAATGATGCTTTGGAATGGTTTTCCATTTGTCCTCCACATCCCCGTCCTCAGCACCAAATATTTGATTCTGACTACCCAGTTACTCTGCAATTTGTATCCTGTAACTCTTGCTACGCAAAAATATTTTCCTATCCTCATTGAGACCCCCTGTGATACCTGTAGTCAGAGTTGCTTTCACAGCCTTATGATCACTGGTATCTTCCTCTTAGTTAAATGGTTTGATAAGTTGAGGTCGGTTTGATGCTAGAAGGTTTACAACAAAAAAATGGTTCAAATGGCTCTAAGCACTGAGGTCATCAGTCCCCTAGACTTAGAACTACTTAAACCTAACTAACCTAAGGATATCACACACGTCCATGACCGAGGCAGGATTTGAACCTGGGACTGTAGCAACAGCACGATTCCAGACTGAAGCACCTAGAACCGCTCAGCCACAGCGGCTGGCGGTTTACAACATTAGATTCTCAATTTGGTTCTCGGATCACTGGTTGAATTAATTTTTGGACAAGACATTCTGAATAATAACCAATCTTGGTAGCACGACTCTCCCAATTTATACCTGTCAAGTTGAATTTACGCCCTATTACAACAGAATGATCAAGAAAATTATTAATGATATTCTATAAGTTTTCTCTGAAGTGCTACTGAACTAGGTGGTCTATAAAAGCATCCGATTACCATTTTTGACTGCCCTTTGGTACTTAACTTCACGCAGACTAATTCACATTCGCAATCTGTGATAACTTCCTTAGAGACTATCAAGTTTTTTTATTGCAATAAATACGCTGCACCATTGGTGACTAAACTATCCTTACAATAAGTATTCCAATATGAACTTAGGATTTGGTTGCTTTTCACTTCCAGTTTCAACCAACTTTTTGTCCTTAATACTCTCTGGGTGTCATAATGTTCAATAAACAGTACTAATTCTGGGACCTTTCCTTGGAAGCCCCTGCAGTCTACTAATTCCATACTAATCTTTTCTATGTACATTCTGTGAGGAGGTGCATTCTCTGAGAACATTGTGGCTGATGTAATTTCGATTTTGGCAGGAAATTTGCCTCTGATCGCAAGGGCGGAGGTGGGGTGGGGGTGGGGGAGAGGGGTGTGTGTGTGAGGTTCTCTAACCTAAAAAATCACCACTTGCATGCCCCACGTACACCATTAACCTAGTAGCCACTTCCTGTGTGTAGTACACACCTGACCTATTAAGGGGAACCCAACAGTTCTCCATCTGACAGCGGAACTCAAGAAATTCACATCCGACACTATTACAGAGCCATACGAGCCTCTGGCTTAGACCTTCACTCTGCTCCAAAGCAGAGGTTCATGATTGACCCTGGGTACAATGCTACAAATAACAACGTGCAGCCTGCCTGCGATGCTAGTTGCATTCAACAAATCAGCCATCTGCTGGAAAGAGCAGAGGACTGCCTCAGAACCCAAGTGGCAAGCATCACTGGTGCCATCAAGTGCCACTATTTGCAGCCATTCAAACCCAGTGCCCTCGAAAGACACTGGCAGAGCTTCCTCCAAATCACAGATGAAACGCCCCCTCCCCCCATCCTGGCAAACACACTGAGTGCACACTGGAATTTTTTCCTGCCCTGCAAGCTATTTTCATGATGGGCTTCACTTACCACTTAATGTCGGAACTCCCAATGACTGGCATACTCACCCTCTGAACTTGTACAGACTGTGCATGAAAATTGGCCGCTGGCCCAACAGAAGAGGCATCAGGTGCTAGCTCAAAAGTATTATCAACTGCGGGTAGCGCCTCATATCTGTTGCTAAGGCTCAAGAAGCCAGCCCTGCGGGACATTCCCTTTCGCCCTTTACTCAGTGACATGCGAATCCACCACTCACTCTTAAGTGAGGAGAGACCAGTCAAATGATGCATATCTGAAGACACAGTGACAACCAGGTCACCAGGGGATTCTAATGGTACCAAACGTGTTATAGGTCTCATCACTGTAGCCCCGTGTTGCCACAGCTTTGAAGACAGCCCAAAGCTTGTCAATAGGTGTCAATGCAGCTTCCAGCTGGTTACAGACAGCAGCCAATTCTCCTCCTGTCTGCTAAAAAGCACAGACCCTAGCCATATTGCACTGTGTGTTTGTGTGTGTGTGTGTGTGTGTGGTCAAAACCATTTTTTTTTTTAAATTGAATAAGATCTCAAAAGCATAAGCAAGCACTCAGGATTAACTTAGAAAGTACAAACAGACCCCTGCAAAAGAGAAAATTAGCTGACTGTGGCATTACCAAGTTTGGAATGTACGCAAAATATACCGAGGAGAATAAACAAACATTAAAATCTGCTCTGCTTAATTCACAATACAACCTGGGACCCAAAGATCTGCGGGCTCTTCAAACAGAAACAAATGTCTTTACTGGAAATGGATGCATCAACAGTTACTTTTTACTAGAAACTTTCCTTACACGAAAGCTAATGTATGGAAAATATGCAAAGTCTAAAGCACCAATCTGAACTACATACTGTGTACTAACATGAGATTTAAACGTCGTCATGCAATGTGATGCTTCTGGTGGTGGAAAAAGTGCACAAGGAAGCTGCCTCACAGGAGGATATGCACTAAGGTTTATGCAGGACTATTGCTAGGTGTTTTGGTACCTTATGGGAGAACTGAAAAATGAAAACCCATCTTTTTTACTACCATTGGGCTCCCTGATATTTCCCCTCCTCCAACACGACCAACATCCAAAGGCACAACAACATTGCAAATCTCCTATTATACTTTTAATCATTAAATTAAAATGACCATATGTCCTCATTTTCTGGGGACAAACCTCAATTTTCATGCTGTCTCCTCAATTCCTTTAAAGCAAATGTCCTCAATTTCTTATTAGTTGTCATCAACTTTTGAAATTTCCCAAAATAACTGAAACAAGAAGAATAGGTCTCTCAATTCATACTGTGCCATGTTCATATTGGTAACATATGTATGCTTCTCTATACAGGCATTCACTAGTCAATGGCTTCATAAGCAGAAACTGGTAGTGAAAATAAATAAACAACAGTCTAAGTGAAGACAAAATGCCGCATTCCGAGAACAAATAAACAGTAATAGCTACAGTAAGTGACAATATCATCACACAGCTCGTACAAAACACAGAATACAGGCTTTGAATTGTCACCTGGGCGAAACCTTAGCTGGCTTATTTTCCTTCTTCTTTGCAGAACTTTCTCCATCAGTTTTGACAGTGGGACTGTGCTTCCTTCCAGGCCGGTCCATTGAAGCTAAAGCAGAGGGTTTTGAAGCATCCATAATTGCTGCAGCTCCTGTGAACAGCAATGTCACTTAACTTGTGTTGTCACAGGTTACCCCAAGAAATTACACTGTATGATCACACTTTGTTTAAATTAATTTGACCATGAAATAATTAAATTTACTGCTACCATTACAGAAAAGTGGTGGAGTGGAGTGATGCACCAAGTTTGCAGTAATTTGTAGCAATTTGGGGAGGGGGAGTTAATAACGTCACTTTTCTTGTATTTTTTTGTAGCATAATATAGTCAAAAAATTGTCAACACAACTGCAGAACACATGAGAGATCTTCTCTATTACTACACTTTTCTACATATTAGGATCATATGCCTTATCACCTTATCAAAGTGTGAGAACCAAGATGTCAGGAGCTGAAGTAACAGGATTTCTGTCTGGCAATAGATCGACATTCCTCACACTTCATAAGCGTAATGGAAGGGTCCTTGTCGAAACTGTTTTTTACCTTCTTAATGTGTCCATGTTAATTATCGCTAGCACTCGGTTTAAGAATCATGAAAGAACATTTATGTGGAAGAGGCATGAGAGACACTGGAAGGTTTCAGATTCATTATATAATGGTAAGACATATTTGGAATCAAATTTTAAAGACATTTCCAAGGACAGATGTGGACTCTGGCCATAATTTATTAACCGAGCGAGGTGGCGCAGTGGTAAGACACTGGACTCGCATTCGGGAGGACGACGGTTCAATCCCGCGTCCGGCCATCCTGATTTAGGTTTTCCGTGATTTCCCTAAATCACTCCAGGCAAATGCCGGGATGGTTCCTCTGAAAGGGCACGGCCGACTTCCTTCCCCATCCTTCCCCAATCCGATGAGACCGATGACCACGCTGTCTGGTCTCCTTCCCCAAAACCAACCAACCAACCAACCATAATTTATTGGTTATGAACTGTAGATTAAAACTGAAGAAATTGCAAAGAGGTAGAAAATTAAGGAGATGGGACCTAAATAAGTTGAAAGAACTAAGGGTAAACAAATACAGTTGAAGAAGAATGGGTAGCTTTAAGAGATGAAATAGTGAAGACAGCAGAGGATCAAATATGTAAAAAGACAAGACCCAATAGAAATCCTTGAGTAACACAGGACATACTGAATTTGACTGATGAAAGGAGAAAATATAAAAATGCAGCAAATGAAGCAGGCAAAAGGGAATACAAATGTCTAAAAAATGAGATAGACAGGAAGTGCAACATGACAAAGCAGGAATGGCTAGAGGACAAATTTAAGAATTTAGAAGCATATTTTGCTAGGGGGGAAAATAGATACCACCTACAGCAAATTAGAGAGACTTCTGGAGAACAGAGAAGCTGCTGTATGAACATCAAGAGCTCAGATGGAAAACCAGTACTAAACAAAGAAGAGAAAGCTGAAAGGTGGAAGTAGTACAGAAAATGGCTGTACAAGGGAGACTAACTTGAAAGAAATAATATGGAAATGGAAGAAGACGTATATGAAGATGAGATATGGTACTGCAAGAATAATTTGACAGAGCACTGAAAGATCGAAGTCGAAACAAGACCCTTGGAATAGATGACATTCTGTCAGAGCTACTGACACCCTTGGCAGAAGCAGCTGTGACAAAACTATTCCATCTGCTGACAAGGGAACCTCCCCATCGCACCCCCCTCAGATTTAGTTATAAGTTGGCACAGTGGATAGGCCTTGAAAAACTGAACACGGATCAATGGAGAAAACAGGAAGAAGTTGTGTGGAACTATGAAAAAAAAATAAGCAAAATATACAAAGCGAGTAGTCCATGCGCAAGATAGGCAACATCAAGGACATTGTGAGCTCAGGAGTGCCGTGGTCCCGTGGTTAGCGTGAGCAGCTGCGGCACGAGAGGTCCTTGGTTCAAGTTCTCCCTCGAGCGAAAAATTTAATTTCTTTATTTTCGCAAATTTATGATCTGTCCGTTCGTTCATTGACGTCTCTGTTCACTGTAATAAGTTAAGTGTCTGTGTTTTGCGACCGCACCACAAAACCATGCGATTAGTAGACGAAAGAACGTGCCTCTCCAATGGGAACTGAAAACATTTGATCGCAAGGTCATAGGTCAACCGATTCCTCCACAGGAAAACACGTCTGATATATTCTATACGACACCGGTGAGGGCATGTGCGTCACATGACAGGAATATGTTTTTGACCCACCTAACTTGTACACTTGGTGAATGGGTAAAGAGATTCTTCTACCTTGCCCGATTTAGGTTTTCTTGCGGATGTGATAATCACTCCCAAAAAAGTGGTGAAAACATAAGAGTTTGTAACATATACTGCAACAAATGAATGCAACATTTTCACAGTTGCACAGTTTTCCCTGTGCTCTGTCAAAACATGTTTTTAATGTTTTCAAATTTTTCCCTGTGTAGACCGTCAAATCCTGCATACGTCCAAGCAAATCTGAAAATGTCCTGGAATTTTGGAGAACGAAGTTGATTATGTGTGAATGCCGTGAACGTTGATATCATCTGAAAATAAAAAATTAAACTTTTCGCCGGAGGGAAGACATGAACCCAGGACCTCTCGTTCCGCAGCTGCTCACGCTAACCACGGGACCACGGCATTCCCGTGCTTACGCTATCGTTGATGTTGCCTATCCTGCACATCGACTACTCATTTTGTATATTTTGCTTATTTTTTTCATAGTTCCACACAACTTCTTCCTGTTTTCTCGATTGATCTGTGTTCAGTTTTTCAGGGCCTATCCACTGTGCCAACGTATAACTAAATCTGAGGGGGGTGCGATGGGGAGGTTCCCTTGTGAGTAGCATGTATGAAACAGGCAAAATACCCCCAGATTTTAAGAACAATATACTGATCCCAATTCCAAAGAAAGCAGTTACTGACAGAAGTGAATACTATCGAACTATCTGTTTAATAAGTCATGGTTGCAAAATACCAACATGAATTCTTTACAGAAGAATGGAAAAACTAGTAGAAGCCGACTGCAGGGAAGATCAATTGGATTTCGGAGAAATGTAAGAACATGACCCTAGAACTTATCCTTGAAGATAGGTTAAAGAAAGGCAAGCCTAGACTTACAGCATTTGTAGACTTGGAGAAAGCTTTTGACAATACTGAGTGGAATAGTCTCTTTGAAATTCTGAACATAGCACGACGTCCAATACAGGGACCAAAAGGCTATTTACAACTTGTACAGAAACCAGACAACAGTAATAAGAGTCGAGGGGCATGAAAGGGAAGTAGCGTTTGAGAAGGGAGAGAGACAGGGTTGTAGTCCATCCCAGATCTTATTCAATCTGTACATTGGGCAAACAGTAAAAGAAACTAAAGAAAAATTTGGATAGAAATTAAAGTTCAAGGAGAAGAAATAAAAACTTTGATGTTTGCCTATCTATAAGATAGAGTAAAGGACTTGAAAGAGCAGTTGAACAGAACGGACAGTGTTTTGAAAGGAGAATATAAGATGAACATCAATAAAAACAAGACAAGGGTGATGGAATGTCCTCGAATTAAACCAGGTGTTGCTCAGGTAAGTAGATTAGGAAACAAGACACTTATAATAGTATACAGGTTTTGCTATTTGAGCAGTAAAATAACTGATGATGGCCAAAGTAGGGATGATATAAAATGTAGACTAGCAATGGCAAGAAAGGCGTTTCTGAAGATGAGAGATTTGTTAACATCGAATATAGACTTAAGTGTTACGATGTCTTTTCTGAAGGTATTTGTCTGGTGCGTAGCCATGTATGGAAATGAAACATGAACAATAAACAGTTTAGATAAAAAGATAACAGCAGCTTTTGAAATGTGGTGTTACAGAAGAATGCTTAAGATTAGATGGGTAGATCACATAACTAATGAGGAAGTACTGAACAGAACTGGGGAGATAATAAATGTGTGGAACAACTTGACTAAATGAAGGGATTGGTTGATATGATACATACTGATATATGAAGGGATCACCAATTTAGTATTGGAGGGAACACACACACACACACACACACACACACACACACACACACACACACACACACACACAGAGAGAGAGAGAGAGAGAGAGAGAGAGAGAGAGAGTGGGCGCGCGCGCGTGTGTGTGTGTGTGTGTGTGGGGGGGGGGGGGGGGTAGGTTGTAGTAGCTGGAGAGCTGCATCAAAGCAGTCTTTTGACTGAAGACACCACCACCACTACCCCCCCCCCCCCCCCCAACAACAACAACAGTGTTCACCAGAAATGAGTTACTATATTTCTGATCAGTGATGTTTCCAACGGAAATAAACAATTACTTAAACTCTGACGACACTGAAGAAAGAATAAGAAACCTTGTACAACTCATTCTAGAATACTGCTCAAGTGTTTGGGATCCCCACCAGGTTGAATTAAAGGAAGAGACTGAAGCAATTTGAAAGTGTGCTGCTTGACAGTTATGTCCATTAACACTCTGTGTGTGATGTTGCCAAGTGACACCGAAATGGAATGAGAACATGCGATTGGTTGTAAGAAGGTGCTTTGCAAACTCAAATGGGAATTCCCAGACGGAAGGAGACTTTTTTTTGTGAAACACAATGGAGAAACAGTCGCTACTGGATAGTAAATCTATACCTAATACAGCTGATGTCAAGGAATTTGGAGTCAGCGAATTAGTTTCTAACTACTGAGAAAGTTTTAGAGAACTGTCATTCGTAACAGATTGCCAGATGACTACTGCCATCGATGTAGCCTACATCTAGAGTACGGACTCCAAGGACTCGTATGGAAATATACTGACAGTAATTTTTCCCTTGCTCCACTGGAAGTGGAACAAGTGATGCAAGGTACCCTTTTCACCACGCACCTTACGGTGGCTTACAGAGTATGTAGGTGGATGCAGAGGTAAACAAGGAAAATGAAATTAGGTTCTCGGTAGTCTGAAGCATGTTTGGAATAGTGAGAATGGAGTGAGAGTGGTGCTCACACATTAAGGTCACCTATAACAAGAACTAATGGAAACATTAAGTATGCACCAAATTCCAGAAGGTGGAAAGCATAAATCGAGAACAAATAAATTTACTTTTCCCATCATTCATTGGGTTTTGGTAAATGAACTGAGGATCAGGAAGTAATTCGGATCCACCTCTTGGCAATACTGATATGATACTGGAAACTCCAGGGCGGAATAAAAACAATGGAAGTCATAAAGGTGATCACTAACCATGTAGATGAAGCACTGAGCCATTGACAGCAAGTCAAATGGTTGTTGAGCTTTTTCATAAAGTCCTACCTCACATACAGCAGCTGCATCAGTCAGGTCTGAAGCACGGTGTTATCTAAAAGCTCATCAATGATGTCAATCCTTAACGAGCATTCAAAGTCTCAAGTTCTGTACACCGCCCATTACTAGATACATGTCTCCCAGGAACATAATGTCAAGAGAAAGGAATTATTTCATGATCTTCTCCTATGGACTGATGGTGAAACTAATTTTCTAAAACATTTTCTTACTAGTGAAAATCAGACAATGGGAAATCCAGGATGGAATAATGATAATATTATGAAAAGGACAGATTGCTACTCACAATATAGTGCAGATGTTGAGTTGCAGACAGGCGCAACAAAAAGACTACTGAACATGTAAGCTTCTGGCCAGAAGAACTTCTTCCGAAATAGACAAAACACACACACACACACACACACACACACACACACACACACACACACACACGCGCGCGCGCGCGCGCGCGCCCACTGTCTCTGGGCGCCAAAGCTGGACTGTGAGCAACTGCACACAATGGGAGAAGCAGAGTCTGGCCACAGTGACCAAATGGGAGAAGCAGAGTCTGGCCACAGTGACCAGAGACAGTGGTCGTGTGTGAGCTGTGTTTGTATGTTATCTATTTCAGAAGAAGGCCTTCTGGACAAAAGCTTGTGTGCTTAGCATTCTTTCTTACTAGTGACAAACTTGAAAATTTTTATACGATCTGAAGACTATGCACTATCCCCACAAACTGAATGTTTCAACCTTAAATGAAGCTGAAAAAAGCAACACTGAGTAAATGTATGCTGATTTCTTCTTCTGATGGCCAGATGGTTATCCAGAAAGATTTTATCTTTCACACATAGGCAATAAACATCGTACTTTCAACAAACACATTTTGTCAATCAAAGATCACTCTGTAGTTACTCGGGTACATTCGTCCTCTGTCTTAGTCTCTGATACCTTTTTCTTGACAATGGGGAAGGAAAACAAGAGTGTAAGTGATAAGGAGCGTATCTAATTCAGTCGTAATAGACAGTAATTTCTAACAGAAATAGGAAGGAGTGAGACATAGCAACTGTGTCACACCAGTTCCTCACCTGTCGGGGGCGGCTTGTGGGGCCCACCCAGTAGGCCTCCACCGACAGTTGCCCCATGCTTCACAGCAAACAGGCTTCCCACCCTTATGTCATCATCAGTAGGGTCTTCCTCGCGAATGACGAACCTGCCTAGTTTTGTCTGATGCTGTTCGACCACTGCGTCTGAACTCTTTTCTTCTTGTGACGTGTGGAGCTTCAAGAAGGTCAAACCGTACTGCACGTGTCGATTGAACGGCTGGCGGCATACGACCTGTGGCAGAGTTGTGAATTAACTTTCGGATACAGTAAATTCTCAGAAATGTACCACGAAGGGCATTCTTCACTCTAGTTGCGACAGCATCTCTTCGTAATTGGAGATGTGGCAGGCCACTGGACCAATGGAAGCTGCTGAGCAACTGGAAAAAAATCTCATGTCATTCCTGTTTTTAGAAACAGTTAACAGACTGATGCACATAATATTAGGCTTATAATGATAGAAAAAACCTAAGAAGTGCTGCTCTTATGTTAACCCTCAAGCAGGCGTCACTATGTACAAAGTGCGCTAACCACAAATAAAATTCTTTTGCACCACTTCATTGTTGTTTCACAACTATGAGCCCATACCTATTCCTTCATTATTGCTTCGGTTAACATAGTGATAAATTGTGTTGTCATACTTCCAAGGGAGTAGCGGTAATACAATAAACAGCGAGATAGATGAGAAAAAATTTATGTTGCATGCAAGAAAATGACCCAGATTACAAGCTAGTAGCACAATCCTACGATGATGCAGTTGTCTGTGAGATAATTAGCAATCAAATAAGAAGTTGGCTAGGATCTGATGCAACTGCACTGTTTAATGCTTTGAGTGGGTCATTACTGTGGGGTATCACCTGTCTGTGACAACAGAGTGACATAATGGAAGTTTATTTCATTATTTTTTAATGAAATTATGCTTTACCTGATATTACATAAGTGTATTTTACCATTGTCTAATAAAACTAAGATTAAAAAGTGATTTTGCTCATACATGTTTACTCTGGTAAAATAAAGACAGCTATTCTTTACGCATGTACAAACTACACTGGGCACCTGTTCGTATTATGAAAAACAGCACACCTGCTCGAGGGTTAAATGAGTAAATGGTACAAAGCCATCTGTCTACAATTTATGACCACAGTGGCACCAAAACAAAGGTTGACAGAGAGAAGGACGAAACACTGAACTCTCTCTCTCTCTCTCTCTCTCCCCCCCCCCCCCTCCCCCTACACCGTTTCACTGAAGAAGACCATACTGTGGTTTCTCCTTTAAATAGTCCCATGAATGCAGAATGGCATACTGAAATAAGTGACTGGGATAGAAAAGCCACTGAAATACCCATCAGAGGTACAGCCACTGGACATGGCACGATATCAACATGATTCTACTTGAAGTATACAAAAGAACTTGTTATACTTCCAGCAGCAGTGTAGCATAGACTATGTCACACAAAATGTAAGTTAATAATTAATTTGTAAGACTGATTGTACCTTCATTCAAGAAATTACGTATTTGTTCTTGTATAGTGTTCTTTTACTTATTTACATTTGTTTATTTGATGGAATACAATGTGTTGAATAGATTTCTTTATGTATCCATTTATATTATCCTGCAAAAATTGACCATTTTCATTGATATAATGGCTCTTGTGGCTATCCTTCCTCCTTATGTAACCCACTCGTCATACTTTGCTGTCATCTAACTTGTTCAAAGAGTCATCTGTTTTTGACCTTACATACTAGTTTGCTTGTTTATTTATTTGTACCGCCCACATCAACCAAAATCTTTCTGTTACATCTTCTCTAGTACTGATTTCTACACACTTACACAGGTTCATTGTTATTTACAAATTTGCTTTTTAAATTTATGTTTACAGTTCACTACACTGCATGGCCTTCTCCCAATCATTTTTTTGCCAATTTATTTGCTTTGGCAGCACTTTTCTTTCCTACCCATCATTTACCTCGGTTCTATACGATTCATTCCAGTTTTTGTGTGTTTCCGTTTTTCACCAAACCACACTTTTCCACAAACTTTCCAAATCGCAATTTATTGTTGTAATTCTTTCCTAATATAATTTTTTTGTATCATATGGTCTGCTTTTCTGGTCTCTTGTTAATCTTTGTTTGTTCTCACCAAAGGTTCTGGGTGACTTTTCCAAACTCTCCCCATTCCCTAAAACTTGCCAGTTCTTTACATTCTTTCCTCTTCAACCCTTCTGACAGAAGAAGGAGCCACTGGCTCTGAAAGCTTGCACATTTCTTTAATCTTTATACGTGTTTTCTTCTGCTCCCACTTGGTGAGTAGATTTTTTTAATCCATTTAAGTATATTACATTTTCAAAAATTGTTATTTTCATTAGTATATAGTATGTACCTTATTGCTATACAATAAGTAACTATGTTATCAACTCTATGCAAATTCTTAAACATGGATAAATATGTAAATAAAAATAAGGACCACACAGAACCTCTTTCGCACAAGTTTACACGAAAAGTTCACAGAGAACTGTATGGATATGTACAGTTTATCATGGGAGGTACTCTTCCGATACACAGGCTCTGTAAAGAAACAATGACTGCATCAGAGATGTAAAACAAAGCATGCAGCAATAAATGGACAGAGTCTAGTGTACAACATGAGCCTATTGGTATATTCTATGAAGTGTGATAATACTTGTGATGTGTTTGTTTGTATGGTGGTGACACAGATCATAATGTTTACTAGACTTATGTATCCTTAATGGAGAAGGTAACTGTATTGAAGATCACGATACTGCTGTTCCAGCACCCCCACCCCCCTTTCCTTTTTATATGGAAGATATGATGATAAACAGAACTGCAGCACAGTTCAAAGTCTCAATAAGGCCGTAAGAAGACAATACAGTTCTCAGATACCAAAACCAATGACTACATCATGACAATTTTTATCTACATTGTGCATTCCACAGATATATTATTATAATAATCCTTATTTTCCCCACTGTGGTCTAATATACGTCACGATTTTAATAAATTTGAATGCACTAATGCACTGACACCCAGAATCCAAATTCCTATCCCCAAGGAGATCTTGTTAGTTTGTGGGATTTTAGTTTGTTAATGTTTTTGTGTTCTTAGAAACCTCAACCATTTGCCATTTCTTGAGTTTTCTATCTCTGTCAAGTTACTGATGTCATCATTCTACCAGGTTTACAGCATCTCACCAACATGTTTTGACCCGGGACATCATCAACATGGTGGTCACCAGTGTTCTACATTTGGATCTATACTCTGCATGGCAGAGGGTGTGTCCCACTGTACCAGTTATTAGGTTTTCTTCCTGTTCCATTCATGTATGAAGTGCGAGAGGAATGATGTTTTAAGTGCCTCTGTGTGTGTGCAGTAATTATTCCAATCTTATCCTCAGGATCCCAGTGTGAGCAATACATAGGGGATTGTAGTATATCCCAAGAGCAATGATTAAAGTCAGTTCTTGAAACTTTGTTAATAAACTTTCTAGGGATAGTTTACACCTGTCTTCAAGATTCTGCCATTTCAGTTGTTTCAGTATCTCTGCGACAGAAACCTGTGACCATTCCTGTCTTCCTTCTCTGTATACGTTCAGTAGCTCCTATTAGTCCTATCTGGTATGGGTCCCACACATTTAAGCAATATTCTAGGATGGGGTGATTTGTAAGCAATCTCTTTTGTAGACTAACTTCCCCAGTATTCTATCAATGAACTGCATTCTAACACGTGTTTTTTCCATGACAAACTGCGATCATTCCATTTCACATCCCTACAAAGTGCTACACCCAGGTATTTGTATGAGTTGGCCGATTCCACCAGAGACTCATTGATGCTGCAGTCATGGGATACTACTTTTGTTTTGTTTTGTGAAGTACACAATTTTACATTTCTGGATATTTAGAGCAAGTTGCCAATCTCTGCACCCGGTTGACATCTTATCAAGATGTGACTGAATACTGAGCGAGGTGGCACAGTGGTTATCACACTGGACTCGAATTCGAGAGGAAAATAGTTCAAACCCGCATCCGGCCATCCCGATTTAGGTTTTCCGTAATTTCCCTAAACTGCTGCAGGCAAATGCTGAGATGGTTCCTTTGAAATGGCAGGGCTGACTTCCTTCCGGGACTGGACGGGACTGATGACCTCGCTAGTTGGTCCCTTCCCCCAAATCAACCAACCAACCAATCTGATGAATATTTGTGCAGCTTTTCTCAAATATAGATAACTGCATCATCTGGGAAAAAGAAATTAGTATTGTCAGCAAGGTCATTAATATACAACATGAACAGCAAGGATCCCAACACACTTTCCTGGGGCACACCTGAAATTACCTGAACATCAGACAGTTAGTCTCCATCTAAAATAACATGCTGTGTCCTCCATACCAAAAGCCCTCAATCCAGTCACAAATTTCACTCTATACCCTGTAAGATAGTACTTCTGACAGTAAGTGTATATGTGGTACTGAGTGAAATGCTTTTCAGAAACCAAGAAACACTGCATCTACCTGCTTGCACATTTGTTTTGAGCATATTCAAGGTGGCACCCACATGATAAATCACAACACCTGCATACAAACATAAGTAACATGCAAGATATTTCAGTCGACAAATAAAGTGAAACTGACAGCACATTGTGTGATGCACGGAACAACAATCTTCGCGGAAGATTATGGAAAGAAAACACACACAAACTATGGTCATATGTTAAGGCTGTCAGCGGCCCGAAACACTCATGGTTGACACAGGAACCAAAATCAGGGATAGCAAAGCAAAAACAGGAACGTGACCTCCATATTCAAACATTCATTTACAAAGAAACATCCATGAGTTCTGCCACAGTTTACTTCTCACTCCATGGCAAAAATAGTGATACATATGTCAGTGACATTAAGAAATAGATAAATTTGCTACAATTATGCAGAGCCCATGGATCTGAAGGAGTACCTGATAGACTCTATAAGGAATTTGCAGCTTAGTTAACCTCTCCCTTAACTATAATATCTCTTAGAGTTCTCGAGCCCACTTCCAATCATCCGTGGACCACTTTTAAGTAGTCAGTTTTATTCACATGCGGATCATTTTTACAAAGATGCAGGGTATGTATGTCATTACAGTTTAAGAACAAAAAGTTACGATTAATATATATACAGGCATTTACATAATCACAGGCCTAGTTAGTCGAGGTTTTTGTAGTAGGAATTCAGGGAAACTTCATAATTTAAAAGTCTAGTGCTACACTGTTCACTACTGGGCACACTACACATAAATTATTCCATAATGAAAAAAACATCAAATGTGACACACTGTGTGTGTGTGTGTGTGTGTGTTTTGCATTTGTGATTCCAACCGTACCTTTACACGATCCCATCTTTCATCTACTGCTGGTTTGCTAAGTTGGTCGCGGCTGAACATTCGGACCCTGTTGGGATGCTCCCCATTTCGTGCTTCCATTGGTGTCATAAACGAAGACGCTACTAGGAGAACCTAAATAAAAAAAGTTAACACCTCAGCAGAAACATACTTTATGACTGTATGGAACATTGTCTGATATCAATAATATAAGCTTTAGAGTTTACTTTGAAATCTTCCGCGTCTCCCGAAGACCGAGCAACAAGGACTTCTACGAATGCAGAGTGTTCATTTCCAATATCTACAGAACTGATCAATGATGATTTCTCTAGCTGTAACACTACTGAAATCTGGTCTTCTCCTGCGTTCTTACATTTCCATTTCTTGTAGGTTTCAGTCCTTAACAGATTTTTGGCAGGGTGATTCTGTAGTAAAAATGAATAAAGTTTTACCTCAAGAATCATATGACAACATACAAAATCTACCACTACTTTTACACACATAACAAGGATTGTATTTTCAGAACTTACGGGATCTTCGCTGCTACAGCTTACAACACGATCAAACTTAATCATGGGCATATTGGCATTCCACGCGTTGCGACAGAAACAGAAATAAATTTCGTGTGACAATTGTCTGCATATGAAATGTAATAATTAAACTAAAATATCACTAATATGAACTTCACATCCGGGCGTACAATCTATAGCACTGTTTTACAAACACACGCCACAAACATTGCCCAACACATACACAAACCACGCCACCACAACAAATTGTACACTGTTTGAGGGATATATGATGTTATATCTTGGCGCGAAAAATGTTCCACTGAGCGCCTAAGATATGAATAGTTCCTCACTCCTACTGTTGGAAATTGTATCAACTTATATTCAAATGTTTGAAAGGACTCACCAAATATACACAATGTAAAAACAAATTTGTGAAAAGTGCTACAATTCTCTATGTGTTGTACTTTAGAAAGGAATAAGATTTGTCTCCTGCTGACCTGCTGCTGTGAGACCTGTGTTTTATCTTTACGCAGAAGATGCATTGTAGTTTGTTAGTGAAAGACTGTGGAAGTGTTTACGACTTACGTACAAAGTGGTCAGCTAAGTGTTGTTTACAGCGAAGTACTACAACACAAGGAGCACGTATTTATTGTTTGTAGCAGATCGTGGTGACTCTGATATGTAGAATAACCAACTAGTGTAAAACCTTACATTTCCGAACATATAGTGTTCGAAATCATTGTTGGAAATTGTCGAAATCGAGCGTATTTTTAATTTACACCTATAAAAGGGGCAAGGATTTGGCATGGCTACTATGACACTTCGAGTAACTGGGAAACGGCGCAATACACCAGGACAACGAGGCGAAGGGAAGCAGTTCGAGTCGGTGGACGTCAAAGCTGACTTCATTTTAGAAGCAGGTGCGTAGTGTTAAGGCTGCATTTGACGTGAATCAGTTTGGAAGACCAAGTTTACTTGTCGGTCTTCGGGTTTAGCATACTGAGAATGTAATGCCTGAAAGTAATTTCATGTAGTCTGCTGGAACCATGCTCATTATCTCTCCCTCCCTCCCTCTCCCCCGCCCCCCCACTCTTTCTTTCTTTAGTAAAATAATTTATTAAATTATTTTTGGTTTTATCTAAACAGAAATTGCACTACTTGGTTTTGCACCTCTTTCTTATAAATCTCTTGTATTTCACATGATGTTCTAAAAACTCTTCTGCTAAATAGGAGGAGTGAGAATGATGAATTAATTTTTAACTTATGTGGAAAACATTTGCATTGTACTATTCGTCGCTAAAGTTGTAAAAGCTGATGTCCTTACTGACTGGACATGAAACTTTAATTCGTTTTGCATTGCATCACGTTCGTGAATATTAAACCTTTGTTATGCAAGTCAAATTTTTGTCTATAGGTAGATGTAGGACTGAAGGCTTTAGAGTGAGGAGCGCCCAAGAATCTGTTTGTTGAGAATATTGCTCTGCTCTTGCAACACTCTTGGGAACTAGGAGTAGTGTTATGCCGGAATATAATTCCTTATCAAAGAATGCTGTTAATTTGGACAGTTTGGATGGATTAACTGAAGTCTTCTAATCCACTTTGGCAATTGACAATTACATGCTCACCTTTAAATGTAACCAAGGCTTTGGGCCATGCTACAGATCAGTCTGTTGGCACAACTTACATTTCAAAACATCAGCTAGGTGTAGGAAAATATCATCAGCATTCTGTTCTATTTCTGACTGTGCATATATGGTATTACGTGTCACAACTTCATTACATTGTGAGATGAAGCCGACATCTGGTATTTGCAGGTTCAGTTGACCCATTCAAACAGTACGAAAATTTGTTTAATTGGAAAGCACTTATATACTGTAATGTATTTTATTAATTGTTTCATTTGTTTTTTCTTAAATTTGTATGGCATTTTGAAGCTAAATGTATCAAAAATTGTATTTTCGGGGGGTAATTCTGCTGGAATTTTGGGCAAAACCAAAAGTTGTGATTCGACCTAGGTGCTTTGACCTGTGACATCATCAATATGGAAGGCACCACTATTTCAAGCATATTCGATATGACAAACATAATGCACTCAATACAAAGACAAAGAAACATAAATAACGTGTAAAATAAGTAACCCCAGCAACAGAATGAAACTAACAGGAGAACCTCAATAAGTGGAGGGTATTGGATGGGGGCAATCCAGATACACCACAGTAAGCTTTGACTTGTGACATCATCAAGATGGAAGACACTTCCATTTCAAGCATATACGATATGGCAACCATAATGTCATTCATTACAGTGACAAACAAACATAAATAACATGTGAAATAAGTAATCCAAGCAACAGAATGAAACTAACAGGAGAACTGCGGAATTTCACTTGACCTATATAGCTCCTCAGCCGAAGATGGGAATAACAGTAATTCACCCCCCCCCCCCCCCCCAGGAAACATCTCACACCAGACGAGTGTAACCCCTATATTTGCGTGGTAGAGTAATGGTGGTGTACGCGTATGTGGTGACATAGTGTAGCTGAGGCAGAATAAGGGGAACCAGCCCACAGTCACCGAGGCAAATGGAAAACTGCTTAAACACCATCCACAGACTGGCCGGTTCACCAGACCTCGACACAGTTCCACTGGGCGGATTAGTACTGGGGACCAGGCGCTCCTTCCCAGTCCGAGAAAGCCATGCGTTTAGACCGCACAGCTAACTGGGCAGACATGATAATCATTACTTATTATGTAGGTGGACACCAACAAAATACTTTCACAGTCTGAGAAGAAAGTTGGTGATTGAAACTTCATGAGTAGATCATGCCACAATGAAAAGCGCCTTTGCTTAACGATTGCTACCCCAATTTACGTATCATATTGGTGGCGCTCTCACTCTCTGTTTCGCAATAGTATAAAATGAGATGCCCTTCTTGGAACTTTTTCTATATTCTCCGTTGATCCTATATGATGTGGATCCCACACTGAAAAGTAGAGGACATGCAAGTGTAGTGCAGGCAGTCTCTTTAGTAAACCCGTTGCATTTTCTCAGCGTTTTGCCAATAACTCAGTCTTCGGTTTGCTTTCCCCACAAATGATATAAGTGATCATTCTAACTTAAGTTGTTTGTAATTGTAACTCCTAAGTACATAATTGAATTTACAGCCTTTAGATTTATGTGGTATATCATGTAACCAAAATTTAGCATAGGCCCTACTCCTTTTGGTACTCATCTGGATGACTACACTTTTTCATTATTTAGAATCAATTGCCACTTTTCGCATCATACAGGTATCTTTTCTAGATCGTTTTGCAATTTGTTTTGATCATCTGATGACTTTATAAGACAATAAATGAAAGAATCATCTGCTAACAATCTAAGATTGTTACTCGGATTGTCTCCTAAATCGTTTATGTAGATCTGGAACAACAGAGGGCCTGTACCACTTCATTGGGGAATGTCATATATTACTTCTGTTTTAGTTGATGCATTTTGTCAATTATTATGAACTTTGACCTATCTGACAGCAAATCATGGTTCCAGTCACATAACTGAGGCGATACTCCATATGCATGTGATTTAATTTGATATCACTTGTGAGAAACAGTGTCAGAAGCCTTCTGGAAATCTAAAAATATGGAATCACTTTGGCATCCCTTGTCATAATGTTCAAACAGTATATCTCCCACAACTGTATTGCATACCAGTGTTAGTGATATGAATCTATAATTCATCAGATTACTCCTATTTTCTTTCTTTGGTATTGTTGTGATTCATGCAACTTTCCAGTCCTTAGATATGGATCTTTCAGTGAGCAATCAATTGTGTATAATTGCTAAATATGGAGCTATTTTACCATCATACTCTGAGAGGAACCTGACTGGTATTCAATCGGGACCAGAGGCCTTACCTCTGTTAAGTGATTTAAGCTGCCCTGCTACACCGAGGATATCTACTACTTAGCTACTCGTGTTGGCAAATGTTCTTGGGTCGAATTCTGTAATATTTGCTTCATCCTCTTTGGTGAAGAAATTTCAGGAAACTGTATTTAGTAACTCTGCTTTAGTGGTGTTGTTATTGTGCAGTGAAGGAATTGACTGATCATAATCTGTGTCACTTCAGGCAGGGGGGGGTTACCTTCATGGTCTCGGATGTTATTGAATTTAGCATATGTGAAAATTCAGGAGTAAGTAAGAATCAGGTGTTTTTTCTTCCCCCCCCCCTCCCCCTCCAAAAAAATTCCAGCCCTGAGATAAAGGCCTCCATAGATGACACTGCAAACACCAATTTGAAGATGCGAATTTCGTAAAAGAATTTTAAAATGCTGTACCGCTGTAACAGTTCTAGATATTTTGTTAGAGTTTTTTTCATTTGAAAGATAATTGCTTTATGATTACAATGGTATCCCCCGTTTGGACACGTCTGCCAAAGTTCTTTTACTGTTGCCTTTTAAATTTTTTTATAATTTACAGATTTTTTTTCAAAAGTGCTAATCCAGAAAGATTTTTTTCCTGTTGATTAGTATCATGTGTAGTACTATATTCTCTGTAAAGGAGAGCTTCCACTTTTAATTTGGACAGGTTTTATTTATTTATTTATTTTTAAAAAAACTTTCAAGGGTAATGTAAGTCTTCACTGAAGTTGTTTCATACTAATTTCTTTGTTACAATGTTTATTTCTATTGTCTTTGTTGCATTTATTTCTTATCACTTTCTTTGTTGCAGTTATTTCTTTTCATTTTCATTGTTGCAGATATTTCTTACACTTTGTTATAGTTTCTTGTCAGTTTCTTTGTCGTGGTTGTTCATTGCAGGTTTGTGTATTGTAGTTGTTCAGTGCTAATTTGTTTACTGAAGAGGCTTCTAAGAAATCTGAGGCCATCCAGTGAGTTCAGTGTTTTCGTGAGGAATTTGCCAGTTCACAAAGTTGTAGTGTGTTTTGTGAAAAGGACTGTTTGAAATATCTTCTGAATGGAGCCACAGGAGAGTGAAGTGTGCTGACTATTTGCATATCCATAAAAGGAAATACAGAAGCGTCCGATCTTACCCGTCGGCTTTGACCCATGACGTCACAAATATGGCGGAAACGACCATAAACGACAATTCCAATATGGCGGATATAAAAACATCGCATACGTATCATAAACACTGAAATACACAGGTTTCACAAAAATCCTAATGACTCTAACGGGACAAGCGTGGGAAATTGGGGGTTTTTGGGTGGGGAGAAACTAAATATACACAAATGTAGCCACCGACCGCCATACAAAACCACGCAAAACAACGAAAAAAATCAACATCACGAAACTGACCAAATACAAAAAAAAACACATTCTTATCCAGAATCAGACACTTCCCTTGACCAACATAGATCTACAGTAACTCCCGATCCCATAAATTAGGATCGAACACTTCCCTTGACCTATATAGCTCAACATAATCTCCCGATCCCATCCACCAATACAAAAATTAAAAAAAACAACAAACCATAGCAAACAAACATTTCCCTTAAACCTACATACATCTACAGCAGCTCACGATCCCATAAATTGGGATCGAACACTTCACTTGACCTATATAGCTCAACAGAACCTCCCGTTCACATCCCCCGATACAAAACTCAAGAAACACTTCCCTTAAACCTACATACATCTACAACAGCTCCCGATCCCATAAATTAGGATCGAACACTTCCCTTGACCTATATAGCTCAACAGAATCTCCCGATCCCATCCACCAATACAAAAATAAAAAAAACAACAAAACCATAGCAAACAAACATTTCTCTTAAACCTACATACATCTACAGCAGCTCACGATCCCATAAATTGGGATCGAACACTTCCCTTGAGCTATATAGCTCAACAGAATCTCCCGATCCCTTCCCCCAATACAAAACTCAAAAAACACCACTAACCAAAGCAAACAAACACTTCCCTTAACCTACATACAACTACAGCAGCTCCCGATCCCATAAATGGTGATCGAACACTTCCATTGACCTATATAGCTCAACAGATTCTCCCGATCCCAACACCCAATACAAAAATGAAAAACCACCACAAACCATAACAAACAAACACTTCCCTGAACCTACATACATCTACAGCAGCTCCCGATCCCATAAATTGAGATCGAACACTTCCCTTGACCTATATAGCTCAACAGCAACTCCCGATCCCATCTCCAATTACAAAAATCGACATACTCCGCCAAACATTGAGATTAACACTTCCCTCCAGCTATATAGCTCAACACCAGTTACCAATCCCATATCGACCACTACCCATGACCTATGATCTCAAACACTTCTTCCAATACGAATACCAATACCAACCTTCATAGACACAAATCTCAATGAAACACTTCCCTATACCCAATACACAACACATACACCAAAAACAAAACAAAAATGGAACTTACCACAAAAAAGTTCCAGCCCCACAACCTAGATTGGCCACCACAATCTCACACACACACACACACACACACACACACACACACACACACGGCAAAGAGAGCACTTTACAACTTCGGCAATTAATCCGAATAGCTGTAGAAACTTGATCAGGTCTAACGGTATCTCACCCATCATCGCCCTCAACCGAACACTATTCATGCGGTCTTTCATATCCATTCCTGAACAAAAAACCACAACCGAATACACTCAATAACAAACTCACACGACGTACAGCAATTACCATTACATTAACCATCACACAAAACCGTTAACTCACTAATACAAATTCCGCTTCAAAACCACGAACACAGCACTCACCACTGAGCAACAGCAAACTGACCCCAACAAACCAAACAAACGTAAACCATGAACACACCACCAGAGGGCACGACAAACATCGCCACGACATCTACAAACACGCCACAATCACAAACAAAACTCCGCGCCGTAATGACGTCACACACCACAACACGCTTACGTCACGGGTCAAAGCCGACGAGTAAGATCGGAGGTTTCTGTTGACCCCCATAAAAGGTATAAGACAAACAAAGAAACAGACTTTGTTCAGGTTGGGAATAAGTGTTCTCATTTGAATACTCTGTGTCAAAGTGAAGATGTTTCCAGTGACAACTTTTTGTGACCTAAATGTTTTGACAGAATAATAACAGTGATAGAATCTGAACAAAGTGAAGCCTCCTGTGGTGCAGATGATGCAGACTTTGCATCAATATAGGAAGAATTAAATACTCTGAATCAGAAAATGAACCAAAGCACTCTTGCACCTCTTGCCAGGAATTTTTCACAAATATCAATTCAGCTTTTGAATATTGTACATCCTACAGTGAAAAGATGCAAGTTTTAACTATTATTCCAGAGACATTTTCGAAGAAACCAATTTTGAACCACATTCCATCAGTATCAACGTACCTGGTAGACAAATCAAGAAATGTGAGGTCTGTAAAAGGCATTTTTGGAAGACCAGATCCCTGTTATGGGCATCCTGTAGAAGCAACTCAAGTTCAAATAGTTTAGTCATTTTATATGGAAGATAAATGGAACAGTTCTCGTCAGAGTCAACAAAAAAGACACTATAACTGTAACAGTTGAAGGTCAAAAAGTTCTGAAAGTGAAGAGGTACATGACTCGTAGTATTAAAGAAACTTTTGCAGTTTATAAGAGCAACTATACAACTTCACATATTGGAAGATCAAAATTTTAAGCACTACGTCCTAAGTGAGTAGTTCCACACCCACCTAGATATGTCTGTTTATGTGTGAATTTTGACTTTGTGTGGTAACTTGGAATAACTTACTGGAGCTTGTGACACATGACACCTTAGTTGGGCATGTGAAGTCATTAGTAGTCTGTGATGTAAAGTGAGAGACTTGTTTGTTTCGAGAATGTGCCTACTGCTCTGGAAAGGGAGGACTGTTTTTACAGAAGACGTAGCAGATAACTCTTGAGAAATTACATATGAGGCACGGGAGGAAAATTAACTAATTAAGAAAACTGTTGCCTTTTGACAGTTACATTGATGAACTCTGTTAATGGTCAGTGAAAACAGTAACACACCAGCGTCTGAAGAAATTGCAACAACAACACAGTTCAGAAGTGAAAGGATGTTTACAGGCTGAAGAACTATGTTTAGTGCTTCACTGTAATTTTGCTGAGAACTGGTCTGTAATTCTCCCATAAGAAGTACAAGGGTATCATTGGAGTAAAGGCCAGGTTTCAATTTTTACAGGAGTGACATATTTTCAAAACAAGGCCACAAGTGTTGCAGATATAAGTGATGACACAGGACATGACTCAGCACATGCTTTGCTAGCACTCCACAAAATTCCTCAACTGCAAACAGGGGCAGAGGAGGTCATCATTATTTCTGATGGCGCTCCTAATCATTTTAAAAATCGTTACCAGCTGTTTGAATTAAGTCGTTTGTGCCAACTGACTGGGTATACAGAACTACTGGTCACAGGAAGGGGCCTTGTGATGGTGTAGGAGGCTTGCTGAAGCACCATGCTACAAAACATAACCTTTCCAGACCAGATACAGCTGCAATACAGAATGCTGAGGATTTTATGAGAGTCATGAAATCTTACACATCCACAGCCCTCATTCTTTTGTCCAAAGAGGAAATCGAAGAATTCCGTGAGCAGAAAAAAGAAGAATGCTCCAAACAAACTACTCCTGTGAAAGGAATGCAGAAGACACATTTTTGGACTCCAAAGTGATGGGCGAACTCATATTGCAAGCACTTTAAAGAGCAAGAAAGAAGAAATGTTATTCGTTCGGCCAACACCCCAGGAACAGCAGGATAATATTCAGATTCACAACCTGAGAAGGGGGATGTTTGTGGCATGTGTGTATGACTGTGACTGGTGGATTGCAGAGATTATAGACACCAGTTATGAGTTGAATGAAATTGTAGTGAACTTTATGCTACCCCATGGACCAGCTGCTGGATATGGGTTTCCAGCTGAAGGACAGCAACAACGCCACCAGTGCTCGCTTCCTGTTCACAATATTTCGAATATTGTAAGTGCTGCAGTTCCTATTGGTTCAACAGGAAGGCATTACTTTATATCAGAGGAGGATATTGAAGCAGTGAAACACATTTTTAGTTCATTGAATGGCTAATTTCAGTTCAAAACAGAGTGCACAGAAGTTGTATAAATTGAAACCTTTAAGCCTTTGAACCCTTCACAGGCATTTTGGAGCCGCTTAAAATGCTTGAAAAATGAGTCCCTTACTCATCTTTCAACACTAAAATTATGTTAAATAAGGCTACACTTTGATTTTTATGAACCTGTTATGTGATAATAAAATAGGTTTTATGTATGGCAAAACTTAAAATTGTTTATAAAACCCGTTCAGCCTAAAAGTGGAAGCTCTCTTTTTCAGGGAATGTAGAACTATATGGTACTAATCAAAAAATTTTTTCTATAAATTATATTAAAAAAGTTCAGAATGCTATAGGCTAGTAAAAGAACTTTGACAGAGAAGTCCAAATAGGTGATTTCTTTGTAGTCATAAAGCAATTATCTTAAAAAAAGGTATGTGCAGCATCATCTTTGGAGGGCTGTATCTCGGAGCAGAAATTTTTTTGGAGAAAACAAAAAAATATATGTTCCTTACTTAGTCCTTCATTTTTGTTGTTGTTGTTGTGGTCTTCAGTCCTGATACTGGTTTGATGCAGCTCTTCATGCTACTCTATCCTGTGCAAGTATCATCATCTCCCAGTACGTACTGCAGCCTACATCCTTCTGAATATGCATAGTGTATTCATCTCTTGGTGTCTCTCTATGCTTTTTATCCTCCACGTTGCCCTCCAATACTAAATTTGTGATCCTTTGATGCCTCAGAACATGTCCTACCAATCGATCCCTTCTTCTAGTCAAGTTTTGCCACAAACTCCTCTTCTCCCCAATCTTATTCAATACCTCGTCATTAGTTATGTGATATACCCATCTAATCTTCAGCATTCTTCTGTAGCACCACATTTCGAAAGCTTCTATTCTCTTCTTGTCCAAACTATTCATCGTCCATGTTTCACTTCCATACATGGCTACATTCCATACAAATACTTTCATAAACGACTTCCTGACACTTAAATCTGTGCTCGATGTTAACAAATTTCTCTTCTTCAGAAACGCTTTCCTTGCCATTGCCAGTCTACATTTTATATCCTCTCTACTTCGACCATCATCAGTTATTTTGCTCCCCAAATAGCAAAACTCCTTTACTACTTTAAGTGTCTCATTTCCTAATCTAATTCCCTCAGCATCACCTGACTTAATTCGACTACATTCCATTATCCTTGTTTTGCTTTTGTTGATGTTCATCTTATATCCTCCCTTCAAGATACTGTCCATTTTGTTCACCTGCTCTTCCAAGTCCTTTGCTGTCTCTGACAGAATTACAATGTCATCGGCGAACCTCAAAGTTTTTATTTCTTCTCCATGGATTTTAATACCTACTCCAAATTTTTCTTTTGTTTCCTTCACTGCTTGCTCAATATACAGATTGAATAATATCGGGGAGAGGCTACAACCCTGTCTCACTCCTTCATTTTTAACATATGCTAAAACCAATAACATCTGGGACTATGAAGGTAAGATTTTCTCCTAGCCTGCCTGAATTGATATGGACTATGCCATTGTGTCTTTCCACTGGTGTACTTAACATATGACCGGAATCTCTTTGGATTTTCTGCCCAATTTTGAGAGCGAGTTTCATATTAAAAGCATCTAGTATTGAAGTTTGCAGTGTATTTCGAACTTGTATCAAACTTCTCAAATTGTGAGGGTTTTACATTCTTTTAAATTTCACATGCATTTTCATTGCTTCTGCAACAGAGTTCTGACCTGTTTTGTGTACAATGGAGGATCTGTACCATCTTTTATTAATTTATTTGCGGTGGTTAGTGTGATTGGTAAGTGATTTAATGATTCAATTTAAACTACACAACTAAGATACTGTACTATCCACTGGAATATCTGTGTTCGATTTTGCTTTCTCATGCTAATTACCCACACACAAAGTTTCCACGTTGTCACCTTATATGACAAAACATGCTGTCTTTCCTCATAAGCAGATCTCTCCTTATAATAGACTGGAACATTGGGATCACTGCTCACTATTGGGCAGTGTGCACATTATGGCATTGCAGGCCTACAGTGTGGTAAGGAAAGGATGTAAGTGGAGCAGAGACAAATGGGGAATTATTGTAATAACAATTCTGGATGCAAATCGCGAAATCCACTGATATTGATGGCTTTTATGTTGGAAGCTGTTTACGGCCCAGTGCCTGGGAACAAGCATGTTAGAAATGGTGAAGTTGGTCACGCATGTGCTGATGTCGTGAGCATCTATGGGAAGTGATTGGAGGACAGTGAAGCCACAAGTAAATGACAAGATGTGGAGGTCGGAAGCTTGCCTGCTCTGTTAAGCAGGATAGGCAGTATTTTGTGGCAGATCTGATGACTAGAGTGCAGTGCTAATTCAGGCATAAGTTCTGCAGAATAAACTGTTGAACACAGATTGTTGAATGTGGGGCTCCATACCAAATGAACCCTCCTTGCACATTCCTTTGTTGATATTATTACAACAGCCAATTACTAGGCTATTGCAGTGTGCACATGATTATCAAGATTAGATCACAGTCGGGTGAAAGACATTTCTTGTTACACCCTGTCGAGGGTTGCGTCTGGGTACGCTGTCATCTGGACAAACAGCTGCTCGAAATGTGCACTGCACCATGGATTTGGACCTATGGGACAGCATTGTGCTGTAGGGAATATTTACTTGGATCCTATTGGACTTGTGTCAGTAATAAAAGCCACTGTAACAACTGTGGACCATAAGAACATTGTTGCAGACCATCTGCATCTGTTTGTGCCCGACGGTTTCCCCAACGACGATGGCTTCTTCCAGTGGGATAATGGTCATGAGGCCAGATGCATGCTATTGTGGTTTGAGGAGCTTAACAGTGAAATGCTGTTAGTTAGTCTGTCACAAGATTCCCCCATTTTGAACCAAATGGAACACATCTATTGGGTACCAGCTACACACACACACACACACACACACACACACACACTAACAACCAGTCCGTAATTTATGAGAATTTTGTGGCCTGTGCCATGTTGGAGACACTGTTTTTCGAAATAGAGATGCAATTTGAGAGATACTTATGTATGAGCTCATTCAGTTTGCACTATATTCTTTTAAGTACTAAATTTTGTCAGTTTTCACATAGTGTTGTCACCTTCTAAATTGTAAAAAAATTAATTGTTATTCCTGTTTTGTTTTCACAGAGTCAATTGAAGGTGATGAAGGCAAAATTTTTACTGAAGAAATTAAGAAATTAGAAGAAAGTAGTTGTGTAGAAGACCAAGTTCAAATACTGAAAAAGGTAGGTGCAATGATAAAGGCAAAAGCTAGATATTACCGGTATTTACTTATTTATTCAATCAGGAATCATCTCACAGTGCCATAGCATTTGTCATAATAATACAGAGAAAATAAGCAGAACACATAAGTACGCTTTGATGAGGAATGGTCGACTGTGACCTTCGTGAGGGAAACGTCATGGTGTTTGCTTGAAATGATGTGGGAAAATGTAAATCAGGATTGCTGGGCAGAGCAAATTCCATCCTCCTAAATATGAGGTTGGAGTTTTAACAACTGCACTGCTTCATTTGGTTGGTCCATGTTGTGGTTGAAGTCTAGACCAGGCCTAGTGGCAGTTGCAGCAGTGCTTATCTGCTGCTCATAAGTTGGTGCCGTGTCAGTTACACATAGCCAATACGATGATTCTGTGACATAACTGATGAGAGGTGAACAGAGGCAATGTATTTCTATTTGCTTAACTTCACACTACTTGCAATTTTCCTTGTGGGTGTGAACCTTTCACCACCTTGGCTTCACGAAGCAACCCATGTTAACCTTGGACTTCATTCGCTTCCTAAGGACACTACGCCAGCCCCACTCTATCGCCTTCAGTTTCGAGACCTTCACATGGAACTTCGCGATAGTACCTTTGTGTACACTGATGGCTCTCGGACTGACCGTGGGGTTGGGTGTGCCTTCGCCATTGGCACCCATGTCTTTCGATATTGGCTTCTGGCATACTGCTCAGTATTTACAGCCAAGCTCTTTGCCCTGTATCAGGCGACGGAGTACATCCCGCCACACAGACTTTTCAACTGGGTCCTCTGCTCAGTCACGCAGCGCCCTTCAAAATCTGTGCGCGTACACCGCCCATCCCTTAGTGTAGCAGGTGCAGGAAAACTGTCACTTGCTCACTCTTGGTGGAGTCAGTGTGATGTTTATGTGGTCATGTCGGTTTGCCAGGAAATGAGGCTGCTGATGCTGCTGCCAAGGCTGCAATCCTTGTAACTCAGCCCGCTAGTTTCTATATTCCCTCTGATGATCTCTGTGTTGCCATCTGTCAGGTGGTGGTGTCCCTTTAGCATCTCCAATGGTCCTCCCTTCACGGGAATAAGCTGCGGCTTATTAAGCCTCTCCCAGCCATTTGGATGACCTCCCCTCGGCCCTCCCAGCCTTTTTGAGCCATCGTCATTTGATAAGTGGCGCTACACAATCACTTTGTGCACATTGGGCTCAAGTTTTAATTGTCCGCCAGTTCCTAACGAAATGCCCATTTTTTAACCGTTTACGTTCCCGCTTGGGTTTGCCGCCTGAGTTATCGGCCGTTTAGCAAATGACTCACGAGCTATCGACCCCCTTTTACTTTTTACCTGCTAAAGCAATATGGCGAAGGCCATCTAATTTTTAGTTTTGGACCAACATTTCCGTATGGTGTCTTTTTTAGCCTTTTCTCCACGTGCCTATTTTTAGCTGTCTTCTCTTATGTCAGTTGGGACTGATGTATAGTCGTTTTTTAACTTCTCTCTGTCTTCGTGTTCTGTAATTTTGACTTGGGCGCATATGATCTCAGTCGTTTTTTGCACCCTAAAGCAAAACCAAACCAAATTGCTGCCTCAGCCATGAATCCTCACTCCTCCGATGCCTGGGGATTTCTGAAATTTCATCCAAACAAACTACCAGCAGTAGCTGTTCGTATACAGAGGGTGAACATTAATGAAACCAACAAACTGGAGGGACAGATTCCTGACTGGAAATGGAGAAAAATAGGTCCTATGAACATGTGTGGAAATGGACTGTGTGCTTGAAACAACAACAAATCATCCCGGAACAAAGTATGGAGCTGCATCGCATCCATGTCACAACAAATTTTCAAAGTGGCCTCCATGGGATTGCAGGTGACAGGAATAGTAGTGGTTGTTATACAGGATACACATAATCATACTTTGGCTTACACCATGTTGTCAGGCTACTTGCCAGGAGCTTGTACGAGGGTTCATCTCAGTATTGTGCGGAACACCCGGTCCTCCAGATTTGATGCACACACAGTCCACCGCCTCCCTGCGTGATCATCTGTCTGAAAGGACCCGTGATCACACAGATGCCCAAAAAGGTCTTGAAATGTTGTGTGTTGTGGCTGGTGTCTGCGTGGGTATGTGTTTTGGTATAGCCTTGCTGCCTCTTGACCATTTCCATCTGTTTGGCCATACACAAACACCATCTTGGCTTGTTCCTGACATGAATACCAGACCATTCTGCTGAATGCAGTACGCTGCGTCAATCACACTGCCTGCAACACAAGGAACACACGGCACGTGGTCAGAGGAACTTTCATTCATCAGCGCCAGTACTATGGAAACGATGCATTTCTGGGTACATGTTCATAGGATCTTTTTTCCTCCATTTACAGTCAGGAGTCCTTCTCTGCAGGTTGTTGGTTTTGTTAATGTTCACCCAGTATAATTGTCCTCTAGTTAATTACTTGAAATAACTTTGAATGTAATTCTTCCTAGCTTGATTATATGTTACTCTAACATCATATGTGGTAGTACCTACGACAGGTATGTGCAAATTTGCACCTCAAGAGATGCTAGCATAGTACCTTGTTGCAAATCACAGTTCTAGTTTCTCCCTTTGATTTTTTGTCAGTAAATGGAACACAGAACTGTATCCAAGAAATTAGCACTGAAAACTATTAGTTCCTTCTTTGGGGAGGGACAGGTTGGGTACTTCTACATCTGTCTGTGATTCTACATTCATGATAAATTGCTGCTTCCTCCCTACCTAGAAAACACCTAGATAATTAATTTTATTTGATAGTCTGTATGACAGAATATGTTGCTGTGGTACTGGAACAAATGTTTTTGTAAATTAAGAAATATTGCTTCTGTCAGACAGCGTGTATCGATGACTTTCACGTTGTCGCATGAGAAAAGTGCGAGTCGGGTTTCGCATTACCGATATTTGCTAAATCCATGCTGGTAGGTATGGAGGAGTTCATTCTATTAGACATACCATCTGTAGGAACTCTAAAAACTCGGCTTGACCAACACTAGTTTCAGTGTAGCTACCTATCCTGCTGTAATACTTTTTTGCCTCTGCAGAGCAAATTGCATTTTCATCTGGAAATGATAAGGAGCAGGCACAAGTTCTTTAGGAAACCTGGGTTGTCATAAACATGTTTACTGTGCAGATCGGTGTTGCAAAATACATACCACTCTGTCAAATCTACAAACATCCTAGTGGAAATAGGTAATAGACTCCACAATATTAAAACTGAAGAACAGACAATGGCAGCTGTCACAGTTTCATTGAGGCTGAGCAGCTGACTGTTAGATTGCATTTCCTGACTTTTCAGGTGAGGTCATTTATAACTCCAGTCTTCTTCAGCCACTTTCATTTAGTGCACGCTTCTTTTGTTTAGAAACTACTGTACAAACCATTTCCCTGAAAACAAGAAATAATAGCTAACATGTTTAAAAACTTTTCCAGTCCATGTACAATGTCGATATAGATTAACATTAAATAATTAATAATAATAATAATAACAGTAATAATAATGTAATCAAATCAAGACAGTTGCATACTTGAAACCCTTTTGTGAGACTGTGAACCAACTCAGAGAGAAAAAAATGGCATAGAGACTTTGTCTACAGAATCTCAGGGTACAATAATAATCGATAAATAACTCAGTTATTTCAGTATGCAAGTCCCTTCACATTTACGTTCTACACATTGCTAGCTCTATGGTCGTTTTGCCTACTGTCTTAAAAAAAGTTGTGTCTTGTGGCTTGCCGTGTATGCTACTGAAATACTACTTCCTGCATATGGTAACTTTAAGGGATGCACTAAAAAAATTGAAGATAAATAAAAACACCTGTGAAACCAGAACCTTCAAAGAATTGTGACTTTCCTTACAGCTCCACACTACAGTGATTTTTTCCAACAATTCTTAAACCTGATGCCAGTGAAAGGAAAAAGGGTGCAATGAACTTCTGGCCCCGCTCATGATTTTGTCAAATTGGTCCACATACATTGTTGTTGACCCTGTAACTGGATTGTTTGGCAACAGATGAAATATTTCTTATTCGTAATTGATTCAGTAACATTCTTTTCACAACCGCTACATTTTTAAGTTTTTTTTTTTTTTTTTTTTTTTTTTTTTTTTTTTTTTTTTTTTTACTGCCTCTAAATTTCGCTGTCACATGAAGTGTTAAGCAAATGTGAAATTGAATGTTTGTTTCTTAAGTGATATTTTTACTGCATTTTCAGATATGTGATAAATACTTGAAGAAGGAATGGAAACAAGACAAAATAACATTGCTGCTTGTGAAATTACTCTCTTACATATATCTGCGCGCAGAACCGAAGAATCCCATGAAAAATGCCGCTTTGAGGTGAGGCCACATCAAATAGTTTCTATGATAGGATTAATTTTTATTGCTCTTTAAAAAAGTTAATCTGTGCAATAAATGCTACACCTTTAAGTTTTACTATTCTGTTTCACACTTATCATAGTCTGAAGTGGCATTTAGAGATTAAGTCATTCTACAAAAATTTGAAGTTCTGAAATGGCCAGCTAAGCTTTAGGTATAATTTGTTTACATTTTTAGTACATATATTGGAATAAAAAAAAAAGGGAACACTTTCCCGATACACTGCAACTGTTAGGTTTTTATATAGATATTCACAATTTTTTTTTTTGCTATTAATTAGGTGACAACTGAATGTTATGGCTTCAGGTAAAACGACATGCAGCTTAAGGACTGATTAGTGATGCAGATTTATTTATTTATTTATTCATAAATACTGCAAGGTACTCCATATCAGCGACCTCAGTAGTCATTAGACATGATGAGAGAGCACTTTGAACATCGTCATGTGATTGGATGTCACTTGTGTCACATGTCTGTGCACGAGATTTCCACGCTCCTAAACATCCCTAGGTCCACTGTTTCCGATGTGATAGTGAAGTGGAAATGTGAAGGGACACCTGCAACACAAAAGTGTACAGGCTGACCTCGTCTGTTAACTGACAGATACTGCCAACAGTTGAAGAGGGTCGTAATGTGTAATAGGCAGACGTCTATCCACACTGTCACACAGGAATTCCAAACTGCATCAGGATCCACTGCAAGTACTATGACAGTTAGACGGAAGGTGAGAAAACTTGGATTTCATGATCGTGCGGATACTCATGAACCACACATCACGCTGGTAAATGACAAACGACACCTCGCTTGGCATAAGGAGCATAAACATTGGACGATTGAACAGTGGTGAAACATTGTGTGGAGGGACGAATCACGGTACACGATTTGGCGATCCGATGGCGGGGTGTGGGTGTGGTGAATGCCCAGTGAAAATCGTCTGCCAATGTGTGTAGTGCCAACAGTAAAATTCGGAGGCAGTGGTGTTATGGTGTGGTCGTGTTTTTCATGGAGGAGGCTTGCACCCCTTGTTGTTTTGTGTGGCACTAACACAGCACAGGCCTACATTGATGTTTTGAGCACCTTTTTGCTTCCTAGTACTGAAGAGCAATTCAGGGATGGTGATCGCATCTTTCAACATGATTGAGCACCTCTAGGCCACACCTAGAAAAGCCCGATCTATCAATAAATTCAACTGGAACCACTGGAATGTGAGCCAAACCTTCCGTCATCAGTACCTTCTCGAGCCCCGTATTAATATGCCTAACAGCTATATTAAGATGAGGCCAATCGTGACACTGAAATAGCTGCACTAGACACGCTTTTGTGTCACCAGTTTGAATAGCTATATTTTCCAGGTCACCACCTATGTCATCCTCCCTGACCATTTCTATCCTATTCCCAGTCCTACCCATAATCTGTTCCTCTTTTTTAAAGTTCCTACGTAACTCCCCTATGGTATCAGTCACCTGAGTCAACCCTACACTAGGCTTCGCAATGCTGATGACCTGGTTCTCACTCCCTAACAATTCCTACAACTATTGACCTACATCTGAACCTCATCCTTTCTATTTGAATTCAAAACTGACTTAGGCCTCTTAACTGTTGTAGTCAGCTGTTTGCTTTCTATCTCTACAGCTACAAGAGACTCATCTCCTTTAAACTCTCACAGTTGGTCAAATATTTTGGTGATACACGAAGTGCAGCTGTCTGGATATATCCTTCTCCAAGCAGTCTTTTTACCACATAGAGATACCTTATAAAGGAAAATGTTTGCTATATCTTAAAAATGAAGTTGAGTCCCAGTATCATAGTATAGTTTCCGCACACGAGCATTGAAGCATTTCAGGTTGACTTGGGCTGCATTGTGGTACATTATACTTCACCTCATGCATGAAACACTCAAATAAGTTGCCACCTGAACACTCCTTTTATATACAATGAATGTTGCTTACTAAATATTTGGTCACCATTAAGTATTATTAATCAGGGTCCATTTAGTCTGTGACCCAAATGTGTGTGCCTTCTCCCTCCAACTTGGCTCAGGTTTTGCCTCCTTCCAAGCTGCAGGTAAAGCTATAGAAAATTAACTTCTAGTTCTCATTCACTCCACCATATGAATAAGAAGTGAGATGCAATTCACCTTCTTGTATTATCTTCAAAATTACAATTCAGTACATGATAAATTTGGACAGCTACCAACTCATATACTGCCTCTGTGTACTATGTACATAACAGATCTGATATTCAACTTGATAATTAACAATTACAATACATTTATTATCTTTGACATTTCAAGTTCTTAGATTTTATGGAGCTGTTTCTTCCACACCATCTGCCCCATGGACCTCCTATCTCCACCTCAGCAGGTAGGGTTGTGTGAATTCTACCCACTTCCGTACAGCCACTGGATCATTAGCTCTGGTATCAGCACCTACGATTTGAAACACCTCCCAACAGTGGTGTGCTCACCACATATCGACTACTCTCTGCCACTAACATCTTTTCTCTGACATATGTATTTAAGGTTGTGATACTTCTCGTTCAAAGAATGGGATGTATCATTACAAGACTGTATACTAGTTACCATCCAATTGGGGACCACCCTTCAGTTTATGGCTACTGGTGATTTGCACTACTTCTCAAGTTCGCTATTCATCAGACAGTCTCATGGTACCAGAAATATGCAATTCTGTGGTGGAAGAACCGAAAGATTTCATTAAAGGAAGTTTAAAAGAAGAATACAATTTTTATTTTATTTTCGTTCACCATCACACACAACTGTTTACATATTCAGTTCCTGCTTCAGGTAGGTCTCAAAATAGTATGTAACTCAAGGCAGCAAATGCAAACCATGTGAATGAAGAGATACCTGCACTTCAACTTTACTTTTCCTACCCAACTTTTTTGCGTTGCATTGAGCACAGATACCAAGACTTCAGACATTTTTATGTTCTTCATCAAGTGTGATTCCAAGCTCTTCTCAGTTTAGTACATCATCTGCACACTTAATTTTTATCATTCTTCAGTAGCACCACTTCACTTGCACGGGCCACATACGACTGTGCACATGACGAGTCAGATTCTGTAACAGTGTATTCAGCAGTGAGGTGACGGTTACAGGGCGCTGCAGGACATACCCGATGGCATCCACCTGCACTTCCTATCGTCCGGCCTGCGCGATGCCCTGCAGGCGGAGCTCGAAAGCCCAGTGCAGGTGGGTCGACTCGCCGCCTGTCTGCTGGCTGCCCTGGAGAACTTCCCGTCTGCCGTCGAGGGCCGCACACTCGCCACCACTGCCAATTTCCTCGCCACTGCACTGCACCTCTGTGTCACCGAATTAGGGTGAGAGCTCCGTGATTGCACCTTCTATAGTGTCGATCTGATTTCAGGCTTCTTCACCCGTGAAATACACCTTCTTCCAGAAAGGACCTGTCACCTGCCACTTCGAGCGAGGTGTTTGGCTATGCACACCTGTGCACGCGGTGTACCATCGCCCTCCTGCAGGGCTGGCAGGTGCCACTGAAGGACTGGGGAGAACAGGATGGCAAGGATTCCGCAAACGACCACCCGGGCGGGCAAGTGTCCGATATCCAGACTGAGGTGAGTGCTGTGTGACTGTCTTGTTTATAATGTGTTTCTCACGCAAGTAACAATGCTATGATGTTGTTGCTGTTGTAGTATACTGTATACTGGTTTGATGCCCTCTCCATGCTACCCCATCTTGTGTGAGCCTCTTCATTTCTGCATAACTACAGCACTTACACCGATTTGAACCTGCTTACTGTATTTAAGCCTGGTCTTTCTCCGCAGATTGAACCCCTCCCTCCACCAACACTTCCCTCGGTTGCCAAATTGACAGTTCCTAAATAGCTCATGATGTGTCCTGTCAGCCAGTCACTTATTTTGTCATTTTGTGCCATACATTTCATTTCTCCCCAGTTACATTTATTACTTTTTTCTTAGTTACGTGATTTACACACCTAATAGTGGAGATGCTGCTTTGAAGTAAATTTACACACACCCACATACACACAAACACGCACGTAACTTACACACACATGACCACTGTCTCTGACTGCCAAGGCCAGACTGCGACCAGCTGCAAATGATGGGATAAGCCATGTCTGGGAGCTGGGTGGGAAGGAAAAGGCCGGGGAGGGGTGGCAGGGTGGGGTGGGGGATTGGAAAGTGCTGCTTGTGGGAGCATACAGGGATGAGGTGGGGAGAGTGTAGGGAAACTAGGTGGTAGTTCAGAGGCTAGATGGAGGGCAAAGGGGTTGTGGAGTGGAAAAAGAAAGAAGTGAAAAGAGTTTGGGTGTGTTGGTGGAACAGAAGGTTGTGTAGTTCTGGAGTGGGAACAGAGAAGGGGATAGGTGGGTGAAGGATAGTAACTAATGAAAGCTGAGGCCAGGGGGGTTATGAGCACATAGGATTTATTACACCAAGAGTTTCCACCTTTGCAATTAAAAAAAAGCTGGTGTTGATAGGAAAACTGTTGAACAGTCACTGACATAAAGAGTGTTGTGTTGGGCTGTGCACTCAGCAATTGGGTGGCCCAGCTGTGTCTTGGCTTCAGTTGGTCATTGGCCATTCATGCAGACAGCCAGCTTGTTGGTTGTCATTTCCACAAACAGTGAAGCACATTGATTGCAGCTTAGCTTATAGTCACATGATTGGTTTCACAGGTAGCCCTGCCTTTGATGGGCTAGGTGGTGCTTGTGACTGGACTGGAGTAAGTGATGGCAGGAGGATGTATGGGACAAGTCTTGGATCTAGGGTCTATTGCAGGGATGTGTGCCATGAGGCTAGGGATTAGGAGCAGAGGTGGAGTAGCGATGGGAGAGGATATTTGTAAGTTCAGTGGGCAGCGAAATACCACTGCAGGAGCTGGCTGGTGTGGCCAAGTGGTTCTAGGCGCTTCAGTCTGGAACCACGCAACTGCCACGGTCGCAGGTTCGAATCCTACCTCGGGCATGGATGTGTGTGATGTCCTTCGGTTAGTTAGGTTTAAGTAGATCTACGTTCTAGGGGACTGATGACCTCAGATGTTAAGTCCCATAGTGCTCGAAGCCATTTGAACCACTGTGGGAGAGGTGGGTAGGAGGACATTCCCCATTTCAGGGATTTGGAACCCCGGCGGAGAATGTGACTCAGTTGCTCCAGTCCTGGGTGGTACAGAATCGAGATGGGAATGCGCCTTCATGGCTGGACAATGGGACTTCAGAAGGTGGTGAATGACTGGAGAGATAAGGCACAGGGGATCTGTTTCTGTACAAGGTGTGGAAGGTAATTTCAGTCTGTGAAGGGCTCCTTAAGACCCTTGGTATATTTGGAGAGGGACTACAGACGAAATGACCACAGGTGGCTATACTGTATTGAAGGGAATTCTTGGTATAGAATGGGTGGCAGCTGTTGAGGTTGAGGTATTGCTTAGGGGTTGGTAACTTTGATATGGATGGAGGTACTGATGTAGCCATCTTTGGGGTGGAGGTCGACATCGAGGATGGTAGCTTGTTCAGTGGAGGAGGGCCAGTTGAAGTGAGAGGGGGAAGGTTTAGAGGTTCTGGAGGGATGTGAATAGGGTGTCCTCCCCCTTAGTCCAGATCATGCTGTCATCAGTGAATCTGATCAGGTGAGGGATTTGGCATTCTGGGTTGAATAGGATGGCACCATGCAGATGTCCACAGCCATATCATGAATTTATTTGTAGGCTATTTTTGAGGGCTTCAAAGGTGAAGTAATTGTAGTAGGGGATATAGTTGGTCATGGTGATCAGAGGAAGTTTGTAGGTTCGGAATCCATTGGGCATTGGGAAAGGTAGTGTTAGATAGTGGTAAAGTGATGGGCATTAAGGATGTTGGTAGAAAGAGAGGTGGCATCAATAGTGACCACTCCCCACCACACCGCTGTGTGCTCCCACAAGTAGTGCTTTACCATCCACCACCTGTACCCCGCTATTCCTCCTCTTCCCTGCCCCAGCCTCCTGCTTACCCCCACCACCCAAATTGCTTTTCCCATTGTGCAGTTGTTCGCAATCTGGCCTCGGTGGCCAGAGACAGTAGCTGTGTGTGTGTGTGTGTGTGTGTGTGTATGTGTGTTTTGTCTACTTAAGAAGAAGGCCTTGTTTCTGAAAGCGTACTTGTTTAGCAGTCTTCTTGTTGCGCCTAATTGCAACTCGACATCTCCACTATATGGCGAGTAGCAATCTATCCTTTTCATAATATTGTCAGTATTCCGTCCGGATGTTCTATTGTTTGATTTTGCCTAATGGTGTCTCCCACCCCATAACCCAGTGCTGTTTTCCTTTCTTACTATTTTCTGTTGGATTATGTGACTCAGTACCCATCCTTTTCTTTCTCTGCTTTCCTGTGCTTTACAAGTTGCCTTCCAAACAGCACCACAAGTTCTGATATACAAGCCACACTGTATCAACCACCTCGTCTACGCTCTACAGACTGTGACATGACCATGCAAATTGTTTGTACACCATCTCGTGTACCACATTACTGCCTGTGATATCATTAGTCTCAGTAGATCTTCAATCTTCCTGTGCCACATGAGCTTGCATCTCATCCCCTCCCCCCCCCCTGCCCCCCACTCTTTCTCCTCTCGTATTCTAGTATGCATGTACTGACCTCACCTAATCTAACCACATCTGCTGTCTCCCCTCTTCATATGTACCCATCCACTGACTTGCAACCCACATTATAGCCCTCACTAACCTCATCCTGCAAAATCACATAAATCAGGCCAAAACCTCTTTGCATGCTTCCTCTCCATCCATAAAATTCTCTTGCTGTGTGATCCCAAATTGCTGTATCCCATCTCTCACATTGAAACTGCTGCCTTCCATGAACTAGAGCAGTATGTGCAACACCCCTCAAAAAACCCTCTAACCTGTTCACTTCCAACTTCCATCATGGATGACCACTATCCACCACCTTCTCACCATCCCCTTATAGCTGACAAACCCTGCCTCACAGACCTACTACATTTACCACACCCTCAAAAACTCACTTCCACCACCATACAGAATCCAGATGTAATCCTAAATTCAGTTGTGCTGGACTTGTTAAAGACCTGCTCTCCTTTCCCTGTCCCTACAGCGAAACTGTTTTTCATCACCATCTCTACCAGACTCAACCTAAAACCAGTGTTGGACCCTGCCTGACTCCATTCACTCCTCCATCCAACTGTGATTCACCCCCATTGCCCCGAACCACTCCTCGTTAACTTTCCAGAATTTATTAACCTCGACCCTTGCTTCACTGTCATTCCCCAAATCCCTCAATATGAAAGCTAATCTTACATCCACAAAAATAACCTCAATGCACTATCTAAAAACTTATCCCAAACTTATAATTCTACCTGCTTGACAAAAGCTTCGCTGCTGTTGTTTTGCACTGCAAGGATTACCTGCCAGCTTTCAGAGTTGCCCACCTAAAAACCCTGCCACAATGACCCATTTTCAAATATAAAGCAGGATCTCAAGTCTCTCCTCAAATCCTTAGGTCCATTGCAGAACCTCTCCCCTGAGTCTGTCTCTCTCCTCACCCCTGCCACTACCTGCACTCTGACCTTTTACATGCTTCCTAAAGTCCATAAACCCAAACACCCCATCGTGGCCAGTTACTATGCCCCACTAAGAGCATTTCTGCTCTCTTAGACCAATACCTTCAGCCTATTACTGCAACTACCCTCCTATACAGAAGATATCAACCATTTCCTCTAATGACTCTCCACAGTTCTTGTTTGTTTACACACTCCACCCTGCTCATCACTATTAATATCACTTCCCTTACACTATCAACCCTAATGGCCATGGCTTTTCTGCTGTTGAATACTACCTGTCCCAGGGCCCCACCGACTCTGAATCTACAACATCCTTCCTGGTCACCATAACCAGCTATATCTTCACCCACACTTACTTCACCTTTGAAGGCATCACCTACAAACAAGTCATTGGTACGGCAGTGGGGAACTGCATGGCACCATCCTATGCTATCCTATTAATGGGACATCTAGAGAAATTGTTCATAACTTCTGAGAATCTCAAACCTGTGACCTGGTTCAGATTCATTGATGACATCTTCGTCATCTGGACTGAGGATGAGGATACCCTATCCACATCCTTCCAGAACCTCAACATCTTCTCCCCCATTCACGTCACCTTATCATCCTCAACTCGATGAGCCACCTTCTTCAATATTGACCTCCACCCCAAACTTGGCTACGTCAGTATCTCTGCCCATATCAAACCTACTAACCACCAGCAACACCTCAACTTTGACAGGTGCCACCCATTCTGTACCAAGAAGTCCCTTCCATACAGCCTAGCTACTCATGGTTGTCCCATCTGTAGTGACAAGTGGCCCATTTCGAAATATTTCGAGGGTCTCATGGAGGCCTTCACAGAACGTAATCACTCTCCTAAACTTGTACAGAAACAGATCTACTGTGCCTTATCTCTTTAGTCACCTGCTGCCTCCCAGAGTCCACTCTCTTGCCACAGAGGAGCATTCCCTTCATGACTCAGTACCACCCGGACTGGAGTGACTAAGCGACATTCTCCGCCCAGGTTTTGACTACCTCTTCTCGTGCCCTGAAATGAGAAATTTCTTACCCACTATCCTCCCCATTCCTCCCACAGTTGTATTCCACCCTCCACTGAACCTACACAATATCCTTGTCCATCCATACATAGCCCCTGCTTCCAGCCCCTTGCCACATGGCTCATATAACTATAATAGATCTAGACGTAAGACCTTTCCAGTACATCCTCCCACCACTATATACTCCAGTCTGGTCACACGTATCACCCATGCCATCAAAGACAGGGCTACTGGAATAATCAGTCATGATCTACAAGATAAGCAGCAGCCACTGTGCTACGTTCTACATGGACATGACAACCAACAATCTGTCGTTTGCACAGATGGCCACCAGCAAACTGTGAACAAGACACAGCTGGACCACCCACATTCACCGAGCAAGCTGCCCAACACACGTCTTTCACATCAGTGACTGCTTCACAGCCTGTGACATCTGGATGCTTCCTACCAACACCACCTTTTCTGAATTGTGTAGATGGTAACTCTTCCTGCGATATATCCTGCATACACCCCTGGCCTCAACCTACGTTACTCACTGCCCTTCACCCACCTATCCCCTTCCCTGTTTCCACTTCAGCATTACAATTTCTTCTATTCTACTAATGAGCCCATAGTCTGTATACTCCCCCCCCTCCCCCCCCCCCCCCCACACACACACACAACCCTCCTGCGCTCTCCCTCTGTTACTATACCAACTGCACTTAGCTGCCTCTCTCCACCTCATCCCTTTATGCTTCCACAAGCAGCACTTGATCATTTCCCACCCTTACCCTGCTATCACTCCCACTCCCAGCTTCCACCTTACCTCCACCTCTCAGTTTCCTTCTCCCATCTCCCATCATGCGCAGTTGCTCACAGTCTTTCCTCGGCAGCCAGTCTGTTTCAGAAGAAGGCCTTCTGGCCAAAAGCTTTCATGTTTAGTAGTCATTTTGTTGTGCCTGTCTGTGACTCAACATCTCTGTTGTTTTGTGAGTAGTTACCTATCCTTTTCATTATATTGTCATTTTCCATTTTCATTTTAGGCCTATAAAATTGTGATTATTCCATCCAGAATTTTCGATTATTTCAAAATTTTCAGTTCCGTCTCATGGCTAATGTTTGGCTATATTTCACTGGCTACATTTCAGATATATTTTTGTAAAAAAAGAAAATTCTAAGATTTAAATTTATAATATTTGATTTAAACAAATTTCTCTTTTTCAGAAACATTCTTGCTACCAGCAGTCTGTGTTTATTTTGATGAACCAGTTTTATGAACTGCTTTCATTGTCTCATTCTATAATAAAATTCTCACAGCATCACCAAATTTAATTCAACTACACTCCATTAAACTTGTTTACTTTGGTTGTTGATCACCTTATAACCTTTTTCAACACTATAGCCATTCCATCAACTGTTCTTCCAAGCACTAAAGGTTTCTTTCAGTTACAGTGCCTTTGGCAAATCATTTTCGCCTCCACTTTCCAAATGTCTTCCTTCTTCCTTTTTTTTTTTTTACTAAATATACATAGGCTGCAACCCTGTCTCACTGCCCTCTCGCCTACTGCTTTTCCTTCATGCCCTGAAACTCTTACAACAGCGGTCTGGTTTCTGTACAAGTCGTACATAATATTTTGCTCTCTGTATTTTATTCTTGTTAGCTTCAGAATGCCAAAGGGTGTATCCAGTCATCATTATCAAAGGGTTTTCCTAAATCTACAAATACTGTGAACACAGGTTTGTCCTCCTCTGGTGTGTCTTGTGAGATAAGACATAGTGTCAGTATACAATAGGATTTATTTCATGAAACAGTAAAGACACTGTACAAGATATGATTCTAGAAACCACTTAATTTCAAGTGATCTTTTACTGGTACAATAACTTTCTGAGTAAAAATAGGCAGAAAGCTAGGAAGAAACTAACTCAGCAAGTGTGACATGTAGATTATGATAATTTATGTATGGATAGACAATATACAGGGTGTTACAAAAAGGTATGGCCAAACTTTCAGGAAACATTCCTCACAAACAAACAAAGAAAAGATATTATGTGGACATGTGTCCGGAAACGCTTAATTTCCATGCTAGAGCTCATTTTAGATTCGTCAGTATGTACTGTACTTCCTCGATTCACCGCCAGTTGGCGCAATTGAAGGAAGGTAATGTTGACTTCGGTGCTTGTGTTGACATGCGACTCATTACTCTACAGTACTAGCATCAAGCACATCAGTACGTAGCATCAACAGGTTAGTGTTCATCACGAACATGGTTTTGCAGTCAGTGCAATGTTTACAAATACAGAGTTGGCAGATGCCCATTTGATGTATGGATTAGCACGGGGCAATAGCTGTGGCTCGGTACGTTTGTATCGAGACAGATTTCCAGAACTAAGGTGTCCCGACAGGAAGACGTTCGAAGCAATTGATCGGTGTATTACGGAGCACGGAACATTCCAGCCTATGACTCGTGACTGGGGAAGACCTAGAACGACGAGGACACCTGCAACGGACGAGGCAATTCTTCGTGCAGTTGACGATAACCCTAATGTCAGCATCAGAGAAGTTGCTGCTGTACAAGGTAACGTTGACCACATCACTGTATGGAGAGTGCTACGGGAGAACCAGTTGTTTCCGTACCATGTACAGTGTGTGCAAGCACTATCAGTAGCTGATTGGCCTCCACGGGTACATTTCTGCGAATGGTTCATCCAACAATGTGTCAATCCTCATTTCAGTGCAAATGTTCTCTTTACGGATGAGGCTTCATTCCAACGTGATCAAATTGTAAATTTTCACAATCAACATGTGTGGGCTGACGAGAATCCGCACGCAATTGTACAATCATGTCATCAACACAAGGCGGACCAATTCCATGGCCTCCACGCTCTCCTGACCTCAACCCTCTTGACTTTCATTTATGGGGGCATTTGAAAGCTCTTGTCTATGCAACCCCAGTACCAAATGTAGAAACTCTTCGTGCTCGTATTGTGGACGGCTGTGATACAATACGCCGTTCTCCAGGGCTGCATCAGCGCATCAGGGATTCCATGCGACGGAGGCTGGATGCATGTATCCACGCTAACGGAGGACATTTTGAACATCTCCTGTAACAAAGTCACGCTGGTACGTTCTGTTGCTGTGTTTCCATTCCATGATTAATGTGATTTGAAGAGAAGTAATAAAATGAGCTCTAACATGGAAAGTGATCGTTTCCCGACACATGTCCACATAACATATTTTCTTTCTTTGTGTGTGAGGAATGTTTCCTGAAAGTTTGGCTGTACCTTTTTGTAATACCGTGTATACCTGATTATAAAGATTGTGGACATAGGTGAAAGAAGCAGTTGGTCAACAAAGGCAAAGGGCCAAATGTGTTACAGGCATTAAGAAAATAAAAGAGGAGAATTATAAAACAACACAAGGTGTCTGAAGAGAAGGCGAGGGATTCAAGAAAACGATAACAGGATTATGATAGAATGTCCTGGCTTAAACAAAAAATGGTGTGTAGAGGACGTAGTAAGACTGAAAATTTGTTTGGAGAAAGAGTGTGTTTGCAGTAGCAAATATGGACAACCATAGACTGTATAATGGAATGATGACAATGAAAATTTGTGCTGGACCAGGGCACAAACTCGGATTTCCTGCTTATTGTGAGCGGTTCGCCTTACCATTAGGCTATCAGATACAACTCTGGCCAGACCCAAACTTCCATATGTTGTCAACCATGTGTCCACAACCTGCACTCATATGTCCAGTATGTATATCTCCATGCAGGGGAGACATTTTAATTGTAAGTCACCTGCCCGGTATTCTCAGATAAATACAATATTGCAGTGCCTGTGTTCAGAACTACGTTGCAATGTTCCTTCAGGCATGCATGGACAACTGTCTGCTGTATAATAGAATGATGACAGTGGGATAACACCAGACGAGTGACGTTCAGTCAAAAATATCCTCTCCTATGCAGGAATATACAAAATGGATGTAGGAGTACATGTTGTAGCCACACAGTTGATGATATATAGAACTTTGAGTCAGGCTGAGTCATGCTTGGCTAGCTTAATGGTAAGGCCACTACTTGTGATAAGCAGGAAATCCGGGTTCACCAGAAATTTTCATTGTCATCATTCCATTATACAGCTGATGGTTGTCCATATTTGCAACTACAAATACATTTCACGTATTTGATAACGGCTGTAGCCATCGCAGTGCCTGTTTCTTCAGACCTGCTTGCATGTCTGAAGGAATATTGAATCGTATTTCTGAACAACACAGGCACTGTAATACTGCAGTAGCTTTTGTTACATAGACGCCATATTTAAATTTGTTACAGTGGTGGATGGCATGGTAACTAAGAACAGAAAGAAAAATGTGCAGTTGGAGATTTCGTTAAATGTTTGTGCAGCTCAGTGGATTAATTGGAAACAGAGATTGTTAATAATAAATTAGAACTGCTTAAAGATGGAGGAAAAGTAATGGATAATGAACTTGCAAAATAAGTGACATAATGTCTGCAGTGTAAGGAAAAAATCTTGAGAAAACTGTAAATGTATCAACATTCTCTAATGTACAAGATATCCACTAACATTGTGATCAATTCCATAGAAAAACATCGTATTTTAACAGGATGAAGGAGCGAGGCAGCTTTTGAACTAGGCGTAGCACAATAGACAGTTTACGAGCCGTGAATGAAATTTTAGAATGGGGCACGGAGTATGAATTCCACTTTGCCTGGAATTTGTACATTTGAGAAATACTTTGATTTGTATTAACAAACGGTACAATAACAGTTCTCAAGAAACTAGACACAGGCACGGAAGCATCCGTTAATCACACAGTGTAAGCATTTGTGGCTGGTATTTGCTTCCTGTGTGTGTGTGTGTGTGTGTGTGTGTGTGTGTGTGTGTGTGTGGTTTGAGGTTTTCGGGCGCTAAACAGCGTGGACATCAGCGCCAAAACACATAGAAACAGGAACACATGCGGTGAAGGGACGAAGACGGACAGCAAACAAGGAGAACGGTTAAAAGACACAGGCCTGATGCAGTTCCAAATCCTCACATACAGAGGCAAAACAAGTGGAAAAGAAACGCACTAAAAAAGGAAAGGAAGCACAAGGAAAAGAGAACAGAAATCGAAGTGAAACAAGTAGGTAATCGTGACTGGCGGACCTCTTACCTAAAACCTGGGTGAGCCAGTCACCCAGCAGCACATTAAAATCCTCTCCCTAAAATCCGAGGCAACAAATTGGACAGGACACAAAACCGTAAGACCTTAACCACAGTCGTTGCATCGTCTTGCAAAATAGAGGGCAAATCCGGTGGCAAGGAAACCACCGCCCTCTGGTCAGAGAATAAAGGACAGTCAAGTAAAATGTGGCGGACAGTAATCTGGACACCACAAGCACTGCAGATTGGGGGGTCCTCCCGCCGGAGTAAAAAACCATGCGTTAAGGGACTGTGCCCGATGCGGAGGCGAGTGAGGAGAACCTGCATGACTGGTAGGACGTACGCCATGGCCGTGTGTTGGCCTTGACCAAACGCAGCTTATTTTCACCAGCTGCCAGCCACTCCTCTTCCCATTGACGCATAACACGAAAATGCAAAAGGGAGGTAACAGCATGGAGGGGGACGGCACATTCAACAACGTGAGGGAGGGAACATGCATCTTTGGCAGCCACATCCGCCAGTTCGTTTCCCCTAATACCCACGTGCCACGGCACCCAGCAGAAAGATTCCTCCTTCCCCTGCCGTTGCAGGTGGAGTAGGGCATCATGGATGTTCTGGACGACCGTATCCGCTTGCTTCCTCAGGGACTGTTTCTCGTGTGGGTGTAAGGCCGTGGTCTGAGGCATCTTTCTGTGCTTGGTGTTTCAGCTCCTAATGCTGGAGACATAATCAGAGGCTCAAGATTCAAAAAGCCCTCTCACACAGGTAGATACCTACAAAAAAAAATTCCAATCACTGTGCTGAGCAGAAAAGAGTAGTGGGTAGAACTTTGTCAGGCCAGGCTAAAATAATCTGTGGGCCACATTACTCTGAGGAACAGCTCGATCATTTGAATATTATTTCGGGATAAGTGGTTACTCTGAGAAAGAGATGAATAGGGCACTACATCCTTAAAGATCTGGAGCTTGTCGCAAAAGAGAGCCAGCTAAAGGGAAAGTTTTCCTCCCATTTGCAAAAATGGTTACCACTGTGGACTTTGTGTTGTCATGATGATGTTAACCCGTGGATATGTCTGTATAGGATTTTGTGTTATCCTTTTCCAGTCCATTTATTCAGATGATGGTTTGTTTCTTATGCAGCATGTTATCTAAACTTGACTTATCATACAGTCACAAAAGCTCTGCTTTGAGATTTATTTTACCTTGCTGTGTGAAGTTAGCTTTCATCCCCTACATATATCATTTGTTTTATCTTTGACATCCATTTGGTTTACCACTTTATTTTTATTCTAGTTTTCCCGTATCAGGTTGATGATTCCTAAAGTCTGCTTTATTTTAAATGGGACTACCAACCTTCTGACAGTTAAACGGTGTGAGCACAATGGGACAAAGAATGTTGGGTCATCTACTGTTTATTTTCTGGAATAAATTATAAATGTGAGCACATAGTTTTTCCTATATAGCTTTGTATATAGTACTATTACATTTTAACTGGAACTGGATCTTTATTCATTTTTACCCTCGTTTACGCATAGCTGCGTCTGTAAAGATGTGCCACAAAACTAGTTGGCTCAGAAATAAAGATTTATCATACAGCTCAAGTGGTTTTATTCATCATAGTACTGTTTCAAAAGTTTGCCCCCCCCCCCCCCCCCCTCCACACACACCTTCTACATTTTTCACGCTTTCAACCTGTATGTGCATTAAGTGACTATATGTGCTTTAAGTGTCTCACTCAACTTTTAGGACAATTACGAGCGCAAGTATTTTGTATTTGTTCGAGGTTTCTTCAGTTTGACATCATACCTTACGTCCCTCTCCCCAGGATGATCACAGTAATGATGGCTTCGGACGTGCAGAAAGTGTCCTGCCCACCATAAAGGCAAGCATTACGAGCTTGCTGGAGCGTGAAGAGACCCCCATGGACACGAAGTCAAACTGCGGCCTCGTGCTGGTGCTTCTGGGGACGGTGCTGGGCGACGAGAATAGCTGGGCCCAGGTAAGCTCCTCCCCTCCCCTCCCCTCCCCTCCCCTCCCCTCCCCTCCCCTTGTCGCCCCCTCTCCTCCATTCCCCTCCCTTCTCCTACTATCCCCTCCCCCCTCCCCTCTTCTTTGCTCCCCTCTCCTCATGTGTCAGTCATATGCAGTAACCTTCGTGCCATTCCCATTATCTGTGCCCCTCTGTCTAATTTTTTGTCAGTATGGAGATTATACTCTTAGAGTACAGAGTTCCATTGCGTGATTAGTCCTCACCTGTTTGTCTACTAGTGATAACTTTGTTGAACATTGCATATGTCTGTTATGTGATTCCATTAACTTTATTAAAACCTACAAGGGTCTCATTCAGGTTGCTATGAATGACAACTAGATAGTGCTTTGTAGACACCACATTACTATTGTTGTTAAAATAATGGCAGCTCAGAAATTAGCCAAGTAGTTTGTTCAAGATGAGCATTTAAAGAAACAGTATTGCAGAAAACTGAAAATTTAATGTCTAGGTTTTCATAAAATTTCATTTATTGCATTTTCATAAAAGCATAACTCAATGACAGTTATTCGAATCACTTCATTTGACTGTAGCCCATCAGTCAGTTTCGGAAAAGACTATTCACAGTTGGTTTGCAGATTTGTCACAGTTGCCCTGCTGTTAGTGATGAATTTCATGAAGCTCACCTGAAAGTGGTTGTCGATCTGAAAAACATGGATGGAGAGAATCGGTGTGACTTATGGTGAGATGGAATCATTTTGATGCTTATTGAAGTGTACAGACATTCAGCTTTCTATGAACATTTAGGTTCTGTAATGATTTCTCATGTACTCTTCCAAATACAGGATAGTGGACAACTGAAAAAACAAACAGAAAAGTCTTGTGGGAGAAACAGCAGTTCCGGATTTTGAGGAATTTAACAACAAATTCGAAAACCTGCAAAGATAGGTGAATGGGAAGGGAAAGAAGATACTGCGCAAGATTACAAGGACAGATACTTCTACTTGTTGACCTCTTTTTCATTTTCTACCAGGATAGTGATTTCTGGGAATGTTTTTGGCAGACATTTCACTGGAGACCATCTGAAATAAAAGCTACAATTCTATGACACGTGGGTTAAAATCCTGGAAAAGAATTTCTGACACCACAGTTTTGTGAGTTGATTGCATGACAGACTAACTCTTATGCAGCCAACACATTGGCTTCTGAATCAGATGAGAATGCAAGCTGGGTTTACACTACAGTGGACAAATTGAAGATACACTTTGCTCTCGCAAATAAGGAAACTCTTTATTGAAGATAACAGGTCGAAAAAATATTAATTGAGACACCAGTTTTCACTGAAACACTGCCACAGAGATGTTCACAACTATTACCAGATATTTCCACTTTGTTACTAGTTCACCATAAATAGTACATGATAAATTGAGGAAAGTAAGAAAAATCTGTTTGGAATCACCTGTGATCTTTTGTTGAGTAAATGCTCTGGGCTAAAATGTCAGCATTGATGGAAGTGTGATAGAATTTACATTCCATGATAGAAAGCTGGATTTATCATAAGGACATACAGAGTGATTCAAGGTAAGCTATTCACCTCAGATATTTCTGAAAGAGTTTAAAGTATCTTAATGTTACTCTTCAGGCTTTGCCGGCGAGATCTTGACATGTCGAATAATCGGGTCTACTGCCGAATGTTTGTGTCACTCTGGCACAATATTTCGGCCACGTAACTCATTGCCTTCTTCAGGTGCTACCTCTTAATGTTGTTGTTACCCAGTGTAAGTGCAAGAAAGTTTTTGCTAAATGAGATAGTCTCTTATCATTGTTATACAGGGTGCCGCAGATGAACATAGCTCATGTAAGTATAAAGGAAATGCAGTGAAGTTACGAAAACGAAGCACTGAAATGGACTGATCATTTACGCACAATGAAAATATTCAGATACACCTAGTGTTAAGTTCAGATACTGATGTTGTCTTTCATTTCCTGTATTGTGTGTGGACTTGTTTAATAGATTTTGCTCTTCAAGTCTTGCCACAGGAAAAAATCACATGCTGTTAGAACTGGCGAAAGTGGTGGTCATAAATGTTTTCTGACATTTCGTTCCTCAGTGAAGGCATCATGGACTCATTCCAGAGATACCTTAGATGTGAGGCATGTTACCCCATCTTGCTGGAAGAAGCAGTATTGTCTTTCATATTCAGTGAGTTGAGGACAAAATGTGTCAAATGCAACCGTGTTAAGGGTAGTGTCAACAAATAAGATTCCAATGATGCATGTTCCTGTTCCACCACACCTGACGTCGATTTTTTCACTGTGGAGTGGTTGCTGACACACAATATTAGGGTTCTCCATTGCCCAGTACTTCTTATTCTGAGAATTCACATGATCAGAAAGATGAAACTGTGCTTGATCACTCATGATGTAATGGAAATAGTCTAACAAACCATCATTGATGTTATTCAAAAGCAACGTGCAGTAATCTGTATGTTTATGATTGTCATTGTTCCCTAATTGCTGCACAACTGTCACATAATACAGCTTAGAATTAAGACTTTTCAGTATCTGCTGGCATCTCCCCCTACTTATGCTGTTGAGCCAGTTTATGTGTTGACTTCTTTGGGTCTGAATAATTCTTTGGCAAATGTCTACAAATACTTCTGCTTTGCAAACGGAAGAATTCTTATACAGACTCTGTGTTGCACTCTTAGCCAGTAGTCCTCTATCTGGATACTTGACTCCAAAAATTTCACGTGTTTTCTTAATCGGACCTGTTTACACATGTGCTTTCACAGTTCCATTTCTTTCTTTGTACAGACCACAAAGAGAAACATGAATTTTCACTGATGAAACAAACTGAAAAGTTAACAGAAGAATACTAACAATCACCTATTGCATAAAACTGTCCGTTATTCTAGCTGTTTACTATATTTCAGAACGCAGAAGGGTAGGCGGGCTACTTTTAACTGCACCACCCTGTATTAATTAAATAGATATCAGTTGTAATTTCTGGTGCTAGAAATGCTCTTCTAAAAGAAGCAAATTCGATGGTATCCCACTCTTTAAAATCTGACTGTTAGTTTCTGAATAATGTGGACTATGAGCAACAGGTTCCAGAACATCTATCTCTGCTCACTGCAGGCTTTCTCATTACTCTCTCTGTAGTATTCCAGCACCATTCCAATAACATTCGCTGATGTGTCATACTTTCTGGATACTGTCTGTTGGGATATCTTTGTGCGTACAGCTTAGCTGTCCTTTTTGTGTTCTTTCTGCAGTCTGTGTAAAGTAGTAGCACATCTTGTTTCTTTTGGTTTGTGGGACATGTATTTTTTTCAAGCTAACCAGAACTCTACACACATGAACTACACAGGCAGAATTAAAGCTGCATTTCCTCTGTGCCCATTGTGTACCACATTTGCAGTTTAACACACTGTTTCCCCATCATCTGATGTAATGTTTTTTCATATTTGGGTACAAAATCACGAGCTTAAGCATAAAATATCAATCAGTTTCATGTTCAAAACACACAAATCGTAAGTTCTAAATATTGTAATTAGTTTGGAACTAGTAATTGGATTTTAAAGGACAAAATATCATTGACATTGTGTCTTTTAGAACTATGATATAAGCATCAGAAATAACGCTGACCTAGCAAGTGTCATGGGATAGTGGAGCACAGATGGTGCAGGTGTATTGTATACCCACCACACTGCCCCTGTGCCAACTGCATTTGTATAGGAGACCTTCCAAGAAGTTTTTGTGCAGGTGATTACGTTAACATGCAAGGTGGTCGTGAGATGATGCCAGGTACAGTGGTCGGTGCCAGACGGATGGAAATTACGATTTAGGTAGTGGTGTAGGAATTCGGCTTCACACATTCATCTGTGTCCAGGGTGTATTGTGAATGGTTGAATGAGGGTGTCACAGTCCACAACAGACCAACTACCGGCCATCCAGCCACCCGTGATGACGATGACAGATGACATCTATGACAGATTGTCAATAGTGACAGAAGGCAACAGTGCAAAATTCACAACTCAGTTCAACACTGGACGTGCTAGGCGCGTCTCCCAGTGGGCAACCCGTAGGAACGCAGGTTCTGTGGGACACAGGAGCTGACGCTGCACACAGATGCCGCTGTTAACCCAGCGTCATCAGGCACAAGGGCTTGCATTTGTTGCCAATCACCAGGAATGGACACTGAGACAGTGGCGTAACTTGATATCGTCGGAAGAATCACAATTTCAACTGCACTGTGCTGATAGCAGGCACTGTGTGTGGTGCAGACCACACGATTTGATGGATCCTGCTATAACCACTCTTTTAATTAAGAACAATATTACCAGGCTTATTTTCATTTAGGGGAGAGGTGATCAGTAATATAGGTAATAGTTAATAGCCTCAAAAAGGTTTTAATTAAAATTTTCAATATGTAATCTCTCATCAGAATAAGGACCTTGTGCTTCAGAGAAATCAAAGAGGGTTTAACACCGCTACTTTTGTTTATAAATTCTACTGTATAAACCATGCGCGGGTATTGGTTGCTCTCTTGTCTTGTTTTCTGCACTCTGAATAAGTGTACATAGCTGCAGCGTGCAATATAGTGGGCATTTTCGTGTGATAAGGGATCTGGGTGCTTTTGTTAGATTGCAAGAAAATTGACTATTGTTAATTTATACAGGACAGGCTTATGCTGTAGGTCATGACTGAGAACGTCTGAGGAATTGTATGCGCAAGAAAAAGTAGTGTTCAGTATTAAATTCAAGTACATGCCAAATAACTGATAATTGTATCTGTGGGCTATACGAAGGGACGGTAAATTGAATATAAGAACGGGACTGGACACTTAGCTTTGTGAAAATAAAAGCTTACGCAATTTGAATGACTGTATCAAAGTATAGTAATGGACCATAGTCTTCTTCTTCTTCTTCTTCTTCTTCTTCGTCTTTTGTGGCGCTACAGTCCAGGATGAACCTTGGCCTTCCCAACGGGCTTTCGCCATCCGTAACAGTCACATGCTACCCTCCTCCAGTTTCTGCATCCAAGCTTCCGTAGGTTTTCTCCCACTCCATCCAGCCATCTTGCTCGAGGTCGACCTCACCCTCTTTGCCCTCCTGGATTACCTAAGAGAATCTTCTTCTTCACCTCCGAGTCCCCCATTCTAGCCACATGACCTGCCCATCTTATTCTTCCTGATCGTATGATTTTTGTTACAGGAGCATCAGCATATATAGTGTAAATTCTGCATTGTACCTTTTCCTCCATTGTTCTGTCATACACAGGGCCAATTATTATTCTCAAAACTTTCCTATCAAATCCGTCGAGCAGCCTCGCATCGGTTTCTGCCGAGGCCATGTTTCTGAAGCATAAGTGAGAAGTGGTCTACTAAAGGTTTTATAAAAAGTGAATTTTGTTGGGCAGCTAAGAAGTCTTAACCATAATAAATTACTCAAGGCAAAATATGCCTTATTTGCTAATATCAGGCTAATCTTAATCAGTTGAGATGTCATTAAAACTAGTGACTGTGGAACCAAGATACTTGAAGCCATCAATTCTTTCAAATGTGTATTTATTCACACTGAAAGTTTATGGCATATTGGGTTGATATGCTTTCCCACAGGCCATGTATTTAGTTTTATGTTCATTTATCATAAGACCCATCTTCTTACTTGCTTGACTTAAGGCTTTAAAAGCCTCTTTCAGTGCTGGTACTGTCTGTGCTATGATGTCTGTGTCATGTGCATATGCTAAAATCTGCGCTGACTTGTAGATGATGCTGCCCCTTGTCTGTAGGCCTGGTTCCCTAATCACCTTTTCGAGTGCTACTTTAAATAATAAGCATGCTAATGCATCTCCTTGACGTAGCCCATTTTTTTATTTCCATGGGTTCTGAGTAATTTCCTCGAACTCTAATACGGCTTCTTACATCGGACAACATCATTTTAACCATTCTCAGGAGCTTTCCATGTATCCCCATCTCCTGTAAGGCATGAAACAACTGGTTTCTATTGATGCTGTCGTATGCATACTTAAAGTCAATAGAGAAGTGATGTGTTCCAATTCTATATTCAACAGTCTTCTCCAAAATTTGGTGCAGGTTGAAAGTGTGGTCTATTGTTGACCTTCCTCGTCGAAATCCACTTTGGTCTAATCCAATTTCTTTATCCACCTGTGGGAGTAGCCAATCAATAATAATATTAGATAACACCTTGTACCCCAGGTTCAGAAGGGTGATTCCACAGTAGTTTCTATACTCCATTTGGTTGCCCTTTTTATGTATGGGACATAATATTCCTTCATTCCATTCATCTGGTATCCTTTCCTGTTCCCATATGAGAGTGATATGTTCAAACAGGGACTGCTCTAATGTTGCTCCTCCACATTTTAGCAATTCTGCAGGAATGCTATCAGTGCCGGGAGCCTTGTTATTCTTCAGTTCCCTTAAAGCTCTTTTAATGTGCTCTAACCCTAGGCCATCCCGTGGCTGTTCATCATCCAATCCTTGCTCACCATCATTAGAGATATCCTCTGCTTGCTCTATTTCTCGATTCAGCTGGTCGTCAGAGTATCTTCACCGTTTTTCCAGAGTCCATTTACTCTCACTTATTGTGTTTCCTTCTTCATCTCTAATCAAGCTGGTTATTGGAGCAAATTGTCTTCTAACATTGTTTACTTTTATAACGAACTTCGTTGTTTCATTCTTCTTCTTGGGCAATTCTATACATTCTATTTCAGTCTTAGTCCATTCCTTTTTCATTTGGCGATGTGTCATCTTTTTGATCCTCCTTTCCTCTCGATAATCCTCCAGCAAGCTTCTTGTGCAGTTGGCCTGTAATGTCTTTTGGTATGCTGTGTTCTTTTCTTCAGTCACTCTCTTACACTCTTCATCCATAGTGTTGCCTTAGCTGAAATGTCTATAGCTCTTTTTATAGTCACCCATTTTTTTTCTATGTCATTATTGTCTCGGATTGTTCCTTGTTCGTGTTCCAGGGTCTGAGAAACTTTCTGACAGTATGATTCACAAGTTTCTGTTAATTGCAGTGCTGCAATATTGTACCGTTCTTTCCTAGTATGTCTTTCTTTCTAAGCATTTGATATCCTTGCTCTTATCTTGCCCATTGCAAGAAAATGATCTGAATCCACATTAGGATCATGAAAGGTTCGAACAGCCAACAAGTTAAATTATGCCTCTGATCTATCAGTACATGGTTAATGGTTCCACCATCAGGTGACTTCCATGTGCCCTTGTGTATCTCCTTATGGGGAAACCTGGTAGATCCCACTATCATGTTCTGCAAGGTTGTGAAGAGGATCAATCTTATTCCATTATCATATTGTAGTCCTTGCTATAATATCTTTGAGTGACAAACTATAAAAATTGCTGAGAGTAGATGTAGGATCAACCCTCCTTTTCCCTCTATACAAAGTGCAATCATTCATGGTCATTTAATTATTATTGAATGTTGTTAATTAAAAACTAAAGTGATTTCCATAACATCCTTTATATTGGTGAAAAATAACTAACATCCAAAGCTGCTACTAACTATATTGTCTTCGGTAACACAGCAACAAATGAAGGGTGATTAGCTGAGCCAAAAAGTTAATCTTAATTACACTGCTGGCCACCGTAAATGCAACACCAAGAAAGACAAGAGGTAGCACAACAAGATTTATTTTGTAGATAACATGTTGACCAAGTATCAAATGATTACGTTTACAGACGTCTGTGACATGTGATTCCTGCCAGAATCAGTAGCCAGAGTAGCCGCCATTGTTGGAGATCACTGCTGCCACACGTCTCGGCATTGAGTCAAAGAGACGTTGGATGTGTTCCTGGGGTACAGCAGCCCAAGCAGCTTCCACACGTTGCCAAAGATCATCTGGTGTGGCAGCTGGGGATGTAATCTGGGCCACTCGTTGAGCAACCATGGACCACATGTTTTCTATTGGCGAAAGATCCGGAGAGCGAGCCGGCCAGGGAAGCAATTCAATCTGGTTATTGACGAAGAACCTTTGGACAATGCGTGCCACGTGTGGTCACGCATTATCCTGTTGAAATATGGCTGTGGCCGAGCCCTGAAGGTAAGGAAGGACAACTGGCTCCAGCACCTCGGATATGTAGCGCCGGCTATTTAAAGTACCGGCAATGCGTACTAGAGGCGTACTAGAGGCGTGCGAGAGTAATATCCAATACCGCCGCATACCATAATACCCGGTGCAAGACCAGTGTGGCGGTGCATAATGAAGCTGTCCAACATCCTCTCTCCACGGTGTCTCCACACTCGAATCCGACCATCATGGTGCTGCAGACAGAAGCGTGCCTCGTCAGGAAAGACAACGTCATTCCATTCTGCCGTCCACATCCGTCTGTCATCACACCATTGGCGACGGAGACGTCTGTGGTTCTGCGTCAATGGTAGACGAAGCAATGGACGTCTTGCGGACAGACCACTCTGCTGTAAACGGCGTTGAATGGTACGCGCAGACACTGGATGATGTGTTACAGACGCAATGTGCTGTGCTATGGTTCGGGATGTCACTGAGCGATCCGTCACTGCCATGCGCACAATTTGCCTATCAGCACGTGCAGTGGTGCACCGAGGTGAATGCGATCGACCACGTCGGTCCGTCGTACCCTCCTGCATCCAACGGTCACATATCCGCATTACAGTTGTTTGGTTTCGTCCAACACGACTAGCGATTTCTCTGTATGATAATCCACAATCTCGGTAAGCCACTATCCTTCCTCTGTCGAACTCGGTTACTTGATCAAAAGATGTTCGCTGTTGTCTACGAGGGATAACTGATCGTCTTGTGAAACAACCACAAGGTAAACGCACGTGCCGAACGTACACTCGTCGAAATCGCCAAGCCTTAAATGGCGCTATGAGGTGGCGCCACAGGCGCGCGTGATGTGCGTCTGCGCTGAAATTCTAATCAGTTGCATATCTCATCGCTGCAAACCCATGGTGTAAATTTCACTTGATTCGGATGCTTCCTTCAGGGTGTTGCATTTACGGTGGCCAGCAGTGTATTATGAATACCCAAAATTTAATCGCCCTTACAGTTAAGATGTTTGTGGCTGCTCCAACTGATGTATGGGTCTAACTAAAGCCGAGAATATACAGTGGATAACAACTTTATATATCTTCCATCAATGAAGTTGACAAGAGCAGGTTGACGGAGGGCAGCTGCACTGCCTGCCAAGAAGGTGTGTCTGGTATGGTCTGTTATGCATTTTCCTGGTGTGGAATGGCTCCCCTAGTTATTCTGGAAGGGACTCTGAATAGTCCGCAGCATGTTGCGCTGCTTGGGGACCATATTCATCCATTTTTGGCCTTTCAACACCCTGACAGTTTTGCAGTGTTTCTAGATGATAACACACCGCCATTGCTGCCATGTACTTGCCTTTTGTGTAAAGGGATCGGCAACCCCTCAGACACCAAAGCATCACAGGTTTGCATATGTTCAATGCGTTGCCTCCCCAGACTGCATCGATCACAACAAGGGCGAAAGATGGCAGGGCAAGTGCCACCAGAGGTCCTCAGTGCCAAGGACCTATGTCACATGTGCAGAACTGGATCAGCATGAATTCCTCCACACCCTGCCTATATAGCTCGGAGCAAGCCAACTTGTTGGCAGTTCACTCCACCGGAGCTCTGGGCCAGTTCGTGCACTGGCTCTTAGCAGCCCATCAGCTGCAGGACCCATGACTTTTCGGCAATACCCCGAGACCTACCTGTCATCAACAATGGTGAATGCCCAACCTCTGTCATTAGGGGCTATCAGTAGGATAGTCTTCACATCCCGCTACATTTATTCCTACGTGTTTAAGGCTTATGCGTGTTAGTGTCTCAGAAGTTCGTGGTCATAATAAACCCTTGTCTTTGTTTGCTGTTTCTTATTATTTCATTTCAGTCATCTCCCTGTGGGACGTACAGTAGCATTGCTCTCACATCACCCAGGAATAATTCCAGGAAAATGCAGGGTAAGCCCCAAGACTGAGATGGCCAATTTGGAGCCCAGATTTGTTCCCATTGAACATGTCTGGGATTTCATGGAATGCAAGCTCTGTACCATGGATCCTGTACCCACGAACAGACCAGAATTGGCTGCTGATCTGCAAACAATTTGGTGTGAACTGTTCTCAGAGGGTACCAGGGACGTGTAGATCCACTTCCATGGCATCTCACTGGAATCCGCAGGGCCAGAGGAGGCCGTATGTGATATTAGCTGTCTATTCCATGACATTTGCTTAGTCACTGTACTATAGTTCCATTTGAAAAAGAAAAAATTGGTATCAATATCTCTGTAAATAATATTCCTGTAAAAAGAGACTAATGTTGTTTAGTGAGCACTTCCTAACAACTCATTTAAGTGAAAATGGATTCAGTATTTCAGACGGTTCAGGAAATATTTCAGGTGACCAGCTTAGCATAATCTCACTGCACACAGTATGTTCTTCAAAAAATGAATACTTACACTATCTGAATATATGTACTGGAGCTGAAAGACAAGCTAGTGATAAGGCTGTCAAATTTCCAGCAAGTCAAAAAGTTGTGCTCAGAATGTGCGAACCTCTGTTTGGAAAGCAGGGAAGTATTTACGTCAATAAGTGTTACAGCTCCCCCATCTGCTTCAGAGAATTATAAGACAGGAGCACTCATGTGATTTTTGCTGTAAGAGTGACAAGGAAAGATGCCACCTCAATTCAGCTGAACTGGCTTGTGGAAGGGGGGACTAACATTTGCGTCAGCCAGTAATAGCCGTGCTGTAAGACAGGTTGCTACACAAAATGTACACCTTTCGTCAAAGCTTCGTGAGAGGCCAGAGTAACAGGAGATGCTTAAAACTGGAAAAAGAAAGCTAAGACCTTTTTGTTTGATTGATTACAGTCAAGGAATGTATAGAGTTGATACACATATTCTACTGAAACATGTCAAGGGGCATAAGAAGACATTATTATAAAAGATTGAAGCTGTTTCACAGATCTGCGTAACTATATTATTTGACATGTTTTCAGGGGGATTCGCACACACATAAAAAAACTCAAAAAGCGTTTTCTGACATGCTACAAGTGCTCCATATGTAGCCCCCCCCCTCCCCCCCCCCTATTGATTTCGCAGGTATCAAGTTGATGATCAAGTTCTTTCCATGTTCAGCATAGCATGTCTCTGTCAGCCTGTTCAAAAGCGCTGCGATACGACCTCGTAGTTCCGATAGGATTTTCTGTAGAGGTGGCATAAACACTGAATCTTTCACATAAGCCCACAAAAAGAGAGTCACATGTGAATAGGTCATGAGAGTGCGGACGAATTGCTGATCGTCAACCCCACCATGATCAATCCATCAGTTTTGTCGGTTTCCTTTTTAAGAATTTATAAACATCCTGATGGGAGTGGGGTGGAGCACCATCGTGTTGGTAGATGAAGTCCACACTGTCAGTCTCCAGTTACGGCATGAGTCAGTTTTTGAGCATTTCCAGATACATGTGACCTGTAACAACCTTTTTGCAGAAGAAAAAGGGACCATAAACTTCAAACTGTGAGACTTCACAGAAAACATTAACTTTTGGTGAATCTCGAATGTGCTGCACCATAGCAAGGGGGTTCTCTGTCCCCCAGATTTGCACATTGTGAAACCTATCCTCTTCCGTAAGTTGTTAGGCATCCGACTTTGTCATCAGGAGTCAGGACTTGTAGCAACTGCAAGCAGTAAGAAGGCTTCAGCTTCCATCATTTCCTTAAGATCTTCCAAGAGCAGGTTGTGGTATGTTCAGCTCTCTGCCTACTCTTTCCATCTGTGTGCTACGTGCAAAACTCGCCTGCACGTGATCAACCGCTCCTTCTCTCACTTCCGGACGACTTGTTGATTTTCCTTTGCAGAGGCATCCTGAAGCTTTAAATTGTCCATACTCCGCCAATTGAATTGTCAGTTAGTGTATCCTTGTTGGACTTTGTTCTGAAGTCTCATTGCACTGTTGCAGCAGACTGACGTGAATGCATTTTGAACACAACATACACTATCTTGGTGTTTGTCACTGTCTTGTGCAACTGCTCACTGCTGCGTTCTTTTGGCAGAAATCTGAAGTGGAGCTGCAACATTACAAAACTTTTGTGTCTTTCTATTTGAGTCTTGAGTTTTGTGAATTTATGAAATCACTTCAAGCACTTATAATAACCGTATATTTCCATGACATAGCAGCATTGAATGCGAGTATGTTTCAGCATATGTTGAACATACATTTGAGAGGATGAAGTTGACTATGTTCCGGCTCAGTGTAGCAGAGAGGCGATTGAAGAATTTGGCCTTCCCTGACTACATCTGTTAAGGATGGTCAAGCAAGGCTGAAAATCCACAAAGGGTTCAAGCCAGGACCTAGGGACATTTTTCAGTAAAAATAATGCTGACGATGTAGACAACTGCTCCTTTTAGAAGATATGAAGTCCATTATGATTGTGGGCAAACAGTAAAATCATGATTTGAATGTACCAAATGTAAAATTTCCCTTGATGTGCACAAATGCTTCATGGTGTATCATACACAAGTGAACTGTTTGTGAATATTTGTGGTTCTATAAGTGCTTAAAACGAGTACATTTGTTCATATTTTGTAAATAATTACGTACGTATGAAAAACAAAAATATGCGGTAAAAATAATCATTATCAGGTGGGAAATTTTTGTGAATATTTGTGGTTCTATAAGTGCTTAAAACAAGAACGATTGTTCATATTTTGTGAATAATTATGTACATATGAAAAACAAAAATATGTGGTAAAATAATCATTATCATATCGAAAATTTTATTTTAAAAATTGTAGATGAATGGGTACATTACCAAGATTTGTGAATAAACTTTGTTTTGGAATTGAAACAGTTATTTTTTGCGCCAGACTGGCAGAGCTGTGCGAGGAAAATTCAGTAATGCATTTCTCTTTTTTGTTCAGAAAAGAAATTACAGACTAGACACAGAATATAGGTATTTTTACTGGCATTTTTGCTGTTGTTTGAATGTTGTGCCAGCTGGAGATTTGCACCAATCCCCCAATCTCCACAGAAACTAGGGTTGTAGAGGTGGCTGACACAATATTTCATGGTTATGCCACACTTGTGAGAAACATTTGTTGTCAAGATGAGGTACCTGAGTGGTCTATAAAGTGGACTTGAACGACCTCCAGCAAAATAACATTCTCTTCAGTAAAAAACCTTGTCAATCTGCATTAAGTCCAGTTCTGAAGCATAATTTTGTCTCTCCACCTGGTCGAGTAAGTTGTTGTGGAGAGTGGGGTTAACTTTCCATTCAAACAGGTGCGATGATGGTATAACATTCTGTGCTTGAGTCATACCTATCCACTCAGGGATTAGGCTTTGGACCGGTTCTGACTTGCTGACTGTTGCCTGCAAGGCATTATGAGGAGTGATGTATGATAATTGGACACATGATTGCCATATTGCCAATCCTTCCAGAAATTATTGCCTATAGATTAGTGTGGATGATGATGATGATGATGCTCCATTTTTATACAAGCAGTTCCTCATTTGGCCTCGTGAGGCTGGGTGGACCCCATACCAGGCCTCCTTACCTCATAAAAAACTGTTTGGAGGTACTGGAATTGAACTCAGGTCCTTCTGCAAAAGAGGCAGCAACATTGGCCATTTGGCTATGGCAGCAATCTACCCACATAGGAGTTACATCACTGAGTTTGTCTTGTACAGATCTACTATTGTCATGAAACACATACACAAATAGTTCTGTTTGGGGGGGAAAAGCATTCATCTTTGTTTTGTGAGCTGCTAGTCACTATATGTCTAAGTGAAAAGAGATTACAAGTATCTTTAATGAGATGATAATTATATGAGTTGAAAAATTTGGGTGCTTCAGTTGGTATAATACTGCTTTCCAAAACTTTTAAAGGAGCATGTGGCCATCTTTTCAGATGATGGAAGATTTTATATAAAGAAAAGAAGCAATATCTTGATTTAACTCTAACCATAATGATCTTAGGTATTGGACAAGTGTAAATGTGACCTGGTGGCCCAGCCTAACTGCGCAGAAAATGGTTCAAATGGCTCTGAGCACTATGGGACTTAACATCTATGGTCATCAGTCCCCTAGAACTTAGAACTACTTAAACCTAACTAACCTAAGGACATCCCACAACACCCAGCCATCACGAGGCAGAGAAAATCCCTGACCCTGCCGGGAATCGAACCCGGGAACCCGGGCGTGGGAAGCGAGAACGCTACCGCACGACCACGAGATGCGGGCTAACTGCGCAGAATTACCTACCCCGTCCGAGACCAGACAGGGTGCAGTAGTACATATGAAGCAGTTTTGAGGAGTTATAAGAAAGAAAATGGGGTTTTGGATAAAAGTCCTCAAAATGGCAGCCTTTAGCAGCAGTACACTTTTGGAGATGATGTCTGAGGTTATGAACAGTTTGTTTACGTATATTGTGAGGTATGGCGTTCACTTCTTCAATAATCTGCTCCCTTAGCTCTGGTAGGATGTGAGGACAATTTTTAAACATCTGTTCCTTCAGGTATCACTAAAGAAAGAAATCACAAATGATCAAGTCTGGTGACCATGCAGGCCACCTCACATCACCTCTCAAAGAGAAAATATGTCCTAAAAATATGTCTGTCAAAACATTAAATGAATTTTGGGCTGTTTGAGCTGTAGTCCCAGCCTACTGGAACCACAAGTCCCTTAATCTCTCTTCTTCAACAGTCTCTTCCATTCTGTGCTGCAGAAAATTTTGCAATATTGAAACATAACACCTGGAATTCACAGTGCAGTACGGCACATTGCACTGTTAGTTTAGGGGAGTGTAGCAGTCTTTTGTGAATAATTCAGGAACTATTTTCAGCCAACCAACATTTAAAAATAAATTAAAAGAATTTCTAGATGACAACTCCTTCTACTCATTGGCTGAATTTTTAGATATAAATTAAGGGAGGGGAAAAAATAATCAACTTAAACATTAGTGTCATGCAATATTTTGTGCAATGTAATATCTTGTACAGACATCTTTTATTAACCTGACACGTTCCACATCATTACGAAGTGTCGTATTCATGATCTATGGAACAAGTATTAATCTAGTCTAATCTAATCCCAGTAGTGAAAAATTTTGTTTATTCACAATCCCATTGAGGTGAAAATATGCCTTGTGGCTACTGAGGGAAGCTACCTCCAGAGGGATCTGCGAACATTTGCTCACACAGATTTTGGCAGTCACTGTAGTCTGCTGGGCTCAATTTTTGAATTGTCATTATTTTGAAGGAATGGAAATTTGAATCAAAATGCAGAATCCACGTCAAACTGCGGTCTAAAATCCCAGTGCGACAGCACGTCTTGGAGCAGAAAGCCTTGGTAATTGCCTAACTACTGCTCCTACCGGCTGCACAATTTCTGGTATTCTGATGGATCTGCTTTAGCCACGCATATATCTTCTTAGTGTACCACCAGTTTCCTCCAATTGCTGAACCCGGGCCCGAATCGCATTCACATCTGGAACGGCAGTGTCGTGCAGAATGTCAAACTGTCCCCATAAAGCTATCCAATTTGCGATCACAGATCAGTTGCTTTCAAAATTCACACACAGTGCAGTGCCCCAATGTGCTCCAATCCGAACTGTCTGTTACTGAAATGGGGCCACCAGTGAAAAAGAGGGAGGCCACATGCAGCTGTCACCCCCTCCCCCCTGCCCCCCCCCCCCCCCCCCCCCCCCCACACACACCAATCTAGCCTGACAGCTCGGTAGGTTCTGCTGCATCCCGTAGTCCAAGCAGCAGTTGTTGTATAGTGTGGATGTGTTTTATAGTATTCTGACTTGGGTTGTGGAAGACTACAGACGTACAGTGCATGCCCACGTTGTCCCACAGTACCTGGAGCAGGTGGAGAGTGGTGGCAGTGGTGGTGGCGTGGCCAGGCTGAGCATCGCGGCTGGCCTCCTCAGCAGCCTCCCGGCACCCCAGCTGCTGCAGCCGGCACCCACCGCCCCCGATGGTCCGCGTGTCATCGTCAGAATTTATGAGGCTATCCTGGACACCATTAACAGGTACGTGAGAAGGAGTGAATTTTGAAACCTCTCTCTCTCTCTCTCTCTCTCTCTCTCTCTCTCTCTCTCTCTCTCTCTCTCCTTTTGTGAATTTATAGTGCATGAAATAATTCTGGGAGATAATATTAAGCAAAGTTTTGTCAGTATGTCACAATACAGAAAATTACTGATTGTTGTACGCTTCCATGATGGGCAAGAGAAACGTCCATAGACAGCAAACGTATGCAACAAATTTGAGAAAATGAAATTAATTATTACTGGTAACAGATGCAAATGAAGCATCCATTTACATCGCTGACCAATAATATTGTGAGGCCGAAGACAATCAGGCCATGGAACAACTGCCAATGTCACTATACAGTAACGGTCCGATCAGCTTAATATTATCTTTTGTAAAGATCCACACAAGAAATGAAATGAAATGATCAGCAATTTGATCTCAGGGTGGTTCGACTTAGAGATATTCAAACAAGTAACAGAAGACCACCTAATGTGTCCAGTCGTTCTATCTACAAACAATTCGTCAGTAATCCTTTCTTTATTGGCTGTCAACAGAGAGACACAAATATTCGAACACAGTACACAGGAATCAATGAGGTGTGCTTTTCTAAATAAGTTTGACGTACACATTTCAGTTAAATACCATATATTTAACTAAATACAGGGGTACATAGAAGGAGATTAGTAAACTTTGTGGTATCCAACAGAAAAAGGTGCCACATACTGATAGGAATAAATGAAGTACATAATCAGTGCTTGTTTCTTTACCGGTGGTATCTATTGTCCATTTCCACTTGGCTCTCTCACCCAATGTCTCTAGCCGAACAGTATCATTACAACTTTAAGTACAAAATGTATTTCTGTATGTAGAAAGAAACAGAAAACATCATTCACTGTGAGCTACAGTTTTAAGGGGGTCCAGAAAGCCCTATCTTTCCCTTGTTGTTATAGCGCTTATAAATTACATGTTTTCTCAGAAAGTGTTTCAACTTGGAAGTTGAAATTTTTGCAGGTTATTTATTGCAGTATTGGCTACATCTTAACACAGAGATTTTTAGAAATCTGAGTTCATTTGTTAGAGATAAATTTTTTTTCTATTATAATGAAAATTCACTACTTTTTTGTGCCATTGTTTTGGTTATAAATTCAACAATATACAGGTTTTTGGAAAAAGGTTGTGGTAAGTTATGTAGAAGAAACTGTGTAACACTTCCTAAAAATTTGAAGCAGTTTGGTTTGGTAGATCCTGAGAAAACATTTAATTTGTATGAAAAAATAAAACTTTTGGGAATTGAATGACAAAGTTTGCATTAAATAATTTTATTGCATAGATAAAAAATCTACTCACCAAGTGGTAGCAGAACACACATGAAAGATGGGTGTAATTAGGCAAGCTTTTTGAGCCAGTGGCTCCTCCTTCAGGCAGAAGGGTTGAAGGGGAAGGAAGAGGGGCGAAGGAAAAGGCCTGGAGAGGTCTAGGAAAGTGGGTAGATTTCGGGAAAGCCACCCCAAACTGCGTGTCCCTTCGCATGTTTATTGGAATAGAAACACTTTACTTTGTTGTGTGTGATGCTGTTACTACTTTCAATGACAGCAACGTTGCAAGGTGCAAAGTATTTTGAAATATGGGAATGACAGTAGGTTTCGACATTGTACGAACAATGCTTGCTTTGGACGAGGAACGTCTTCAGGCTGCTGACAGGCCTGGAAATACCCTAGGAATACAAGCCAGAGTAAACAGGAGGAGGCCAAACGGGAAGCTGGAGGAGAAGTTTGCAGAAGGTAAAGATAATCCATCCCTTGGACCTGGAATGCACTAAAAAAGGTAATCCAAACAGGATTTAGTGCATTCCAATTCAAATTGAAAGTAGCAACAGCATCATACACATCAAAGTGAAGCGTTCCTATTCCAATAAACACAGTCTTGAGGATTCTTGATCATCTTAACACTATTTATACTTTCATTGGGGTTTTTAGTTTTTCCATAGACACACTTTTTCAACAGTTCAGATGCTGCTAAAATTCTAAAAATATGTTTTATCACCTCCATTACTGCGTTGGGCAGACTATGTTTGTGAGTGTAGACTTCACCATTTATCAATCACGTGTTGTATAAACACTAACTGTTTTCTCCATTGGGATGCAAGTAATGATGGAGACTTTCATCAGTTGAAAAAGTATGAAAAATAGAGCCCAAATAGCCTTCTTCATTTCATCAATGCTTGCTAATAGCTCTGTATTTTGTTAGTTATACTGTCAAGTTAACCTCCCCTTCCCATCCAACCCTTTACCATCACTGAGTTTTTGTTTTTTGTACAAAGCTTTCAGTTGCTGAAGTATTCGCCCCATTCATTTCTGTATATGTCCAATAGACTCAAATTTCTGCACTACACCATCACCTCAGGGCTTCAATTCTTGAATATGTTTGAAACTTTTAGAGTCAATGTCACCAAGGTGTAATACACATATCACAGTTTATCACAAGCAATAGAACGTTGGCATATACTAGCAACACCAGCCACTCCCATTCCTCCACTACGGCCACTATAGTTAGCTGTGCAATTATTTTATGAACCAACATAAAAGAACATTTGTTTAAGTAGTTTGTCCAAGAAAGCATATATCCTTTCCCGAGGTAAATAATAAATTTAGAAAATAGTGTCCCTAAATCACTATATAGTACGTAGTTTACACACATGAAGGATAAGCAGCAGTGCTACATTTTGCATTGTTTTGATTGTGTTTTATGTTGTCAGTAGCACCAATACTACATCTGAAGCCACTTATAAGTTACTGAACCTGTTTTTGTGCAGACCACCGACTTTTAATCAGCTAGCACTCTCAACCATTATAACAACTACTGCCTCAAATAGGCTCTGTTCCACTTATTTTATAAATTCTGGGGAGTCACTACAGAAACAGTATCTTTCTCTTCTGTTAAATCCTATTTCTGACAGCGTTCACAGCCTCCTTGTCTGGACATCAACAAAGATTTGTTTCATTGTCTTGGGTTCACTAACAAAATATGTGCGTTAACATACTGCAAGTAAAGGCTTGATGTCTCTTTCAGTCAAATGAACATTCATTCGACGCAATTTAAGACAGTTTAAGAGTGCACAATAAAATTGAATATTTGATCAGATAATGTCAGTTCTTGAGTGCTCCTCAGCATCCTGGGAGTGTTTCGACATTGCATTAATAGTAGAGACAGAGAAAACCTAATGAAGAGGCGTGCGTTTCATCATGGGATTGTTAAGTACGAGTTAAAGCCTTACAAAGAAGCCTGACAAACTCCAGTGACAGAAGGTGCGACAGAGTCGTGATGCTCATGGATACGTTAACTGTCAGAATTGCAAAAGTGTACTTCCAAAAAGAATGTGGCAACCTATTACTTCCCACATATGTGTCACGAAATGAGAACGACAAGAAAATCAAAGAAATCGGCGCTCATTTGGAAGCTGAAAGACAGATGGTCTGCTGATGCAGCATTCGTTAACGGAACATGGAGGGGGTGAAAGATAGTGGCAACAGAAGTACCTTTCAGCACATACAATAAGCTGGCCTGTGGAGTGCACACATAACTGTAGATGTGTGCGTGCATTACCAGTGTCTTATGGTGTGACTGCACCACAGCCACAGGTGGGAGCACTACTGTCGGCTGCTATCCCTCTGTGAAAGAAGACTGTTTTATTGTGAATGTGGAACAACAAATGGTAAGGCAAAGAATTCTGTGACTCATGCCTGATTCTGTTCTGTGTAAAAAGGTACTTAGCAGGACAGTTTGAGTAGTAACCTTCTGGTTAGTATATTAAGAGTACCAGCACAAAATATCTGAGATTTGATTAGCACTCCAGCAATTAATAACAGAAATGATTTGTTATAAAGCTTGCTTTTCCTGTTTTCACTAGTACAGTGAAAGAAAGGGAGGCATTTTTAATTATGTTACTACAAATCTTTTGTACTGACAGTAACCACAGCTGTTGCCATCAGCATACAGTGGGGACTCTGCTATAGAGAAGACGGTAAATTTGAGTCATTCATTCATCGCGTTCTGTAGATCCAATGAATAAAGCAGAACTTTCAAGCGTGTCGAACAAGTTGAGGAACATCTAGAAACTGTACCTGTACGTCCATTAACAATGAACTATCACTGTACTATTTGTGATACACCAACTAAATGTAACCTAGTAAATTTCCAGCAAAGTTACTACTTTGAAAAAGCTTCTGCTTACTAATAAAGCTACTGTTTATCTTCTGTATAGGTTAACATTCGTGCACACATACTGGTAATAAAATAAATTAAAAAAAATTAGAAAAAAAAGGCTGAGGAACACGAACAATTGTGACAGAGCAGTAAGTTTCATATGAAAACTGTGTTATCTTACAGTAACACCAGTGTGTAAAAACTGTGTTGTTACTCACACAAGTGAACAAATAAATTCACGTAAATCAACTTTTTACTCATATTAGCAATAAGAAAATCTTTGTTTTTGTAATAGACGTACTTAAAACAGAAAATTATCACATAGCATAAAGATTGTGAAATACGAACAACCTTTTCTGCATTATCCACCCACTAGATGTATGATGAGTTCAAGCTTCTGTGGTAGGGGTCACAGGATGGGGAGGGTGGGGGATGGGGTTACCAGTAACTGCAGCGTGCATCGTCATCCTCACATCCAGTGCCAGTCGCCAGTTGCAATGGGCACTCAGCTGCCACACTACTTGTCATGACAGAGGTTGTCATGAGTAACAGCTATGATGCTTTTGCAAATCATTGTCATTTATTACCGCACTTGGGGGAAAGAACCTTTTTGTGGTCCTATGTGAAAAATCATTGTAAACAGTTACGAAAGGAAATGAGTGTGTTGGGAAAGTGGTCCACCGTGCCTCTCACCCACTCCCCCCCCTCCCCCCCCCCCCCCTGCCTCTTTGCCCTGCACCAGCACTGTGTGTGCCAGTGCACCAGCACTGGCATTTCAAGGCTGTGTTTGAATTAGGGGCTCAGTTCTGCCTGGAAATCTGTCAGAAACCTGAAATATGTAAGGAAGTTTTCAGTCAGTTTAGGGAAGTTTTCTGTCAGCTATCTGGAACAGCTGGGTACTCCGTAAAGTTTAACTTTGTCGGGTTCTGAGGTCGCTGAATGACAAGCAGGAAGTTCAACAAGTTGCAATTTGACACACAACACTTCACAGGCTGTGAGGTATCACAGATGACTTTTATATTTTATATGTCATGTTCCAGGGGATCAAATTGAAGAGCATGTCTTCCTGGTCATGGGACAAGTCAGTACATGAAACTAAGAGAAATAACACGTTTACATCTGCATAGATACTCTGTAGTATGGTAAGTGGTGGACGGTACCCCTGTGCCCTGTAACACTACTAGTCATTTCCTTTTCTGTTCCACTCAGAAATAGAGCGAGGCAAAAACAACTGTGTATATGTCTCATATGAGCCCTAATTTCTCATATCTCATCTTTGTGGTCTTTACACTCAGTGTATGTTGGAGACAGTAGAACTGTTCCGTAGTCGGCTTCAAGTACCGGTTCTATAAGTTTTCTCTATAGTGTTCCTCAAAAAGAATGTCGCTTTCCCTCCAGGGATTCCCATTTGAGTTCTTGAAGCATGTCTTGCGTGTTACTCAAACCTACTAGTAACAAATCTAGCAGCCCACCTATGAATTGCTTTCGTGTGTTCCTTTAATCGGACCTGGTACGGATTCCGAACAATTGAGCAGTAGTCAAGAACAGGTCACACCAGTGTTCTCTATTCGGTCTCCTTTACAAGTGAAACACTCTTTCCTAAAATTCTCCCAATAACTTGAAGTTGACCATTTGCCTTCCCTACCTCAGTACTCATATGCTCTTTCCGTTTCATATCGCTTTGCAGTGTTACACCCAGATAGTTAAATGACATGACTGTATCAAGCAGGACACTATTAATGCTGTGTCTGAACATTACAGATTTGTTTTTCCTTCTCATCTGCAATTAACTTACATTTTTCTACGTTTATAGCTAACTGGTGCTCCAGCCACTATCTGCACCCAACTTAGCAATCCTTTACATCTGCGTCTACATTTGCATGATCACTCTGCAATTCATGATTAAGTGCATGGCCACCTTCAAGCTACTTCTTTGCTGTTCCACTCTTGAATGACATGCGGGAAAAATGAACACTTAAATCTTTCCATGCAAGCTCTGATTTCTCTTATTTTATTATGTAGGGGGCACCAAGAAAATACTTTCACACTCTGAGGAGAAAGGTGGTTATTGAAATTTTATGAGAAGGCCGTGCCACAGTGAAAAATGCCATTGTTTTAATGACTGCCACCCTAATTCGTTTGTCATATCCGTGGCACTCTCCCTCCTATTTCAGGATAACACAAAATGAGCTGCCCTTCTTTGATCATACAATGTAGGCTTTCACACCTTCTTTGAATTTTTTTCGATGTCCTGCATCAATTCCAACTGATGCGGCTGAACTGCAGTACTCTAGAAGAAGGCGCACAAGGTTAGTTTACGGGGTCTATTTAGTAGACGTGGTACATTTTCTAAGTGTTCTGCCAAGAAGTGACTGTTTTTGGTTTGCCTTTTCCACAACATTATGTGTGTGATTGTTCCAGTTTAAGTTATTTGTAATTGTAGTCTGTAAGCAGTTAGTTGAGTTTACAGCCTATAGATTTGTGTGATTTATCGTGTAACAGAAACGTAGGGGATTCTTTTTAGTGCTCACATGTATGACGTCATACTTTTCATGATTTAGAGTCAGTTGCCACGTTTCGCACCATAAAAATGTCTTTTCTAAATCGTTTTGCAATTCCTTTTGATCATTTGATCACAGTATATGGTGGTAAATGACAGCATCATCTGCAAACAATCTAAGAGGACTGTTCAGATTGTCTCCTAAATTATTTATGTGTATTAGGAGCAACACAGGGCCTATAACACTTCCTTGGGCAATGCCAGATATTACTTCTGTTTTACTCAACGACATTCCATCAGTTATTATGAACTGTGACTTTTCTAACCGGAAATAACAAATCTAGTCCCACAACCGAGACAATACTCCATGTTGTTGTTGTTGTGGTCTTCAGTCCTCAGACTGGTTTGATGCAGCTCTCCATGCTACTCTATCCTGTGCAAGCTTCTTCATCTCCCAGTACCTACTGCAACCTACATCCTTCTGAATCTGCTTAGTGTATTGATCTCTTGGTCTCCCTCTACGATTTTTACCCTCCACGCTGCCCTCCAATGCTAAATTTGTGATCCCTTGATGCCTCAAAACATGTCCTACCAACCGATCCCTTCTTCTAGTCAAGTTGTGCCACAAACTTCTCTTCTCCCCAATCCTATTCAATACCTCCTCATTAGTTACGTGATCTACCCACCTTATCTTCAGCATTCTTCTGTAGCACCACATTTGGAAAGCTTCTATTCTCTTCTTGTCCAAACTGGTTATCGTCCATGTTTCACTTCCATACATGGCTACACTCCATACAAATACTTTCAGAAACGACTTCCTGACACTTAAATCTATACTCGATGTTAACAAATTTCTCTTCTTCAGAATACTCCATAAGCATGCAATTTAGTTAGAAGTCACTTGTGAGGAATGGTGTCAAAAGCTGATCTTGAAGCATTCCTTTACCACAATTTCCCATTATCTGCCCCATCAAATTTTTCTTCTGTAAGACCAAGGAATTCACTCAGTGGAACCTGAGTGAACAGGGACACCACGTCAAAAGTGATCATAATATCAGGATCTGTGATGTATGGCAGTGTAGGACATATTAAGTCCTCAGAGTTCCATATATAGTGTACACATGTACACATTTGGTGAAAGCACATTTTTTGAGGTACATAGCTGTAGAGTAGGTAGCTACCAGTCTTGCTGACAGTCATGGAGATACCTGATCCTTGTAAGCTTTGGGCAGTCCATACAGTCTGGCTGGCACTGGCCATTTTGACCAAAACTTCTTTGTGAGCTTTTGAGGAAGACCCTTCTCCTTCAGAAGAGCCCTGGTGTTTTTGTCTGGTTTGTCCATGGGGTCACTCCCTACTGTTCTATATGCCGGATCCTCCAGAAGTTTTCACACCTTTTTCTCATAATCTGCCTTGTGGATTCCCCCTTGTCTGCTGAAATCACCACAATGCTGTCATATTTCCAGAGTTGCCTAAGTGTCAGCCATTCTGCTGGTAAAGTTCACAAGGATGGGATACCTGTATGACCGATTGTCAGGAACACTGGCATGGCTACCTACCTCACAGCTACGTTCATGAAGAATATGCTTTCAACTCATGTGGGAAAACGTGACTACCACATTTCGATCTTGGAGGACTTCTTACATCTTAGACAACCGCACATCATAGACCCTGACATTATGTTCAGTTTCAACATGATGTCCCTGGTCACCCAGGTTCCACTGAATGTCTCCCTCTGTCTCATTGGGGAAATGAGTGATGGAGCTCTCCTGGTCTTGTTTAGGCGCATACTCAAGTCAACATACTTCCTGTATGGGAGTCAATTTTACATGCAACAGAAGAATTGACAGCACTCTATCAGCAGTGTTGGTCAACCTTTTTATGGAAAGATATGAAGAGAAGGCACTTACACCAGCCACATAATCAACCCAAATGTGTTTTTACGAATGTAGATGACACCTTGTCTTTTGGCCCCATAGCAGGGAGAAGCTCAGTGATTTCCTGAGAAATCTCAATTCACACCATCCTAATACAAAATTCACCACAGAACTGGAGAAGGGTGGACTACTACTATTCCTTGGTGTGCCAGTCAAGAGGAAGTCAGATGGCACCTTTGTTCATAGCATGTACCACAATCGTACTACACCAGTTTAATCTACAAGCTAATAGTTGCCATCATCTGGCACAAAAGAACAGTGTGCTCAAAACTCTAGTCCATCTAGCACGGCCCCTTCCAGATCCCAACAGCTTGGTGGTAGAAATAGAACCCTTGCAATAGGTGTTTTGTAAAAATGGATGCTCTTTCAGAGATATTCAGAAGGCACTTCACCAGAGATCCCAAAAGAAGAACAAGTAGAGATGGAAGAGGTGGCACATCGGCCATACACTGATCCGTCTCTGCCAAAATCAGCAGAATTCTCTTGAAACAGAACATCAAATGCTTATTTGGCCACCCACTGAAATTGGGACACTGCTGGGGAATATGAAGGATGATTTGGGACTACAGAAGCTAGGAATTTACAATGTACAATTTCAGTGTGGGATGTCATACATTGGCCAGACCACCAGGAAGGTGGACATCAAGTGTAAATAACACGAGAGGCATACCAGACTTATGTAGGTGACCAAATCAGCAATAATAGACCACTGCCTAGAACTCATTCACTTGACAAACTACAGTGACACTAAGATTGTGACACAGACTCCGAGATATCGGGACAGTGTCATAAAAGACTCCTTTGAAATCAAGGTAACAGAATCTCGTCAATGGTGACACGGGATACCAGTTCAGCACCGCTTGGACCCCAGCACTAAAGCTTCTGAAAACAGAGCAGAGACGACATTGAGAGTCTGTGAGAAGTAGGAATGGGAGAGGAAGTTGAGAAAACAGCACTTGGAGAGAGCATCAGACACTACAAACTGGAGGTGACAAATCAGTGGACAGGCCCAACATTAGCAGACGTAGAACCAAACACCTGGCCGTTCTGATGAAGGAGACGGCCTGCAGGGTCCAACATCGGAGGCCTGCCCCGACAGGCAAGGAATTCACACCCAGTGCCCAAGGCAGCCGGAGGATGCTGAAGGTAGCAGCAGTCAGTGGATGGAACACCTGGCGTTGCATGGACGCGACACCAAGCATCAGACAACGGGTACAATAGCAGATGACATGGCCGAGCCAGCTGTGGACCGCCTTCGGAGCACCAGTGACAAGAGAGGAGGAATAGAGCTAATATTGCTGGGTGTGGACCACGAATGGAGTGGCTGATCTGACACGGACTGAAAATGGAATATCAGATGACAGACATCACACCAGAGGACTACCAAGCCACGTGTGGATGGTAGTCGAAGTACTAGTGGTTTAGAGCTGCCACTGACGGTCGTGGACTGCAGACAGAGTGCTTGACTCTGTGCCGACCGAAGATGGAGCACGTAGCACTGTCCGGGTATAAATACTGGACCCGATCCGTCGAAAGAGCAGTTTCAGGGAGCATCTGAAGAAGACAGCGAGTCATGCTGTCATAATATCATGCGAGAACGAGGAGATCAACTGGCAGAAGCCCAGAGTATTCGACATAGAAACGTTGTGTTCGTCTTGAGGCAGTGTAACTAATGGCTCAGAAATCCGCAAAATTTATTCTTCCAGTATTTGAGAATGAATACACTTACCAACTTTCAACAAACTTGACACACAATTTCATACCTTCATAAAACGTCTTCTTGGTGACAGCCTCCTCAAAATGGTGAATGGAAAAAAGTTTATCATTTATTATTTATCATTTACTACATTTCCACCATTTGTGCAGCAAATGTTCAGCATCAGACATCACATTTTAATTTATTACTTCTTTACTATAGACACTATTCGCAACACACTTTGCAGACAGTTCGTACATGTATCAAATGCATCAAAAATTAGGTCCTGCTTAAAATGGCATGCAGTAAAACTTGAACCCCACGAATAACATTTTAATTTATTTATTCTTTTCTGCTGATTCTATTTGCAAGACACTTTGCAGACAGTATTTACATATATCACTCTGTGTACCTGCAAAATTATGTCATTGTATGATACATAGGTGACGAAATATGACAGGGTAAACTTTGAAGTGTGTAAAAAACTTGCTTTTACTTAAACTGGAGTGCAAACTACCCATACTATATTGATCCAGTGTTGCATAATAAGGGTGTGTAGCAACTTCCTACAAACTATAAGTATAATTTCAGACCTTTTTTTTTAACCTTTCTCTCACTAACTGAACACCAATGTTTAACACTTTAACTCACTGTAAAGAAATCAGAAGTTTGAAGCCATTTTATACTTGAGAGTTCAATTCTTTAAAGACTCTGGGTTTACCGTAAACCACAAAATGAGTATCAGAATATATAAAAATGTTATGTATGTGTAAACAACAATGTTTCCTGGGCTACTTGCACATTGTTCTCCATTTCAGTTATTTTTAAATTAGATAATATAGTTCATTCAACCTGCACTTGCTCATTTGTAGACAGAGAAATATGCTTCTGCACTGTGTATAGGAAGTTTTTGTGGCAGTCTGGTGGTAGAGCGCCAGACTCTTGCCCTGAAGGTCCTGTGTTCAGTGTGAGATAAGAGCAGGGATTTTTCCTCATTCTAGCCCATCTGGGATGGCACAGGTCCACTCGGCCTGCTTTCAGATTACCACCAACGGTCTTTCCTGGGGATTAAAGGCAACTGGGCTGAGAGGCCCGCTACCCCTCCCCATCCTAGTCCCATGGCAAACAGATAGGCTGCACATTACCTGCAGTCAGGTCAGTAGTTTAGTCACAGGCTTGCACCACTGACTCTACCTTTATCTTCACCTTTTAATACATCTACATCTACATCTACATGACTACTCTGCAATTCACATTTAAGTGCTTGGCAGAGGGTTCATCAAACCACAATCATACTATCTCTCTACCATTCCACTCCCGAACAGCGCGCTGGAAAAACGAACACCTAAACCTTTCTGTTCGAGCTCTGATTTCTCTTATTTTATTTTGATGATCATTCCTCCCTATGTAGGTTGGGCTCAACAAAATATTTTTGCATTCGGAAGAGAAAGTTGGTGACTGAAATTTCGTAAATAGATCTCGCCGCGACGAAAAACGTCTTTGCTTTAATGACTTCCATCCCAACTCGCGTATCATATCTGCCACGCTCTCTCCCCTATTACGTGATAATACAAAACGAGCTGCCCTGTTTTGCACCCTTTCGATGTCCTTCGTCAATCCCATGTGTAGTGTAAGCTGTCTCTTTAGTGGACTTGTTGCATCTTCTGTCCTGCCAATGAAACGCAACCTTTGGCTCGCCTTCCCCACAATATTATCTATGTGGTCTTTCCAACTGAAATTGTTCGTGATTTTAACACCCAGATACTTAGTTGAATTGACAGCCTTGAGAATTGTACTATTTATCGAGTAATCGAATTCCAACGGATTTCTTTTGGAACTCATGTGGATCACCTCACACTTTTCGATATTTAGTGTCAACTGCCACCTGCCACACCATATAGCTATCTTTTCTAAATTGCTTTGCAACTGATACTGGTCTTCGGATGACCTTCTAGACGGTAAATTACAGCATCATCTGCGAACAACCTAAGAGAACTGCTCAGATTGTCACCCAGGTCATTTATATAGATCAGGAACAGCAGAGGTCCCAGGACGCTTCCCGGGGAACACTTGATATCACTTCAGTTTTACTCGATGATTTGCCGTCTATTACTACAAACTGCGACCTTCCTGACAGGAAATCACGAATCCAGTCGCACAACTGAGACGATACCCCATAGGCCCGCAGCTTGATTAGAAGTCGCTTGTGAGGAACGGTGTCAAAAGCTTTCCGGAAATCCAGAAATACGGAATCAACCTGAGATCCTCTGTCGATAGCGGCCATTACTTCGTGTGAGTAAAGAGCTAGCTGTGTTGCACAAGAACGATGTTTTCTGAAACCATGCTGATTACATATCAATAGATCGTTACCTTCGAGGTGATTCATAATGTTTGAATACAGTATATGCTCCAAAACCCTACTGCAAACCGACGTCAATGATATAGATCTGTAGTTCGATGGATTACTCCTACTACCCTTCTTAAACACTGGTGTGACCTGCGGAATTTTCCAATCTGTAGGTGCAGATCTATCGGTGAGCGAGCGGTTGTATATGATTGCTAAGTAGGGAGCTATTGTATCAGCGTAATCTGAAAGGAACCTAATCGGTATACAATCTGGACCTGAAGACTTGCCCGTATCAAGCGATTTGAGTTGCTTCGCAACCCCTAAGGTATCTACTTCTAAGAAACACATGCTAGCAGCTGTTCGTGTTTCAAATTCTGGAATATTCCATTCGTCTTCCCTGGTGAAGGAATTTCGGAAAACTGTGTTCAATAACTCCGCTTTAGCGGCACAGTTGTCGGTAACAGTGCCATCGGCACTGCGTAGCGAAGGTATTGACTGCGTCTTGCCACTTGTGTACTTTACATACGACCAGAATTTCTTCGGATTTTCTACCAAATTTCGAGACAATGTTTTGTTGTGGAACCTATTAAAGGCATCTCGCATTGAAGTCCGTGCCAAATTTCGCGCATCTGTAAATTTTAGCCAATCTTCGGGATTTCGCATTCTTCTGAACTTTGCATGCTTTTTCTGTTGCCTCTGCAACAGCGTTCGGACCTGTTTTGTGTACCATGGGGGATCAGTTCCATCTCTTACCAGTTTATGAGGTATGAATCTATCAACTGCTGTTGCTACTATATCTTTGAATTTGAGCCACGTCTCGTCTACATTTGCATAGTTAGTTCGGAAGGAATGGAGATTGTCTCTCAGGAAGGCTTCTAGTGACGCTTTATCCGCTTTTTTAAATAAAATTATTTTGCGTTTATTTCTGGTTGATTTGGAAGAAACGGTATTGAGCCTAGCTACAACGACCTTGTGATCACTAATCCCTGTATCAGTCATGATGCTCTCTATTAGCTCTGGATTGTTTGTGGCTAAGAGGTCAAGTGTGTTTTCACAACCATGTACAATTTGCGTGGGTTTGTGGACTAACTGCTCGAAATAATTTTCGGAGAAAGCATTTAGGACAATCTCGGAAGATGTTTTCTGCCTACCACCGGTTTTGAACAAGTATTTTTTCCAACATATCGAGGGAAGGTTGAAGTCCCCACCAACTATAACTGTATGAGTGGGGTATTTATTTGTTACGAGACTCAAATTTTCTCTGAACTGTTCAGCAACTATATCATCGGAGTCTGGGGGTCGGTAGAAGGAGCCAATTATTAAGTTAGTTCGGCTGTTAAGTATAACCTCCACCCATACCAATTCGCACTGAGTATCTACTTCGACTTCACTACAAGATAAACCACTACTGACAGACCACCAATAATACATATGGGTAATTTCCCAAAATTGAAATCTCCCAAATTGTGAACCCTCTGAGGTGGCCACACACAATATTTGCACGATATGGGTCAGACTCGTCACTTCCGCACATTTGTTTCGTACCCGGTAGATGACACTTTATAGCTCAAGGAGAAGTGCTACAATTTGTGTGATTACTTCAGATTGCTTCCTCATACTTTCTTCGAAAAACGTGTGAAAATACTAGTTTGACTGTGGTAGAAGCAGATTGATAAGATCCACATCCACATCTAATCTGTCTCTGTGAGATTACTCTGCAATTCACAGTTAAGTGCCTGGCAGAGGGTTTATTGCACCACCCATAAGATATTTCTCTACTGTTTCACTCTCGAACAGTGCACGAGAAACATGAACACTTAAATCTTTCTGTGCGAGCTCCAGTTTCTCTTATTTTATTATGATGATCATTTCTCCTTATGTAGATGGGTGACAACAAAATGTTATCACACTCTGAGGAGAAGGTTGGTGATAGAAATTCACAAGAAGGTCCTGCTGCAGCGAAAAATGCCATTTTTCAATGACTGTCACCCCAATGTGTGTATCATATCCTTGGCACTCTCTCCCCTATTTTGAATGTCTTCTGTCAGTCCTGTCTGATGTGGATCACACACTGTGCAGTAACACTACAGAGCTGGTGAACAAGCATAGTAGAAACAGTCTCTTTACTAGACCTGTTATATTTTCTAAGTGTTCTGCCAATTATTCATAGTCTTTAGTGTTCTTCCCCCACAATATTAGCTGTGTTATCATTCCAATTTTAGTTATTCGTAATCATAATCTCTAAGTGTTTGGTTGAGGCTACAGCCTTTAAATTTGTATGATTTATCTTGTAGCTAAAATTTAGCGAATTCTTTTTAGTGCTCATATGGGTGACTTCACACTTTTCATGATTCACTGTCAATTGCCACTTTTTGTATCATACAGATAGCTTGTCTAAATCATTTTGGAATTTGTTTTGATCATCGGAGACTTTAGGTGAACGTAAATGGCAGCATCATATGCCAACCGTCTAAGGGGGCTGCTCAGATTTTCTCCTAAATTGTTTACGTAGATCAGGGACAACAGCAGGCCCCTAACACTTCTTTGGCAAACATCAGATAAACTTCTATTTTACTCAATAACTTTCCATCAGTTATTACGAACAGTGATCTTTCTGACAGGAAATCACAAATCCAGCCACACAACTCAGAGAACACTCCATAGGCACGCAATTTAACTAAAAGCCACGAGTGAAGAATGGTGTCAAAAGCCTTCTACAAATATAAAATTATGGATGAGATGAGTGGAAGGGGAAGGACAGCAAATTTGAATTAATTGTAAAGAAGAAATATTTTTGTTAATACAGTTTATTTGTATTTTATCCACCCTCTTAAAGTAGAATAGTTAAGATTTACATTTTCATTGTGACAAGATGAAATAGTGAGCACTCGTTTGCAGAGCCCCTTCGGACTCCGCAGTGGTGCTGGCGGGGGCTCGCGCTGTGCAGCTCCTGTGCCGGCAGCTGCGGCAGCACGCCGACGCGGCACCCGATGCGGTCACACGGGCCCTGGCAGGCCTGGTCCCGGGGGAGCCGGCGGGGCCGGACAGACCCCTGCCTCTTCTGGATTTCCTCTGGACGCACCTGGAGCACTGTGCAGACGGCGTGCGCCACGCCGCACGCCTCGCCCTCCACAGCCTCGTACAGGCAGCTGCCACTGCACCAGGTCTGCCCAACCACGTCTGAAAGCACTGTTCTCGTAGTCTTGGTCTTCAGTCCGAAGACTGGTGTGATGCAGTTCTCCGCCCTAGTCTATCCTGTGCGAGACCCTTCGTCTCTGAATAACTGCTGAAGCCTGTGTGCATTTGAACCTGCTTTCCGTAGTTAAGCCTCTGTAGGAAACCGACTGCAACCGGCCACAAGTTATTTTGAAATGATTTTATTGTGCCATTACTGGTTTCACACCTGAGCTCATCATCGTGTGGTGGCATTGACTTCTTTGCAAATTTTACAAGTGTGTCCTAAAACATAAAAAAAGTGTTCTGTTTACTTAGTTTTGCACTTATGTATGCTCTATACATTTTACATACTTCTTGAAAAGGCCTATTTTACATATTGTAAGATAAAGGTTTGATTTTATTTTACAATCCATGCTGATCAGTGAACTGAACTAAATAGATGATGGACATACATTGTTTACATTGGGTGCTGATTTGATGTGCCAAGGAACATGATGCATGTACAGACACACACTGCAAAGATACTTCTTTATAGTACATTTAGTTTTATACAGTTAGATATTTAATTGTTTAGGTTTGAAAGATGATGGTAATGGTGAGTGAAGAATTTTCTCTCTGTTAATTAATTATTGTTTCTATAGTTTCTGATTGTAGCAGTTGTATAGAATTTTGGAGATAGATTTGTGTTTTTTTAATTGTAGTTGACCATTCAGTATGCAGTCATGTTTATTATGAATGTGTTTGTAAACCTGATTGCATACCAGATAGTCAACTAGAATTAAAAAACCAAATCTACCTACAACATTTCATACAACTCCGATAATTGAAATGCTAGAAATAATAATTAATTTACAGAGATAAATATTCTCCATTGGCCATTATTAGAATCTTTCAGAGCTAAATAATTAAATGTCTGACCGGATAAAATTATGTGTACTGTGTGGAAGTATCTTTGCAGCAACTCCAGAAATCTACCATTTCTGTACACATATCATGTTCTTTAGCACATCAGATCAGCGGCCGATATAAACAAATGTATCTGCCATTTTCTGTTCAGGTCAGTTCATTGATCTGCATTCACCGTAACAGAAAATTGAACCTCCTCATAATATGTATAGGAGGGCTTTTCTTGAAGTAAGTACAATGTATACAGGATATACAAGAGTAAAAATATGCCATCACAAAAACTTTATTGTATTTTAGGACACAGATATAAAACTTGCAACTGATTCATGTCCAAAACTAGTAACGGTATAATAAAATCATTTGAGAAAAAAAATAAAATAAAACATGTGACTGGTTGCAGTGTTTCCTAAAAGTAATTCCTTGGTGCTTCAGGATGTGTTTTATAATATGATCACTTCTTTTAGTCTACATCTACATCCACACTGTGAAGTACATGGCAGATGGTATGCCCAGTCGTACCAGTTATTAGGGTTTCTTCTCATTCCATTCATGTATGGAGCACGGGGTGAATGTGTCTGTGGATGTTGTGATTATTCTAATCTTATCCTTCTAATCTTATCCTCATTATCCCTATGTGAATGATACTTAGAGTTGTCATTTAAAGTCTGTTCTCAAAACTTTGTTAGTAGACTTTCTCAGGATACTTTATGTATACCTTCAAGAGTCAATATCTTTGTAGCACTCTCCCACAGATCAAACAAATCTTTGACCATTTGTGCTGCCCTTCTCTGTATATGTTCAATATCCTCTGTTACTCCTAGGTCCCACACACTTGATCAGTACAGGCAGAACTTCTGAATGATATAGAAATTTATTGAAATATTTTACAGAATCAGTAGATATGTCATTTTGTAGCAAACAACCTCAGGTTTCACGCAAACGTGTCAAGTGTCATTTTGGTTTGATGTGACTACCATTTGTGATGTGGCAACATCCCACTGGTAATCAATAACTTCCCACACTCGTTGCAGAAAATCTGGTGTAACAGCAGCGTAAATTAGATTTTTTGTGTTTTCTGAATTGTTTGGTAGGGAGCATAAGCATTGTCTTCAGTGAAACCCAAGATAAAGGAATTCAGTGGTGTCAAGTCTGGGGAGTGAGATGACCATTTTATTGGCCCTTCACGACCAATACACAGACCTGGGAAATGATTATTGAGGGAACCTTGAACTTCCATTAGGAAATGAGGTGGTGCATCATCTTGCTGGTAGTAAACTGTCTAATCTCGGTCACCTTCATTGATCAGTTATTGCAGAGTTCATTTCACAAAACCAAAACACACAACGAGCATGCTCCGCACCAGTGAAAGTAGCCATTTTAACTGTGCACTGTACTGGTGCTCCTGGTTGTGGAATGTGGTACCGATGCACCATGTGAACGAAACTTCTACATCTACATCTACATCTACATTCATACTCCACAAGCCACCCAATGGTGTGTGGCGGAGGGCACTTTACATACCTCTGTCATTACCTCCCTTTCCTGTTCCAGTCGCGTATGGTTCGCGGGAAGAACGACTGCCGGAAAGCCTCCATGCACGCTCAAATCTCTCTGATTATACATTCGTGATCTCCTCAGGAGATATAAGTAGGGGGGAGCAATATATTCGTTACCTCAGCCAGAAACGCACGCTTGATGATGTTTGGTACAAAATTTCACATCTACCAATTCTTTAAGTTATCTCAGTATATTTCTATATCATTCCAAATTTGTGAAGTTGTTTTTGACACTCCCTGCACTCTAGAACTGGTCATATGAGTGATTTGTAAGTAATTTACTTTGTAGACTAATTGAACTTCCCCAGTATTCTACCAGCTAGCTGCAGTCTACCATCTGCTTTGCCCATGACAACCTGTGTGATCATTCAATTTCATATTCCTACAAAGTATTACACTCGAGTATTTGCATGGGTTGGCCCATTCCAACAATGGCTCATTGATATTATGGTCATAGGATACTATCTTTTTTCATTTAGTGAAGTTCACAGTTCTACATTTTTGAACATTTAAAGCAAGTTGCCAATCTTTGCACCACTTTGAAATCTTATCAAGATGTGACTGAATATTTATGCAGCTTCCTTCAGACAGTACATCATTATAGATGGCTGCATCATCTGCAAAAAGCCTCAGGTTACTATTAAAATACAACATGAACAGCAGGGATCCCAACAGACTTCCCTCGGGCACAATGACTCACCATCCAAGATAACACGATGCATCCTCCCCACTAAAAAGTCCTTAGTTCGGTCACAAATTTCACTTGATACCGCATATGATCAAATTTTTCATAATAAGCATAGGTGTAAAACTAAGTCAAACACTTTTTAGAAATGAAGAAATACTGCGTCTACCTGCCTGCCTTGATCCAAAGCATTCAGTATGTCGTGAGAAAAGTGTGAATTCAGTTTCACGTGATTGATGTTTTTGGAATCCTTGCTGGTTGGCATGGAGGACAGTCTGTTAGAGATACTTCATTAAGTTTGAGCTCAGAATCTGTCTTAAGATTCTACAACGAATCAGTGTCAAGAATATTGGACAGTAGTTTTGTGGATCACTTCTACTACCCTTCTTGTAGATGTGTGTGATCTGTGCTTTTTTCCAAGAACTGGGCAGTCTTTTGTTTGATAGATCTACAGTAGATTGTAGTCAAAAGAGGGGTTAATTCAGCCACAAATTCTGTATAGAGTCCAATAGGGATTCCATCGGGCCCTGGAGCCTTGTTCAGTTTTAATGATTTCAGCTGTTTTTCAACAGTGCTGACACTAATACTTATTTCACTCATCTTTTCGATGCCACGAGGATTAAGTTGTGGCACTGCTGCTTGGCATTCCTTTGTAAAGGAACATTTGAAAACAGAATTAAGCGTTTCAACTTTTATTTTGCTATCATTACTTTCAGTTCCTGTCTTATTTGCTGGGGACTGGGCCCTAACTTTGGTGCCACCAACAGCCTTTACAAGTGACCAGAACTTCTTTGGGTTTTGTGAAAGATCGTTTGACAATATTCTGCGATGGTAGTCACTGAAGACTTCACACATTGCCCTCTTGACAGCCAAACGTGTTTCATTTAGCATTTCTCCATCCATATCCCTATGCTTTGTTTTACACCTATTATGCAACAGTCTCTGTTTCTGTACAAGTTTCGTTACAGTGACTATATACCAAGGAGGGTCCCTCCCATTATGAACTGTTCTACTGATTTTCCTCCCTGTGCAGAAAGTTTCAAATTCCTCATTGAGATACAACTCTACTGATTTTTTATGTAGTTTATTGAACATGTATATCTTTGCTTGATTTAGTTGTCCCTTGTACTTTGGTAATCACTGTTGCCACATCCGTGTCATCTTCACTAATGCTGGTTTCCTTGTTGACCTCCTCAATGAGGTCAGGTCTATTTGTTGCTATTAGATCCCATGTATTTCCATCATGAGTGGGGTTCCAAACTATCTATTCTGGGTCGTTTTCAGAGAAAGCATTTAGTAATGGTTCAAAAGATGTCTTATCATGCCCACCACTAACAAAACTGTAATTTTCCCAATTAATTGTTGGATGTTAGTAATCTCCACCAATGGTTACAGTAAGATTGAGAAACTTAAGTGCAAGTGAACTGAGGGTGCTCTTTTTTTTAATTACCTCAGGAGATGAGTATGGTGGGCGATAGAATAATCCAGTTATCTTTTATGCCCACCCCTGATATTGACTCCTATCCCAACAGTCTCACATGCAGCTTCAATTTCTTTCTCAGTGGATTTGAGTTTCTTGGCTACTGCGACAAACACACCACCTCCATTTCCCATTTGCTTATCCGTTCAATATACATTTAAATTTTCCCCAAAAATCCCAGTGCTATCAATTTCTGCCTTCAACCAGCTTTCTGAGAATAGTATTATGTGAGCTGCTCTGCTTTTCAGGAGAGCTTGCAACTTCTTCTCTACCCAGTTTGATTCCAGCCTATTCATATAATATTTAGCAGCCTCCTACTGTAACAAGTTTATTTATTTATTTATTGTTCCGTGGGACCAAATTAAGGAGAAGTCTCCATGGTCATGGAACGAGTCAATACATGAAATTATAACACGATATTAGAAACAGATAAAATGAAACATAAAAAAACATATTCAGGTGACAAGTCGTAAGTTTAAATAAAGAAAATCAACAATGTAACACCGGAATTTGCTTAATTTTTTAGCTCCTCCAGGAGCTCCTCGACAGAATAGAAGGAGTGAGCCATCAGGAAACTCTTCAGTTTAGACTTAAAAGAGTTTGGGCTACTGCTAAGATTTTTGAGTTCTTGTGGTAGCTTATTGAAAATGGATGCAGCAGAATACTGCACTCCTTTCTGCACAAGAGTCAAGGAAGTGCATTCCACATGCAGATTGGATTTCTGCCTAGTATTAACTGAGTGAAAGCTGCTAACTCTTGGGAATAGGCTAATATTGCTAACAACAAACGACATTAAAGAAAATATATACTGTGAGGGCAATGTCAGAATTCCCAGACTATTGAATAGGGGTCGACAAGAGGTTCTTGAACTTACACCACATATAGCTCGAACAGCCCATTTTTGAGCCAAAAATACCCTTTTTGAATCTGAAGAATTACCCCAAAAAATAATACCATACAACATAAGCGTATGAAAATATGCAAAGTAGACTACTTTTCGTGTTGAAGTGTCACTTATTTCAGATACTGTTCTAATGGTAAATAAAGCAGCATTTAATTTCTGAACAAGATCCTGGACATGGGCTTTCCACAACAGCTTACTATCTATCCGAACGCCTAGGAACTTGAACTGTTCCGTCTCGCTTATAATATGCCCATTCTGTCTGATCAAAATATCGGTTCTTGTTGAATTTTGAGTTAGAAACTGTAAAAACTGAGTCTTACTGTGATTTAGCATTAAATTATTTTCCACAAACCACGAACTTATTTCATGAACTTCACTATCCTTCACTATCAAGCTGGTGTCATCAGCAAACAGAAATATTTTTGAATCACCTGTAATACTAGAAGGCATATCATTTATATAAATAAGAAACAGCAGTGGCCCCAGCACCGACTCTTGGGGAACGCCCCACTTAACAGTGCCCCATGGGGACTGAACATCACTACCACTCTCAATATTGCGGAGAATTACCTTCTGCATTCTGTTCTTAACGTAAGAGGCGAACCAGTTGTAAGCTACTCCCCTTACTCCATAATGGTCCAACTTCTGCAGTAATATTTTGTGGTCAACACAGTCAAAAGCCTTCGTTAAATCAAAGAAAACACCTAGTGTTCGCAACCTTTTATTTAATCCGTCCAAAACCTCACAGAGAAAAGAGAATATAGCATTTTCAGTTGTTAAACCATCTCTAAAACCAAACTGAACATTTGACAGCAAATTATGTGAATTTAAATGCTCCAGTAACCTTGTATATACAACCTTCTCGATAACTTTAGCAAACACCGATGGCATAGAAATAGGTCTAAAATTGTCAACATTATCAATGTCTCCCTTTTTATAAAGTGGCTTCACTGCCGACTACTTTAATCGGTCAGGAAACCGACCACTCCTGAAGGAAAAGTTACAGATATGGCTAAGTACTGGGCTAACACACATAGAACAATACTTCAGTATTCTGCTAGATACCCCGTCATATCCATGAGAGTTCTTGGTCTTTAGTGATTTAATTATTAACTCAATCTCCCTCTTGTCAGTATCACGGAGGAGCATTTCAGGTAACAGTCTCGGAACACTTTTTTCTAAGAGCGCTATATGATTCCCTGTTGGGACTAGGTTTCTATTTAGTTCACCTGCAATATTCAGAAAGTGATTATTAAATACTGTACATATATGCGACTTATCAGTAACACGGACATTCCCACTACGCACTGATTCTATATCCTCGACCTGTCTCTGCAGACCAGCCACTTCCTTTACGACTTACCATATGGTTTTAATTTTATCCTGAGACTTAGCTATTCTATCTGCATACCACATACTTTTTGCTTTCCTAATAACATTTTTAAGCACCTTACAATACTGTTTGTAATGGGCTGCTGCATTTAGATTTTGACTGTTTCTAACATTTTGATATAATTGCCACTTTGTTCTACAAGATATTCTTATCCCTCTAGTCAGCCACCCAGGCTGCCTGTTTGTGCTAGTACCCTGTTTTGAACGTTCTAACGGAAAGCAGCTTTCAAAGAGCACGAGAAAAGTCTTGAGAAAAGCATTATATTTATCGTCTATTGTATCAGCGCTATAAACATCTTGCCACTCTTGTTCCTTGATAAGGTTTACAAAGGTCTCTGCAGCAACTGGATCAGCTTTCCTAAACAGCTGATGACTATATTGAACACGTGTTGCAGCACAAAAATCTTTTAGAGTTAAAATTTGTGCATCATGATCTGAAAGGCCATTCACCTTTTTGCTAACAGTAATGAGGAATGAACAAAAATGTTGTCTATGGTTGTTCTACTGTTCCCTTGCACTCTCGTTGGAAAGAATACGGTTTGCATAAGATTATATGAATTAAGGAGGTGCACAATCACTTATACAATTAATATTGAAGTCACCACATATAACTAACTTTTTGTATTTCCTATAAAGTGAACCAAGAACCTCCTCTAGCTTTAGCAAAAATGTTGTGAAATCGGAGTCAGGGGATCTATAAATAACAACAGTTAGTAGTTTAGCTCCGTTAAATTTAACCACACCTGCACAACATTCAAACTCCTTTTCAGTGCAGTACTTTGAAACATCAATTGACTCAAATGGGATGCCATTTTTCACATACATGGCTACTCCACCACACCGCAAAGAGCTCCTCGAAAAGCTGCCAGCCAACCTGTATCCTGGTAAAGGAAGCCTCTGAATTATCTCCTTATTTAAGAAGTGTTCAAATATACTAATAATTTCAGAGTCAACATCTATACGCAGTTCACTAACTTTATCTCTAATACCTTGTATATTTTGATGAAATATACTAATTCCCTCATTACTCGGATACCTAAGCTTTGTCAAAAGTGGTTCCTTTGTTAGAGAGACTTCCCTTAAGCAGGAATACCTGTCAGCTGACTTCAATCTAAAAAAGGTGCAGCTCTAACACCCACTACTGCAGGAATTTTCCCAAGAGTGATCCCACCTATGCTGTCACCTATAAGCTTTGCCAACCTCCCCTTCCCATACCTGTTGAGGTGCAGGCCATGTCTAGTGAAACCCGTCCTGCTGATAGACTCCACCGACACCACTGAAATGTGACCCATGCTTTCTGTCATCAGCGCACCCCCAAGTCTCATGTTATTACGCCTGACGGCTGTATTAAGATGAGGTGACACTGAAACAGTTCCACGAAATGCACATTCGTGTTGCCAGTCTGAGTGGCTATCTTTTCCAGGTCACCATCTATGTCATACTCCCCATCCCTATCAATACTATTACCAGCCCCACCCACAATCACTACCTGATCCTCTTTAGTAAAATCCCTACATAAGCCCCCTATGTTAACAGTCACCTGAGCCAATCCTGCATTAGGCTTCACAATGCTGGTGACCTGGTACTCACTCCCCAGCACTTCCTGCAACTGCTGGCCTACACCTCTGTCATGAGAACTACCTAACAGCAGAACCTTCTTCTTCCTCTCCGACTTTGCAACTGTTCTAGCCACCGTAACTACTGAGGTCTGCTGCATACTTCCTACATCTATAGCTACTAGAGATTCCTCTCCACTAGACTCTGACAGTTGGTCATATCTATTGTAAACACCAATAGTAAAACTATCCGAAAATCTTCTTCTCCTAGCAGATCTCTTGCCAACAGCCAGCTCCCATTCCCCAACCCGCTTCTCCCTCCTCATCCTATCTAGCTCCTCCTGTGCGTTTTTCAACTGCACCTGAAGGACACAGATCTTACGCTTCTGCTCCTCTATTAACTTACTCCTGCTACATAACCTGCAGTTCCAGGAGAGGAGCTCACCAGAATGCCCACTGGCTTCCCCACTGCATTCCCCCCAATGAAAATACTTCGAACAAGTCTCACACCGCAATCCACTACTCACGAACCTATGGCAAAGCCCACACTTCTCACTCATGGTAAAATTTTACTTTTTCTAAGTTCCGCTACTACAATAAGATGATGTTAAAAACCTGATTACAATAATCACAAACTTACTCTACAAGGGAAGTAACTACTATTATTAACAGTATTAATAAACAACAAATGTGAATATAACAAAAGACTAATACAGAAAGAGAATCAAACATCTAATGACACAGTAATGAAGCTGAAAACAGTTCCCAAAAGGTTCTTCTGAAATTATTTCACCAGAAAACACAAAAAACTCCAGTTGAAGACTACTAAAGTTCCTAAATAAACCACTATACACAAACAATTAATTAGTACTTAGCTTTCGATGCCAGCTGCAACTGGTCAGCGCGGAATGTAAACACAGGTAAGAGGTTACGTTGCTCGATACGAAACACTCACAAATATCAGGTCACAACACAAGAAAGGCAGAGGTGAATGAAGAAACCACTAATAAGTCACTTATGTAGTAAATATTATCACAAAAACTGTTAAAATATGTATCTGAAACCTAAAAATATATAAAAACTTGGAGAGTGATCTCACACGCAGTCACTCGCTTATGACGTCACACCAAAAGTAATTCAAATTTCCAGAGCTTCTATATTTCAATTCTGTGCAGGGCTACAGTCCAGAAAAATACTGTTGGAAAAGATAGCCTCATATATAATTTCTTCAGAAACTTCCTTTTGCTATTGCTAGTCTGCATTTAACATCTCTTTATTGGTCACTGCCTTTTACTTTGCTGCCCAAATAGTAAAATTCATCTATTATTCTTTCATTGTCTTACACCCTAATCTAGTTTCCACAGCATCACTTGATTTAATTTCACCACATTCCATTACCAGTGTTTCACTGTTGTCGATATTTATCGCATAACCTCTTTTTGAGACATGGTGTATGTGACACGTGAATAGCTGGCCACACAAGTGGACTTCCATGACAGGCCGAAACTGCAAACCATTTCTGTGGGTATCTCTAAAGGATCATGCCTGCCAATCTGAAGCTCATCATTTCCCACTAATGTGGAGGTCCTGCCCGTCGGATCTCGTCTCACCGATCTGTCCGCAAGCCAAGTCTGTTTGTGTATGGCACAATGTGGTGGATTTTGTGGTTACCCACGGACCCCAGACTGTAGCGCTCCTCGGCAGGCCAGGGGCCTCAGTTGGTGGATTTCAGGAATTACGACTGTCTCACTGCAAGTACATTGTACAGTGTGACATTTTATAGACATTTTATTATTCTGGTACATTTTTGACACTTTGAAAGTAGTTTATATGTTAGAAAGTACGGACGATAAGAAGAAGAATATTGTGGCAGTCGCTAACAATTTGTATGCTATGTACTCGTGTATTTCTTGACAGAAAAATCACATAATACCTGTAAAATAATAGACATAACACAGTAGGTAATAACCACCAATAACAAACATAGTGAAACCAACATTTTATTCGCATTCACCTATAGTGCTAGTTTACACAACTTTCTCTGCCGTATTCACTTCTTTGAAGAGGCTCACTTTTTTCTGAGGTCACTTCTGAAATCAGTGAAGATATTTTAAATCTGTATTGTGACTCTAAGGAAATGTGTTTCATTTTATTGAAATAAAATAACATTAGTGGTCTTAATGAAATATATGTACCATTTGGCATGCCTTCTCCATCTAAAAGCAGTTTATTACAAAAGATGTTGATTTTAGTACTTAAGATTTTTGCTCACACGTTTAGAAATATGGAAGTCCTTACTTTTTTACAGCTTATGTCGTTACCCTTGAGATCTCGAAATTTGTAAGGGAAAAATGCTAAACTTGTCTGGAAATCGGGGAAATATTAGGGAATTTCACTAGGGGTAACTTGTGGCAACCCCAATCCATTTCTTATACCCTTTTTCATCTGAGCATTTCATTGTAGGTCTCCCAGTCTTATTGTTCCCTCTTGTTTGCAGTACGTGTTGTATGTTACCAGTCTTACCCTATAGCCTACTCCTATTTTGCTCATAACTTCAAACATCTTGTGCTATTTTACATTGATGAATGCTTCTTCTAGGTCAGCATACCCAATAAACAAGACTCGATTTTTCTTCAGTCTCGCTTCCATTGTCAGAACTCCTCTGGTGCCTTGACCTTTCCTAAAGTCAAACTGATCACCATCTTACCGATCCTCAATTTTCTTTTCTATTCTTCTGTATATTATTATCCTTGCCAGCAGCTCAGATGCGTGAGCTGTTAAAGCTGATTGTGCACTAGTTCTCGCATTTATCTGCTGGTGTTCTCTTCGGACTTGAGTGGATGATATTTTTCCTAAAGTCTGATGGTATGTTCTGCGCAACAACTTTAATTGTCATTTTGTTGCCATTTCCCCAAATGATTTTAGATATTCTGACAGAATGTTGTCTGTCCCATCTGTCTTACTTGATCTCAAGTCTTCCTGTGCCTTTTTAAGTTCTCACTCGACTAATGGATCCCCTGCGTCATCTGTCTAAACTCCAATTTCTTATTCTGTCATGTCATCAGGCAAGTCCTCCCCTTCATACAGACCTTTAGTGTACTCTTTCCACCTATCAGCTCTCTCCTATATTCTTATCAGTGGAATTCCCATTATATTCTTAATGTTTCTGTCCTTACTTTTTATTTCACTGAAGGTTATTCTGACTTCTGTATGCTGAGTCAGTTCTCCTGTTGATCACTTCTTCGACTTCTCCACTAGTTGTTTCTATACAAGGTGTATATAAACTTTCATTGCCTGTAGCAGATACAGTAGCTACAGATTTACTGCATAGATGGAACCCAAAGTCATTTTCAATTAGACCGTGTTGTTTACAGGAATTAAAGTTGCAGTTGGGATTCCTTACTGAAGGGCTAGTAAACCATATAACATGAGAAGGGTATTTTCTGTAATTGCATTTTCTCTGCTTGTGTGCGAGTGGCTGATTTTAAGATGGTGGGGGTGGTGGTGGTATTGGTATTGTAATTGGGAAATTAATGGAATAACTTTTTTAAATTAAATGAGGATTAATGAGTTCCATTAGCTTGGATGATGAAGGGAGAAGCAGTTAATTTCCTATGAAGCAGATAGTAACTTCATTTGGACATGACAGTGTTGGTTGAGCACTGTGGCTACAGGTTAAATTAATTGAAGAAATACAGCAGCCAACCAAAAAAACATAATCAACCGACTCCTGCCTGCCTACATTTAGTTTGTCAGAGTCACTTTCAGGTAGTATACACAATTGTTGTTTAGCATTCAAGCTGATAGTTTGATGATATGTATATTGATTTTTATTTGATATTAATTTTAACTTAATTTTCAGTCAGTGGTTGGCAGATGATGACAATAATACTGAAAAGGAAGTGCTGTCCTGATATTTTGTAAATTATTATTATTCTTTGTTTTCCAGTATATTTACATTTTCTGGTAACCTAAGATTATACATCAAATTTAATTTTCATTTTCCATTTGTGCCTGTGTGTCCATAAATTTTTTTCTGTATTTCTTCTTCTAGTTAATGTCTTGTATCCATGTGGTCTGTGGTTTTCCTATTTCTTCATTGCTAGTAGTTTCCATTCTATGATCTGTTGTTCATATGTCTGCACCATATGAGTTCCGTTTCTTCCAAGAAATCAGGAACTCGAATTGTGACATCCATTTTCTTTCTGATGACTTCATTTCTGATCAATTTCTGCCTGGACTGCGCACTGTCTACAAAAGTGCAGCTCAATTGCCATCTGTCTTTTCATTAATTGAGATTTAACTGCTCATACTTATCCGTTTCTCATAATTGTTTTGTTTTCTTTCTAATTTGTTGGTTCCATAAAATACCATTTAATGTTTCAAGACTGTACCTTCTAGTATTTATTCTTGAAGATATATACTATGCTCTGTGCTGTATCAAACATTTCTGTAAGTTACTTACCTTTGTCATAGTTAAAGATTACTTCTGTATAACTAATTTATAAGCACCCTGTCCAAGTGAATTTCACGACGACATCTGATGTCTGGCCTGAGAACAGTTTCTACAACTATTTAAATAATAGAGAACCAGCTTTTTTCTCCATATGGCATCTTCAGATGACATTGGAACTGCAGAGGAAATGACTTAATGACATACACAGACATTGCTCATGGCGGCAAGTGTTCTGGAAAACCTGGAATTCGCTGGGAATTGCATTTTACCTGGAAAAATCAGGGAAATCTCAGTAATTCTGTAAAATTTCAAGGGATTCTGTGTTTTAACTGAACATTGTAATTTAATTTTATGGAGCTTTATAAATCACAAATTTTAAAATACTTAATATTTTAAAATGAGTTAATTATTTGAATATTAGTCCATATAAATTATGTTGATGTTTAAATGCTGCACTTGGAACTACAGCTGAGAGGAAAGAAAAGTCACTGTTGTGAGATCCTCAAAGTGCACTCCCCCCACCCCACCCCCTACCATTAAATTTCTCAGGGGCTTCTTATGGCATTATCTACCTCCCCATGCCTGGAATTCGCAGGGATTTTTTTCCAAGTTTGAGTATCATCCTGTCATTGTTATAGATACATAAAATGAAGAGATATAGCATGTTTACAAGAGAAATTATTTCTTTTTATGTTGTGAAGGAATCAATGTTTTTCACAAAAAATGAAAAATAAAATTGAATTTACTGTTGTAACCTGAAATGAGTGTAAAATGCTTAACTTAACTGAGGGGAAACAGAAAATAGGGCTTTGTACATGTGATATCCGAACTACAGACATAAGAGAAATAATATGACCAGCTGAGTCTCTCCCCTCTGCATCGCAAATGCAGAGAATTGCGTCAAGTAGCGGGTGCTGAGGAGTAAGCGTGGGATTGACGGTGTTGCAGAGGTGCCTACCGTGCTGGAGAGGGTGAGACGGGCAGTGCTGGAGACGCCCGCGGACCGCAAGAGCCGCTACCTCGCGCTGGCCGCCGTCTGCGCGGAGTCCGGCTGCCTGCCACTGCTGGCTGCGGCCCCCACCCTGCCGGAAGACCTGCTGGCTGCACTCCAGGACAGGACGCTCGCACCACACGTAAGCCTCACCTTCCCCTCTCTGTTTGGCTCTGGGTCAAATTGCTAAATGAGGGTAATCCCGAAAGCAAGGTCTCCAAAGTACTGGGGCCGCTTGTTTGCATGGCTGTTGGCCACACTGTATTTTTTCCTTGCTCCCTCCTTTCTCTACAGAAACCATTGCACATCCGCTGGGGATTTTAGCCTCGGCTTGGCAGCCGGTTTTTATAGAGCTCCTGTTAGCCACTACAGCCAGGTGTGAAGTTCACGCAGTTATCCAGTTTTTTAGTGCAAAAGGCATTAAACCGATCGACATTCGTTGACAGATGTCAGTTGAAGAGTCTTGAATGGGTGTCTAAAATGTCCACAAGTGGTGTAGAGAGTTTTCAGCTGGCCGTACTGAAATTTGTGATGAGGAAAGAAGCGGGAACCTGGGCTTTCCATTTCACACCTGAGATGAAACAACCAGCACGACAGTGGCGACATTCAGATTCACCCGAGCTGCGAAAATTCGAAATAACTCAGTCTGCCAGTAAAGTTGTTGCAGTTGTGTCTCGGTATTGGAAGCGGATATTGTTCGTCGACTTCACGGCTCCTGGACGACAATAAATGCCAACAGGTATTGTCAGACATTAAAAAGACTCAGACGGGTGATTGAGAACCGAAGAAGAGGAATTTTGAGCAAGGGCAGAAGCCTTCTCCACGACAATGCTTGGCCCCACATTGCCTGTCAAACTGTGGATCTTCTGCGGCATTGTGGATGGGACATAATCACTCATCCATCCTATAGTCCAGACTTAGCACCCAGTGACTACCACTTGTTTCCCAAGTTGAAAGAACACTTGGTTTGAATGCACAGGGGAAAGATGAGGTTTGATGCTTCTACAGTAGCATGGCAGCAGGCTGGTATGTCATAGGCAAAAACTGCTGTAGCATTTCCAGAAATGCAGCGATCAAAATGGCAATTATGTCAAAAAATAGAAAAATGTTCAAGCTTCAAACTGTGCCCAATTTATTGTACGTAAATGCTTCTTTATATTTTTTTAAAAAGTGGAGACCATACTTTTGGTATCACCTCATACAAGCATGTTTTCTCATGTCTGTTATGTATCATTAATTGTATGGATAATGAAGGAACTTTTCCCTAGTTCGATGCACACAGCTAGAAATGTTGTCCTATTATTGCTGTTTTTGGTACTGGTCTTCAGCCATTTAGGCATGACGTAGTACTAGTAGTAGTAGCCCAGTGCCATTCGAACTGTTTCCACATTCACCATACCCACTCTAGAGCTGTCTCGTATCCCTCAGCTGATCTTACAGCAAGATGAAATATGAGTGCAAAGTAGACACATGTAAAAATCAGTTTCATCCTTTTGAGGTGGGTATGACAAGTGCAACAGCCAGTAGGCATAAATAGCAAACAGGAGCCTTTAAAGCAAGAGAGTTATAAGCATGCATTTTCACCTTTTCACAGTGTGTTGGATAACACATTAAATTTCTGTCATGCACCCATGGAAATTCTGTTTTGGTGGCCCCGTGGGTGGTTGAGAAAGCACTCAGATGTTTGAGTCTGCACTCTTATGTATCTTTGATGATGGCAACACTGTGGGAACTTCTGTGTGATTTAATTTTAGTGAGATCCAGGTCTCATGTCATGTCCAAATTAAAACCACGATCACAGTTTGTTAAGTGATCTACTAATCCAATCTCTGTGGCCTTGTAGTCTCTAGAGTGGCACGTATATATCCACCGTTCTGCCACTGCTGCCTTGTCCAGATGTAACAAGCCAGTGTACTGCCAATGTTCAGTGCATCTGCCACAAACACTTCATGTTGTTTGACCAATACATGAAGTGCCCCAATACCCATAAGGAACCTGGTACACACTCGCATTTGGAATTGACGAGTCGTCCTTCACAGAACTGAGAAAGGCACCTGCTTTCTTAGCAGACTGGAAGACCACTTTGCACTGTGTTTCTTGAGGAAAGTGCCACCCTCATATTCATGACTGCACACCTGCACCTTGATTTCATGTGCAACGTCTTGCAAATCTGTTGCCATAAATATCCATTCAGTTCAAGATGCTCTTCAGGGGTTGGAGTTCATCCTGCACGGATTTGTAGCCTGAGACACTGTTTGCACCTCACGCCACTAAAAATATATCCAAACTTGGGGCAAAATAACAATAAGCAAAGCAATTAAATGTTCGATTAAGGAACAAACCGAAGTTCATTTGTAAGAATTGAGTCATAGTTACGGTATGCTGTTTCTTTGGTCAGTGTCAATGTAAGGGAGATCACAAATTCCACTAAGCTTTCTGGCAGTGTCTCCTTCAGAGCGAACTAGTACAAAGGATGACATGTTGAGTTGCATACAAGCATAGAGAAACGGCTTACACATTTAGCTAAAGGCCAAAGCCTTATTCAGAAAAGAAAACACACATACATTCATAGACACAAACAACCACACCTCTGACACGCGTGATCATCATCTCATACCCCATCAGAGGCCGGGCTACCTGTGAAAGCAGCCATGTCATATATCAGCTCTGCTGCAATAATTACACATCTTTTTACACTGGGGGACTCAAAATGGACTTTAAAACTTTGGAATATTACAGAAATTTTTTGAGATATCTTGCAGAATCAGTAGATGCGTCATTTTGTAGCAAACAACCTGAAGTTTGATTCACACAGTACATCAGAACGTCATTTCACCACCAGGAGTACCAGCTCAGTACACAGATAAAATGGCTACTTTCACTGATCTCCAGGCCACTGGATTTCTTTCTCTGGGGTTTCATTTAAGACTATGTGTATGTTCCCCCCCTAACAAACAACTTAGCCAACCTGAAGAATCGAACCTATGGTAACCTACTGTCCTCACCCTTCCATCCAACAGTTTCCACCCCCTCTGTCCTATCACCTCCTCTCCACTCATGTCTCTCACCCTCATTGTGTGTCACCCTCTACCGAAGCACCTGCCACCTGCCTGTCTTTCCCTTTCTCCTTTCCTGCTCCCCACCCTCCCCCCCCCCCTATCCCCCCCCCCCTTCCTGCCCCACAGACTACTGACACTGTGCCTGGTGACTGTCTTGTTATGCTTCCATGTACAAGGTGTACAGCTTTGCTTCCGACGTTTTTTTCCCAAACTTTTGAAGCTTTAATGAAATAAGTTGGTTACACATGTATCAATCAAGGTATTTTCTATCGCTGGCCACTACTTTCTCCCATCTTTCAGGCAGTGTACAAAACCCATGTTGAAAAAATTGTTTGTCTTTTGAAGCAATCCATGAATCAATCCAATTTGTGACTTCTTCGTGAGATTGAAAGTGTTGGTCAGCCAGGCCATGCGCCATTAATCTAAACAGGTGAAAGTCAGAGGGAGTAATGTCTGGAGAATATGGCGGGTGGGGTAGGACTTCCCATTTTAACGTTTCCAAGTACGTTTTGACCTCTTTTGCAACATGGGATTGAGCGTTGCCGTGCTGCAAAATCACTTTATCTTGCCTCTCGCAGTATTGCGGTCGTTTGTCTTTTAATGTTCTGCTCAAATGCATTAATTGCGTTCAATAATGAGCACCTGTGATTGTTTCACTTGGTTTTAACACATCATAGTACACGACACTGAGCTGGTCCCACCAAATGCAGAGCATGATCTTGGAGCCGTGAATATTCGGTTTAGCCGTCGACATGGAAGCATGGCTGGGAAATCATCATGATTTTTTGCATTTAGGGTTATTGTAATGAACCCATTTTTCGTCCCTGGTCACAATGCGATGCAGAAATCCATTCCGTTTTTGCCTCTGAAGCAACTGTTCACAAACACACAAATGCCATTCAATGTCTGTCGGTTTCAGCCCACATGGGACCCAAGTTCCTTCTTTCTGAATCATGCTCATAGCCTTGAGACGTTTTGAGATGGGTTGCTGCGTCACTCCCACTAACCGTGCCAATTCTTCTTGAGTCTGACGTGAGTCTTCACTCACCAATGTCTCCAATTCCACATCTACGAAAACATTCTCTCTTCCACCACTGTGCCGGTCTAAGATGTTAAAATCACTGTTCTTGAAGTGTTGAAACCACTCACGACACGTTCTTTCACTAATAGCGTCCTTACCATGCACACTTGAGAGAATTCGATGAGACTCAGCTGCTGTTTTCTTCATATTGAAATAAAACAGTAACACCTCCCACAAATACCAAGAATTAGACTCGTAAACTGACATTTTCAATCAAGAACAACTTTATGATAAGGACACAAATCGACTAATGTTTGAATAAGGTTATGTTGACCGAGGTCCAAGCTAACTGCCTGATGTCTGTGATCTGTTTCTTTCGACTGCTACTTACCGTTTCCGCTCACCCATACTCTACTATCACTTCCCCTTCCCTGCCCCCTCCAAATTGCTGCTTTCATTCCAAGTGACGGTTTCATTCCAGTCTGATTTGCCAGAGATGGCATACATGTGTGTGAGAGAGGTGTGTTTGTTTGTGTGAATAAATGTTGTGTTTCCTTTTCTGAAGAAACCTTTGGCTGAAAGCTAATGTGGAAGTGTCTCTTCATTGTGCCTCTCTTCAATTTAACGTGGCATCTTATGGTGGGTAACAATCTTTTTCTTTTCCTCATGTTGTTGATATTAGAATGTTTCCTTGGTCTTTTATTTCCCTAACACAGGTGTTAGGAATGGGCCGTTGAAACATTCCTGTAGTCTATCTGTAACTTCCATGTCTTGCTAGGTTTCTTGCTTCTCTCACTTTTTTTCACAATCACTGTTCAATATCAATGCTGTAAGGGTTCTGCTATTCAGTGCACTTGACTCGTGACACGGCTTCTCCTGTGTGGATTTTGATCTGTTGTATCAAAGATGCCAAAAGAGGATTTTCTTGTTCCAGTGGAATAATGCTCTTAGAGAAGTTGAACTCAATGTGTTACCTATAATGTACAACTCTAACTTCTCTTAATGAGCAGACAACTCCACTCAGCAGGTAGTAGCACCAGCTCGTGGCCTGCGCTGCGAACAGGACAGGATCTCTACAATTCCGACCTGCACAAACTGTCAAAAAACCTCCCGAAAGGGGAGGGGGGGGGGGGGTGCTTCCTGCTTAACGGATGAACATCCCGCATTGGCCAGTGGATACTGAGGACATGGTACACGTCATTCTGTGAATGACATGTTACACCTCAATATTCCAATCTGGAGTTTCCATTGTTTAACTTATTCAAAATATGCATTGTACAAAAATGTAGAACTGGGTGGCTACACTGTGTATTCAGCACAGAATGTGGATAGGTGGCTGTCACAGTAGCTGTGCAGTTGTACGATGTTCCGTATTAGTTAGCTCTAGTCTCGACTGTACTCGTTACGTAATTTAAGTTTTCCTGAGGACTTTCCATTTCTGTACTGACACTGTGGCCACCGGTGACACTGCCGCAGGTGATATCGGCATACGAGGCACTGATGCTGAAGCATTGGGAGGAGAGCCGCGGCTGTGGAGAGGAGGCAGAACAGGTGTGGGCGCGCACATGGGTGCGTCCACTGCTGCCGTCGCTCGAGGTGCCCGACGGAGCGGCAGCCGGCGCGGAGCGGTTGGTGGCGGCGGCAGCGCGAGCCTGCCCGGCGGCCTTCGCCGCCATCGGTGGAGGTGCGGGCGGTGCGGAGGCCGGTGGAAGTGCGCGGGCGGCGCTGGCGTGGCTGCGCGTGGCGCACCGGCAAGGTGCACTGGATGCGCGGCTGCGTGAGGGTGCCGGCCGACCAGGTCTCTGGAAGGGCGTACTGTCCTACGGAGCCCTCGAGGACGCACTGCTGCACGAGAATGAGGAGGTAAGTGGAGGGAAAATTGCCAACAGTTTTTGTATAATGCACTTGGCAAATTTGGTTACCAGGATGCCGAGTTTGGAAATGGGAGTTTCAGAAATTGACATTGAGTTTACTCCTACACCATCATTGTTAGATGTCTGGAACTCTGAGTGGTCCATCATGGACTCCCCAAATAAACTTAGGGCGATAAAGGAGACTGCGACTATTTGTCAGTCTTGCCTTCAAACATTTGCAGCATATCTGCTGTCCCTTGTCAGCTATGCATTGGCTGTATTCTCTAACCGTTGATGACTCTGTGTCCAAGATAACTTGCTGTGTCCTGTTGTTGTTGTGGTCTTCAGTCCTGAGACTGGTTTGATGCAGCTCTCCATGCTGTGTCCTTCATACCAAAAACTCCTCAATCCAGTTATAAATCTCATTCAGTATTCAAGATGATTGTACTTTTGATAAAAAGTGTATGGGTGGTATGAACTCAAATGACTTTCAGAAGTCAACAAATACTGCATCTACCTGACTGCCGTGTTCTGTCATAGGAGAAAAGTGCAAGTCAGGTTTCACATGATCAGTGTATTTGAAATCTGTGCTGGTTAGCATGAAATAGGTCAGTCTCTTAGATATTCCTCTTTACATTTGAGTTTGGCATATGCTCTCAGATTCTACAGCAAATGTATGTCGAGGATGTTGGACAATAGTTCTGTAGTTCACTTCTGTTGCCCTTCTTGTAGGTGGGCGTCACTTGTGATTTCTTCCAACCTCTGGGCACAATTTTTTGTTTGAAGGATCTTCGGGGTACATCTTAGGGAAATGGCAGCAAGGGACAGGAAAGGACACCAGGTGCAGTCAGTATGTATGCCTGGGGGCCTCATTCAATGTATTGAAAAGGCTATTCTGGAAGCCATTGAGGAACAGGGTGCAAGCAACTGCTGATTGTGGCACGTGCTCTAACAGAAGATATCTGTTGTTGGGCTCTGACATCGTACTTGGATTTTTGCAGTGATTGACAGAAAAGGTTGAGAAGACCAGAATTACATGTAGAGTTTCAACTAAGGTCACAATTTGCAGCATTGTCCCCAGAATTGATCGCAGCCTCTGGGTTCTGAGTCAAGTGAAAGGACTCGACCAACGACTTTGATGGTTCTGTGAAAAGCAAGGCTGCGACTTCCTGGCCTTGTGCCATGGGATAGAAAACTGTAGGGTGCCCCTAAATGGGTCACGTGTGCACTACACGTCTGAGACTGATACCTAGGTAGGTAGGGCGCACGCAACAGTTTTTTACATTAGGCGACTCTCCATCCAGTCCAGGTAACCCAGAAGTGTCACTGTAAGAGGGAAAGAAATGCCTCCCACAGGTGAGAGTATTTCCTAGTGCTTAACTGCCAAAGCATTCACAACGAAGTGCTAGAGTTCAAAGCGCTTCTGAAAAGCAATGACTCTTATGTAATACTAGGTACGGAGAACTGGTTGAAACCTGAAATTGATGGCAATGAGATTTGTGGGGAAAATTGAAGTGTATATCAAAAGAATAGGCAAATGGGAAATGGTGGTGTATTTGTCTCAGTAGTCAAGACACCCAAATCCACTGACATAGATATTGGAGCCGCTTGTGAGATTGTGTGGGCAAGATTCAGTATCAAGGGTAGGAATAAAATGGTAACTGGGTCCTTCTGTTGCCCACCAGACACATATTCTGATGTAACCAAAAACTTTAGAGAAAACCTAAATTCGGTTATACATACATGCCCCAACCATGCTGTAAGCATTGGTGGAGACTTCAATCATCCAACAATCAATTGAGAAAATTACAGTTTTTTTAGTGGTGGGCATGATCCTTTGAAACATTACTAAATGTCTTCTATGAAAACTACCTAGAACAGATAAACCCCATTCATGATGGTAATATATAGGATCTAATGGCTACAAATAGACATAATCTCTTTGGAGATGTTCACATTGAAACTGGTATCACTATTTGTGATGCATTTGTGGCAACAATGATAATCAGAGTTCAGAGAACAACTAAACAAGCAGAAGATACATATTCACTGATCAGCCGGAACATTATGACCACCTACCTTACGGCCAGTATGTCCAGAGGCCTTGGTAGGTTACTGTAGGGAGTTGGCACCATGTCTCCACACACACACACACACACACACACACACACACACACACACACACACACACATACAAAAGCACGCACGCAATTGCAGGTGAACACTACTCTATTCTGTACCTTCTCCCAAGAAAATGGGATGCCCCTAAGCTCCATGCTGTACTGTTTGCCATCGCCATAAATCCAATTATGGGTTGTCTCCTTCCTGGTGTCTCGGGCTCCCTCTTTGTCAATGATTTTGCGATTTACTACAGCTCTCAACAGACCAGTGTTCCTGAACGATCTCTTCAAGGATGTTTCGATCACACCCACTCGTGGAGCATCGAAACCGGCTTCCGATTTTCTCCCAGTAAGACCGTCTGTGTTAATTCTTGCGGAGTTTCATCCACCTTCCCTACATCTAGGCCCTGTTGACTTTTCGTTTGCAGATGTCACCAAATTCTTGGGACTTGTGTTTGACAGAAAACTGTACTGGTCTTCCTGTGTTTCATACCTTTCGGCTCGCTGTCTACGATCCCTCAACACCCTCCGTATTCTGAGTGGTACCCCTTGGGGAACAGACCGAGTCATCTTCCTCCGCCTATATTGCACCTTAGTGCGCTTGAAATTGGACTGTGGAAGCATAGTTTTTTCATCTGCATCGCCGTCTATTCTTTGGCGTCTAGATTCTGCCTTTAGCGTTTGGAGCTTTTTACACTAACCTCGTGGAGACCCTTTACGCTGAGACTGCTGAACCTCCATTGTCCAATTGGCGAGCTGTCCTTCTGAGTCATTACGCTAGTCATCTGGCTTCCATGCCTGCTCATCCAACCTGTGCCCTTTTTTTTTGACACCTCCTTGGATTTAGGATATGCAGACAGCCCTTCCTCTCTATTATCACCAGGAGTCTGCTTTCATCAACAGCTACATTCACTTTCCTTCCAATTTCCTAAAACTTTCTTGACAAATGGGGGTACAGCACCACCTTAGCTTCACCCTTGGACCGCCTTCTCTGTGACCTTTGTCAGCTTCCCAAGGATAGTATCCCCCCCCGTATAGTTTATCATTGGGCATTTGCTGCTATATGTGCACAAATGGAGGATGCCACATTTATCTATACTGACATCTCCAAGATCACCTTTGGTTTTGGGAGTGCCTATATTATTGACGAAACCCCCATTACATTTCGGCTTCCCAACCAGTATTCGGTTTTTACTGCAGAACTTGATGCTGTTCTCCAGGCTGTCCAGTACATCCGTTGCCATCAGGGTATACAGTATATTATATGCTCAGATTCACTCAGCTCTCTTTTCAACCTCCAAGCTCTTTATCCCGTCCACTCTCAGGTCCACCGAATTCAGGATTGCCTCCATGGGCTCCACTTGGGGGGCATCTCTGTGGCATTCCTCTGGATCCCAGGGCATGTTGGTGTATGCGGAAACGAGGCAGCCAATATAGTGGCAAAAGCTGTTGTCTCTCTTCCTTGGCCTGCTGTTTGCGTGGTTCCCTTTGCCATCTACAGAGTGTTTTATGTCATCATGTTGCTCTTTTATGGCACACACATTGGTCTGCACTACAGGATAATAAATTATGGGACATAAAACCTCTTCCCTACAGGATAATAAATTATGGGACATAAAACCTCTTCCCTGTTCTTGGACCTCTTCCTCCTAGTCTTGTCATCGAGGGGAGGTAATTTTAACTAGACTCTGGGTTGGGCACTATCTTTTTAGCCATTGACATCTTTTATGTGGCGATCCTCCCCCGTTTCCCCCCATTGTTCTCAATCGTGGATGGTGAGACATCTTTAACTTCAGTACCCCTATTTTAATCTGCTACATGCCCGTTTACAGCTGTCGTCTGATATATTTTCACTTTTAGCAGATGACACGCGCTCAGCCAATCATGTTCTTGAATTTATCAGTGTTAGTGAGATGACATTGGTCATTTGAAGCTCATTTTGGGGAAAACAACACACCCTTCGATAGCAACTTTCTAAGATTTCCTGTCGTTTTTAGTTTCCCTCTTTCTTGAGTTTCACCTCCATTGCTGCTGATTTAAATTTCAGCTTTTTACCCTTCACCAAGCCACAGAATGGGCACTTATGACCATAGCAATTTTACATCATTTGAAATGCAATTCAAAAACGCTCGCTCTAACTAAACAAAAGAAAAGCTGCACCAAACAAAGCGTTTAGCATTAACTCGGTGACTTCAATGAAAATGATAGTGACGGGGCTGCAATCAGGGACTCCCTATGCAGAACATGTAACAGTGATCTAGAACAGCATGAGTCAAATGAAAATGTAGAAATGGACAAGGAGAAGAGTAAAGATTGGCATGTATTTATAAAAACGATTTCACAGTAGTAAAATTTCCTACGAAAAAAAGGTTCAGATTTTTTTATTGGTAAAATTGAAAGCATCTCTAATGACACCTATGAAATGACGTTTGTGAGAAAGAAAGTACTTGATGGTATTGTTTATTTTGTATTTCCAGAAACTGGTGATGCAAATGTGATAGAAAGAGGCCAAATTATTTTAAAAATTTGTTCCAGAACATAGAAGGCTAGGTAAATTAATTTTTGAAGGGATAGATGATTGACATTAAGTAAATACTTTTCACATTGATTGTGACATTCAATAACTAAAACTTAATATTTGTTTGTCAGTTTTCGTGAATGCAAGTGTTTTTATAGCAAAAATCTCAAGTTTAATGTGCTTGTAAAAATTTGTTTAGTCTAGAAATTGTAAAATTTTGTTGCAAATACAGCAATATATTTTTAAGAAATCAGAATAGTGATCAGATTCACTCCACTGGACATCTGATTCTGTTCCTGCATACAAAATACAATGGTGATCGGATTCGCCTCAACAGGGGAGGTGACACCAGTCAGCAATTAACTTAAAATAATAACTGTAATTATAAACCAAAAATAACGTAAAACATGAATATATCATTATCAGGGTTGTGAAATTAATGTACTGAATTTTTATTCTCATATCACAAGAGTAAATGGATGGAAAAAAAAAAAAATGCTGTTTTTGATCGGATTACCTCATTTTACGGTATCTTAATAAGTACCCACTTCAGTGTATTAGTTTTCCGTTTTTTCTGTGTCTAACAGTCTTCCCACAAACACATAACAGAGGAACTTCGATTTTACGGTCTCCAATTTTATGTTTTTCGCCATAAATTTGTAGCTCCTCTGAAAAACCCGTAAGATCAATGTTAAAAATTCCTCGGTTGTACATTTCTTCCTAGTAAAAATATATCTAAAAACAAAGATGATGTGACTTACCAAATGAAGGTGCTGGCAGGTCGACAGACACACAAACAAATACAAACATACACACAAAATTCAAGCTTTCGCAACAAACTGTTGCCTCATCAGGAAAGAGGGAAGGAGAGGGAAAGATGAAAGGATGTGGGTTTTAAGGGAGATGGTAAGGAGTCATTCCAATCCCGGGAGCGGAAAGACTTGCCTTAGGGGGAAAAAAGGACGGGTATACACTCTCTCACACACACATATCCATCCACACATATACAGACACAAGCAGACATATTTCTTCCTAGTAAGGTTTACCTTGATTTTAAGTTCTTACCCCATGGCTCGCTGGACTGTGGAAGCATAGTTTATTCCTCTGCATCGCCATCTATTCTTTGGCGTCTAGATTCTGCCTTTAGCGTTTGGAGCTTTTTACACTAACCTCGTGGAGACCCTTTACGCTGAGACTGCTGAACCTCCATTGTCCAATTGGCGAGCTGTCCTGAGTCATTACGCTAGTCATCTGGCTTCCATGCCTGCTCATCCAACCTGTGCCCTTTTTTTTGACACCTGTTGACGTTCAATATGACTGAACAAGTTAAAAGTGGCTCAAGAGAGTGATGGTTCACTCTACAGGTGGTGTTGGAATTAAGGAAATATTTTAGGCCTTTGTGTGGAGAGGGGCGATTTGTAAGAGGAAATGTTGACATAATCCGTGATTGGTGTTGCCAACACAACTTCGCAACATTTAGCTTCACTGCACAATTATGATACAACTACTGCTAGGTTGCAGGGTAAATTTTTTGAGGACTTCTTACTTGCTGTTACACGTCTGTGATTTATCAAGAACTGATGAAATTCATTGCCACAAATTATTGTATAGACATTGTATTTTACTTTTAATTTCCTTCACTTAGACAGATTTTATGCAGAGTATTATAGAGGATTGTGATTTTTAATCATATATGCCAATTATATTTGTTTTTGCTTATATTTTGTGGGGGTTTTAACAATTTCCTCAGTTCTGCATTTTCCTTGTTTTGTGTTTTTAAAGTCTGGGCTACACAAAAACTTAAAATAGGGGTTTTATTGTACATAGTTAACTAACTGCCAACAACTGAGGCAGTGCTAGTATTTTCAGACCTTGTCTCACTTCAAAGATGTGTTAGCATATTTGTAGTGGTGGTTCACTAGCCTAAACTCGACACTGGTCTGGGCTGACAGGCCTCTGTTGACAGCATGATACCTCTGTAGTGGACAGCATATGGCGTCTTGAGGTAGGAGGCTCATTCCGATATATGAACAATGCTGCCATAATCTTGTGGGGATCTCACAAGTGTTCCAATAAACTGCTGGAGATGGACCTGTCTGCACACCGTGTCTTTCCTCTGAGACATTTCCAAATGTTTAATGATTTTATGCCCCTTCAAAGTGCAGCATCCATGTTAGTTCCTTGAAATTTAAAACACTGTCGACCATTTTGAGCTCTGGTTGCTTAAAGCTCAAATGTGGTTACAATTTACCTAGTTTTCTCTGAATAGAACGTAAAACCAGTTGTATTCACACATTTTTTAGCCTTGTGGTGATCACCTGTACTTGGTGAATTGTTGATTTAAGAGCAGATAAACAATAGAAAATTACAAAATTATCCACAAAGAATGAACGCCTAACAAGGGTTCCTGACTGTGACTGAGATGCCATTGATAGCTATTGCAAATAGTGTTAAACTTAACACACTGCATTTTGGAACTGCATTCTCATGAATAAACTGGTCTGATGTGAGTATATTGAAATGTATTTGAGGTATAAAACTATGCATATTTACCTGATGTCACTTAGCAGAAAAAGACAGCTGTGATACTAGTGGTCTTTACCCACTACAAGCGACACAAGTGAGTATAGATAAACGTAAATGCGTAGAGATGTACTTCAGCAGTGGACACTGAATGACCGATGACAACACTCAAACAGCAGTGTGCACGAGTTTTGTACTAACATTGATTTTCTGTTGTAGGTCTCATTTTAAATAGGGTTCGTGTGGTCATTATGTCATGATGAACCACCTCCACTGTCCTCTGGTTGACATCGCAGGCAGTCCTGGTCTAGATTCTCAGTGACCTCCTCAGATTTTTCTGTGGTGGAAATTTCTGGAATGGCATCTGCACAGCATTGTGAGACTACCTTGTAAAGTAAGCACTGAGACTGATAGGAAACCCACTGAACTGGCATCAAATACAAAGGCTCACACCAAGCTGATGCATGTACTCAGTTGGCGTTTATTTATTTATTTATATCATGTTGTAATCATTTTCATATATTTGTCCATCAACTAGACATTTTGCTTTCTGTTGCAGACGAGGATGTCAGCTCTCTCTCTGCTAGTCGAGGGCCACAGGTCGACGGAGCCGTTCTCGCCTGCGGAGCTGCAGCTGGTTCGGACCTTCCTACGGCACAACGTGAACGTGCAGGAGCCGTCTGCGCGCCAGCGGGGTCTCGCCCTTATCAAGAAGGTGAGCCCCCGAGTACGTGGTCGTGTGGTCGGTGGCAGCCTCTGCTTTCTGACCGTCACGTTGGATGACGGACAGCACAGAGCTAAATGTCAAACTCTTCTTCTGTATCTACATCTGCATTCTGAAAGCCAGAGAGCATTTTGTGTACCACTAGCACTTTCCCTCTGTGCTGTTCCACTCACAAATTATGTGCAGGAAGAGCAACTGTTAGTAAATTTCCGTGTGAGTTCAGATTTCTCTCATTTTACTTTAATAATCTTTTCTTTCACTATAGGTAGAATGTACACTCTTAGAACTTAACAGTAAAGCACATTGTGGTGCAAGTCCTTGGTTCACACCACGCACCTGGCCTTAATTTAAATCTACATCTACATCCATACTCCGCAAGCCACCTGTCGGTGTGTGGCTTAGCGTACTTTGTGTACCTCTATCGGTTCTCCCTTCTATTCCAGTCTCGTATTGTTCGTGGAAAGAAAGATTGTCAGTATGCCTCCGTGCGGACTCTAATCTCTCTGATTTTATCCTCGTGGTCTCTTCACGAGGTATACGTAGGAGGGAGCAATATACTGCTTGACTCCTCGGTGAAGGTATGTTCTCGAAACTTCAACAAAAGCCCGTACCGAGCTACTGAGCACCTCTGTTGCAGAATCTTCCACTGGAGTTCATCTGTTACCTGCGTAACGCTTTCGCGATTACTAAATGATCCTGTAACGAACCAAGCTGCTCTCCATTGGATCTGCTCTATCTCTTCTATCAACCCTATCTGGTACGGATCCCACACTGGTGAGCAATATTCAAGCAGTGGGTGAACAAGTGTACTGTAACCTACTTCCTTTGTTTTCAGCTTGCATTTCCTTAGGATTCATCCAATGAATCTCAGTCTGGCATCTGCTTTACCGATGATCAACTTTATATGATCATCCCATTTTAAATCACTCCTAATGCCTACTCCCAGATAATTTATGGAATTAACTGCTTCCAGTTGCTGACCTGCTATATTGTAGCTAAATGATAAAGGATCTTTCTTTTTATGCATTCACAGCACATTACACTTGTCTACATTGATATTCAATTGCCATTCCTTGCACCATGTCAATTCATTGCAGGTCCTCCTGCATTTCAGTACAATTTTCCATTGTTACAACCTCTCGATATACCGCAGCATCATCCACAAAAAGCCTCAGTGAACTTCCGATGTTATCCACAAGGTCATTTATGTATATTACGAATAGCAATGGTCCTCCCCTGTGGCGCACCTGAAATCACTCTTACTTCGGAAGACTTCTCTCCATTGAGAATGACATGCTGCGTTCTGTTATCTAGGAACTCTTCAATCCAATCACACAATTGGTCTGATAGTCCATATGCTCTTACTTTGTTCATTAAATGACTGTGGGGAACTGTATCGAACGCGTTGTGGAAGTCAAGAAACACGACATCTACTTGGGAACCCGTGTCTATGGCCCTCTGAGTCTCCTGGATGAATAGATGAATAGCGCGAGCTGGGTTTCACTCGACCGTCTTTTTCGAAACCCACGCTGATTCAACAGAGTAGATTCCTAGTCTCCAGAAAAGTCATTATTCTCGAACATAATACGTGTTCCAAAATTCTACACCTGATAGACGTTAGAGATATAGGTCTATAGTTCTGCACCTCTGTTCGATGTCCCTTCTTGAAAATGGGGGTGACCTGTGTCCTCTTCCAATCCTTTGGAACACTACGCTCTTCTAGAGACCTATGGTACACCGCTGCAAGAAGGGGGGCAAGTTCCTTCGCGGGCTCTGTGTAAAATCGAACTGGTATCCCTTCAGGTCCAGCGGCCTTTCCTCTTTTGAGTGATTTTAATTGTTTCTCTATCCCTCTGTCGTCTATTTCAATATCTACCATTTTGTCAACTGTGCGACAATCTAGAGTAGGAACTACAGTGCAGTCTTCCTCTGTGAAACATCTTTGGAAAAAGACCTTTCGTATTTCGACCTTTAGTCTATCATCCTCTGTTTCAGTACCATTTTGGTCACAGAGTGTCTGGACATTTTGTTTTGATCCACCTACTGCTTTGACATAAGACCAAAATTTCTTAGGATTTTCTGCCAAGTCAGTACATAGAACTTTACTTTTGAATTCATTGAACGCCTCTCTCGCATAGCCCCCCCCCCCCCCCCCCCCCCCCTCAGACTACATTTCGCTTCACGTAATTTTTGTTTGTCTGCAAGGCTTTGGCTATGTTTATGTTTGCTGTGAAGTTCCCTTTGCTTCCGCAGCAGTTTTCTAACTTGGTTGTTGTACCACGGTGGCTCTTTTCCATCTCTTATGATCTTGCTTGGCACATACTCATCTAATGCATATTGTACGATGGTTTTGAACTTTGTCCACTGATCCTCAACACTATCTGTACTTGAGACAAAACTTTTGTGTTGAGCCATCAAGTACTCTGAAATCTGCTTTTTGTCACTTTTGCTAAACAGAAAAATCTTCCTACCTTTTTTAATATTTCTATTTACGGCTGAAATCATCGATGCAGTAACCGCTTTATGTTCGCTGAGTCCCTATTCTGCGTTAACTGTTTCAAGTAGTCTGGGTCTGTTTGTCACCAGAAGGTCTAATATGTTATCGCCACAAGTCGGTTCTCTGTTTAACTGCTCAAGGTAGTTGTCAGATAATGCACTTAAAAAAATTTCACTGGATTCTTTGTCCCTGCCACCTGTTACAAACTTTTGAGTCTCCCAGTCTATATCCGGCTAATTAAAATCCCCACCCAGAACTATAACATGGTCGCGAAATCTACTCGAAATATTTTCCAAATTTTCCTTCAGGTGCTGTGCCACAACAGCTGCTGAGCCAGGGGGCCTATAGAGACATCCAATTACCATGTTTGAGCCTGATTTAACCATGACCTTCACCCAAATTATTTCACATTTCGGATCTCTGTCAATTTCCTTCAATACTATTGCACATTAGTCCTTCCGTCTCAGCATTTTTCCACAGTAACTACTTCTTTCTTCACTCCATTTTAGTTTTCTATCTCTTTCATTTTCAGACTTGTCTATTTTTCGCCAACCTGCCTCCCACCTCTGTTACGTACAATGCATTTAGTTTTTCACTCTTACTAACTTGTGCACAATGTTTTAGCAGTAATCTCTGTCTTGCACATTACCCTGTCTTCCACCTTTAAGCCCTTAGGTTTTCAAACCTCATCCTGTGCAGTCCCCAACATTCAGTTTTTTCTTCTCATCCCTGACCTGGGGTTCTGGGTGACTTTTCTGAACTATACCCCTTTCTCCAAACCTTTCCAGTTCTTTTCCTTCACCCCTCTTCTTTCTCCTTCAACTCTTCTGCCAGAAGAAGCAGACACTGGCTCTGAAAACTTGTAAAAGTTAAATCATTTTGTGTGAGTGTTTGCCTGCTGCTGCTTGGTGAGAAGATTTTTTTTTTTTATCTATCCATTTACAGTTGTTGTTGTGGTCTTCAGTCCTGAGACTGGTTTGATGCTGCTCTCCATTTACAGTATATTATAATAATTGATTATTTTTGTTGTTATAAAATAGCTAAACAGTTTGTCTATAGTCTGAAGCTAATATTTATTTACTCACAAATTCATCCTCAGCTTCTGAGGCCATTGTCAGGCGATAACTGAATGACACAGTCTCAGATAAAATGAGGTTTGACCTGTGAGCCAGAGGCAGGGCTCGAATCCTAGTTGTTAATACTGTGTTCTGTTGTCTGCTAAAGATAAGTGTTTGCCTTTCCTTTATTGTATGTACAGAGTTATTAGTTATGTAGTTATATAGTTCTGAGAAACAGAAGTATTTCATTATAAAAAATAAATAAATAAAATGAGAAAAGTTGAACTGGTTTGTGTGTAAATAAATAATAGTTGCAGAAATATAGAAAGTGAGTTTCTTTGAACTTGGGTTCCCAGTTGCTAAGAATTTTTTTTAAATGAGTCCATACTGCCTGCAACTGTTACCGTTTAGATTATATTCATGGTATTGCACAATTTTGGTCTTAGGCCATCTTCAAGTACTTTGTTAAAATTCTTTTTAGTAAAAACAATATTAGATCTTCAGAATATTCTTCTAGTTAAAGTAAAAACCTGTGACTAAGCAGAACTTAGATTATGCTAGTTGCAGTAGCTTGTGACATACATATGTTAGATATCTCAACATCAAAACTCTACAGTGGCAAATATTACCAATTTACTGGAAGATTATGTTAGGTGATACATATATGCATAGTATGTCTTCCATATTTATCTAACTGTTCGCATATAGGGTCATATAGTGGGGGTAACTTTAATGAATTTACAACTTTAACTGTGTATGATCTAAAATTTATTTGTAGAGTGGAATATTTCAAAAATAAACTGAAAATTTTCAGGTGGCAAGGAATTATTCATAAATCCAAGAAAAACCCAGGAATTTTTTTAGAATTAGGAATTTTTCAGTGTTTTAGTGTTCAGTTAAATTTTTGTAATTTTGACTGGTAAGAACTGATACTCTACCAAAGAATTTTCCTTTAGGCTGCTACTGAGAATAATACTGCAGCAATAAAACATAAACAAGTGAATAACACCAAAATAAAACTTTAATTGCAAAGAAAATGTGCCATTTACAGCAAAACACAGTGCAGACACAAGCATCTACCGACAGCAGAACGTATCAAAGACTGTGCAATACTTCGCATCAACAGACTGCTATCAATGCGTCTTTCCTGTGGGCCTCCCTTTAGTGGGGGTGACGTCACAACTGTTTACATTTCTAACAGGTTGTGGGAAAATAAAATGCGAATGGTGGTTTGAGAAGCGCTACTTTCAAAGAAAATTTTCTTTTACACAAAATGAATTATCTTACATGTGAGAATGTGTGATGAATTTCTTAAATCATGGAGCATTGTTTCTCATTCAAAACTTGATTGAGAACCAGCCACTTAGAAAAATTTCAAGCCCAGAAGACCAGTGTTTTGTCCTGTTATTTAAAATTTTACTGGTACATTTGTGTTTGATATATCTTAAAGGGTAACACACGCTAAAAAAGACCAAGTTTAAAGGTTAATGTTTAATATTTATTTTAACTCTTTCATCAATTACAAATTATGAAATAACAATAGCAAGAAGTATAATTATTCTAAAAAAGAAAGAAAAACAATTGTGAAATGAGTTCTTGAGCAATTTCACCTGTAATTGGCCTTTCTGTGGAAAAGTTAAAGTGCTTCATGGAACATGTGTTGGGCCAGGTAACCCATGAAATCTTAGGTGCACTGCACAATAGTAAAATTTATGATTGTTCTTGTCAGAAATATTCAGCTGCTGCAATTTAAGCTGTGCTCGTGGAACCATGCTTGACTACACCTCAGAAAAAAACTGCAAAAATTTTTGAATGCCTAATACTATATGTGAAAGCTTATCTTTTCTTGTAGCTATACTGTATGTATATTAATTTAAACCATTAAATTTTTCTACTTGCGTGTTCGTGCTACTTAACAGTTATGTTGGTGTTAGCTGATTACATCAGGTGTGCTATGCTCTGAATATCAGCTGTGATTGGTATGATATACTGTCACTTAACATGGAAAAAAATTTGCTTTCACCAGAGGTACATTGTATTTTCACCTGATAAGAAGAGTATTTTCAACTGGGAAATCCAGGGAATTTTTTCTTGTCCGCATATACCCCCTGATGAAGAAATTCTTTATTTTTTCTACATATAATACATACATGAATGGATGGACGATATTTAGCACTAGTGTTATGGCTAATACATATTGCGCTCTGAATTTTTGTTTGAGTATGTTCTGTGATTTTATGGCATTTTAGGATGTTCTACTGGTTGTAACAATCACTCTGCAAAATAATGTGTGTTAATTCTGAAACACATTGCTTTGAGGTCTTACTGAAGCAAACCTTTAACCATAGAGTTTCTGAGATTCGTGTTAATAAATTGAAAAATTAGAGGCATGGGTGTCTTAAATTGTTACTAATTGAGCAAATAAGGTAAATTACTGATAGTGCAGTTTGTCTTGTACTGTTTCAAGCTGAGGAGAAGGATTTATCAGGTGTTTGCACCACACATTGTGCATCACGATCACGGTTTGCTCCTGTATCATTGAGTTTGTGTAAGATTTTCTTCTCTTGGGCGTGCCGAATATTGTCCTGTGGTTTCCCGTTTCTAGCTGTTGGAGCGACTGAGGGACTCCTGGCAGTCTCTGGAGCGCCAGGTGAAGGCAGCTGAGAAGTCCGGCGAGGGGGCAGTGGAGGCAGAGAAGGCTCTGGCGACTGCCTCACTCTTCCTCCAGTGGCTTGTCGAGTTCAGCTTCTCCAGCATCTTTCCGGGAGCTAACTTCAGCCGGCGGGGCTCCGCTCTTCAGGTACACATGTCGGACTTCTCGCAGTCGTTTCTGCTGCCAAACAATTTTTTATGTGTGCCCACAGGTACTTACTCTCTAAGGAATGGAAACTTGAATGTTAATGCACCTTCTGATGTAAGACATGTGACCAGTTTCTCCCCACATGAAGGTGCATTGTGGATAGTTTTAAGACAGTGACTTTCTACATAGACTTTTATTTAATGTATTTATTTACAGTTGCTTTTTGGATGCTCTACAGCAACCATATACTTGATAAGACATTTTTAAAGCAAACAAACCATTAAACTGTTTGTTTATTATGTGACTAGTTTTTGAGATCAGACTATTGTCTGAAATCTTACACTGGCAATAATTACATCCGAGTTGGCATCTTGTATACTTAGGGACGAGAAGAAATCGTTTTATTGTATGGCCAAAATTGGCGTTATTTTTTTAAAATGTCAGTGTTATTTTTTGCCAGAATTGGTGTTACTTTTACCTAAATTTGTTGTTACCATATTTTTTTACCTTATTTGGTGTTTTTTTTACCAAATTTGGTGGTGTTTTGCCAAATTTATTATTTCTTTTCCAAATTCCATAATTTTTTGCAAGTTATTGTTTGCCAATTTATGTTTTGTGTTTGCCAATTTCTCTGTTATTATCAGATCCATTGTGTTGCCAAATTAATGTTTTTTTCCAAATTCCATAATATTTTGCCAGTTCAGTGCTGTTTTTGCCAAATTGAGTGTTGTTTTTCCCATGGTTGGTTGTCGGTCTTCAATCCAGAGACTTGTTTGATGCAGCTCTCGATGCTACTCTTTCCTGTGCAAGCTTTCTAATCTCCAAGTAACTACTGCGCCCTAGATCCTTCTGAATCCGCTTAGTATACTCATCTCTTGGTCTCCCTCTATGATTCTTACCCTCCACACAGCCCTCCAGTACTAAATTGGTGATCCCTTGATGCCTCAGAACATGTCCTACCAACCAATCCCTTCTTCTAGACAAGTTGTGCCACAAATTTCTCTTCTCCCCAATTCTATTCCATACCTCCTCATTAATTACATGATCTACCTATCTACAGAATTCTTCTGTAGCACCACATTTCGAAAGCTTCTATTCTCTTCTTGCCTAAACTATTTATCGTCCATGTTTCACTTCCATACATGGCTACACTCCATACAAATGTTTTGAGAAAAGACTTCCTGACACTTAACTTTATACACGATGTCAATGTATTTCTGTTCTTCAGAAATGCTTTTCTTGCCATTGCCAGTCTACATTTTATATCCTCCCTACTTCGAACATCATCAGTTATTATGCTCCTCAAATAGCAAAACTCATCTACTACTTTAAGTATTTTATTTCCTAATCTGATTTCCTCAGAATCACCTGATTTAATTCAAATACATTCCATTATCCTCAATTTATGTTTGTTGATGTTCATCTCATAGTCTCCTTTCCAGACACTGCCCATTCCGTTCAATTGCTCGTCCAGGTCCTTTACTGTCTCTGACAGAATTACAATATCATCGGCAAACCTCTTAAGTTTTTAATTCTTCTCCATGGGTTTTAATTCCTACTCCAAATTTTTCTTTTGTCTCCTTTATTGCTCGCTCAGTGTATAGATTGAATAACATCAGGGATAGGCTACAACCCTGTCTCACTCCTGGCCCAACCACTGCTTACCTTTCATGCTCCTTGACTCTTACAACTGCCATCTGGTTTCTGTACAAACTGTAAATAGCCTTTTGCTACCAGTCGCTGAGATTGGTTGTGACATAGCCACGATGGACCAACACAAGAATTTTTCTCAAATTACAAAAAAATTCAATAGTTTAGGTGCAATGTTTGCACCTTGCCCAAAGAGACACCAAAATGAAAATAAGTTATTTTAATAGAATGAAATGTGCTCTGTTGAATGGTGTTAATGAATGTAATGTGGTAGGTGTCCATTTTGACACACATGACTTTGAACATGGGTATATTTTGATACATTCATGGTTTTTTAGCAAATGTACAGGATGGTAGCACAGTAATGAATTATACAAGCCAGGCCCAAATTTGTGATATACCGGGTGATCAAAAAGTCTGTATAAATTTGAAAACTGCATAAATCACGGAATAATGTAGATAGAGAGGTACAAATTGACACACATGCTTGGAATGACAAAAAAATACAAAAGTTCAAAAAATATCCGACAGATGGCGCTTCATCTGATCAGAATAACAATAATTAGCATAACAAAGTAAGACAAAGCAAAGATGATGATCTTTACAGGAAATGCTCAATATGTCCACCATCATTCCTCAACAATAGCTGTAGTCGAGGAATAATGTTGTGAACAGCACTGTAAAGCATGTCCGGAGTTATGGTGAAGCATTGGCATCGGATGTTGTCTTTCAGCATCCCTAGAGATGTTGGTCGATCACGATACACTTGCGACTTCAGGTAACCCCAAAGCCAATAATCGCGCGAACTGAGGTGTGGGGACCTGGGAGGCCAAGCATGACGAAAGTGGCGGCTGAGCACACGATCATCACCAAATGACACGTGCAAGAGATCTTTCATGCGTCTAGCAATATGGGGTGGAGCTCCATCCTGCATAAACATCATACTTTCCAGCAGGTGTTTATCAGCCAGGCTGGGGATGATGCAATTCTGTAACATATCGGCGTACCTCTCACCCGTCACAGTAGCAGGTACAAAACCAGAATCACGCATTTCCTCAAAGAAAAAAGGCCCGATAACGGTAGATGTGGTAAATCCGACCCATACTGTGACTTTCTTGTCGTGCAATGGAGATTCCACGACAGTTCTACGATTTTTGATAGCCCAAATTCTGCAGTAGTGGGCGTTGACAGACCCTCGGAGCGTGAAATGAGCTTCGTCAGTCCACGACATGTTACTCAACCAATCGTCATCTCCGCCATCTTTTGAAATGCCCACACCGCAAATGCCCTCCGCTTCACTAAATCGCTAGGTAACAGTTTGTGATGCCGATGGATTTTGTATGGATAGCATCGGAGGGTACGCCTCAGTGCTAACCAAACAGTAGTGTATGGAATGCCGGTGCGACGTGCGACTGCACGAGCGCTGAGTTCCCCGTGCATAGACGAACCCGCTACAGTCTCCATTTGTTCCTGAACTGTCTCAGCAGCATTACGCCTTGTGCTCGGTCGGCCACGACATGGTCTATCGTCTAAACAACCCGTGGCTTCGAACTTCAAAATCATTCTCGCCACAGCTGCATTTGTCAACGGACCTTTACCTGCGCGAATCCCCTTCCTATGGCGATGGGATCGTAACGCTGAACTAGCACATTCCCCATTCTGATAATACAGCTTCACTAAAAGCGCCTTTTCAGGTAACGTCAACATGCTGCGACTGCTGGCGCATCTCATTCTCTCTCTCATTACACGATTGTCATGCGCAGTCACTGACGTTTTGCTGTCCGGCACTGTCTGTCGGACATTTTGTGAACTTTTTTTTTGTTCTAATAAAACCCCATGTCATTCCTGATGTGTCGGCAGCTGGGCCAACACCTTGTAGCTAGACGTGGCTTAAAAGGCACGCGAGACTAACGCAGACGGGCGTGAAGTACTGGAACAGGATACGTAATTAATGCTATGAAGAAAAGTACGTAGCTGGTATAATACTTATCTTTACTAAATCATTGTGGTACATCGCACAAAGGAGACTTTAATTACAATCACTGTAAGGCTAATGGCGCCTTGCTAGTTCGTAGCCATTAACTTAGCTGAAGGCTATTCTGTCTCTCGGCTAATGAGAGAGAAAGGCTTCGTACGTCTAGTCGCTAGCTCTGTCGTCCGTACAACTGGGGTGAGTTCGAGTTCAGTCTCTCGAGACCTGCCTTGTGGTGGCGCTAGGTTTGCGATCACACAGTGGCGACACGCAGGTCCGACATGTACTACAGGACCGCGGCCGATTTAAGCTACCACCTAGCACGTGTGGTGTCTGGCTGTGACACCACAATTCCAAGCATGTGTGTCAATTTTTACCTCTCTATCTACATTATTCCATGGTTTATTAAGTTTTCAAATGTATACTGACTTTTTGATCACCTGGTATTAAACACCCAGACAGACAGTAGTTTGGCAAAAGACCAGATCCATAGCGCACTTTCTCCACTACTTACGCCTCGCTTAAGCATGTACAAATTTCTCGTGACATGATTTGTTGCCCACTTTGAACTGAGATTATGCCAAATGCATTGCTTTCTGAGTTCTACTTCCATCATTTGTGTATAGAGCACAAAAGGTTGTACCACTATACACAGAAGCAAGAGTGTAGCCATTTTACATTAGGAACAGTGGAATGCCAAACTTGAAGATTTCTTTGTGACTGTTCGGTCTCGGTAAAAGTGGTCTTCACAAAAGCGGCTCTAGCACCTCAACCAAGTTGCAGGTGAGCCTGAAACTTGGCATAAGTTCATGTAGGGCCCTCAGGTACATACTGTACAAATTTCATCAAAATTGAAGATGGTCAAGCTGTGAGCGTCTTCTAAACTAGGACGCTTGACATGGAATAAGCCTACTGTTAGTGAAATGGGATGTGAAACACGTGACAGGGATTTTAAATTGCTTGAATAATCTGCATGAGAAATTTAGACTTACCGTAGAACATGAACAAAAGAAAAGTATCAACTATCTGTACCTAAATATTGCAAGACACAGCAACACATGCACAGCCAAAATTTATAGGAAAAATAAAGTGATTGACACCACAAACCCTGCAACCTCATGTCACCCAAACATCCATAAACAGCCAGGATACAGGTCAGTACCACATAGGGCAACTAAAATACCTCATAGTGAAATGTAAATGTAGTGAAACAGATTGCAGTTGCCAATGGTTATACTGCTTGCATGGTTGAGACAGCCATAGACAAAGAGAAGAAAGACCAGATACGAACTGCACCACAAAAGAAAGACAAAAACAAATGCATATCTAGCATCCCATACATTGGCAATAGATCACAAAACATTGCAAATATTTTCAACAGTCGCAAAGTAAAAATTGGACTTTCTACAGGTAATAAACTACAACAAAACTAATACATAATACGACATGTAATCATCTCCCATACTCAGACTCTGAAATATGCAAAATAATGCCTGCAATGTTCCATGTTCTATCTAGGACAAACAGACCAAAATTTTAATACCAGGTACACATAGCACCTTAAAAGCCTGTACACACAACAGACACGCAACTTCGGAAGTAGCCACACACATACATAATCAGAACACTCATTTGTAAAAATTAGAGCAAAAGGTCAAAGCACTATACTGACTAAATAAATGGCAGAAAATGGATATCTTAGAAAAACTGGAGCTGTATTCACATTATAGAAGATATGTAGATAAAATATGAAATGAAAAACTTGAAAGTGAATCAGTGAATTTCTTCAGATGCTTCAACTCTACACTTAAATAAAAATAGTAACACATAGAAATAAGCACCATTGTAAAATAAATATAAGCAAATTATGATTAAGACAAATACCCTTTGTACTAAATGCATTAAACTCTGTGGAAGACCTGCAACATTATCTTTGTCCGCTACATCTAAAAAGTTGTTGTAAATGTTTCATTACTTAAGTAATTCTGAATGCATGCTGTGCACAGAAGAATGGGACCAGGTGGGGGGGGGGGGGGGGGGAGGATGTTTGATGAGTCTGAGATGTCCGCCTCGATAGCTGAGGTCAGCATGACGGAATGCCATGCCAAGGGGGCTGGGTTCGATTCCCGGCTTGGTTGGAGATTTTCTCCACTCAGGGACTGGGTGTTGTATTGTGTTCCTCATCATCATCTCATCCCCATCTAAGCGCAAGCCACCGAAGTGGCGTCAGCTCAAAAGATTTGCACCAGGCGACCGGTGTACTCAATGGGAGGCCCTAGCCACATGACATTTCGTTTCATTTCATTCCGAGACTGTGTGCAAATGGTCCATAGAAAAAGCTAACTAAAAGTTATTTCAAAATTTAACCTATAGCTACCAAAAAATTATGTAAAATGGCATAGTACACAGAGAAACACACACTTGAAAATGGGAATCATTCCCAATATGCAGCCTGCAAAATATAAATAAAAGAAAATTGTGACTGGTAGCAGAAAAGTTATTCATAAATAAATCCATTCACTTACTTAGTGAACATACTGGTACCGAAATGAAAAATTACAGTTAGAATGCTAAAATAATGAAATCTGTCTTGAGAAACTCTTTCACTACTAAAGATCATACTGTGGCTTCTCCTTTCAATAATTGTATAAAAACCAAAATGGCAGATATTGAGGTAATCGATTGTGGTATAGAAAGTCAACTAAATCGCTCAACAGCGGAAGGTCAACTGGACCAGGTGAGATACCTGTGAGGTTCATCTACATGGCTACTCTGCAAATCACACTTATCCCTGTAAATGCCTGGCAGAGAGTTAATCATCTACATCTACATCTACATGATTACTCTGCAATTCACATTTAAGTGCTTGGCAGAGGGTTCATCGAACCACAATCATACTATCTCCCTACCATTCCACTCCCGAACAGTGCGCGGGAAAAACAAACACCTAAACCTTTCTGTTCGAGCTCTGATTTCTCTTATTTTATTTTGATGATCATTCCTACCTATGTAGGTTGGGCTCAACAAAATATTTTCGCATTCAGAAGAGAAAGTTGGTGACTGAAATTTCGTAAATAGATCTCGCCACGACGAAAAACGTCTTTGCTTTAATGACTTCCATCCCAACTCGCGTATCATATCTGCCACACTCTCTCCCCTGTTACATGATAATACAAAGCGAGCTGCCCTTTTTTGCACCCTTTCGATGTCCTCCGTCAATCCCACCTGGTAAGGATCCCACCTTCACAATAATTCACTATTATTCCACTCTTGAGCAGCAAGCGGAAAAAATGAGCATCTGTATCTTTCTGTGCAATCTCTGATTTTCCTTATTTTATTATGATTATCATTTCTCCCCATGCAGGTCGGTGTCTCCAAAATATTTTTACATCCAGAGGAGAAAGTTGATTGAAATTTCATGAGAAGATCCTTCCACAACAAGAAATGCATTTTTTTAATGATGTGCATTCCAAGTCCTGTGACATGTCTGGGACACTTTCTCCCCTGTTAGTCAATAATATAAAATGTGCTGCCCTTCTGTGAATTTCAGTAGTGTACTGTTACTCCTATCTGGTAAGCATCCCACACTGCAACACTGCAAAGCAGCACTCCAAAAGCGGATGGACAAGCATAGTGTAGGCAGTCTCTTTAGTAGATCTGTTGCACCTTCTAAGTGTTCTGCCAGTAACATGTAGTCTTTGGTTTGCCTTCCCCGTGACATTTTCTGTGTATTCTTTCCAATTTAAGTTGTTTGTAATTGTAATTCCAAGGTATTTAGTTGAATTTAAGGCATTTAAATTTGATTGATTTATCGTGTAACTGAAGTTTAACAAACTGCTTTTAGCATTCATGTGGACAACCTCACACTTTTCATTATTTAGTGTCAGTTGCCAATTTTTTTCTAATTTGTTTTGCAGTTTATTTCGGACTTTACAGGGTCTGATTTCAGGAAAATTTTCATCTGCATTGCTCCACATGAACAAGGCATTCATATTTTTCACTTCGTACTTGTTGTGACCAAACATTAACATATTTATGAATTTCCAGGGCACTGTGCTTTCTAAGCATTTCCTCACATGAAAAGTGATGCTGTGGTCCTTTTACAGTGTGTCAAATGGTGTCACTGAAATGGTGCAATATTTGCTGAAAGAAATAATTTTTCTGCAGCAAACACTTTGTCATAGGCATTTAGCTAATTTCACTTCTGTTGTGGATTATCAAGCAGCCCAGAGGTAAAATGAGAAGAAATGTTATGCCTACATCCTAGTATACGAGGGGCGTTTGAAAATTCCGTGCAAAGTTCGAGAGGTGGCACCGACGGCACATATTGAAGTTATGTTTAGTTAGTAGCATCTTTGGAAAGAACGCACACCAAGTTTCAGCCATATTGGTCTATTTCTTTGTGTTTGGCATTCGTGTGAATCAAGGAAGTTGAGTGATTTTCAAAAAATGGACAAAAAAGAATTTCGTGTGGTGATTAAACATTACTTTGTGAAAGGCAAAACGCTGACCAAAAACGGAATTGTGTGAAGTGTTGCAAGGATGGTTTGCAGCTGTTCAGGAAGAATCCTCAGGATTTAAAGCATTGTTTCTTCACTGTGGATGAAACATGGATACATTACTATACTCCTGAGACCAAACAACCATCTAAACAATGGGTTACCAAGGGAGAATGTTCACCAAAAAAGGCGAAGACCAGTCCTTCAGCCGGAAAGGTTATGGCGACTGTTTTTTAGGATTCACAAGGGATAATCCTCATCGACAATCTGGAAAAGGGTAAAACTATTACAGGTGCATATTATTCATCGTTATTGGACTGTTTGAAAACGAAGCTGCAAGAAAAACGCCGGCGATTGGACCGCAAAGAAGTTCTTTTCCATCATGACAGTGCACCAGCACACACCTCAGCAGTTGTGGTCCCAAAATTAATGGAAATAGGATTCCAACTCATTTCACCCATTCTCCATACTTGGCTCCCTCGGACTACTATTTGTTCCCCAATTTGAAGAAATGGCTGGCGGGACAAAGATTTTATTCAAACGAGGAGGTGATTGCAGCAACTAATAGCTATATTGCAGACTTGGACAATTACTATTATTCGGAAGGGATCAACAAATTAGAACAGCATTGGACGAAGTGTCTAAGTCTAAAAGGAGACTATGTCGAAAAATAAAAAAGGTTTACCCCAAACAGGTAAATAGTTTTTATTTTTGCACGGACTTTTCTAACGCACCTCGTACGTGCCTTCAAAACATTTGTCCTGACATACAAGTAAACAACTCACAAAATACATCTCCAGTTATGTCACACAAATAGCAGTGAAGACTGGCCATTTGTCATGATCTATATGGCAGTGTCAGAGTGTCACTAGTAAGATGTCACAAAAGCAAAGCCGGTATGTGAACCATCTGTATGTACTTTAACACTTGGTGTAATTTGTACTAACATGGCAGTATTATGGAAAGGACAGATTGCTACTCATGATATTGTGGAGATGCTGAGTCACAGACAGGCACAAAAAAAAAAAGACAGCTAAACACATGAGCATTTGGCCAAAAAGGCCTTCTTCTAAAGTAGACAACGCACAAACATTCAAACAGGTACAACTCATTCGCACGTGGCCACCATTCCTCTGGAGAGACAATGGTCACGTGTGTGAGTTGTGCATATGTTAATATATGTGTTCTCTACTTTAGAAGCCTTTTGGCTAAGTGCTCACATGTTTCGCAATCTTTTTGTTGTACCTGTCTATGATTCAACATCCCCACTATATGGTGAGTAGCAGTCTGTCCTTTTCATAATATTGCCATTATTCCATACTGGGTTTTACATTGTTTGACTTGGTGTTAATTACATTAAATGCTGACTTTCATGCAAGCGGCTCCCATATCTATGATGATTTACACTTCTTGTGGTCGACACTGTGATGTTTCAATCATTTCTACACTACTGTGTAGTTCGTGATGTGCAGACAAACTGATGCATGTAACATAACTTTTCTGTTACGTAATTAACTGTGGCATGTTTCTCATGACTTCTAGTTTGTTTGAAACTGCCTATAATTATTATTATTCCTTTTTGTTTTTGCCTCTAGGTTGCTCAGCAATGCCCCATAAAGGAGAAATTTGCTTAGTGCCAGTGACTTGAAGTGAAGTGTTTGTTTAGAAAAGAAAACAGACTGTTGTAGGAAAAATACTTCTTTCAAGAAATATAATGAGTCTGTGATAAAAGACTAGTTAGAGTAAAATTTCTATTTTAATACTGGTACAAAGTTACACTTTCATTTAGGGTAACTTTAGACCAGTAGAATTTTTCCTGTATCTAATGCTCTGTGTAAATTTAGATTATGCCAAGAGGAGGTCAGGTGTTAATGATAAGTAAAAACAAACAGTGATACTTTGAAATATCAAGATATTTGTGTAGACCTGGCGTTACATCACTGTTACAGGAAGCTCTCTTCACAGGCAGTGCAATTAAAGTGCTATCACAAGTGTAATAGTTCGTAATAGTATGTAAACACAACCGATATCCTAACTAGAATAATAATAGGTAATAAAACTGTTACTTTTAGTACAAAATAATGCAAGTATGTGGAGCAGCATGCATTTCAAACATAGGTGTAACTGAAACAAAGGTACTCTGACTGGTAAAAAGTTACCCTGATCGACTACTCCGACAATCACGTGGTCTCCACGCAGTGCGAGCTGTCATAGCCGGCAGCTGCTCACGTTTCACTGCAACAGTTGACAACCGATCGGGGTCTGCGAATGATATCTCACGTCATCACCCCGAGTTGAAGTGCAGGAGTTTAGTCGACAGAGTTTTAGGGTCACCGTACAGTAAAAGGCCGTAGAGCTCGAATGACAGTTTTTAAATCGTAGGGCTGCAGTTTTGTCCAGTCGGTTGTCAGCCTCGCCGTGCCTAAAAGTGCGGCATGTGTGTAACAGATGTCTCCATTTCAGATCCTGACACTGTGCACCGAGATAATGGGTGAGAGGACCCCGGCAGACATGTGGCTGCCCTGCAACGGCGTGACGTTGCTGGAGTGCCTCAAGGACACGTACGAGAACAATAAGCTGCTGGCGCACCGCCTCATCACCAAGTACCCGCCGCAGGCACTGCAGCTGGAGGTGAGTGGCACACACTGCACAGGCCGGAGCAGCACCCACAGGAGAATTTTACTTCCCACGGACACCTCGTACGTTTTCGACCCTCACACGTGTCGACACTGAGAGGGGCCTGTGCAGTTTGTCAGCTACGTTGCTCGAGCTTTTTATGGTAATCAAAAAATGTAGCTGTAAATGAGTTTTAAATGAGAGGGCAAGAAAAATACAGTGAAACCCCACTTTTACACTTTCCAAGGGACTTTGCAAAAATGTGGGAAAATGTGAGCATTATGTGTCGTATACCCCTCTTTCATTTTTGCGCTTTATGTATGATGTATATACATAATAGGCATCAGAACAATTTTCAGGGACTCTTTTTGCTATCTAAAAATAGTTATGTGAATTAGGCGTTACCTACTAACAGATCCAGGGTACAGCTGTGGGCACTCGCATGGCACCATCCTATGCCAACCTATTCGTGGGCCATCTAGAGGAATTCTTCCTAAACACCCAGAATCCTAAATCCCACAACTGGTTCAGATTCATTGATGACATCTTGCCAATTTGGATCGAGGGTGAGGACACCCTTTGTACGTTCCTCCAGAACCTCACAACTTCTCCCCCATTTTCTTCACCTGGTCATACTCAACCCAACAAGCCACCTTCCCAGATGTTGACCTCCACCTCAAAGATGGCTACATCATTACCTCCGTCCATGTCAAACCTACTAACCACCAGCAAACCTCCATTTTGACAGCTGTCACCCGTTCCATACCAAGAAATCCGTTCCGTACAGTCTAGCTACCTGTGACCGTTACATCTGCAGTGACGAGCAATCCTCCTCAAAATATACCGAGGGTCTCACTGAAGTGTTCACAAAATGTAATCATCCTCCCAACCTTACACAAAAACAAATCTCCCATGCCTTATATTTCCAGTCTCCCCAAAGTCCCACCATCTGGCCACAGTGGAGTGTTACCCTCATAACTCAGTACCACCCAGGACTGGAGCAACTGAATTACATGCTCCGCCAGGGTTTCAACTACCTCTTGTCGTGCACTGAAAGGAGAAATGCCCTGCCCACTATCTCTCCCAGCCCTCCGACAGTGGAATTCCACTATCCACTTAACCTACACTATATAATCGTCCATCGCTACACAACCCCCGCTCCCATCTCCTTATCTCTTGTCTCATATTCCTGTAATAGAACTAGATGCAAGACCTGTCCTAGACATCCCCCCACCACCACCTACTCCAGTCTGATCAGAAACATTATCTGTCTCATCAAAGGCAGGGCTACCTGTGAAACCAGTCATGTGATCTACAAGCTGATGTGCAACCACTGTGCTGCATTCTATGTGGGCATGACAACCAACAAGCTGTCTGCATGAATGGCCACAGACAAACTGTGGCCAAGAAACAATGGGACCACCTTGCTCCTGAGCATGCTGCCAAACATGTCATCTTTCATTTCAAAGACCACTTCACAGCCTGTGCCATATGGATCCTTCCCACCAACACCAGCTTTTGTTAACTGCACAGGTGGGAACTTTCCCTGTAATATATCCTACGTTTCCGTAACACTCCTGGCCTCAATCTTTGTTAGTCATTGTCCTCTCCCATCCAGCCCCTTCTCTGTTCCCATTCCAGTGCTACACTACCCTCATTCCTCCATTGCACCCAGTCTTTTTACTTCTTTTATGCTATCCCCCTTCCCACAGCTCCTCTCTCCTCCGTCTGACTTCCTGACTGCACATAGCTGCTCTACCCTCTTTCCACCTCGTCCTACACGCTCCCCAAAAGCACGTCACTGTCTGCCACCGTACCCTACTATCCCTCCCCCTCCTCCTCCCCGCCCCAGCCTCCTCCACACCACAACCCATCGCCGCTCCCATCATGCACTGGTGCTGCTGCTCACAGTGTGGCCTCTGCCTGAGACTGCAGTCATGTATGTGTGAGTTGCATTTGTGTGTGTGTGTGTGTGTGTGTGTGTGTGTGTTGTCTAATTTTAACGAAGGCCTTACTGGCTGAAAGCTATATTTGTGACAGTCTTTTCATAGTTCCTATCTGCGACTCAGCATCTCCGCTGTATGGTGAGGAGCAACTTTCCTTTTCACAATATCGTTACCTTCCATCCTCGATTTTCCATTGTTTGATTTTTGTTATGTAAATTTTGTAATATGTTTAGCTGCTGATGTAACCAGAACTTGTAACTGTCTGGCAAGTAGAAATGTGTGACTTAATTGCATACATCGTAATTGATGTTTTTGGAAACCCTGTAACTGTCATCTGTTATTTAAAGAATGAAACTCTGTACCAGTTACGTATTCTTTCATGCTTACCACAGTGAGTTTCAAGAATTTATTGTCACTGTAAAGTGCAAATATTGACCTAATTATTTTGTGTGCTGTTTGCGTTTGTGTTGGTCTGCATCTCTTGCACAGTAGTCGTCTTTTTGAGGTTATAGAGTACTGTGTCTGCTCCATTAGGCAGAAAACTACAAACACACAAACTATACCTTACATTGCTTGTTTGTGAAATATCACAAAAAATAATGAAATATTGCTTTTAAACCAAAAACATCAGAGCAACACAAAGAGAGCTGCAAGCTACTAGCACTATACGTGGTCAAACAACAAAACATGTGAAATATGTGCACCTTTGCGTTAGATTTAATGCAAAAGTTTCATGGTGATCACAACAATCATGAAGCGGCGCATGCAGAAAATTTCGACTATGACTACGAAGGGCTTTGATTGTATTAATTCCACAACCTGTCAGCAAGAACAGTCTCATATCGCAGCTACAGCTTGTTGACCTGCAGTGGCAACAACATCGATTTTGCAACAGTTGTTGGTGACGCAGCTATGGATGAGAAAATCATTTCTGAAGGAGACAAATTTGTTGACATAGAATATGAATGTAAACAGTGAAAAGTCCGTGATGGAAAAATAGTGATATGGAATGGATAGACTTCACCTCACTACCTAGAGGAGCCTTCGAAACGCAGGCATGCACAATGAAATTGAATGCTAGAAGCTCTTCCGTTTTGTAAGTCCTTCATTGGAAGCAGAAAATTCACACACATTCACACACGTGTGGCCTCTGTCACCTCTGGATCCTAAGGTATGACTGCAACTGTGTTCGAGGTTAGCAGCAATCTTGCTGGAGTGGGTCATGGGGGTACAGAAGAGGTATAAGGCAGGGAGGGGGAGGGATAGTAAGGTAGGGGTGGGGGAAGATATATGATCCCTGTTATTCACTCCACCCCTCCCACATTGATATTCCACCACCCCCCTGAACCTAGGCAATATCTTCGTGCATCTCTACTCCACCCCAGCTCCCAAACCCTGGCCTCGTGGCTTGTATCCCTGCAGTAGATCGAGATTCAAGACCTGTCCAGTACATCCACCCACTGCCACCTACCCCATTCTGGTCACAGGCATCTCCTACCCCATAAAAGGCAAGGCCACTTGTGGATGCAGCCATGTGGTTTACATTCTACATGGGCATGACAACCGACAAGGTGTCTGTCTGCAAGAATGGCCACTGCCAAACTGAGGCTGAGACAGCTGAATCCTCCTGTTGCTGAACATGCTGCCCAACACAATATGCTTCACTTTAATGACTGCTTCACAGCCTGTGCCATCTGTATTCTTCCCACCAACACCAACTTTTCTGAACTGCACAGATAGGAGCTCTCCGTATAACATATCCTTCATTCACCTAATGTCCCCTGCCTCGACCTTCGCTCCACCTACATATCTCCTTCCCTGCTTCCACTCCTCTACCACACCTGCGTAATCTTTCCCCTTTTCTCTGTTGCCCTTTTCCCTTTTCCTTGCCCCTTAGCCCATCCCCCTTCCCTGCACAACTTCCAGATGCTACACCTACCAACTCTTTTCTATCCCCACTCCATCAGGCAGTACTACAGCATCTTCCCCACCCTTACCCTGCTATCCTTCCTCCTCCCCACCCCATGCTGCCTCCTTACCCCACTACCCAACCATTGCTGCTCACCTGAAATGCAGTGAGAATTGTACTTTTGGGAGTGTGAGTGAGTTTTCTATTTTTGAAGACAGACTTAGTCAGAAAGCTGAAAATTTCTAACTTTTTTTCTGCCCCTGTTGCACCTGTCTGTGACACGACACTTCCTCTATGTCAGTGATCATCAAACTATGGCCCACAGACCACATGCATCCCACCGTTCTCAGCCATATTTTATAATACTAGCAATGTGCTTATAGCAGTCTACAGAGAATTCAAAAACATCAACTAATGCTAAGAGATTTAACAGTGCATTTTTCTTTCTCACTAAGAAACAAAAATATTCGCTGAGACAGTAACATTTTAAGATACGCTTCACTTTAATTGACATTGAATCGGCTTTAAGCTAAGTAAAGGTTGCTGCTTACGTTAGGGGCAGAGTGGTATGTAGTGCGGCTACTGCGGCGTTAATAGAAGTGAGGGGGGCTAATATTTTACTGTATGTCTTTCAGTGCTGACAACTCACGAGTGTGACCAGCTAGCACTGATCAGCCACAATGGTATGAATCTCAAATGGAAATTATATGGACGTGTGTGTTTGCACATTATACAAATGGTCATTTTCAAATTTGGTACATGTTTGTAGCAAGTAATATGAAATCAAATTAAGGCTGTTGTAATACAATGCAATGAGTAAACAAAAAATAACATTCAAAACATTTAGTAAACTTTCGTGATCATGTCTCATATTACCGTTTCTGTCATTAATATAACAAAATAATTTATTTAATTGGATAGATAAAAAATCTACTCACCAAGCGGCAGCAGAACACACACATAAAAGACGGTTGTAATTGGCAAGCTTTCGGAGGCAATGGCTCCTTCTTCAGGCAGAAGAGTTGAAGGGGAAGGAAGAGGAGTGAAGAAAAAGGACTGGAGAGGTCTAGAAAAAAGGATAGATTTCAGGAAGGTCACCCAGAACTGCAGGCCAGGGGAGACTTACCGTTTGGGTTATTCCTTCTCATCCCAAACAGTAAGTCTCTTCCGACCTGCAGTTCTAGGTGACTTTCCCGAAATCTAGCCCTTTTCCCAAACCTCTCCAGTCCTTTTCCTTCACCCCTCTTCCTTCCCTTTCAACTCTTCTGCCTGAAGAAGGAGCCACTGGCTCCGAAAGCTTGCCAATTACAACAGTCTTTTATGTGTGTGTTCTGCTGCCACTTGGTGTGTAGATTTTTTATCTACCCATTTAAATAATTTTGTCAATAATTGATTGTTTTTGTTGTTATAAAATAATTTATTTAGGTTATCAGTTAATAGTAAGATCGGTAGTGGAAAGTGTGGTGAAGTGGCAAGGATGACAGAATAGCCACTGCATATTTTTTGTCCAGAACACTGCTGCCGCCTGTTGAGAAGTGGTCGTATTACCTCTAATATGCATCGCCATTGTTGTCAGTGAGACTGATGGAGGAAATTTGTCCCATTATGTTTTACTAAAAATATATTTTTTTTTAAAAAAAATGTTGTCTCATGTAATATGTTATGTGTATTATTCTTGTTGGGGCACCCATGAAGATAGTAATAGTTTTTGAGAATATTAATGTTTAAACACTGTCTTCTGGTGTACAAACATGGTTTCTTGTTATTTATTCCAGTTTGATAGTTTCTGCTGTGGGTCACAAATGCCAACATGTCCTATCAGGAAAGTAGCCACACTACTCGCTGGGAAAGTGCCAAGCTGTTTACCCAAATAAGAGTTAGTCGCTTCCAAAACACATGCATAATGTAACAGATAAAACTGATTTCTAATCACTGTTATGGACGAAGCTATTATCCAACATTCCATCCCTTTGTGACAATTTTGAATTAATTAAGTAATATTATTTTAAACTCTGTTTTCTTGGGTTAGGGCTGATACAAAAGTCTGATTCAAAATGCTCTGCTGCAGCCACTTGGTATTCTTTTAGATACAGGATGTGAAGACGTGTAGAAAATGTCCCCATAAATCAGAAAAACAAACATGGGCTACCATTGCTATGGCAATGGCCACAGTACCCCCTTGGGTATGGAAAACTGCATATATTTCCAATACCTTATTTTCTTTTTCACTTGAAGATATTTGGTGTGATACCTTACGTTATGCTGGAAGCCCTGGAAGTTAACAAACATCTTGCTCACGGTCCAGATCTAATCCTAAATGACCGATGTCACTGTCAAAAATTTTGCGGAAGCAAGCAGTTTCCCAAATGCCAGAAAAGGTGGGAGTGTCTGCCAGTACAGAGTTAAACAGTTTAATGTTTTAAAGGCCTTTCTAATGCTCCTATCATTATCAAACAATGGAAAATCCAGGATGGAATGTAACAATACGAGAGAAGGAAAGCTGCTACTCACCATGTAGTGGAGGTGCTGAGTCACGATAGGCGCGCGCGCGCGCGCGCGCGCACACACACACACACACACACACACACACACACACACACACACACAAGTGCAACTTGCACACACATCTGCAGTCTCAGAGAGCTGAAACTACACAACATAGATTAAACTCAGTAGGTTAAGAAAATAATTTTTTTGCAAAATAGCTTTTTTTGGACCCAAATCCGTTACTTCCCCCTTAAATAGCAATCTCCCTCCCTCCTCCTGTTCATCTTCCTGAGCATAACTAGAGTGCTACAGCCCCTGCGTGACCGCCCCTCTCAGTTTTTAGGCTCCGGCAGTTCACTTTTGCACTGTGCGACGTGTCATTGCAGGACGAGACGCAGTGCCTCACGCTGCTGCTGGCAGGGCTCACCCTCTGCGAGAGCTCTCGCCCCCCAGACTCGGTGACGGCCGCCTACCTGCTGGCGACCCTCGCCAGGTTCACGACGCGCCCGTCTGCCGTGCGGAGGGCGGTGGACTTGGAGTCTGGGTCGGAGAGCCCGCTACCCCTGGACCGTATGTGCTTTGCTGAGGTGGCATCTCCTAATGTTAGGGTCACTAGTGTGGAGGTATTCTACATGAATCTGGAGAGCCTCGCCCTGAAATGCTTGAAACCATCTGTAATAGGGACATAAAATTTAACAGTGTTTGGTACATTATATTATTGACAATAGAATGTATTTTACTTTTAGACGTCTACTTCTACATCCGTGCTCTGTAAGGCACCGAAAGTGCACGGCAGAGGGTACCTCCCATTGTATGAGTTATTAGGGTTCCTTCCCGTCCCATTCACATATGGAGCATGGGAAGAATGATTGTTTAAAGCCTCTATGCACTCTGTAATTATTCTAATCTTGTCCTCGTGATCCCTATGTGAGCAGAACGTTGGGGGTTGTAGTATATTCCTAGAAGCATCGTTTAAAGCAGGTTCTTCAAACTTTGTTAATAGACTTTCTCAGGGTAGTGTACATCTATCTTCAAGAGTCTTCCACTTCAGTTCCTTTGTATCTCTGTAACACTCCTATGGATCAAACAAACCTGTGACCATATGCCCTGCCCTTCTCTGTATACGTTCAGTATCCCATGTTAGTCCTGTTCTGTATGGATCACACACACTCAAACAATATTCTAGAACTGGTCACACAAGTGATCTCCTTTATAGACTGATTGCACTTCCCCACTATTCTTCCAATAAATAAAGTCTACCTCCTGCTTTACACCCAACTGAGCCTATGTGATCATTCCATTTCATATCCCTACCAAGTGTTACACTCAACTATTTGTATAAGTTGTCTGATTCCAACAGTGACTCACTGATATTATAGTCATAGGGTTTCATATTTGTTTTTGTTTTGTGAAGTGCACAGTTTTACATTTCTGAATATTTAAAGCAAGTCGCCAATCTTTCCACCACTTTGAAATCTTATCTGGATCTGACTGAGTATTTATGCAGCAACTTTCAGGCAGTACTTCACCATAGATAGCTGCATCATCTGCAAACAGTCTGAGGTTACTATTAATATTACCCACGAGGTCATTAACATAAAACATGAGCAGTAAGCATCCCAAGACACTTCCCTGAGTCAACTGCCAAGACATCTGTCAAGTAATGCTGTTATGAAATAAACTTTCATAATTCAACAACTTCAGAAATAACTGTTCCAGCTAAAATTTAACAAGTACTGTAGCTACACCAACATCAAAGCAGCAAACTTATACAGTAGTGACGGCAACTAAGGCAGCGATATTGTATAGATATCAAGACCACCCGATACAACCTGAAAATGACAGTCGTACCAAAATACGCCTGTTGTAGTAAAAATATAATCGAACACAGCAGCGTCTTGGTCTCGTAGCGTAATATATAATGTCCTTTTCTGTATTGTTGAAAATTTAGAAAGTATATTCAGGATATGTTTCTTACTATCAACTCTTAGGGCAGTATCATCTGCAAATCATAAGCACTGATTGCCAATTCTTTTCACTATAATTCCAGCTGTTTTTCCTTTCAAAATCCTCACAGTTCTTGTGATGAAAGAATTAAACACATAAAGAGAAAATAAGCATCTCTTGTTAAATTTTAGGATTAATCTGTTTCCAGTAACCTCTATTCTCTCTCTCCTTTTTTGTAAACATTATTTGTTCTTCCCCAGGTGACTCTACATATGAAGACATGATTCTGGCCATAGTGAAATTGCTGCAGGACCGCCTGATAGATTTGGTTAATGCCGCCAACAGAAACCTGTTGGAAGCTTCTGCGACCCACCCTATGTACGGGCCACTGTTCTGCATACGGCACCTCCTGCAGGGTGTCGACTTCAGGTGAGGACCGGAATGCTGCTGTTGTCATCATGTTTGAATTCGGTAGCAGTGTCAGAGAGCACAACATTCTGAACTAAAAACAGCTGTATGTAGTGTTTTACGTGTGAACTACAAGCAGATAGAAAGGCTGGCCAGTGCTTTGGAGGGAGGGTTCAGAAACATCTGCATACGGAAGTAATCACTGCAATTCAGCTGAAGTACAATTTTCTTTATCTGCATCGCTAACAAAGAAGTTGTGACCAGTTTTATAGCACTTTCACTGCAGCCATTGCATTACGTGTAACATGATATTAATGTTAAATATCATGGGAGTAAATGTTCCCACAACTCTCTTGATAGTAATGCTCTGAGAATTCACAGTAACTGGCTTGAGCTGGCCCCAAACGCGGAATGGTTGCTCAACTCAGAACAGATTATAAAACATACAAATAGAAAATACATTAAAGTTACATACCATGTAAGTGGCAAATAGCACATGGGCTCTGCCATGACAGAAGAAATGAGGACAAACGTCTGAGTCCTTTCAATCTACAAGTAGTTTAATAGAGTACAGTCTACATAACTAAATAAACTACGACACACACTGTATGTTTTGACATTAACTGACAATAAAAAGTTAAAGGTACCTGAAATTAGAAAATGCATGCACTGGTAGTGCATGTAGAGACAAATTTTTCTACTTAAAAGTAAACTGACAAAAACATTTTAAAGATATCTAAAGTCTGAAAGTGCACACACGAGTAGTGCAAGTGAAAGCAAGTGTTTTTAGATTGAGTCTAGCAGAGAATAATTAAAAAATTTGAAAGGTACTTAAAACTAGAAAAGAATGCACTAGTAGTGCAGATAAAGGGAAATATTTCCAGATTAAAGTAATCAACAAGAAATTTTAAAGATATCAAACTTAGCCCCACATGAACCATGGACCTTGCCGTTGGTGGGGAGGCTTGTGTGCCTCAGCGATACAGATAGCCGTACCGTAGGTGCAACCACAATGGAGGGGTATCTGTAGAGAGGCCAGACAAACGCGTGGTTCCTGAAGAGGGGCAGCAGCCTTTTCAGTAGTTGCAGGGGCAACAGTCTGGATGATTGACTGATCTGGCCTTGTAACACTAACCAAAATGGCCTTGCTGTGCTGGTACTGCGAACGGTTGAAAGCAAGGGGAAACTACAGCCGTCATTTTTCCCGAGGGCATGCAGCTTTACTGTATGGTTAATGATGATGGCGTCCTCTTGGGTAAAATATTCCAGAGGTAAAATAGTCCCCCATTCGGATCTCCGGGCGGTGACTACTCAAGAGGACGTTGTTATCAGGAGAAAGAAAATCGGTGTTCTACGGATCGGAGCGTGGAATGTCAGGTCCCTTAACCGGGCAGGTAGGTTAGAAAATTTAAAAAGGGAAATGGATAGGTTAAAGTTAGATATAGTGGGAATTAGTGAAGTTCGGTGGCAGGAGGAACAAGACTTTTGGTCAGGCGAATACAGGGTTATAAATACAAAGTCAAATAGGGGTAATGCAGGAGTAGGTTTAATAATGAATAAAAAAATAGCAATGCGGATAAGCTACTACAAACAGCATAGTGAACACATTATTGTGGCCAAGATAGACACGAAGCCCACGCCTACTACAGTAGTACAAGTTTATATGCCAACTAGCTCTGCAGATGACGAAGAAATTGAAAAAAATGTATGATGAAATAAAAGAAATTATTCAGATAGTGAAGGGAGACGAAAATTTAATAGTCATGGGTGACTGGAATTCGGTAGTAGGAAAAGGGAGAGAAGGAAATGTAGTAGGTGAATATGGATTGGGGGTAAGAAATGAAAGAGGAAGCCGCCTGGTAGAATTTTGTGCAGAGCATAACTTAATCATAGCTAACACTTGGTTCAAGAATCATGAAAGGAGGTTGTATACATGGAAGAACCCTGGAGATACTAAAAGGTATCAGATAGACTATATAATGGTAAGACAGAGATTTAGGAACCAGGTTTTAAATTGCAAGACATTTCCAGGGGCAGATGTGGACTCTGACCACAATCTATTCGTTATGAACTGTAGATTAAAACTGAAGAAACTGCAAAAAGGTGGGAATTTAAGGAGATGGGACCTGGATAAACTGACTAAACCAGAGGTTGTACAGAGTTTGAGGGAGAGCATAAGGGAACAAATGGCAGGAATGGGGGAAAGAAATACAGTAGAAGAAAAATGGGTAGCTTTGAGGGATGAAGTAGTGAAGGCAGCAGAGGATCAAGTAGGTAAAAAGACGAGGGCTAGTAGAAATCCTTGGGTAACAGAAGAAATATTGAATTTAATTTATGAAAGGAGAAAATATAAAAATGCAGTAAATGAAGCAGGCAAAAAGGAATACAAACGCCTCAAAAATGAGATCGACAGGAAGTGCAAAATGGCTAAGCAGGGATGGCTAGAGGATAAATGTAAGGATGTAGAGGCTTATCTCACTAGAGGTAAGATAGATACTGCCTACAGGAAAATTAAAGAGACCTTTGGAGAAAAGAGAACCACTTGTATGAATATCAAGAGCTCAGATGGAAACCCAGTTCTAAGCAAAGAAGGGAAGGCAGAAAGGTGGAAGGAGTATATAGAGGGTCTATACAAGGGCGATGTACTTGAGGACAATATTATGGAAATGGAAGAGGATGTAGATGAAGATGAAATGGGAGATATGATACTGCGCGAAGAGTTCGACAGAGCACTGAAAGACCTGAGTCGAAACAAGACCCCGGGAGTAGACAACATTCCATTAGAACTACTGACGGCCTTGGGAGAGCCAGTCCTGACAAAACTCTACCATTTGGTGAGCAAGATGTATGAGACAGGCGAAATACCCACAGACTTCAAGAAGAATATAATAATCCCAATCCCAAAGAAAGCAGGTGTTGACAGATGTGAAAATTACCGAACTATCAGTTTAATAAGTCACGGCTGCAAAAATACTAACGCGAATTCTTTACAGATGAATGGAAAAACTAGTAGAAGCCGACCTTGGGGAAGATCAGTTTGGATTCCGTAGAAATGTTGGAACACGTGAAGCAATACTGACCCTACGACTTATCTTAGAAAATAGATTAAGGAAAGGCAAACCTATGTTTCGAGCATTTGTAGACTTAGAGAAAGCTTTTGACAATGTTGACTGGAATACTCTCTTTCAAATTCTGAAGGTGGCAGGGGTAAAATATAGGGAGCGAAAGGCTATTTACAATTTGTATAGAAACCAAATTGCAGTTATAAGAGTTGAGGGGCACGAAAGGGAAGCAGTGGTTGGGAAGGGAGTGAGGCAGGGTTGTAGCTTCTCCCCGATGTTATTCAATCTGTATATTGAGCAAGCTGTGAAGGAAACAAAAGAAAAATTTGGTGTAGGTATTAAAATCCATGGAGAAGAAATAAAAACTTTGAGGTTTGCCGATGACATTGTAATTCTGTCAGAGACAGCAAAGGACTTGGAAGAGCAGTTGAATGGAATGGATGGTGTCTTGAAAGGAGGATATAAGGTGAACATCAACAAAAGCAAAACAAGGATAATGGAATGTAGTCGAACTAAGTCGGGTGATGTTGAGGGTATTAGATTAGGAAATGAGACACTTAAAGTAGTAAAGGAATTTTGCTATTTGGGGAGCAAAATAACTAATGATGGTCGAAGTAGAGAGGATACAAAATGTAGACTGGCAAAGGGAAGGAAAGTGTTTCTGAAGAAGAGAAATTTGTTAACATCGAGTATTGATTTAAGTGTTAGGAAGTCGTTTCTGAAAGTATTTGTGTGGAGTGTAGCCATGTATGGAAGTGAAACATGGACGATAAATAGTTTAGACAAGAAGAGAATAGAAGCTTTCGAAATGTGGTGCTACAGAAGAATGCTGAAGATTAGATGGGTAGATCACATAACTAATGAGGAAGTATTGAATAGGATTGGGGAGAAGAGAAGTTTGTGGCACAACTTGACCAGAAGAAGGGATCGGTTGGTAGGACATGTTTTGAGGCATCAAGGGATCACCAATTTAGTATTGGAGGGCATCGTGGAGGGTAAAAACCGTAGGGGGAGACCAAGAGATGAATACACTAAGCAGATTCAGAAGGATGTCGGTTGCAGTAGGTACTGGGAGATGAAGAAGCTTGCACAGGATACAGTAGCATGGAGAGCTGCATCAAACCAGTCTCAGGACTGAAGACCACAACAACAACAACATCAAACTTAGGTAAATACACGCACAAATCTTTCATAAGCAGCTCTTATTAGGGTTGACATCTTTACAACAATGAAATAAGGAGCACCAGCTCACAAATAAGGGATATTTAACAAAAATATGTTGAAGAACTGCCAGTAGTATGTCAGAAAATATAGAGGTTAGATATCCAGCAGTGGAGTTAAAGGTCTTACATCATTAACTAGAATAGTGCAAGAAATAATAATGGAAACTTAACCTTAAAGTGTCTTCTCTCTGCTCTCCTCCTCAAGTCGATAGTCATCAGTTTAGAAATGTTTTCAGTAGTATTTCATGAAAATATAATCTAATCAGATAGATAAAAAATCTGCTCAACGAGTGGTAGTAAGAGTACACACATATAAAGGTATTTACATTTGCAGGCTTTCATATCCATTGGCTTCAAGGAGAAAGAAGAGGGGTGAAAGAAATGGACTGGTGGGGTGGAGGAAATGGGTGGAGTTCGGAAGGGCCGGCCAGAATCTCGGACCAGGGGAGACTTAACGGTCGGGATGAGAAGGGAAGACTGAGCAGTCTCCAACAATGTTGTTTAACCACAAACACTGTGAATGAGGCAATTTCCTTTTGTTCCATAAGTTCAGCTATTCAACTATAGACTTCGCAATAGTATTAAACAGAATATTGTGATTTGATGGCCAACAGGACCTCAAACTTAAAATGTCCTCTTTTATACGAATCTAGAGCTCATCGAATTTAACAGGAGGAAGGTGAATAATATGGGACACAAATTTCAGCTGTAAAATATGGGACATCCCATAAAAAATGGGGCGGGTCGCAACCCTAACTGTTATCACATAGTCATTGTTTAACTTGGGTATGTTCTTACTAATGGGATTCTGCTCCACATAAAAGGCATCAGCAGTATAAACTGGGACAACTTACAGGAAGAACACCAACTGAAATTCAGTGGGCACTTATCTGCGAGGTGCTCACTGTTATTCCTGCATCAGGACAGAGAATTACGGACAGTGTACGTGGGCATATCCACCAACTGAGGCAACAGGAATGGGACCAGTCGAACTCTGGAGTGTGATTTGTATCCACACAGGTAGGGGAATGCTGCGACTCTCTAGTAGGCCTAGGTGTGTTCCCCAAAGTAAATGTGCGCCATCTGAATGTGGTGAACAGATGTTCACGGCTAGTAAGTCCAGGCCATGATCCGGAGAGATTCCTTCAGAAACAGTCAACACACAGCAGACATACCTCTGGTAGGAGCTAAGCATGCACTTAAATCCCAGTATTAATATGGGAGCGTGCACGGCTCATAATTGTTTCTGTACTCTTGTTCATTGGGCCTTTCTGTGACTCAGTGCCTCCTGTATGTAATGAGAAGCAGTCTAGCCTGGAAGAATGACTTTGTCAGAAAGCTTAATTATTTTAGCTGTCTTTTTCGCTGTGCTGGCCTGACTCAGTGCCTCCTGTATGTGGCGAGTTGCAGTGAAGAAATCATCTGGATCAGTCTTACACAGCTGCAACATTTGTACTGCTGTCTTGGTTCACCAGAATTTTTACAGTGGATGTGAGTGGGTGGCGACTTTTGTTGTGGTCAGAATGTTGTACCCCACCTTTCCACTGTCATGTGATGATGCATTGTTGCAGTACACTTCCACTTAGTCGACACACATTAGCATTGTTCCATTTCAAATACAGAAAACATATTTCCACAAGATACTCCACTTTACAAATGGGTCGGGTCATTTTGGTCTGGCTAGAGTACTGTAGAAAGAGGGTTTCAATATGTACGGGGACTACAGGCATGTACTTGTGAATAGCCAAACGTTTATTTAAGCAACCTTAAGGTTTAAAGACAATATTCAAAAATTTTTGGTTATCCCTCTTGTAAGTTTTATAGTCTTTTTCTAAACTGTCTGTTTTATTATTCCCTTCGACCACTGTCATAATTTATTGTGTATCAGACATTATATTATTTATTGGAAGGTTTATTTCAGCCTTGTAATTTCATGTTACAGAAGTGACATTTAACTGCTCGTTTGGCCCTTTTCGCAGGAAAGTGAGCAGTGATCCAGACTGGCGGGAGTTTATGCAATACATGATTGAGCTCGCCTTTGAGGCCTGCAAGGCTGTGGAAGAAGTGGTGAACAGTTCATCACCTGAGGGACACCTACCCATGGATTTCACACCAGGTACACCAAATGCACTCTGCAGACATTTTTGCAGCTGCAGCTATAAATATGTAACATGATCTGCTACCACATACGAGGCGTCACACCTTCACTGCAGCTCAGGGTTGGTTAGTTTCCGTCACAGAGCAACTTGAGCCCCTACTCCTCTGCTCATTTGTGGCCAGTATATACTATCTGTGTGCCTACGTGCAACTCGGTGCATGTTGTAGGTGAGTGATGACCTGTCTCCTCACAAGGAGAGGTCTGCTGTGGTGGAATCAAGTTTATGAAGTCATCTATATGGTTACAAACATTGCTGTCCCAAGCTTCACACCGTGCAGCCATTCACCCTGGCGGACCCTCATTTGTGAGTAACCAACGAAAATAATATTTCAGAATTTTTCGTGATCCGCTTCAGCTTAAAAAAAAAACGTACGATAGACTCCTTGTGCAACATAATGGTTAAACTATTGGCCTCACATTTAAGACATTGAGGTTTTGAATTTGGTTAGATGCCTTGAATTTTTTTTTATTTTTAAATCTTTATTAAAATGATATTGATCATTATTTTTATTCAGGTAACTGAATTAAATGTATTTTTTTTATTTTTTATCTTCGTCACATCATTTTAATCAACATATCAACTTTTACAGTTGCTTTCATTTCTTCTTCCTATCATTCTTTTTCCCCTTGGAATTTTTGTGCTTGTGATATTAATTATTTTTACGTGTTAACTTTGATGTAACTTCTTCCGATTTATCATTCTATATTTTTATCCGTGTTCTTGCATTCATTATTTACGTTCCTCATTTTGCTTAAATTTTGTTTTATTTATAATCCCTTCTTTCATTTAAATCTTTATCTGCATTGTTTTGTCGACAGTGAAATAAGGATTAATGTTTTAAATGAGTTTATGATGTTAACCATCCAAAAAAATGGACATCTTTTTGCACGGTCAATTTAAATACGTTATTCCAGCTTTCGTTTTTCAACCAGTAAATTGGCAGTTTCAAATATTTAAATATTCTTATAGACAAATAGAAATAATTAAATTCACTTGCACAAAGACCCCAAGTGAAAAAAGAATGATAGGAAGCAATTGTAAAAGTTAATACGTTGATTAAAATGGTGTGATACAGCAAAGAAAATTTTAAAAAAGTTGCATTTAATCCAATTAATTGAATGAAAACTATGATCAGTCTTTTTGATAAAGATGTAAAAATAAAAATTTCAACACAATTGACGAGATTTGAACCCACAAGCTCTGACACATGAGGCTAGTACCTCCACCGTAATATTGCCCAAGCAGTTTGTTGTACGTGGCCTTCTTAAAGCTAAATTGCATGACATGAAATTCTGAACTTTTTTCCTTCATTAGCTACTCACAAATGAGGACCCTGCAGGGTGAATGGTTACAGGGTGTGAAACTTGGGATCTTAACCTACGTCAGCATATAGGTGATTTCAAAAAGTCAACTCCACTGCTGGGGACCTTTCCTTCTTAGCTCGTTATTATATTCTGTCCACAAGTTTATGTGACAGCCACACCCTATGTCTACTTCATTGGATCCTCAGCGTACATGCAACCTAGTAGCTCACATCAGAGGTTAAGCACCTGATACATAATAGTCACAACACAAGGTCTTACTTATCTAGTATCTAGCTGTGCCCATCCATATGAATTCTAAACAAAAAATTCCGTAATATCCTTAATTTCATGCCAATGGTGTGTCTGACCGAAATGTGTTTGGCATCGCTGCACATGTCTGTGTTTAATGTGTAACTGCCAGTAGTTCCATTGTTGCATGTCTGTTAGTTGTTGTACAGTGCTGTATTGTGTAGAACACTGTGTGACACAGATTGCGAATTTTGAGATGGCAAAGTAAGGAGCAACGTGTTTGCATTAAATTTTCTGTGAAACTCAACAATATCTTTACACACGCGCGCGCGGACACACACACACACACACACACACACACACACACACACACACACACACACACACACACACACACACCAAATGATACAGGAAGCCTACGGTAATGAGTACATAAGCTATATTTGGTGTTATGAATGTTTCACACAGTTTAAAAATGGCCATACTGAAGTTAAAGATGACTCGCATTCAGAACACCCTTTGATGCTCATGTCAGGAATGTCAACTAAATTATGCATGCCAGTCAAATGACTGTCCAAGAGATTGCAGAAGAATGTAACATTTCAGTTGGATCAAGTCATAAAATCCCGACACTGCATCTTGGAATGCATCATGTTGCGGCCAAGTTCGTCCCACGGCTCATGATTCAAGACCAGAAAGACCTTCACCTTGCAATATGTGAAGAGCTTTTGGATCATGCAAACGAGAACAAGATGATCCTTAGAAGAACTGTAACTGATGATGAGAATTGGATCTACAGTTATGATGTTGAGGCCAAGGATCACTCTTCATAATGGGTCGGAGGGTTCTCCATGACCAAAAAAAGCCTGTCAGGTCAGTCAAATGTAAAAGCCATGCTGATAGTTTCTTTTGCCTTTGAAGGATATCGGTGCGTGCTGTGACGCCTGGGAGAAAATGTGAGGAGGAAACAGCCTGAAATGTGACGAGACAATTCATGGTTCTTGCATCATGAAAACGCACCTGCACATTCATCCCTGTTAATGCATGACTTTTGCGCAAGAAACGGAATCGCTATGTTGGCTCATTCTCCTTACTCTCCAGACCTGTGGACTTTTTCTTGTTGAAAGGACAAAGATTTGCAACGATATGTGAGATGAAAGAAATTTTGCGATGGTGTTTCACACAATTCAACAAGAGGCATACCAAGACAGCTTCCGGGAAGGTAAGCATAGAAAAATTTTGTGGTCAAAGTTCCGTAATTTTTCGAACACACCTCATAAAACAAAAACATTGCTGCTGTCTGGAAGAAGCTTCACTGTACTCCCATTTTGTGTGTGTGTGTGTGTGTGTGTGTGTGTGTGCGCGCGCGCGCATGTGCGCGTGAGTACGCGTACGCGCACGCGCGCACCTCCACACCTCATTACTTTTATACTTCCTTATATTATACCTCCTCCAGTTGTGACTATTGTGAAGCCACAAGCCAGAAGCACAGTTGCATTTTTATCTCATTTCACTTGAAATAAACATATGTTACCATGTGCTGTACATTTTTTAGAACCCTTATGTATTAATGTACTTTTATGTCTAAAAACAAAGATGATGTGACTTACCGAACGAAAGCGCTGGCAGGTCGATTGACACACAAACACACACACAAAATTCAAGCTTTCGCAACAAACTGTTGCCTCATCAGGAAAGAGGGAAGGAGAGGGAAAGACGAAAGGATGTGGGTTTTAAGGGAGAGTGTAAGGAGTCATTCCAATCCCGGGAGCGGAAAGACTTACCTTAGGGGGAAAAAAGGACGGGTATACACTCGCACACACAAACACATATCTCCATCCGCACATACACAGACACAAGCAGACATATTTAAATACAAAGAGTTTGGGCAGAGATGTCAGTCGAGGCGGAAGTGAAGAGGCAAAGATGATGTTGAATGACAGGTGAGGTATGAGTGGCGGCAACTTGAAATCAGCTGAGATTGAGGCCTGGTGGGTAACGGGAAGAGAGGATATATTGAAGAGCAAGTTCCCATCTCCGGAGTTCGGATAGGTTGGTGTTGGTGGGAAGTATCCAGATAACCCGGACGGTGTAACACTGTGCCAAGATGTGCTGGCCGTGCACCAAGGCATGTTTAGCCACAGGGTGATCCTCATTACCAACAAACACTGTCTGCCTGTGTCCATTCATGCGAATGGACAGTTTGTTGCTGGTCATTCCCACATAGAATGCATCACAGTGTAGGCAGGTCAGTTGGTAAATCACGTGGGTGCTTTCACATGTGGCTCTGCCTTTGATCGTGTACACCTTCCGGGTTACAGGACTGGAGTAAGTGGTGGTGGGAGGGTGCATGGGACAGGTTTTACACCGGGGGCGGTTACAAGGATAGGAGCCAGAGGGTAGGGAAGGTGGTTTGGGGATTTCATAGGGATGAACTAACAGGTTACGAAGGTTAGGTGGACGGCGGAAAGACACTCTTGGTGGAGTGGGGAGGATTTCATGAAGGATGGATCTCATTTCAGGGCAGGATTTGAGGAAGTCGTATCCCTGCTGGAGAGCCACATTCAGAGTCTGGTCCAGTCCCGGAAAGTATCCTGTCACAAGTGGGGCACTTTTGTGGTACTTCTGTGGGGGATTCTGGGTTCGAGGGGATGAGGAAGTGGCTCTGGTTATTTGCTTCTGTACCAGGTCGGGAGGGTAGTTGCGAGAAGCGAAAGCTATTGTCAGGTTGTTGGTGTATTGGTTCAGGGATTCCGGACTGGAGCAGATTCGTTTGCCACGCAGACCTAGGCTGTAGGGAAGGGACCGTTTGATGTGGAATGGGTGGCAGCTGTCATAATGCAGGTACTGTTGCTTGTTGGTGGGTTTGATGTGGACGGACGTGTGAAGCTGGCCATTGGACAGGTGGAGATCAACGTCAAGGAAAGTGGCATGGGATTTGGAGTAGGACCAGGTGAATCTGATAGAACCAAAGGAGTTGAGGTTGGAGAGGAAATTCTGAAGTTCTTCTTCACTGTGAGTCCAGATCATGAAGATGTCATCAATAAATCTGTACCAAACTTTGGGTTGGCAGGCCTGGGTAATCAAGAAGGCTTCCTCTAAGCGGCCCATGAATAGGTTGGCGTATGAGGGGGCCATCCTGGTACCCATGGCTGTTCCCTTTAATTGTTGGTATGTCTGGCCTTCAAAAGTGAAGAAGTTGTGGGTCAGGATGAAGCTGGCTAAGGTGATGAGGAAAGAGGTTTTAGGTAGGGTGGCAGGTGATCGGCGTGAAAGGAAGTGCTCCATCGCAGCGAGGCCCTGGACGTGCGGAATATTTGTGTATAAGGAAGTGGCATCAATAGTTACAAGGATGGTTTCCGGGGGTAACAGATTGGGTAAGGATTTCAGGCGTTCAAGAAAGTGGTTGGTGTCTTTGATGAAGGATGGGAGACTGCATGTAATGGGTTGAAGGTGTTGATCTATGTAGGCAGAGATCCGTTCTGTGGGGGCTTGGTAACCAGCTACAATGGGGCGGCCGGGATGATTGGGTTTGTGGATTTTAGGAAGAAGGTAGAAGGTTGGGGTGCGGGGTGTCGGAGGGGTCAGGAGGTTGATGGAGTCAGGTGAAAGGTTTTGCAGGGGGCCTAAGGTTCTGAGGATTCCTTGAAGCTCCGCCTGGACATCGGGAAGGGGTTACCTTGGCAAACTTTGTATGTGGTGTTGTCTGAAAGCTGACGCAGCCCCTCAGCCACATACTCCCGATGATCAAGCACCACGGTCGTGGAACCCTTGTCCGCCGGAAGAATGACGATGGATCGGTCAGCCTTCAGATCACGGATAGCCTGGGCTTCAGCAGTGGTGATGTTGGGAGTAGGATCAAGGTTTTTTAAGAAGGATTGAGATGCAAGGCTGGAAGTCAGAAATTCCTGGAAGGTTTGGAGAGGGTGATTTTGAGGAAGAGGAGGTGGGTCCCGCTGTGACGGAGGACGGAACTGTTCCAGGCAGGGTTCAATTTGGATAGTGTCTTGGGGAGTTGGATCATTAGGGGTAGGATTAGGATCATTTTTCTTCGTGGCAAAGTGATATTTCCAGCAGAGAGTACGAGTGTAGGACAGTAAATCTTTGACGAGGGCTGTTTGGTTGAATCTGGGAGTGGGGCTGAAGGTGAGGCCTTTGGATAGGACAGAGGTTTCGGATTGGGAGAGAGGTTTGGAGGAAAGGTTAACTACTGAATTAGGGTGTTGTGGTTCCAGATAGTGTTGATTGGAATTTTGAGGTTTTGGAGGGAGTGGAGCTGGAATTGGGAGATTGAGTAGATGGGAGAGACTGGGTTGGTGTGCAATGAGAGGAGGTTGAGGTTTGCTGGAAAGGTTGTGAAGGGTGAGTGAGTTGCCTTTCCGGAGGTGGGAAACCAGGAGATTGGATAGTTTTTTGAGGTGGAGGGTGGCATGCTGTTCCAATTTACGGTTGGCCTGTAGGAGGATGCTCTGAACAGCCGGTGTGGATGTGGGAGAGGAAAGATTAAGGACTTTTATTAAGGATAGGAGTTGACGGGTGTGTTCATTGGCTGAGTTGATGTGTAGGTGAAGGATTAGGTGGATGAGGGCAATGGATTGTTCAGTTTGGAACTGGTATAGGGACTGATGGAAGGAAGGGTTGCAGCCAGAGGTGGGAACTTTAAGTGTGAGGCCTTTGGGGGTAATGCCAAATGTCAGACAAGCCTGAGAAAATAGAATATGTACTTTTATGTATTTATGTACTTATGTATTAATGTACTTTTGAGGAGAGCTACATAGGCAGCTGCTGAAAATGCTGCCATCTTTCCTGTCAAATTCATTGCTGCCACAGCTGAGAGTCTCAGTCTACCTGCCTGAAACTCATCTCCTATATTCTATCCACCACAGAGATATATAAACAGTTACTTTTTTCTTGTATTGCTGTTATTGTTTCTACTCATCAAGCTGTGGCAAGAAGTGACACACATAAAAGGTATCAATGTTTGCAAGCTTTTGGAGACAGTGGCTCCTCCTTCAGGCAGTGGGACGAAGGAAAAGAACTAGTGTTATCTAGGAAAAGGGGTAGAATCCAGGAAAGTCACCCCAAACCCCAGGTCAGGGGAGACTTAACAGTTGAGATGAGAAGGAGGGACTGATTGTTGGGCACTGCACCAGATGAGAGCTTAAAGATGGGAGATAGGGTAATACGCAAGAAAAAGATTACAGTGAAACCTCTTTATAATGTTCCTCCATATAATGTTTTCCTCTATATTAAGTCAGTTTTTTTTTTTTTTTTTTTTTTTTTTTTTTTGTCCCGACTAAAAACCCTTATAAACAATGTTAAATTTTCCTCTTTACTAAGTTTCCTCTATATTACAATTTTCTCCATATAACGCTCATATTTTTGGAACCCTGGTCAATTATTTACCTCTTTATAACATTTAAGTGACTGGATGTAGACACATAGATTTTTGTTCTGTGAATTCACAATTTGCAGCGGCTCAGGAAGCTTGTGCTCAGCGTGTTTCATATGTCAGTGGCAGAACCCGGTCACATGACATGTGACGCACATTCTGCTTGCAATCTTTTTGGTGCCATTTCAGTCGATGCTTTATATTCATAGAATGTTGTGTGAGCGGAGCAGCAAACAGTTTGTGTGTCTAGTGAGAGTGTGTCTTCGATATAACTTTTTTTTTTTTTTTTTAAGCTTTCATCAGTGAACGTGAGTGAAAAGTGGAAGAACATTTCTCAGGAAGAGAAGTTTTCTGCTATTAAAAAAGTGGAGGCATCTCCTGGTGTGAGTCACGTGGAGCTAGCGAAGCAATTTGAACTGGCCCCCTCAACATTCAACACTACTATGAAAAACAGATCGTCGATAATGGAAGGGTTTGAGAATTGTGGAAATTCGAAACGTATGCTTGTGAAACCATCGACTTACGACGAAATGGAGGAAGTTTTATTAACTTGGTTTCAGCAAGCATGCGCTGCAAACATTCCTATAAACTGAACTATTCTGAAGGAGAAGGTGCTTCAAATATCACTGCAGTTAGGAATGGAAAATTTTAAAGTGTCCAGTGCATGGATTGATAAATTTTGACAGCATCATGGTGTTGTATACAAAGCGGAATGTGGAGAAAGTAAAAGTGTGGACAAACCAACTGTAACTCAGTGGATGCAGACTCTCCCTAATCTGATACATGGCTACAAACTGCGTGACATTCGTAACACTGACGAAACTGGCATGTTTCTCAATTTAATGCTGGATAAGACATTTACTTTTCGTGGGGAAAATTGCCATGGCAGTAAGAAGAGCAAGAAACATCTTACTGTTTTGTTGTGTACAAACGCCGATGGCAGTGAAAAACTGAAACCTTTGGTTATCGGGAAGCCAAAAAATCCGAGGTGCTTCAAAAATATTTCCACGTGTCCGTGCAAATATACAAACAATGCCAAGGCATGGATGATGAGTGATATATTTTTACGTTTTCTCAGAGAATTTGACGCCAAAATGGGGAGTGCTGCAAGGAAAGTGCTGCTGTTTGTGGATAGATGTGAGGCACATCCACCAGACATATCCTTTCTGAGAAATGTGAAAGTAATTTTCCTGCCACCCAACTGCACCAGCCACCTGCAACCTTTGGACTTGGGAATACTACACGCCCTTAAGGTTAAATATCGGACAGCCCTTGTAAAAAAGGCCTTGAATTTGAGGGACCAAAGAAAACCAGGAAGCCAGCAGAGCTCACAACTGAAGCTGAATATTTTACAGGCAATGAATTTAATTATGTACTCAGGGAGGGAAGTCAGTGCTGAAACTATTAAAAACTGTTTCACAAAAGCGGATTCTGTGAGAATGAGATGGCAGCTCCTGTGGAAGATGTTGCAAGTGGTTTGCAAGAGTTTCAGGAATTAATAGGTAGTGATTCTGCACTTTTGAGGACTTTGTGGCTGTGGATGACAACGTGGCTACCACAGGAGTACAAAGTATTGAGGAGGTGACTGCAGAGAGAAGCTTGGAGAATAATAGTGGTAGTGAAAGTGACAGTGACAAGAAAGATGACCCTGTGCCCTCATATACTAAGGCAGCTGAAGCCTTTGAGACATTCAGGAGATATATGATGGCCTATAGACTTGAGGACAGAATGAGCAATAAATGATTGCCATACAGTCAAGGAGAAACAGAAAAAAAATATGCTTGCTTGAATATTTTAAAAAATCATGGGTCTGTGATTTTCAGATTGCTTAGATTCCTAGAGTTTTGTTCAAATTTAAGTTCCATTTCATAATTTAATTATTAAAGTAATTTTTTTGTAACTAATTCTTTTTTAATCTGTACCACTTACTGTGTTTTTATGTAATATGTGCAGTATATCATAAATAAAATTTGGCTCATATTCTATAATTGGATCAACTGAAGAACGGGATACCACCTGTCAGCTTTGGACAATGACGTCATATCTTATGAATCTGTTATAACTTTTTACAGTACAAACTGATCCATTTACTTTTACACGTCCACCTACCGGGCCCCATGATTTAATTACAAAATACTAATCATTTGATACATTGATCATTTGCAATGAATATCATATTACGGTATTGTGAAAATGTAAAATGCCGTATGTGGCACCATTTGTCAAAGCTGATTAGTGGTATCCCTATCTTCAGTAATGCCCTATAATTATTATTTGGAAGCCCTCCTCTTTATAGTGTTTTCCTCTATACAGTGTTCAGAATTTGTGGTCCCTTGGAAAAACGTTATATAGAGGTTTCACTGTACCACCAAAGCATCATGCATGAGTTAATAGGAGTGAAAAGCTAGGTGCATATTATGTGACAGAGATAGGAGGAAGTGGTGAAAAATAGACACATCATAAAATAAAAGATGTAGAAGACTAAAAGGGAGTGAAGGAAGGAATAGTTACTGTGAAGAAATGCCAAGACCGAAGAAATTAAATTAAGACCAAGTGGGTGGCGAGAACCGAGGACATGTTGTAGTGCCAGTTCCCACCTACCATAAAACAGCAATACTCGCATTTTGACAGTTGCCGTCCTTTTCATGTCAAACATTCCCTCCCATACAGCTTTGGCATTTGAGGCAAACATATTTGTTCAGATCACAGCAATACACCGCATCCAGTCCTGATAATGCTGATCCTCTAGAAAACAACTTAGGAGTACACCACTTGTCACTCAGTATTATCCTGGCCTTGAATGTATTGATCATTTACTTTGACGAGGCTATCACTTCCTAAAATCCTGTCCTCAAATGATGTCCATTCTGCCTGACGTTTTGCCCAACATACCTAGAATAGCTCTTTGTCGCTCTCCAAATCTCCACAATATCCTTGTCATACCCTATGGCTCCTGGCTCTGTGACCATCTCCTGTGTGACTTGCCCTATGCACCGTACTACCTGTATCAACCCTGTAACTGGCAAAACATATACTATCAAAGGAAGAGCCACCTGTGAAATGACACATCATATACCAGCTGTTTTTAAACTCTGTTTGGCCATTGACATTGGCATGATCACCACCAAGTTATCAGTTAGGTTTAATAGGCATAGGCAGAAGGTGTATTCTGCCAACAGACAATATCCTGTTGCAGAGCATGCTCTAAAACCAAACAATGAAGACCTCAGTGCCTGTGTCATGACAGTTCCCCACAGTCATTTAATGAACAAAGTAAGAGCATCTGGACTATCAGACCAATCGTGTGATTGGATTGAAGAGTTCCTAGATAACAGACCGCAGCACGTCATTCTCAATGGAGAGAAGTCTTCCGAAGTAAGAGTGATTTCAGGTGTGCCGCAGGGGAGTGTTGTAGGACCGTTGCTATTCACAATACACATAAATGACCTTGTGGATGACATTGGAAGTTTACTGAGGCTTTTTGTGGATGATGCTGTGGTATATCAAGAGGTTGTAACAATGGAGAATTGTACTGAAATGCAGGAGGATCTGCAGCGAATTGACGCATGGTGCAGGGAATGGCAATTGAATCTCAATGTAGACAAGTGTAATGTGCTGCGAATACATAGAAAGATAGTTCCCTTATCATTTAACTACAAAATAGCAGGTCAGCAACTGGAAGCAGTTAATTCCATAAATTATCTGGGAGTAGGCATTAGGAGTGATTTAAAATGGAATGATCATATAAAGTTGATCGTCGGTAAAGCAGATGCCAGACTGAGATTCATTGGAAGAATCCTAAGGAAATGCAATCCGAAAACAAAGGAAGTAGGTTACAGTATGCTTGTTCGCCCACTGCTTGAATACTGCTCAGCGGTGTGGGATCCGTACCAGATAGGGTTGATAGAAGAGGTAGAGAAGATCCAACGGAGAGCAGCGCGCTTCGTTACAGCATCATTTGGTAATCGCGAAAGCGTTACGGACATGATAGATAAACTCCAGTGGAAGACTCTGCAGGAGAGATGCTCAGTAGCTCGGTACGGGCTTTTGTTGAAGTTTCGAGAACATACCTTCTCTGAGGAGTCAAGCAGTATATTGCTCCCTCCTACGTATATCTCGTGAAGAGACCATGAGGATAAAATCAGAGAGATTAGAGCCCACACAGAGGCATACCGACAATCCTTTTTTCCACAAACAATACGAGACTGGAATAGAAGGGAGAACCGACAGAGGTACACAAGGTACCCTCCGCCACACACCGTCAGGTGGCTTGCAGAGTATGGATGTAGATGTAGATGTAGATGTGCGTGCCTTCTGGATTCTTCCCCCAGACATTAGTTTCTCAGAACTCCCCAGTTGGGAACTCGTGTTACAACATGTTCTCGGGCCTTAATTTATGTTAATTCCTTTGGTCTCAGCATTTCTTCTCTATAACTAATCCTTTCTTCTCTCCATTTTAGGTTTCTACATCTTTCCTTTTCTGATCTATTTTTTGTCGTCCCCCTCCCACCTCTTTCACACACAATGCATTTAGCTTTTCACTCTCACTAACTTGTGCACAATGTTTTGGCAGTAATATGTTTCTTGCATATTACCCTGTCTTCCACCTTTAAGCTCTCACGTGTACAAATTTTACCCAGTGCAATCCTTGACAATCAGTCTGTCCTTCTCATCTCATCCAGTAAGACTCCCCTGACCCAGGGTTCTGGGTGACTTTTCTGAAATTTACCCATTTCCTAAACTTCACCAGTCCTCTTCCTTCGCCCCTTTTACTTCCTCTTCAACCCTTCTGCCAGAAGAAGGAGCCACTAGCTCCGAAAACTTGTGGAGTAATACCTTTTGTCGTGTGTTTTCCTGGCACCGTTTGGTGATTAGACTTTTTTATCTATCTAATTACATTATATTTTCAAAAATTCATTATTTTTGTTGATGTATTATTGTTTCTAGTATTACTAACTGTTAAACTCTGTGTTAAATTGAAGAAATCTTGATACATGTTTGCTGTCATAATGCATTTAGTGTAACATATGAGGGATGCCCAGTCAGATGTAAGAGAAGACCTTACACCTTCGTTATCACTGTGAGAGGTACTTATATTATTGTGACGCCCCCTTATCTGCAGCCGAAGACCTGCTGCGGCGGCTGCAGCAGCAGAGTGCCGAACAGCATTCCCCTGTGACTTTCCGGAACGTCAACTGCTCGGCCCAGATGTTGCTGCTCTGCTCGTGGCGCACCGTTAAGGAGGTCTCGTTGCTGCTCGGGGACATCGCCGAGAGAGCGCCCGTGGCCTCAGGGTGAGTGGTTTGCGTGACCTATCGAGGTGAGTCCTACAAATCCTCACCAGAGAACCAAAGTCTAGAAATCTACAGCCAAGAGTGTCACAGAACCGACGAAGCTTTCAGTTGAGACCCACCACTCAGCTCCAAGCCAAAGGACCCTGATCAACTGTGGGAACAACGCCGCAAATTGCAAGCTCCGCTTGCATCCTGTGCACGAGGCCACACAATCTGTGTGTGCACTGTCTTAGACAAAATTAAGAAGAAATAAAAGTTATTGATCATTGAGTTTTTTTTCTTTTGGTTTCTTGTAATAAAATGTTAACCTTCACTTTTTTACACTTCTTCTGAGAAAAAATTGTGGCAGTCCAACAAGTATTTCATTTATTTGCTGTCTCTAGGTGAAGCATTTGCACCTAGCACAAGATATAATTGTCTGGTAAACATAGTTGTTGAGGATATCCAAATGAATTGTTTGAAAAATGAAAGAACAATAATCATGAACATGTTTTACACAGTTTGACTGATCATGTGAGCTTGTGTGCGGAAACAAAAGGAACGTCCCATGACTTGTGATGTGAAACTGTTTCTTGGTCCTCCAGTCATCATCCCTGGAAGATGGTGGAAATAATATGCCCTGACCCTTAGAGAAAACAGCATATTCACAGACAGTTTATTTGTGTCACATGAAAAATCTGCTCGATAATAAAAGTACAGCTACCATCACAGTTTGGTATATAGCATCTTCAAATGGTGGGAATCAACTTTTGTTACATATTTTTATTTGTCATCATTTAAATTGCCTAGTTTGAGGTGGATGTAATCTAGCAAGAGATACTTATCGAATGGTAATATATGAACACTGTAAACACACTTCTGTTGCAAATAAAATAATGGGGAATTACTGAGCACCCTACTGGGCCGACATGTGAATGTTTAGATGTGGAAGGAAAGAGGTACTCGGAGGAAATACCTCGGGATTTTTGGGTTTGAATAAAGTCTCCAGCTTTCAACAGTAGCATCCACCATCAAAAGCTTGTGGTTTTATCCCAGTCTGACACATCAAGTTAACAGAGTGCTTTTTACCTAGGTGGGTACGCCATTGCAAGGGCTTCATAGAAAGACATTTTTATGAGTGGAAATGGCAGTGTCAAATGGAAATTCTTTTGACTTTATTATTTTGTTGTTGTGACAGGATTTGGTGATTGGAGTCCGTGTAGTGGAGCATTAATCGTCCACTTTATTGGTATGCTTCTATCATTTCCATTTCTTTGCATTCTCTCTTCTCGTTATTCTCAGACATCGGCAAGAGCCATACCAGCCAGTTGTAACTTAGTTTATATGCTATTTTTTGAACAAGAAGGAATTACAAAAAATCTTTTAGCTTAATCAAATAACCAATGTCGGACTGATTCAATAGTGAATCATAATTTCATATCACCTAAGAACTCCCGTTACAGTGGTGAGAGAGAAAAATGTGCTGAGTTTTTCATAATAATATTACCATCCTTGTATCTCTCTCTCTCTCTCTCTCTCTCTCTCTCTCTCTCTCTCTCTCTCTCTCTCTCTCTTTCCATCATTAAATGTGTGAAATCAAAATATTTCTTTCAGAATTAATTGGCTTGGTTGAAAATTTTATGACTAGGAATCTTCAAAATTATGAGTGCATCAGTTTCTGTTCATGCTGATAGAATGGACTTCATTAGGATAAAGCATGAAGGTTCTGTGTAGTAAATATAAAAGATAATTCTATCAATGAGATGGCCACAATGACAACTGCACAAATTGTCACCAAACTGGCTAATTCTTCTCTCAAAAACTAACCAACTGATCTGTGATAGGAGCTACTAAAAAAATAATAAGCATTCAGTATATAGTGAGCATGTTGTGGTATTCAAATAGCTTTCCCAAACTTTTCCAGCCAACGGTTGTTGTTGTCGTGTATTTTCGGACACTTTTCTTCTAGGGTGGAGTGCTCGATCTATTTCGTTGTCAGTGTACCCATTTCTCTTGAAAGCCGTTTGCAAATGGCTTAGTTCATCTAGCAAAGAAATTGGCTCACAGATGTTATTAGCCCTATCCACAAAAGTTTTTTATGACTCCTATGACCGTATTGGGAAAGCTTTGGCCAAGTTTCAAGTGGAGACAATCTTTCGACCTACCAAGAAAATTAGTGAAAGTTTAAGATCGGTGAAAGACGTATGACACCCCTTAGCTACCCCAGGTGTGCATAAAATTCCGTGTAGCTGTGGCATGGTTTATATTGGAACAACTAAAAGGAATGTTAATACCCGCCTAACGGAACACAAAAGGAACTGTAGATTGGGACAAATCGACAAATCGGCTGTAGTGGAACACGTTTTCAAAGACGGTGATAACGAAATAAAATTTAGTGAGACAAACATGATAGCTAGGACCTCACGTCATTATACCCGCATGCATAGAGAAGCTATAGAGATCTACAAGCACGAAAATAATTTTAATAAAAAAGAAGAAGGATTAAAACTAGACAAGATAAGGCGCTCAACTCTGTACCAACGAAGTGACTATCGATTACCTATAATCGAGAGAGATGGCACTAGCCAGAGATAGTTTTAAAGTCGAAAGCACGTGATGAGTGGTGGCATTTAATTTTCTAGAACTTGTATTTCTTTTGATGTAATTTTAATTTCTTGATCTGGTGGTGAGGCAACCAAATTTGAAAAACTAAGGTCTGTTAAAGTAGGTGTGATATTCTCATTACTCTAATAGTCTCCATTTGCAAAACATTACCTAAATTGTCCATGACTGGAGTGCTGCTTCAGGCTGTCTACAACTACATTGTACTGTGCAAGCCACCTAACATTGTGTGGTGGTTGGTACTTTCGGTACCACTAACTGATCCCACCTTCCCTGTTCCATTCGTAAATGGTGTGTAGGAAGAATATTTGCCAGTAAGCATCTATATTATCTCTAATTTCATATTACCTTGTGGTGGTCATTTTGTGAGTTGTATGTGGGAGAAAGTAATATGTTGTCTATTTATTTGCAGTTTCAATAGTAAACCTCTCCGTGATGCACAATGCCTCTCTCGTAATGTCTACCACTGGACTCTGTAATGCTCTCATGCAGGTTAAATGAACGCATAGTGAAATACACCACTCTTCGTTGGATCTTCTCTATGTCTTTTGTCAGTCCTACCCGACAAGGGTCCCGTATTGGTGAACAGTACTCAAGTATCAGTCAAACATGTACCTTGTAAGCCACTTCCTTTCTGGATGAGATACATATCCATAAGGTTCTTCCTATGAATCTCAGTCTGATATCTGCTTTTTATGGCTATTTGTTTTGTGTGGTCATTCCACTTACGGTTGCCCTGTATAGTTAGTCCAAGTTATTTTATGGTAGATAATATTTCCAGCAATTTCTCATCAATAGTGTAGTTGTAAGTAGTGGATTTCCTTTCCTATGTACACGCAATATGTTACATTTATTTACAGTCAGGGTCAACTTCCAGAGCCTGCACCAGTCATCAATCACCAGTAGGTCATTCCGCATATCAGTACTGTCTTCTGTTAGTGCTATTTTTTTTACAGACAACTGCATCATCTCCAAACAGTCTTAAAGAGCTTACAACACTTTCTATTAGATCTTTTATATGCATTGTAAACAGTAATGGTCCTATCACACTTCCTTGGGGTATTCCCGAAATTACCATGACATCTCTCAGTTTTGTTCCGTTAAGAGTGATGTGTTGTGTTCTATCTGTGAGGAAGCCTTGATTCCAGTTGCTAATATGGTCAAAGACACGTTAAGCTCATATTTGTTTCATTAAATAACAGTGTGGGATGCCATCAGAAACTTTCCTGGAGTCAAGGACATGACTTGAATCTGAGCGCCATTGTCTACAGCACTGTGAAACTTGTGGAGGAACTGGGCGAGCTGAGTTTCATGGAATATCTCTCTCTGCAGAATCTGTGTGGATTTTCATAGAGGAGAATTTTGTTCGCCTAAACTTCATAGTTCTTGAGCATAAAAGATGTTTCATAATTCTACAACAGATTAACATCAAAGATATAGGCGAATAATTATGTCCATCTGTCTTAGGAACCACCCTGAAAATGAGAATGACCTGCACTTTGTTCTGGTCGCTAGGTACCCTTCGTTGCATCAGCGATCTACGATAAACTGCTATTAGAAGGGAAGCAAGTGATTTTGCAAAATCTTTGTAGAATCTTATAGTTATCAGATGTGGTCCTGATGACTTACCACTACAAAATGATTGTAATTGCTTTTCTATTCTACAATTGATTATCTCGTTATCTGCCTTCTCAACTTAGGTACAGTGATTGGAAGGAGGACAGTTTTATAATCTTCCATGGTGAAACAATTTCAGAAGACCAAATTCAGTACTTTGGCCTTCTCTCTGTTATCTTCCATTTTGGTATGGTATGGTCACTTATTGAATGAATAGAACAGTTCAAACTGCCTATTGATTTTATAAAAGACCAAAACCTCTTCAGGATTTTTATTTACATTGGTTGACAATATTTTATTATCAAAGAGATCCATCAATAGTGATTTCTGTCAATGGCTCACGGTCAAATGCCCTACAGGGCCACCACCTACCCATGGTGCTGCAATTGCATAAGAATCGTGCTTGCGTGTCATGGCACTCTTAACAGACAGATGGACAGACATACAGTCAGTCAGATAATGTCTCAAATAAACATTTTTTCATGTGATATAATAACAAATTGTCAACTTTCAGATTTTTTCATGTACTTCTTCAGCAAAACATATTGCTTCTTTGCAAATTTCATGATTCTAGATCAACGGAAACTACCCTATGGGTTTTGATGAGTGAGTTTTTGAATAATAAAATATGTGACATAAATGGCCTTATTGCTCACATTGATGTCAAAGCTTAAATTTTTTACACCAGCTGGGGATCATAAACTTTAGTATGTGGTATAAATTTTAACTAGATACATTTCCCCATTCTAGTTCTTAACAGTCTGACAGACTGACAAGCTGATGGAGAACAAACTGAACCTATAAGGGTTCTGATTTTACTGACTGAGGTATGGAACCATAAAAATGAGCTCCCTAATACCTACTTCTTGCTTCTTACCTCTTGATAATGTCATATAGATATGATTTTTGTGGTAACTTAATTTGAAATGGATGCACTTTTAACTATATTTAATTAAATCCCTTATATAGTATTGTTTATAATTTAGCAAAAGAGGTCTACCAGTGTTAGATTATCCTACACCCTCAGGTAGGTTGTATGAAACTTTATGATCCTTAACCCTTGACTGGGCGCACTGTTTTTTGTAACGCAAGTGGACGTGCGGCGCGCTTTTTACACACGTAAAGAATAACTCCTTTGTGTTACTAAAGTAAACATGGATTAGCAAAAGCACAGTTTCATCTAGTTTAGTTAAACAATGATAAAATATATTTACTTATTATTACCTAAATCACTGTTTCATTGAACAATAATAAATAAACTTTCATCACATCTCTCTGATGCTGCATACCGGTGTTACCCCACAGTAACAACACAGTCGAAGTATTGAACAGTGCAGTTGCATCAGATCATAGCCAACAGCTTATTTGACTCGCAAGCTACGGGTGGGCAGTGGTGTGTCTCCGGTAGTGCCGCAGAGGGTGCACGGTCTGAGCATTTGTGATGTGTGTAAAAATGGTTTGAGATTTTTTGATACTCCAAATCATTTATCCCCATATTTTGTGCACGTCTTCTCTGTCATCGTGAGAATTTGTTCGGGCTACACTCAGGGAATCGGCCGAGGGCGGGCTCGTGAAGGAAGCACAGCTGCTGGCGATCGGCGCCCACCTGACGAAGCTGCTCTCCGAGACGAAGCACCGCGGCGCGTTCGAGCAGGCGTACGTCGGCTTCAGCAGTCTGTGCCGGCGGCTGTGGAGCGGCGAGCCCCGCAGCGAGGGCGGGGACGGGCTGCACCGGTTGCCGCCACAGTGGCTGCGGCAGCTGCTCACCGACGTCCGCGATGGGGCAGGTGACGCCACGCGCCGCAGTGCTGGGCTGCCCTTCATGGTGCAGGTAGGCAGGAAGGCTTCGGCTGTAGACCTCTAGCATTTCTTAATACCGGCTGCCTCTACGGGGACACGCATGAATCTTCATTAAAAATTTAACCGTCATATTTCGCTTGTGTTCCTTTTTGTTTTGAATGTGGAATTCTATATAGTTCACAATATCACTGAAGACATCCCATTTTTTTTGTGGTGCCAGTTAACCATTTTGGTCACTTCATACAGGACTGGAGATAGTATATCATTGCATATCTACTGCATTTACATCAGGATGTCACACTTTCCTTGTGAATTGTGTGCGTCATTCAGATTCAGAAATAATTAAGTGATTGTGTTTTTACCTTCTGTTGTTTTCTCAGTTTTCAAAGAATTAGTTTCTCGGTTGCCTGCATTAATGCTTAACAATTTCTCATCTGATGTTCTTCCAGAAACGAGAACTAGACTCGTACTAACTATGTATACAAACATATGGGAATGGAGTTTTCTAAGATTCCCCTCAGCACTCCGAGGGAAATCAGTAATTCTGTGTGGCACCTGCTGTGATGTCGGGATTTTTGCTGACTGATTCTGCCCACTGCTTGTCATCCAAACAAAATAAAAAACACAAAACAACTATCAGAATTGTAAAATTTTGTTTATGTAGTGGTCCACAGCCTCAGTGTGTTTTGTGAATGAAAACATGGTCCGAGTAGGGTGTGTTATTTTTTAAATATCTATTGTGATTAGCCAAGCAGATATCTTAAGCTTCCAGCTTCAGGTCAGCAGATTTAACTGTGTACCATGGTATATTGTTTTTTCGCCAACTACACACAGATGTAAGATGTATTCCTCTTGACATGTACCAGTAATACATTATAATGTAAAATGAAGCTGGAAGCTTAAGATGGATGCTTGAAAATGACCAAACGTCAAAATTGGCCAGTCACATAGATAATAAAAAAATAATACAGCCTACCTGGACCATGTTTTCATTCACAAGCCTATCAGAAGATATAAAAGATATTGTCTGAGTGTGGACTACATGCACACTGAAATTTCCTGGCAGATTAAAACTGTGTGCCAGACCGAGACTCGAACTCGGAATGTAGGAGACGAGGTACTGGTGGAATTACGGCTGTGAGGACGGGGCGTGAGTCATTCTTGGGTAGCTCAGTTAGTAGAGCACTTGCCCGCAAAAGTCCCGAGTTCGTGTCTCAGTCAGGCACAGTGTTTTAATCTGCCAGGAAGTTTCATATCAGCACACACTCCGCTGCAGAGTGAAAATTTCATTCTACTTGCACATTTTTGTTCATTTCAGTTATTATTAAATTGGACGATACAATTACCTCAACACACACTCAGTTATTTATAGACAATTGGCGCACAGAAATTTTCAGTTTTCAATGCATGTGGGAAGTTTCCCAAAATTTAATTCTGCCAAACTCCGTACCGTCTCGACACGCCTCCCCCACTATGTACAGGCACTGGTCAGCACGGAGGCGCAGGCACGCGGCTGCGGTGCCCGCAGCTTCCAGGACTCAATGGATATCCTGCTGGGACTTGCACTGGATGACGGCTCTGTCCCGGAGGCGCGGACGCACGCCCTCAACATCCTGCGGGCGCTGTTCCGCAACTCGCAGCTCGGGGAGCTGGTCACGCCGCACGTCACGTCGGGCTTCGAGGCAGCCCTCGGTGCCTTCCACAGCGGTGACTGGGCTGTAAGTTCTCCGGTCCCCGTCTGTTGTGCTTTCAACCCTGCTGAGGGATCTCTGGTCGTGGCGCAGTAGTTACTAAATAAATCTAGTGTTGCATAATGCAGCTTGTCTTCACATTAACATTTGCAACAAACTTCACTGTACGATTAGACAGTTGTACATATTCTTTATTAGAAAAGGGTTTCAGTCTACCATAAGGTCATCTTTAGAATATATACTGGGTGCCCCAGGAGAAATGGTCAATATTCCTGGATATGACAGGAATATTCATTTGAATTAAGGAACATCAAATGCACAAATGCCCTATTCAGAATGGTTTCCGCAATAGAACACATTTATTGTAAATTTGCTTTTGGGCTTGTGGCATGCACATATGTGTCTTAACCACCCTCTTTGATGTTTTATTCTAGCCTGACCCGTCTTGTTGCTTTCAGCCTCTTTGCTCGGGATGTCTTTCTGCCATTAAGCTAGTCCACTGAACTTGCAACTGTGTGCGGTGTGTTGTGAGTGAAGTAGTGTGAGGGATTGGGAGGGTATCAGCAACAAGCATCGGTTAACTCTTTGTTTGTATGTGTCACACATCTGTACTAATGAAGAATATGCAGAAACGGTGTATATTTACAGCCTCTGTATTGGTTGTGCTTCTGCTGCTGTTGAAGAATACCATTCTATGATATTGCATAGAGATGTAGTGTTAAAAAAACATATTTTTATTTTGATACTTTCTAAAACACGTAATGTTTACTGTATGTTGTACATGTGTATATGTGTAACCTCACAGTGTATTCAATATTGTGAAAAATAAATAACAGTATATATTTCAATATTGTGGGGAAAAAAAAAACAATATACATTAAATGTATTCTATCTTGGAAACCACTCAGAGTAGGGCATATATCCATGAGAAGCCTGTTTGCTTCAAATGATCATTCATGTCATATCCTTGAATACTGACTGTTCCTACTATACAAGAATTACAGTTCTGTAATCATACAGTGAAGTTTCTTCAATACCTGCAAGCTGTCCATCGCTGCCTACACAAAATATGATTGTTAATCTGTGTATTTGCTTCTTCGTGTTAACCTTTCTTAAATCACCATCTCACTGCACTAAAACATTTTGTTTCTGGCATTTTATACGAGTTTCTCCCCTGTTTCAAACTTTCGTTTCTACGCAGTCACTTAAGACAGGTGCCCACGAGATTCTTCCAAAAAGAAAATAATCATTTCTTCGCCCACATTTTCCCCAATCCGACATTGTTGTCGACTGGACACTGTTCCCTAATCTTAATGCTGGTGGGATTCGGGCTGTGTGAAAGTACAAGTTAATTCCCTCAAAAAAGAGAAAACAGCAGCCAGCCAGTGTTATTTATAAAAAAAGTCCCATTTCATAAATAGTATTATTAACATTACCAGTTGACATTTTTAATTTGTTCTAAATATTAACCTGCCTAAACCCTAGATTGGATTCCCTCCTTGCTTTTTATTATTTATTCTTTCTTCTGCCGTATGATATTTTTAGTCTGTGAACATGCGGTCAAACCATTTAATGAAATAATATAATTATTATTGTTTTTAAAGCTGCTGCAAGCTATTTATCAGGAAGAAAGTTATTTTTTCACTAAGTCAGACCTGAGGCAAATTGTCTGGAGTCAGTGATCAGTCACTGGATTCAATCGGGTGTTAGTAGCAGGCTCACTGTACACTTCTGCATTCACAGAACACCCTTGTTTTTTGCACAACTTAGAGGGAGCAGTTAAATAAAGAGCAATCTCATTTGCAGTATATAGGATGTCACACTGGCAGAAATTTTGAAGGACACGCCATGAAGTGCCAGTCTCATACATTTATGAAACTTTGTGGAGGTGTTCATCATACAGCAGGTATTAGATGATTTCATTCTGAACTGATGCCCGGCATCAGCTTCAGTGTGATGTGTGACCTCTACACACCTGCTGAACATCGCCCTTAGGAATTTATTGCCATACTTGAAACAAAGCTGTCTCACCTACATCTACACGACTTCTCTGCAGTTCACACTTAAGTCCCCGGCAGAGGGTTTATCGAATCACTCGACAATGATTTTTCACTCTTCAGCAGAATGAGCACAGATATCAAACCTGCTAGTAAATTAAAACTATTTGCTAGAACGGGACTTGAACCCAGGATCCTTGCCTGTTATGGGGAAGTGCTCTACTGACTGAGGTACGTGAGCACAACTCGTGGTCCATCCTCACAGCATTACTTCTGCCAGTAACTCATCTCTTACCTTCCAAAACTCACAGAAGTTCTCCTCTGTAACTTACCAGACTAGTACTCTTGGAAGAAAGCATACTGCAAAGACATGGTTTATCAGCACCCTGGTGTATTGATTCCAGAATGAATTTTCACTCAGCAGAGAAGTGTGCACTTATATGAAACTTCCTGGCAGATTAAAACTGTGTGCTGGTCTAAGATTCGACTTGAGGTGTTTTAATCGACATGCCTCACGGACACAAAAGTACTGCAACAGCAGTCTGGTGGCACTCGGTTAAAGTGGTCATGATGTAACACTCTCCATTTCTGTCAGTGCGTATCCATTAATATACAGAAACAGTTACAGAAACTGGCAAGTCCAGTGGAAAAAACAATTTCCTGAAAAGCAAAACAGGGAAGGAAGTGGATAAAGCTCTACAAAACAATCAAATGACCAACAATGATGTGAGTTCTCCAATGTCCCCAGCGGTGGCCAACTTCTTAATGCATCATTTTGAGAAAGCCCTTCTATTTGAACCGAGCGAGGTGGCGCAGTGGTTAGCACACTGGACTCGCATTCGGGACGACGACAGTTCAATCCCGTCTCCAGCCATCCTGATTTAGGTTTTCCGTGATTTCCCTAAATCGTTTCACGCAAATGCCGGGATGGTTCCTTTCAAAGGGCACGGCCGATTTCCTTCCCCATCCTTCCCTAACCCCGAGCTTGCACTCCGTTTCTAATGACCTCGTTGTTGATGGGACGTTAAAAAAAACACTAACTCACTAACCTTCTATTTGATTCGTTTTGCCGTTCTTCACTTCGTCGATATGTTGACGACACAGTTACAGTCTGGACATTGGTGTTGAAGATCTGGGGCTGTTCGGCGATCCCATGCAAAATGTGCATCCGAAAACTTGGTTCACTATCGCGACAGAGAGAGAGAGAGGCAAAGTGCCGATTTTAGATGTTTCGGTCTAACAAAATGGGCAGCTCGGCCACACCGTATACCGTGAGCATACATATGCGCTCGGCGTGCAGGCATTTCACTGCCCAGTCCAGAAGAGAGCCATTTTAAATATGTTGCTACACACAACTACAACTGTTTGTGACAAGGACAACCAGCTTTCTGAGATGATCCTCTGAAATACATGTTCCGAAAGAATGAATATTGGGTTCCATACATGAAGTTAGTGCTTTCTGAGAAGTATAAACAGAAAACATCAAACAATTGTGTGACGATTTATCTATTGCACTTCCTTCTTTCGCTGCCGTGCAATATTTACAGCCCACGATGGATCTCAGTGAGTAGCTGCACTTTAATTATAAACAACTGGCATAGGAATGGCTGATACTTGTGTAAAGCATGTATATGTGAGCAGGCTCCCGTAATAGCCAGAACGTAGTGGAAACCATGAACACCAGGCACAGGAATTCCTGAATGACGATTGTGATCCATTTGCGACATGTCACTCCTTCCGGTCCACTCAGTGTTTCCCCCTCCTTAGTTGTGGCTGCTCCCTTTTGCCATGCCTCTCCCAGTTTAGAGCTCAGACAGGTTTATTTTCCTCTTCACCACATGTAGATATATTTTCTTGTATCTTTTGTCTCCTGCCTTTTCCTTCATTCTGTCAAACCAGTGTAAAAGGCAGAAATACTGAATAATAATGAGAATTAATGTCATAGTTTTATGTTTTTCTTACATCAACCATCTTCCATGTATCTGGTATATTCCCATTTTATCTTGAAGCCTGACTTGTTTCCTGTCTTGTATATACTGCAATGTTGTGCTCACTTTCTTTAGGATGAAGCTTTAGCTTATTTTCCCTACTTCACTAAACTCTTAACAAATGAGAGATGTTCAATAAACACTGTCCCTCATTTTTGAAAACTTTATTTCAGACGTTTTTATTTGTAAACTTTTGTCATCTTCAGTATACTCACCACCCAGTGTGATGCAACAGTCCCACATCCATTGCCACTCCTGGAAGACACTTCAAAGTCTCCTCTGACACTTCCATTTAATTATCAGAAAGACATCCGGCTAGGTCCTTTTTGGCAGTAGGATAGTGAAAAAGTCACACAGCCCCAAATATGTAGAAAAGCATTTTCTGTTGGGCAGTGGGATACCCGGAATTATTGTGATGAAGCTTTCACCACCCAACAGTTTCTTTCCTCTCCTTTGGGTTGTGATGCTTCATCAGTGGACCCTGGACCTGCTTGTAGTAGACAGCAGTGACTGTGGAAGCTTTTGGAATAGTACGAGTGCACACCATGCCTTTGTAATGAGAAAATGTAATGACCACGGCCTTGGCGATGGGGGAGGTACTTCACATAAGCGCAGCACACCTCACGCACCTTGACCGCCAGCTCTGGCAGCTCAGACCTGAATTATTCTTATTAGCTATGAATCGCATGAAAATAGATTAAAGTTTGATGCAGACTTACAAAATGAAAAAAAAAGATATACGTCACTAATCCTGTTCAGTCTCTGGAAATAAAAATTTGTTTTATTTTGGTGCAGTTATTAATTAAGAATAAAAATGTTATTTTTAATAAAAAAATTGAGTATCTATTAACATTTCCATTTGATAATAAATATAGAATCTAAATAAAAATAAAAAAAAACATATATTGCCACAGCAAGAATCAAACCAGAGACTTTAATTAAAAGACGTACTGAGCTACCAGTACCTGTGTCAAAACAGTCAAAATGTTTTGTGTGTAATAGTGCTCTGGTATCTCAAAAACTTTGAGGATGACTGTTTTTGAGTGGTTTTGAGAATTTCATCACACTTTTTTAATGAAATCCTATCTGGGCACTGAAATTCAAACCTTATAAGTACGAACAGCACCAAAGAGGGCCAGTCGATAAGGTCTCCTCCCGTGTGGAAGTTTTATAGCTGCCAAAATATACTGCACAGCCACTTCGAAGTCTAGCATGTAGTTTCCTCAGACACCAATATGTGACTTCTTTACTCACTGCACTTGATTCGGAAAGCTGGTGACACACTTTATTCAACATCTCTCATACCAGCTTACTAAGAAAAGTGACCATTGCTTTCTGACATCGGATGCCGTTGCTTGCAGATGTAGAAGTATCGCCTAACTAATGCTGACTAACAGTGCAAACACCACAGTGGCAAAGGGGTGTGTAGGTGTGCTCGGATCTGTGGTGATGGGCGGTGATTGTTGTGGTGGCGGTTTGGGTGTCGGTGGTGGTTTCGGTGCTAACCCAGGGTCAGGGGTGGTGTGGAAGCGTGAGAGCAGCTCGAGACGTCGTGACTGTCACAGCAGTCTTCCGGCAGGTGCGCAACTCTGGGACGCTGCTGTTCGCCGCCCTGATGACGAGGGTGTTCGGGGTGCAGCGCACGAGGGGCTGCGGCCGCCGGCCGAGTGCGCGCAACCGAATGACGGGCCGCGTATTCTTCCAGCGCTTCCCCAGGCTGTACGACGTGCTGCTGCGCGAGGTGGACCGCCCGGGTCGCGACGCCTTCTGCCTCTCCCTGGAGGCGGCCCGAGGCCCGGGGGCTGCCGGCGAGGGGCGGCGGCAGATCTGCGGGGCGGAGACCCCCGCACTGCTGCTGCTGCTCGCCCGCCTCTACCCGTCCTCACTGGAGGGCACCGACTCAAACCTGCAGGTGTGTACCTTGAAATCCTGCAAACCGGTCAGTTTGCGAGCTATGCGTGTGTCATTTGTTTGTTAATATAATAGAGGGAAACATTCCACGTGGGAAAAATACATCTAAAAACAAATATGATGTGACTTACCGAACGAAAGCGCTGGCACGTCGATAGTCACACAAACAAACACAAACATACACACAAAATTCAAGCTTTCGCAACAAACTGTTGCCTCATCAGGAAAGAGGGAAGGAGAGGGAAAGACGAAAGGATGTGGGTTTTAACGGAGAGGGTAAGGAGTCATTCCAATCCCGGGAGCGGAAAGACTTACCTTAGGGGGAAAAAAGGACAGGTATACACTCGCACACACACACATATCCATCCGCACATACACAGACACAAGCAGACATTTGTAAAGGCAAAGAGTTTGGGCAGAGATGTCAGTCGAGGCGGAAGTAAAGAGGCAAAGATGTTATTGAAAGACAGGTGAGGTATGAGCGGCGCCAACTTGAAATTAGCGGAGGTTGAGGCCTGGCGGATAACGAGAAGAGAGGATATACTGAAGGGCAAGTTCCCATCTCCGGAGTTCTGACAGGTTGGTATTAGTGGGAAGTATCCAGATGACCCGGACGGTGTAACACTGTGCCGAGATGTGCTGGCCGTGCGCCAAGGCATGTTTAGCCACAGGGTGATCCTCATTACCAACAAACACTGTCTGCCTGTGTCCATTCATGCGAATGGACAGTTTGTTGCTGGTCATTCCCACATAGAAAGCTTCACAGTGTAGTCAGGTCAGTTGGTAAATTACGTGGGTGCTTTCACACGTGGCTCTACCTTTGATCGTGTACACCTTCCGGGTTACAGGACTGGAGTAGGTGGTGGTGGGAGGGTGCATGGGACAGGTTTTACACCGGGGGCGGTTACAAGGATAGTTCATCCCTATGAAATCCCCAAACCACCTTCCCTACCCTCTGGTTCCTATCCTTGTAACCGCCCCCGGTGTAAAACCTGTCCCATGCACCCTCCCACCACCACCTACTCCAGTCCTGTAACCCGGAAGGTGTACACGATCAAAGGCAGAGCCATGTGTGAAAGCACCCATGTGATTTACCAACTGACCTGCCTACACTGTGAAGCTTTCTATGTGGGAATGACCAGCAACAAACTGTCCATTCGCATGAATGGACACAGGCAGACAGTGTTTGTTGGTAATGAGGATCACCCTGTGGCTAAACATGCCTTGGTGCACGGCCAGCACATCTTGGCACAGTGTTACACCATCCAGGTTATCTGGATACTTCCCACCGACACCACCCTATCCGAACTCCGGAGATGGGAACTGGCTCTTCAATATATCCTCTCTTCCCGTTACCCACCAGGCCTCAATCTCCGCTAATTTCAAGTTGCCGCCACTCATACCTCACCTGTCATTCAACAACATCTTTGCCTCTGCATTTCCGCCTCGACTGACATCTCTGCCCAAACTCTTTGTCTTTAAATATGTCTGCTTGTGAGATGTCTGCTTGTGTCTGTATATGTGTGGATGGATATGTGTGTGTGTGCGAGTGTATACCCGTCCTTTTTTCCCCCTAAGGTAAGTCTTTCCGCTCCCGGGATTGGAACGACTCCTTACCCTCTCCGTTAAAACCCACATCCTTTCGTCTTTCCCTCTCCTTCCCTCTTTCCTGATGAGGCAACAGTTTGTTGCGAAAGCTTGAATTTTGTGTGTATGTTTGTGTTTGTTTGTGTGTCTATCGACCTGCCAGCGCTTTCGTTTGGTAAGTCACATCATCTTTGTTTTTAGATATATCATTTGTTTGTTAGTATGACTGCATGAATTAATGTAGTAGTTTCTTTATTATGGGACCTGCAATGTATGTTATGCCACAGTAGGACATTTTTCAGTGAATTAGAAGACGGTAGGCTGCTTTAGTGTTGGAACTTTAATAGTGGCAACTATTTATTTACAGCTGGTACAAAATAGATACGTGTTTCAAAGTTTTACCGACCTTCGAGGTAGTCACCAGCATTGTGTAAAGCTGATTGCCAGTGATGTGGAAATTGTAGGATACTCTTAGCTGTGCCAGTTTTGTTGACAGTTCGAGCGGTGTGGTCTATTGCCTGACGAATTTGTAGCAGGTCTGAAGTGAATGCCTTGAAGTGTTTCCTTCAGTTTAGAAAACGAGTTGAACTCATGAGGGCTTAAATCGGGAGTGCAGTAGGTGGTATAGCACTTAGTAGCCCCATAAGTCAAACAAATCAGTAACAGCTTGCACTGTATGTGCTTGAGCACTGTCCTGCAAAATGATGGTCAGGTCCTGCAGAAAGTGTCATCACTTCTGTTTCTAAGCTGGTCGGAGGTTGTGTTCCAAAAATGAACAGTGTAGAGACAGAAATGATGACAATTTCTGCAGGACCTGACCATCATTTTGCAGGACAATGTTCAAGCACGTACGGAGAATGCTGTCACTGGTTTGACTGATCACGTGAAGATTAATTGAACTCTTTATTTCTGAAAAGAAAGTAAGTCAACTTAACCTCACTTCATTCTTGTGCTTCCTTCGCCTCCTACATACAAGTACTTCTCTCGCTGTTAGTACTCGCAGAACGCAAGCCGAGTAACGTCCTCCTGTTACTTAGTACTGATGCTCTCAAAGTCTGCGACCAAAGTGGGAGCCGACCAGTGATAGGTGGACGGTTAAATCAACGATGAATTCTTCTCGGGTTATCAGCCGAGTGGTGGCGTCGTCTTGTCGAAATGTTTCAATGAGTTTCGTACTCGCATGTGGAAGTGATGGCAGTTGTCAGTATGCAGCTACTGCTGGTGTTTAGTGAGTTTAATGTGGACAGAGAGGTGGAGGTCAACATCTAGGAATGTGGTGCATCAGGTAGAGGGGGGCCAGATATCGAGGTTATGGAGGAATGTGGGAAAGGTGTCTTAGCCCCGAGTCCAGATCATGAGATATCATTAATGAATCTAAACCAGACACGGGGTTGGGAGTTTTGGGAGGCTAGGAAAGTTTCCTCCAGATGAACCATAAATAGGTACCATACGAAGGTGCCTTACGGGCACCCACAGCTGTGCCGTGGATTTATTTGTAAACCTTCCCTTCACAGGAAAAGTTGTTGTGACTTAGGATGTAGTTGGTAATGTGTATAAGCAATGCGTTGGTGGGTTTGGAGTTTGAAGGATATTGGGAGAGGTAGTGTTCGATAGTATGAAGGCCCCGGCCATGAGGGATACTGGAGCAGAGGGAGATGACATCAACAGTGACTAGTAGGGATCCAGGAGGTAAAGGGATGGGGATGGTCGAAAGTCAGTGAAGGAAGTAGTTAGTATCTTCGATGTGGGAGACTGGGTTTCGGGCAGTTGGTTGGAGATGTTGACCAACAAGAGAAAATCTGTCAGTGGGAGCACAATAGCCAGCTAGAATGTGGTGACAAGGCTTTTTTGGTTTGTGGATTTTGGGGAGTGTGTGCAGGGTGTCCTTTGGGTGAGGAGGGAACAGACTCAGGTGAGAGGTTCTGGAGAGTGTGTGGTGTTCAGTAGGGATTGGAGGTTAAGCCAGACTTCTGGGATGCGATCACTCTGGCAGAGCTTGTAGGTTGAAGAGTCAGATAGTTGTTGAAGGCCTTCTGTCAGGTAATCACTGACTCATCACAATAGTTGTGGAGTCTCTATCTACAGGGAGGATGATTAGCTCTGGGTGGCACCTTCCTATGCCATCCTGTTTATGGACCGTATAGAGGAAACCTTCCTAGCCTCTCAGAATTCCCAGCCCCTAGTATGATTCAGGTTCATTAAAACACCTTATCTGTCATCCATTTCATCTGGTCCTCCTGTACGTAATACGCCACCTCCCTGAATATTGACCTCCAACTCTCTGATGGCTCCATCCTCACCTCTGTCCACATTAATCTTGCTAACCACCAACACTATGTGCATTTTGACATATATCATACCTTCCACACCAAAAAATCCCTCCAGTACAGACTAGCATGTGCTTGCAGTAACGAGAACTCCCTTGCAGGCCTCACAAAGACCTTCACAGACAGGCAATACCTCCCCCCCTCCCCCCCCTCCCCCCCCCTCCCCCACAACTGTGTCTGCAAACAGGTTCGCCGTGCTGTATCCTCACACTCTCCCAATCCTACGACTACCCCCAAGAATCGGTTACAAAGTGGCACCCCTGCCCTATTTGTCATCCAGTATCACACTGACTGGAACAACTGAACCATGTTCTTCCCCAGGGCTATTATTATCTTTCATCCTGCACTGAAATGAGGGACATCCTATCCAAAATACTTCCCACCCCACCTAAAGTGATGTTCCTTCGCCCACCCAATCTACGTAACATCCTAGTCCATCACTATTTCAGTCCTAACCCCTTGCCACAGGAATCGTATCCCACTAGCAGACCAAGGTGCATACCAGCCCAGAGCTCCCACCCAGCATTTCCTTCTCCGTCAGAAGCCAGATCACCTGTGCAAGCAGGCGTGTCATATACCAACTTTGCTGCAAACTCTGCACAGCCTTTTATGTTGGTACGACTACCAACCAGCTGTCAACCAGGATGAATGGTCACTGCCAAACTGTTGTCAAGAACAAAGTTGACTCCCCTGTGGTACAACATGCAACTGAACACAACATGCTCAGTTTCAATGGCTGCTTGACAAGCAAGGTGGATCCTTCCCTCCACCATCGGACGGGAGTTATCCTTACAACACATCCTCTGCTTCTGTAGTCATCCTGGCATCAGTCTCCGGTAACTTTCTGTCCACACACCCTCCACACAACAGTTTATGCTTCCTCCACACTGTAACTCCCTCCCAGTTCATACCACCACACCTTACCTTCATCCCACATCCCACCAGCTGCTACAGTCATGCCAGCCAGCCCCATGTACCTGCCACGCATCTCTCTGAGCCGCTAGGCACCAATCCGTAGTCCCTCGCCTTGCCTTCCTCCTCCCTCTCCCTCTCCCGCCCTCTATACCTCTATACCTCTACCTCTACCTATGACACCCGACACTATCTCCATCACAACCAGTCCACTGTACCAAAGATCATTGGCACCATTTGAGGCATTGGTTTGTGTGTGTGTGTGTGTGTGTGTGTGTGTGGGCGCGCGCGCGTTCATGCGTGATGTTACTCGAGCTCGTCAGAAGATAAAATCCGAATCTAGCAAGTTCCCTTCCTTTTGTGTGTGCCTATTGACAACTCTGTGATTCTGCTTTTCAGGGAGTCGTCTTATTTAATCCTAAAGTATTTACACTCTGCAAGAACTTCCCTACAACATTATTTTGCATTTGCTGTTGTAATTTTTCATTTATTTTATTAATGTTGTATATTCGGGGGATGTTCAGTAAGATATATTCGAGGGATGTTCAGTAAGTAATGCAACACTTTTTTTTCTGTGCCAATTTTGGTTGAAAAACTATGGAATTTGCTGTGGGACATATTGGAATATTTATTCCCGCTTCGGGTATACAGTTTCATAGAGTTCCAATAGGTGGAAGCGCTATACATAACCTTCAAAACGGCATCTGTAATGAAGGTGCATTCCGAGCAGAGAACTGTCATTGAGTTTCTTTTGGTTGAAAACCATTGTGCCACAGTATTCGTAGGTGCATGCAGAATGTCTGTGGAGACCTGGCAGTGAGCAAAAGAACAGTGAGTCATTGGGTGAGGTGTCTGTCACCATTGCAACAAGGTCACACAAACCTGTCCAATCTCCCTGCATGCTTGCTAGCCGCACACAGTAGTGGCTTGCCAACACGTATGCCCACATGCATACCTGGGCACCATAATGGTTCTGTCGGCAACAGCAAACATTTTTCCATGAAGAAAACTGGCTTGTCTCTCAGTGGTATAAATGTATTAACACTTATGGTGACTTACTTTTTCTCTGTGTGTCTCATTTTCATTTAATTGTTCCTTACAGTTAATTCTTTTATGGTTGTTGACACATAGTTGAAAATTTATTCTCTGAATAATGGATGCCTTTCAGGACCAAAGTAACTGACATTAGATATTTATATATAATATTCAATTATCTAGTATTTATTCCATGTAACGAGCTGTCGGTTTGAAGAAGAGATACATGTCAGAGTTTCATTAAAAAATAAATATACTGGGAAGTATTAGTTCCTTGAGCAGGCTTCTCCAGGCTATTCTTGAGTTCACACCACAACTAATTCATACAACACATGTTAGGACTCACAAATCTTGAACTTTGCTGGATGAGTTACACTGAAGAAATGAGAGAACGACATTATGAGATGAAAATAAACAAAGTGCTCCTGTTGTTTTGTGCCGCTTGTGTCTGACAATATCTGTATCCCAAATAAAGGTTTGCTTAGGTGTTTCAGCAGTTCTGTGGTATATTCATCCCTGTCAAATTTTTTGTCAAGCTGTAATGCCAACATTTCAACATGGGCAATAACTCATATCTGCTTGTCATCATATTTTAGGCATATACTGGAGGAAAACCTCATAAAAATTCTGAAGTGCATATAATGTTTTTTTAGGGTTCCATATCTCAATCTCTAAAAGTGGAACTCTGTTGTCTGTGTGTCTGTCCAACTGTTTAAACCCCCTTTTCTCAGGAATGGATAGAAGTGTCAAGTTGAAATTTATTTTGTGTCCACAGTCCCTTAGTTGTCTAAAAAACTGAACCTTTTAAGTCAGTGCAATCAATAGATACAGCAATTTATGTCACATATTTTGAAATTAAGTTTGTATGGAGCCCTCAGAACATGAGTCCTGCTTACACTTACTGATTTTGTGACACAGAATTGGCTAGGAACCATTAATTAATTTTTGTGATAACTTTAACTGACTTTTCTAGCACCATATGTGATATGCTATTTATTAAAATGTTCATATTATCTGCAAGCAAAACGTACTTAGCATCTGGTAATGTTACTGATGAAAGGCCATGAATGCACGCAATAAAATGTGTGTACACTGTACAAGGCGTCATTTGTAAGCACGACAGTGTTTTCAGTTGCATCGGTCACTCGACTCCTCAGCTATGTAGTCAGTTACAAAATTGGTTACTGTTCAGAAAAACATTTACGGCAGATTTACCTTGACTAATAAATAGTAAGTTATGATTTTTGTATTATTTATACCTAACACTGGCCACAGTACATAATGTAGCTCCTTGTGAAGTGCACAAATATTGCCATTCACATTGCTATGGATATCCATTCGTGCCCCCAGAATAGTTACTCTTTCGAGCCAAGTCCTAGGCTGACACTAAAAAATTAGGTGCACTTATTCTCTCTCTGCAGCTGCCATTTCAGTAGAGTATAGAGAAGAGCTTCTATTTCAAAAGTACTAGGTGTGTCCTTTTTAGTAAGCATCATTTTTAAATAAAACAAACACAAGTGAATTTTTATAATCTGCTTCAGTGCGTGTGCCTCAGTTTACTTTTCAGTATAAGTTCCACCAATAATGAGACACTTACCATAACAAACAAACAACTTTAGAATTCATTGTGTAAAGTTCTGGCAGTGTGTAAACAGTTTAGTATTAAAAGTGGGAACTCCTTGGACAGTGGTGGTGTCAGATCAACAACAGGAACGTGGGTGAGACTGAAAACTGTGCTAACTTTCGGACAAACCCTATCTTGAGCTATATTCTGATTAAAATTACTTGATAGTTGACACTTCACCTGTTGGTGCTAGCTTCCTCCAATCAGAGTGCTCAACATCGTGCCCAAACCATTCGCTGTAGCCAAACTGCCATGGCAATTGATCAATCCACTTTCAGTTCCTTGTTCAGCATTATTTCTTGATGTGTCTGGATCCTGAATCATATTTCATCACAGATGATAACCAAGCCAAAAAAACAAACAAACACACACACACACACACACACACACACACACACACTCTGAGTCAATGATGTTAATGAAATATATGTTTCACACTCAGCACTAACTAACGCTACTCGATAATTCTGCGCAACATGCATTTCAGCCGCACATACAGTTAGCATTATTACCAAGATTAGCCTTGCAGAAAATTGTGTGAAGTTGAATTTTTGAAGGCTGCAATTCATCATTGCAACTGGGTGACCACAGTCACAAATATATTAGCTTAGTTCATTGTTGTAGCTATCAGCTTAGTTCACTGTTGTAGCATAGTGCAATGGATAGTGTATTAACCTGCTGTGTTGAAGCTTGTAGGTCCGAATCTCGTCAAATGCAGTGATTTTTTCTTTCTTTCTAAATCTAATCAAAAGATTTTGATTATTATTTTTATTCAGTTAATTGATTTAAATGTAATTTTTTTCTAATTCTTGGCCACCTAATTTTCATGATTATACTGACTTTTTTATTTGTCTTTTTCACCTATAATCAGTAACCAAGTGTGAACTAGGACTGCTTATCAATTGGTAATGTGGCAGCTCGTGAAGCCGGTGTGATAATACTTTCAGGTAACCAACAATAGTGAGAAATTGAAGTTTGTTTTTAGCATCGAAATGATTTTTTTCTGTTTTGAATTTGCTCCTTGGTTAGCTTTAATCGCCGTGAACAAAGCGATTGTGATTTCTGCTGCCACAGATTGTTGATTGCTGTTTTCTCAGGTACACAGCATATCACGAGGTTGAGGTTAGCTGAGGGCACGAGTTTAAATTCAGGGATACAAAATGCATCGCCCACCGCAGTTCAGTCATTGACCACTTAAAATCAGCTGTCGACAGAAAATCTCACGTGTCCCAACATACCTCGCAGCAGCCATTTTCAACATTGTCCTGTGTTACACATTAACAGTATTTGTGAAGTGACCCACCATGTATGTATGTTTTCACCCATAACTGAGCAATAGCAGGCAATGTGACAATACTGTCGTGGCAAGTGACAGACATCAACTACCAAGGAATTTTAATCGGACACATGTGCACATGTCATAAAAACAAAATATGTGCCATCCACACACACACACACACACACACACACACACACACACACACACACACACAAACATATGTACAGCTACTTTGTGCTGGCTTAACCGCTATGTCTACAGCACTGAGTTTCTGCTGATGTGATTTGCAGCTTTCTGCATATGTTCCGTTTGTGCTGGACTGCGCACGCAGCTCAGTGTACAAGACACGCGTGCTGGCCGCTCAGGCCCTCGTTCCACTAATCACGCCGGATGTGTTCGAGGACACTCTAGACCGACTGTTCGTCGAGCTGCGAGACATGCCGGAGGATGAACTCAACTACCGGCACGGTGTGCTGCTGCAGGTAAGGCCGTCCCACTCACTCCCCAACTCTTATCTAAATTTATTGAACCCAACAATTTCATTTTTACGCATTGCATCAAAATTCGTATCAGTAGTCGTCACTTGACTGTCGGTGTGTTGTTAAATACTCACAGACTGGCAGAAATGTTAACTTTTTTCCTCTTTTTATATTCCCATCTCATCCACATTATTCAAAATTAGTAATATAAAGGTAGTATGATAAGCTGGTGCATTTTTATGGTTCTTGTTCTATAACACAGCACTTAATGCCAGAGAGCAGCGAGCTTCATTACAGGATCATTTAGTAATCGCGAAAGCGTTACGGAGATGATAGATAAACTCCAGTGGAAGACTCTGCAGGAGAGACGCTCCGTAGCTCAGTACGGGCTTTTGTTGAAGTTTCGAGAACATACCTTCACTGAGGAGTCAAGCAGTATATTGCTTCCTCCTACGTATATCTCGTGAAGAGACCATGAGGATAAAATCAGAGAGATTAGAGCCCACACAGAGGCATACCGACAATTCTTCTTTCCACGAACAATACGAGACTGGAATAGAAGGGAGAACCGATAGAGGTACTCAAGGTACCCTCCGCCACACACCGTCAGGTGGCTTGCGGAGTATGGATGTAGATGTAGATGTAGATGATTTTGTCTGTTGTGTTAAATTACAAATTTAACTAATATATATGTATATATCAGTACCTTAAACAGTGGAAAATTTGAACTTTCAAGTGTACTTGTCACGTGCTCAGTGTCTTCTCTACAAGATGAGAAGAAAATCTTAATTGGTACTATTACATCAGTACTTATCTTGAGAGCAGGATGTGTCAATTTGAGACTAATATCTTTAACTTAAATTCTTCGTATAAATGTTTATGGAAAAATCATACAAATCCGTCTCTATGTAACAAGTTTCTTGTGGCTTATGCTACATATACATTTATATTTTTGTAACAGTAATATCATAACATAAGTTTGCAAAGTTAACTTTATACTGCAGAATAACCTTGCAACATTTATTGTACTACAGTTTGTTATTTTCTTTCACTTAACAAAAATATATTTTCTATTACAAAATTGGTTTGTGCACAACAGGGTCACAAACAAAGATGCGATTTTTCTATAGGTCATATATCAAGTTATATTGATCACAGAAATAAGGTTTCAAGTATTTTGGATAACCTTGGGCCTGGCAACTGTTTGTATACCTATCGGAAGCTTGGACATACTGTCACTGTCATGCAGTACTGGGTCAAAATTTGAACATTACTCAATTCCTCCAGCCCAGGAAAAGTGAGAAAATCAGTTGGGTCTTTTTGCATTTGGTGTGGTCTAGGCTAGGCCTTAGATTGCTTACAAAAACACCATAGGGTGTTCCTGAGGAATCCGTGATAAACCATGATTTTTGAGTACAAAAAATAGCTGGTGTGGGGCTGACTGGAAAATTGCCAAAATATTTACCATATGTTCTTGAGATGATATTCTCAGGGAACTTCAAAACTTTTTCTGATGTCGGTATCAGTTAGCGAAATCTGGAGGTCCAAAGTTAATGTACTTATTTAGAAAATGGCAAAACTAATTTTTAGCCTTTTTTGCTCCATAGGCTGCGTTAATCTAAATAACTAACCATAGCAAATGGCTGAAATTGTAATTGTACACTCTTGAAACATTTATGTAGAAATGCTATTTCTCTGTTTTCAAAAATCTTTATCCCTTAGCAAGATACACCCCAAAAACTATGAATTTTTGTGTACCAAAAGTACCAGTTGTGAGCACGGCCACTATTTTCGTTTCTATTAAAGGCAAATCATCGAAATTTTTACTGAGGCATAAACGATGTAGGTTTAGCTGACGTAGTGAACACATGGCAAAGGTTCTGGAGTCATGCAAGGGCCACCAAATTATGCATTTAGTCAGCAAGTTTTATTTTTTTATTTATTTAATACCAATAAAACACTGACTCTGTCTTAGTATAATGGGCACTTCCCACCGATATGTGCTGTCTTGACCCGGAAATTATTCGATAGCACCGCTTGGTGGCATAAGTATGTTACAAAAAATTATTTTATCTCACAAAATTCTTTGTACTTGCAAATCAAAAGCATTTTTTGGTCTTCTGTAGGTGTAGCCTAAACACGTTGTTCATTTTTATGTAAAGTGAACTTGAGTGGTTGGGAGATGATTTTGTATTAACCTTACATTGTGCCTACGTATTTGTTTTTTGTGTGTGTCATAGTATGTAAGTGTGTCTCAATATATAAATAAGCTACCAAAACGTAACTAACCTACAGAATTTGTTTTATATAGGCAGCACACTCTGCTGTAACAGGGAAAATAAGGGGACCAGCTGAAAAATGCTCCTGTCAGAGCACAAAAAAGGCGAATATGCTCCTCTGTAAAAGACTCCAACAGAAGAGTGGGGAACCAGTTGTCTCATTCTGCTGTCCTCACCAAACATTTTGGCATGCGAACATGTTCACGCTTTTTTATGCTGAAAGAGAGTAGCAAAGAGGCAGTGACCGGGGAAGAGAAAGAGAGGGGAGATGGTGATAATGGGAGAGAGAAAGCGGCAGTGAGAGAGAAAGCAAGATGAATGGGGGCCAAAGAGAGAGGAGATAGTGATGTTCAGTGGGAGACAGTGGCAGTAAAACAGAAAGAGGGGTGGATGGAGATAGTAGCAGTGGTAGCAAAAGAGATAGGAGACAATGGAAATGGAAGAGAGAGATGGTGGAGCCCATACATAGGATTGGGTTTCTGGCCACATCCCACCCCCACCTCAGCTGAGCAGACTTTGACACAAAAGAATTCGGAGTATGCATTTCATTCCATCATTAGCTGGTTGATACACCAACCAGTTTTCGTGGTTATAATAAAAATAAAACAGTCATAGTTGCAAAGTTATTTTTATTTGATGACGTATTTTGCCATTGGTAGGCATCATCAGACTATGTAAACCTGTCAAATGCCCTACACTGTACCAGCTGCCAAAGCTTTATGTCAGCCACATACACATAAAAACCTCAGGATGAAAATTAACTTTGGAACCATAACTGTTTGATTTTTAACAAAAGATTTTGCCCACATTCTCCCATCACCAGTACACACGTGTTACAGTTTCCCGGGGTAAGGATCAAAATCCCGAGCAAACCATCCCCGAGGACATGTGTTGAGAGGAGACAATGATGGTTGAAGGGAAATATGACAGACTGTAAGTGAGAAAAAAAGAGATGGTGGCATCGAGGGGGGGGGGGGGACAAAGACAATGGCAGTGGGATAGAGAGACTGTGAAAGTGCAGAGGAGTAGACATCGGTAAGGAAGAGATAGAGAAAGGGAAAAAGACAGTGACAGCAGGACAGACAGATAGGAAAAGTGCTAATGAGAAAAAAAGGAGACAGTAGGGGAGAGACAAGCATAGATGGTAGCAGGAAGAGGGATGTCCAGAATTTGAGAGAGTGAGTAAAACAATTTAGTGTTTTCTATGTTAAAAGAGAGAGAATATGTTTGCATGCCAAAATTTTTGGCGAGGAAGGTGGAATGATAATTGAGGCTTGTTCCCCACTTTTCAGCAGTCTCTTCGAGCATATTCACCTTTTTGTACTCTGACAGGAACATTTTTCAGCTGGTGGTATTTACACCGCAGAAAATTGAAATTTGTTCATTTATTTCAGTTGAGAACTTTGTTTGATTTCACTCAACTAATATTGTTCTTCAAAATTCACATTGCCTTCACAGCCAGCAGCCAGCGTGTGAAAATGCATATTGGTGAGCCAACGGAAATGGTCTCTTCCACAGGACAACAGCCAGGGAGTACTCATCCAAAAGAGTGCAGCATCGGAACCACTCAATGCAAATGGAAACCTGAGAACATTTTATGGAATGTTACCACTGTGAAATTCTGTATTCTTACATTGTGCTGAAAATGGGTGAGAAGGAACAGCAGAACACCTGAGAAACACGTGAGGACAACACCAACGCAGTTTACGACATGACGGTGTCCGGAAAGTGGGTCCACTGTTTCCTGCATTTGAGATTAAATTAACTGAAAAGAATTGACAAAAATACTGTAAAACTGGACTCGAAAAAAGCAAAGCCTTTTGAAGTGTAGATCAAGAGATAATGACTTGAGAGATGGAAATTAATGACTTGGGAGATGGAAATTGAAACAGAAATTGGCAGGTGAATTCTAGATAGACTGAGACTGGAGATGTGAGCTTATACTGGAATTAGCCATGCTAATTTGAAAGGATTAGGTGTATTATGAGAGCAGGTCCTGCCTGTTTGTACAAAATGTAGATTCGTCTTTAACTTTTGTTGTTCTGTCATCCTCAGCTGTGCGTAATATTAAGTTGAGGATTTTCAGGTCACACCCATCTATGTGCAACTTCATAAACCCAATTTTATAATACCACAGAAGTTTCTACTTTAACTTTTGAGAGGCATCAGTGGCAAAGTTTGTAACTGCTGCTCTACAAGCGTGCTTCGTTTGCTGGTTTTAAGGCTGTTATTCTGCTCCCTGTCTTGCAGCGTGCTGTGACAGCAAAATTTTGAAAAGACTGGAAGCAGAACAGCAGTCTCAAAACCAACAAATGGAGCGCACAGATCAGCATAACCTGACAATAATCAGTATAGACTCTTTTGAAGTAATATTTTTGTTTTCCAAAAATGGGTGGTAACTGGCTCCGCATTTATTTATTTTATTCCCCTCCGTTCTGCAAACAGGCCAAATTTGTACCATCAGAAACCAAAGGATGACATCCACATACTGTGTTGTTTCCTCAAAGAATGTTCGGAGGCCAATTTTGGCAGCAGTGTCGAGAAGCTTCAGTGGAAGTCCTGGCAATTGTTGCTGGCTCACAAGCAGAGGCGAGACATTTCACATTGATACTTGTGTTGTTTGTTCCCATTGTTTTCCAGGGACACTTGTCTGCCATGTTTTGGTGGTCTTATCTAGTAACAGATTGAAAATGATTGGAGGCACCCCACCAGCCCTCACTCAGCCACTGCCAGTCATAAATACTTTTTTGACTTTTACCAGTTTTCAACTGAGAACTGTGACCTGTGCATTAACCCCCCAGCTCGCCTACCTCGTCGCGGCGACTCCTGCAGAGATGGCATCTGAGGACGGCTTTGCCGGCCGGCTGACAAGTCGGCTGCGCTCCACGGAGCCAACACGTGCGCCTTGTCTCTGCCCGATCGCCGACTCGGCGCGCCTCTCCCTCCTGCAGGCCGCAGTGTCCCGGGTCAGCACGAGTGTCGACGCATGTTTCCGCTCGGATCTGCGCCGAGAGCTGTCTGCTTCACTGGGACCCGAACGCGACCGCGAGGAGCGTGTGGATGGGAGTGGGCGGGACGACGAGGATCTGCCCTCTTGGTCGCCAGGTGTGCCACAGTATGAGAAGGCAGCCACCAGTCTACTGCTGTACCTCTCCGGTAGGAAGCAAAGTTTCTCACTATACACTTACCGAGCTCTGTTTACCTTTAACTCCTCATATTTACATTTACATCTATGTCGTCGTGCTTACTCAACAAATCACACTTAAGTGCCTGATGGAGGATTCATCGAACCACTGTTACAATAATTCTCTGTTATTCTGCTGTCCAACAACGCCTGGAAAATATGAACGCCTGTGTCCTTCTGTGTGAGCTCTCATTTCTCTCATTTTATGATGATGATTGTTTCCCGCTATGTAGTTTGGTGTCAACAAAATAATTTCGCATTCAAAGGAGAAAGTTGGTGACTGACATCTCATGAGAAGATCCCGAAGCAATGTAAAACACTTTTGTTTTAATAATTTGCACCCCAAATTCTGTATCTTGTCAGTGACACTCTCTCCCCTGTTTATCAATAATAAAAAAACATACTGCCATTCTTTGAACTTTCTCGATGTACTCTGTTAATCCTAAAGGTTCCCACACTGCACAGCAGCACTCCAAAAGAGGACAGACAAGCATATTGTAGGCAGTCTCTTTAGTAGATGTGTTGCATCTTGTAAGTGCTTTTGTAATAAAATGCAACCTTTGTTTCACCTTCCTCACACCATTTTCTGTGTGTTCTTACAAATTTAAGTTGTTTTTATTTGTTGTTCTTAGGTATTTAGTTCAATTTACGACCTTTAGATTTGAATGATTTCATGTAACCCAAGTTTAACGGATTCCATTTAGCACTCATGTGAATGATATCACACTGTTCATTATTTAGGCTCAGTTGTCAATTTTTGCAACACGCAGATATCTTGTCAAAATCATTTTGCAATTGGTTTGATCTTCTACAATGCCTTTACTAGACAATTACTGACAGCATCATCTGCAAACAGCCTGAGACAGATGCTCACATTGTCTCCTAAATCATTTATATAAATAAGGAATAACAGTGGGCCTATAACACTACCTTGGGAATAACAGAAATCACTTCTGTTTTACTATGTTAGTAACTGTCAGTTACTATGAACTGTGACTCTTCTGGTACGAAATCATAAATCCAGTCGCATAACTGAGACGGTATTCCATAAGCACCCAATTTCATTACAAGCCACTTGTGAGGCATGGTTCATAAGCCTTCTGGAAATCTAGAAATATGGAATGAATTTGAAATCCCTTCTCGATAGCACCCTGCACTTTGTGTGAGCAAAGAGCTAGTTGTGTTTCAGAAGAACAATGTTTAATAAATCCATGTTCACTGTGTGTCAATAGACCATTGTCTTCGGTGTAATTCCTGATGTTCAGACACAATATATTTTCCAAAATCCAGCTGCATGTCGACATTAATGATTTGGGCCCATAATGTAGGGGATTACTCCTATTGTCCTTCATTGGTGTGACCTGTGCAACTTTCCAGTCTTCAGGTATGGATCTTTCATTGAGCGAGCTGTTGCATATGATTGTTAAGTATGGAACTACTACATCAGCATACTCTGAAAGGAACCTAATTGGTATACAGTGTAGACCAAAAGACTTGCTTTTATTAAGTGATTTAAGTTGCTTCACTACTCTCGGAGGATATCTACTTCTAAGTTCCTCGAGTTGGCAGCTCTTCTTGTCTCAAATTCTGGAATACTTACTTTGTCTCGTTTGGTAAAGGATTTCTTAAGGCTGTGCTTAGTAACTCTGCTTTAGCAGCAAAGTTTTGTTGTGGAAACTATTATAAGCTAATTTTCGAGTTTCTGTAAAAGATCACTAGTATTGAGGATTTTGTGTTTCTTAAAATTGACATGCTTTTCTTCATTGTTTCTGCACCAATGTTCTGACCTGTTTTGTGTACCATGGGGGATCAGCTCCGTCGCTTGTTAATTTATTTGGTATAAATCTCTCAATTGCTATCTATTCTAATTCTTTGAATTCAAGCCACATATGGTCTACCCTTACATTGTTAATTTGGAAGGAGCAGAGATTGTCTGTCAGGAAGGCATCAAGCAAATTTTTATCTGCTTTTTTGAATAGATATATTCTTCATTTATTTTTGGTGGGTTTGGAAGTTACGGTATTCGCTCTTGCTATGACAACCCTGTGTTCACTAACCCCTTTATTCAATTTGATGTTCGTTATTAGCTGAGGATTATTTGTTGCTACTAAGATGTCAAGTGTGTTTTCATAACTGTTTACTTATCAGGTGGACCCATGAACGATTGTGGGTCTGCAACATGTCTGAATTTTTGAGGAGTGTCGTATTTCACTCGTGGATGTACTAGTTTTACCCTTACGTATTTTGGATTGCTTTAAAAGTATTACTTTATTAGTTTTCACCACAGCAAAACTAAATGGCACAGAGTATGACAATATTATGCATGAAACTTCCTGGCAGATTAAAACTGTGTGCCCGACCGAGACTCGAACTCGGGACCTTTGCCTTTCGCGGGCAAGTGCTCTACCAACTGAGCTACCAAATCACGACTCACGCCCGGTACTCACAACTTTACTTCTGCCAGTATCTCGTCTCCTACCTTCCAAACTTTACAGAAGCTCTCCTGCGAACCTTGCAGAACTAGCACTCCTGAAAGAAAGGATATTGCAGAGATATGGCTTAGCCACAGCCTGGGGGATGTTTCCAGAATGAGATTTTCACTCTGCAGCGGAGTGTGCGCTGATATGAAACTTCCTGGCAGATTAAAACTGTGTGCCCGACCGAGACTCGAACTCGGGACCTTTGCCTTTCGCGGGCAAGTGCTCTACCAACTGAGCTACCGAAGCACGACTCACGCCCAGTACTCACAGCTTTACTTCTGCCAGTATCACAGGAGAGCTTCTGTAAAGTTTGGAAGGTAGGAGACGAGATACTGGCAGAAGTAAAGCTGTGAGTACCGGGCGTGAGTCGTGCTTTGGTAGCTCAGTTGGTAGAGCACTTGCCCGCGAAAGGCAAAGGTCCCGAATTCGAGTCTCGGTCGGGCACACAGTTTTAATCTGCCAGGAAGTTTCATATCAGCGCACACTCCGCTGCAGAGTGAAAATCTCATTCTGGAATACTATGCATCTTTTTAATTGGAAAGAACCTGAGAATAACTTGTCAACAATATAAGGGCCTAATATCTGCAGTTATGTAAGAGAGAATCTGAGAGACACTTGAGCAACTATCATGGAACCTGATCCTGTTGCAGGTTGACTGTTTAATGGTTTGCAGGGACATTTCTCATGGTTATTGACCAAATTTAAAAATTCAAAATGTTGTGGCAATCTATTCATTGAGACGTATAACCTTATGCTAAAAGTTTAACCCAACAGAACAAGTATACCTGTGTATTTGTTTTTAGCCAGTGTAATTGATGGCATGCAAATGCCCAAACATTATTTGTCCAGTATTTGAGAATCAGAGCACTTGAGACTTTCAGAAAACCTTATACATAATTTCAAACTGTTACAAACTGTTTCACTGACACCCCACACAAAATGATGAAAGGAAAAAAGTTTACTGCTCAGTACATTTCAGGTGTTCATGCAGTAAAACAGCAGCATCAGGCATTTGGCATCATGTTTCAATTTCTTATTTCTGTATGACTAGCCATATTCACAACACAGTTTGCAGGCAGTATCCATATATACTCAGAGCACTGAATGTACCTGCAGAATTACATCATTGAGCGATACAAAGTTCACGAGTTGTGTGAAAAACTAGCTTTTGCATAAAATGGAATGCAGATTACGCAGACTTTATTCATCCAGAGTGTGATAATGAGAGCACTTCATGCCTTCCAACAAACCTTAAGGATAATTTCAAAGCTTTCCTATGATTTTTCTCACTGGTGCTTAAAGTGAAATATTTAATGTGTCAATTCATTTGTAGTCAGGTGTTTGAAGCCATTTTATACATGGGTGGTTGATTCTTTATGGGATTGGGGATTTACTGTATGTTTCTAAACTGTATGGTTGATATACAGTGTTGCCTGTATCTTCTTAAATATGTCAGGTGTTGTGTACATAGTTCCGCGTAGTCAGCGCGTACACAACTTTCCCACTACAGCGCGCCCCGCTAAGCACAACAGCGCAGGCGCAGCGCTCGTCTGTCTCCGCACTACGAGATGGCGCTGCCTTAGAGACGGACCAAATTCTGCTTCCGCTGATCCGCGTATTAATATGTAACGCAGCCAATGAGATTGCTGCTAACGTAGAACCTTTTCTCCTCGCGGATCACACTCGCACAGTGATACCTGAACGCGCGAGGTATTATAACGAGTGTACAGACCTTCGATTGGTCAGTCTGCATTTGTCTGCATTAGTCTGTACCAGTCTGCATTAGTCTGTACCAGTCTATAGTCAAGTTTCAGTCTACACCTAAGAAGATTATCATACTCCTGTACATAGCCATGAAGATAAATGTATAGACACTTTGTCAAGTATCAGAGATATGTGAGAATAAGATTAACGTACCAAGACCAAAGGAACTTCAGATTGTCAATTGTAAACAGCATCCAGAATCAAGTTACGTAATGTCTATCCTTTTTATTATTTTAATAAATGTGTGTGATAATTAATCAAGTTCTGTTTAAAGTTGGTCACCGTCAATCTGCTACTCTAAGCGTGCAAGTGGCATTTCTATCATCTGACCTAACGGCAGAAGATAAACACACCACGATAAGACCACGAGACATATTGCTGACACTCGCCTACTTCATTAGAGCGACAAGTGAAATAATCTGATGGTGTGTGTACCGAAGGTCTTACAGCACGCACACCACATCAGGTCTTACAGAGCAGTAAATTAGCATCTACATCTACATCTACATAGATACCCTGCAATCCACCTTACAGCACATGGCAGTGGGTACCCCCTACCACTACTAGCATTTCTTTTCCTGTTCCACTCGCAAATAGAGAGAGGGAAAAATGACTGTCAGTATGCCTTTGTGTGAGCCCAAATTTCTCCTATCTTATCTTTGTGGTCCTTAGGCGCAATGTATGTTGGAGGCAGTAGAATCATTCTGCTGGTTCCCTAAATTTTCTCAATGGTGTTCCTCAAAAAGAATGTTACCTTCCTTTGCATTTGATTTCCTGAAGCATGTTCATAACACTTGCATGTTGTTCAATCCTACCAGTAACAAATCTAGCACCTTGCAAATCTAGCACACTGCCTCAGAATCACTTTGATGTCTTCCTTTAATGCGACCTGGTAGAGATCCCAGATACTCAAACAATACTCAAAAATAGGTCGCACTAGCATCCTATATGCAGTCTCCTTTACAGATGAACCACACTTTCCTAGAATTCTCCCAATAAACCAAAGTCGATCATTCACCTTCCTTAGCTCAATCCTCGCACGCTCATTCCATTTCATATCACTTTGCAACATTACGCCCAGATATTTAAACAACATAACTCTGTCGAGCAGCACACTACTAATGCTCTGTCCGAACATTACGGTTTGTTTTCCCTACTCATCCACATTAACTTGCTTTTTTCTACATTAAGAGCTATCTGACATTCATCACACCAACTAGAAATTTTGTCTGAGTATTCTTGTATCCTCCTTCAGTCACTCATCTTTGACACCGTACCATATACCACAGCATCAAACAACACAGATTGCTACCCACCTTGTCCGCCAAATCATTTACGTATATGGAGAATAACAGCAGTCCTATCACATTTCTCTGGGGCACTCCTGACAGTATCCTTGTCTTGATAGACACTTGCCGTCGAGGCCAACATACTGGATTCTATAACTTAAGAAGTCTTTGAACCACTCTCATATCTGTGAACCTATTCACTATGCTCATATCTTCTTTAACAGCATGCAATGGGGCGCCGTGTCATATGCTTTCCGGAAATCTAAAAATATAGTTCATAGTATATCTGTGAGGAAAGGGCAAGCTGAGTTTTGCACAAGCAATGCTTTCTAAAACCATGCTGATCCATGGTCATAATATTCTCAGTCTCAAGAATATGTGTTATATTCAAACTGAGAATATGTTCAAGGATTCAGCAGCAAATCGATGTTGGGGATGTAATTTTGGGGGTCTGTTCTTTTGACGTGCTTATGTAGAGGAGTCACGTGTGATTTTTTTTTTTACCAGTCACTTGGGAATTTGCAGTGGGTGAGAGATTCATGATAAATGCAAGCTAGGTACCGGATCAATGACCTGGTAATTTACTTGTTTTTAATTGTTTTAGTTGTTTCTCTACACCATGGATGCTTACTGCTATGTCGCCCATACAGGAGTCTGTTCGATGGTCAAAAAATGGTACGTTTTTACGATTCTCCTGTGTGAATGATTTCTTGAATGTGAAATTTGAAACTTCATATTTCATTTTGCTGTCTTCAACTGCCACACCAGACTGGTCAACAAGGGACTGGATATAAGCCGTAGACCAACTTAGCAGTTTTACAGGGTGATTATAATTAAAGTTAAACTTTCAAACCACTGTAGAAATAACACCACTGGTCAGAATGATGTCAAATTGCAACGGAATATTATCGGAGAAGAGGGAAAACGTGTGCCAGAAGCAAAACAAATAGTTACGAAGTATAGCAGTAGATGGCACTGTAAGCATCATAATTTAATAGTGGTCGACTAAAGTGACAAATGAAATATACAACAATGCCTAAGGTGTACATTTGACATTAAACAAACTGTACCACTCAGTGTGCATGGGTTGGGTGTACAGCTGTGATACTATTAGTTACATAAGCCCATCCACCAAGGCAAGGTCATATCACATCGGATGGGAAAAATCAGTTTTTAACTGTCCTGAGGCCAAAAACCGCATAAAAAGCATCAACCAAAATCAAATCAGATTATTAATTTCCGTGTGACTGGCACAAAACATATTCACTATGCAGTCCACTGTTTTCTGAAAGTTGAAATTAAAAAACAGCATGTTCCACAACTGATCGAAGTGTTTCCAGGGTCACCTTCAGTATGTGTTGCGCATCTTTCACATAGCCCCACAGCCAGAAGTCACACGGATTAAGATCAGGTGATTGGGACGGCCAGGCTGTAGGGAAATGGCGGCTGATAATTCAGGCATTTCTGAAATGGCAGCTTGAGCACCTGCTTAACTGGATTTGCAATGTGCGGAGATGTGCTATCTTGCATTAAAATGATCCCATCCACACATCCACACTGTTGGAGAGCTGGAATGACATGGTTGCACAAAAGACACTCATAGCGCTTACCAGTGACAGTACACGTAATAGGACCCAAAGCACCTGTCTCTTCGAAAAAATATGGCCCTATGATAAATTATGCCATAAACCCGCACCACACAGTGACCTTTTCTGGATGAAGCGGTACTGGTTGATTTGTGTATGGATTTTCTGTTGTCCGTATTTGACAATTCTGTGTATTGAGACAGATGCTGTCAGATGGAAGTGGGCTTCATCTGTCCACAAATCTTCCACAGCCAGTCATTGTCCACTTCCATGCAAACAAGAAATTCTACAGCAAAGGTCTCTCTCGCTGGCAGGTCAACAGGAAGCAACTCATGCACATGGGTAATTTTGAATGGATAGTAAAGGAGGATGCTTCATAGGATTTTACGCACTGTGCTCGCATGTATGCCCAATGTTCGGGCAATTCTTCGTGCACTACACATTAGCACACCACCACTCGTCTCCTCTTCTATTAGTATGGCCACTGCTTCCACTGACGTCGAATCAATTTGTTTCCTCCCTCTACCAGGTTGCACACCTAAAGAACCCGTCTTTTCAAATTTCTGAATCTTTTACTCCAGACCCACAGCAGTCATCAGACCAACGCCTTTTTTTCAAACCCTTCACTGTCTGGAACTTCTGCAGAGCGGCATGTGCACAGTCATCTTTCGTGTAATACAGCTTTACAAGCAGAGTGTGATCCTGCATTGAGACAGTCGTGGCAAACGTCGCAGAAGCGAAAGGAGGAAACACTGTGTACCTGGTGTGTTTATACTAACTTAAATTGGTCCTGTGCATCACAGGTGTTTTCATTTACATATTCTGGCACATACAGTGCCATCTATTGATAAATTTTAACACTATTGTTTTTCTTGTGCCATTCGTTTTCCCCCTTCTCCAATAATATTCTGTTGCAATTTGACGTCATTCAGACCAGTGGTGTTATTTCTACAGGGTTTTGAAAGTTTAACTTTAATTATAATCAGTTGTACATATGACCAGAATTTTCTTGCGTTCTCAGAAGTGAGCAGTGTTAATGGGAACATATGCTTGGGGAGTGAAGAAACCAAACCTACAGTTGCTCTCTGTAAGTTGGGAGCTGCTGCCATTTACCCTCTTCCCTGTTCCATTCACATATCAGGTGTTGATAAACTTACTTATGAGGAGCAATTTCTCTGATTTTCATGTTGCAGTCATTTTACAAGACACATAGGAGAAAGTAACTTCTTGCTGAAAACGTGAGCTCACAGAATTTTGACAGTAAACCTCTCCATGATGTAGGTTGTGTCTTTTGTAGTGTCTCCCACTGAAGTTTGTTGAGTCACTCTGCAGCACTCTCAGGCACACCAAATGGTCCCGTGACAAAAGGTACCACTCTTCACCAGGTCTTCTCCATCTCTTCTGTTAATCTGCTCAGTAAGGGTGCCAGACAGATGGACAGTGCTCAAGAAACAGTTGTATGAGTGTTCTGTGAGCCACCACTTTCATTGGTGAGTTCTTTTCCCTAAGATTCTTCAGTTGAATCTCAGACTGCCATTTGCTTTTTCTACAGGTCATGTAGCAAGGAATGGTCACAAGCAGTGGGAATGACTTTTTGAAACCATCTTTATGGCGATGCAGGTTAAGATCTCAGGTATCACATCTGCAGCCATTCACTCTGGTGGGGCCTCATTTCCAAGCAAAAGAAATCAGAGTTTTGCATGATGCTCAGTAGCATTAAGAAAGTAGCATTATACTGATAGGTTGTGTTGTGTACTGGCTAGAATAAGCCCTTCACACGTTGAAGGTGGCTAGAGTAAGGCCTTTACATGTTGAAGGGCATTGGTACAAATCATGCCAGGTACTTAAAATTTTTCTTTATTTTTAAATTTTTATCAAAACTACTTTGATCATTATTTTTGTTCAGTTAATTGGTTTAAAGGTAATTTTTTGTTTCATTTCCTTTCTCACATCATTTTGATCATCATATCAACTTCTTCGTTTGCTCTCATTTTTCTTCCTGTCATTCTTTTTCTACTTGAAACCTTTGTTCATGTGATTTTACTTAATTTTATGTATTAATTTCTATTTAATTTCTTTCTGTTTTTTCATCCATTCTATTTCATTCATTATTTCTATTCCTCATTTTGTGTAAATTTTGTTTTACTTATAATCCCTTCTTTCATACACATCTTCATGTTTGTCGGTAGTGCAATAGGCACTTAGGTAATGTTTTAAATGTTTATATGTCAATTACCATTTAAAAAGTGCACATCTTGTAATGTAAAATTCATTTTTGACACGATTGCATAGCCCATATAAATAGATTATTTTGTCTCTTGTTTTTTAACCAATAGATCAGCATTGTGAAATATTTAAATATTACAGTAGATAAATATAATTGAATTCACAGTCCCAAAAATTCTCGGCATTGTCAAATATTTAAATATCATAATATAACAGCGGGAAACATTCCACGTGGAAAAAATATATCTAAAAAGAAAGATGATGAGACTTACCAAACAAAAGCGCTGGCAGGTCGATAGACACACAAACAAACACAAATATACACACAAAATTCAAGCTTTCGCAACAAACTGTTGCCTCATCAGGAAAGAGGGAAGGAGAGGGAAAGACGAAAGGATGTGGGTTTTAAGGGAGAGGGTAAGGAGTCATTCCAATCCCGGGAGCGGAAAGACTTACCTTAGGGGGAAAAAAGGACAGGTATACAATCGCACACACACACATATCCCTGTGTGTGTGCGATTGTATACCTGTCCTTTTTTCCCCCTAAGGTAAGTCTTTCCGCTCCCGGGATTGGAATGACTCCTTACCCTCTCCCTTAAAACCCACATCCTTTCGTCTTTCCCTCTCCTTCCCTCTTTCCTGATGAGGCAACAGTTTGTTGCGAAAGCTTGAATTTTGTGTGTATATTTGTGTTTGTTTGTGTGTCTATCGACCTGCCAGCGCTTTTGTTTGGTAAGTCTCATCATCTTTCTTTTTAGATATAAATATCATAATAGATAAATATAATTGAATTCACATTCCCAAAAATTCTGAGAGGAAAAAGAATGATATAAAGAAAAAATGAGAACAAATGAAAAAGATTATATGATGATTAAAATGATGTGGCAAAGGATTGGAAATAAAAAATCACATTTAAATGAAGTAACTGAATAAGAATAATGATCAAAATCATTTTGATAAAGATTTAAAAATAAAAAAGTTTATAGTGTCTGACGAGATTTAAACCACAACATTCTGCACATGAAGGCAGTACTCCATCTATTACACCACACAATCAATCAACAAAGTACTACTCTCTTTAACATTACTGAGCATCATTGTAAAATTCCGATTCCCTCGCCCTCCTCCTGATTACTCGCAACCGAGGGTCCACCAGGGCGAATGGCTGCATCGTGTGGTACCTGGGATCTTAACCTACACCAACATATGGATGGTTTCAAAAAATCGATTCCATTTCTGGGGACCTCTCCTTGTAAGGAATTATTAACATAAACAAGTCCTTCGAAAATAGCACACAGTGGACCAGTTGGTTGTGCTGCTTTAATATTTTGTATATGTCTTGTTCTGTAAGACGAGATTGAGGAGCAAGTCTCCGTGGTCATGGAACATGTCAGTACATGAAATTATAATGGAAGAGTAATAATAGATAAAATGAAACGTATATTGATCCTATGCAGATGAGAAATCATAAGTTTAAATAAACATAATCAACAACATAACACAGGAACTAGCTTATTACTGCAAAGCTTTTTTGAATTCTTGTGGCAGCTTATTGAAAATGGATGCAGCAAAATACTGCACACCTTTCTGCACAAGAGTGAAGGAGGAGCCGTTCCAAATGCTGATTGCATGTTTGCGTAGTATTAACTGAGTGAAAGCTGCTAACTTGTGGGAATAAGCTGATATTGTTGACAACAAGTGACATCAACGAAAATATGTGTTGAAAGTCCAGTGTCAGAATTCCGAAATTACTGAACAGGGTGTCCCCAAAAGGTTCGCAAACTTACACCACATATTGCTCAACTCGTCCATTTCTGAGCTGAACTTCCCTTTTTGAATGAGAAGAGTTACCCCAAAGGTCATAAAGCGAATGAAAATAAGCAAAGTAGATAGCTTTTCATGTTGAACTATCACTTATTTCGGCAACTGTTCTGATGGTAAATAAAGCAGTATTTAGTTTTTGAACAATATCCTGAACATGCCCACAACTATCGCAGTTCAAACTGTTTACTCTCTCAGACCTCTCCTCAGCAGTAGGCGTAAAAGAAGTACTGATATGTTGTAGACAAACAGGAGATCAGAACATAGCAGCTGCATCAGATTCCCAAAGTGTTATTTGACTTATTGAACTACGACATAAATCGATTAGTGAAGTCTGCAGTAATGTCAAAATTTCGTATTACTCATCAGTTCCTAAATCGGACCTCAATCTGTGGATAAAAGAAAAAATTAATATCTGTTGTAAAGAGTACTGAGATTTATCTATATCTATCAAGGGATTTGGTATGCATTGATACGAAAGACTGTTCCATGTAAACTTCGGTTCAGTGATTAAAAGTTCTCTAGAGAATTAATAATGAGTGTTGATCAGATGTGTTTCAGTCGTGGATACTTACCTCCACTTAATCATATACGAATATTGCATCCTCCTTATTGTGATTGTGACTGTATCTCATATGCTGATAAAATTGGTTTTTTCTTCACTTGTGCTACACACAATGTTTGTAGACTGGTTTTAATGGAAAATTTACTAAAAGCAGTATAACTGTTATTGGGAACACACAGGCATTTTGTTTTCAGGAAATTGTGAGGGTTCATTCAGTTACAAATTACCTCAGTGCTGATCATCTGCTTTGAGCTGTCAACTCATTAATAAACTCTTATTATGTCTTTGAAAGGATTCAACTTATATCAAAACCGAAACTCAGCAATTCTGATTTGTATGAAGGCTTTTATTATGCCTTTGATTACAAGTGTGATCAGAAATTAATCAGTTATGTACATCTTGTTTGAACAAACTCCAAACTTCCAAAGCAGAAAAAAGTAGTATCTGCATCAGTATTTACAGTGTTAATCTTCTGGATATTAGTATTCCATGACATCTTGTTTCATACAGAAGATTCTTTGCGCTGCCAACCATTCCACACGGCATGATGCCAATCACTACTTTAACATTCCTTAGATGGCATGAAACTCATGCAGAATATGTCAGAAAAATAACAAAACACACGAAACAAACCCCCCCCCCCCCCCCTCATCACCAAATCTTCCCACAAAATAATTCAACTTTTAAGGGGAGTTAGAACGGAAAAAACTTTTTTTTTTCACATTTTCAGATTTTTATTTAATTATAAAATTTGCAATTTTTCGAATAAAATGGTATATATATCACTTATAAACTCACTTGGTAAGTATTGTATTTTTTTTAATATAATGTACACTGGTTAAAAATGTTAAAATTTTTATTTGCATAAAATCGGTAATTTTTTATATAGAAGGCTATGGATTGCTGTGTTATAAAGGTTAAATTACATATTTGTATTGGTAGCACCGTCAAAAACAGTATTGTATCATTTCATAGTATAAACACGCGTTATATGTCGAAGTGCTAACATTATTCCGAGGAAAAGTGGTGAATGGTAAATCTCTCAATATTCTGAGGAAAAGTGATGAATAGATTGGTAAATCTTTCAAAAAGTAAAGTATGGCACCAAAGCAAAGTGTTTTTAACAAACAGGTTTCATGGTAATAGATTTTCGAATAAAGGGAAACATTTTTTTCAACATGTGGCATATGAAGTTACAGACAATGAAATACAGGCAAATTCATCAGTATCTAGAGAAACACCCATTAGTGATTTGAAGATTAAAATAAAACATTGTGATACACAGTTTCCTCAAAACGAAAGTGATGTAAATGTTGGGTTAGATCATATTCTGATAGGTTTACACATCCTAACAAGGATGTTAGGTGAATGTGTGTGTTGTAAAATGTGTGGAGGGCCAGTTAGTTTACATGAAGACATAGAGGTATCAAATGGATTAGCCAGTTATAATTGCGCAGTTATAAATATACTCATTCATTTTGTAATTCTGATAAGTGTAAAGGTAATTATTTTGAAGTAAATGTTAGGTGGTTTATGGATTGAGAGCTATTGGCAAAGGACACACTGCAGCAGAAACAATGTGTGTCGTGATGAATATGCCACACCCACCTTGTAAAATCGACAAGTATGCAGGATTTATTAGAGCTGCTGTGGAATCTGTTTGTTGCATGTGAGTCAATGAAGGGTGTTGCAAATGAAGCTGTTGAAATAAATGATGGTATGACTGACATACCAGTAGCTTTTGGTGGCACTTGACAGAAGTGCGGCTACAGTTCTAAGAGTTCTGTTGCTACAGTGACCAGTGTGGATACTGGAAAGGTAATAGATTTCCGGATTTTAACCAAACATTGTTATAAGTGTAAATCAGGGAATGAAGAAGGGCATAACTGTGACAGAAATTATGAAGGAAGAAGTGGTGGTAGGGAGGCCTCTGCAGCTATTGAAATTTTTAGTCAATCTTTGAACGAAAGGGCAGTGTGTTACACTAAGTTCTTAGGTGATGGAGACTCAAAAGCATATAACAGTGTAGTAGCCATTCAGCCTTATGGTGAGAAGGTTATCACAAAACGGGAATGTGTTGGTCATGTCCAGAAGAGGATGGGCTTCAGGTTGAGGAAGTTGAAAGAAAGTTGGAGAGACAAGAAACTCTGTGATGGTAAAACCATAAGAGGCAGACTGATAGACAAAATGATTGATGAACTACAACAGTATTATGGGATGGTCATTAGAAATAATACATCTACATATACATCTACATTTATACTCCGCAAGCCACCCAACGGTGTGTGGCGGAGGGCACTTTACGTGCCACTGTCATTACCTCCCTTTCCTGTTCCAGTCGCGTATGGTTCGCGGGAAGAACGACTGTCTGAAAGCCTCTGTGCGCGCTCTAATCTCTCTAATTTTACATTCGTGATCTCCTCGGGAGGTATAAGTAGGGGGAAGCAATATATTCGATACCTCATCCAGAAACGCACCCTCTCGAAACCTGGCGAGCGAGCTACACCGCGATGCAGAGCGCCTCTCTTGCAGAGTCTGCCACTTGAGTTTATTAAACATCTCCGTAACGCTATCACGGTTACCAAATAACCCTGTGACGAAACGCGCCGCTCTTCTTTGGATCTTCTCTATCTCCTCCGTCAACCCGATCTGGTACGGATCCCACACTGATGAGCAATACTCAAGTATAGGTCGAACGAGTGTTTTGTAAGCCACCTCCTTTGTTGATGGACTACATTTTCTAAGCACTCTCCCAATGAATCTCAACCTGGTACCCGCCTTGCCAACAATTAATTTTATATGATCATTCCACTTCAAATCGTTCCGCACGCATACTCCCAGATATTTTACAGAAGTAACTGCTACCAGTGTTTGTTCCGCCATCATATAATCATACAATAAAGGATCCTTCTTTCTATGTATTCGCAATACATTACATTTGTCTATGTTAAGGGACAGTTGCCACTCCCTGCACCAAGTGCCTATCCGCTGCAGATCTTCCTGCATTTCGCTACAATTTTCTAATGCTGCAACTTCTCTGTATACTACAGCATCATCCGCGAAAAGCCGCATGGAACTTCCGACACTATTTACTAGGTCATTTATATATATTGTGAAAAGCAATGGTCCCATAACACTCCCCTGTGGCACGCCAGAGGTTATTTTAACGTCTGTAGATGTCTCTCCGTTGATAACAACATGCTGTGTTCTGTTTGCTAAAAACTCTTCAATCCAGCCACACAGCTAGTCTGATATTCCGTAGGCTCTTACTTTGTTTATCAGGCGACAGTGCGGAACTGTATCGAACGCCTTCCGGAAGTCAAGAAAAATTGCATCTACCTGGGAGCCTGTATCTAATATTTTCTGGGTCTCATGAACAAATAAAGCGAGCTGGGTCTCACACGATCGCTGTTTCCGGAATCCATGTTGATTCCTACATAGTAGATTCTGGGTTTCCAAAAACGACATGATACTCGAGCAAAAAACATGTTCTAAAATTCTACAACAGATCAACGTCAGAGATATAGGTCTATAGTTTTGCGCATCTGCTCGACGACCCTTCTTGAAGACTGGGACTACCTGTGCTCTTTTCCAATCATTTGGAACCTTCGGTTCCTCTAGAGACTTGTGGTACACGGCTGTTAGAAGGGGGGCAAGTTCTTTCGCGTACTCTGTGTAGAATCGAATTGGTATCCCGTCAGGTCCAGTGGAATTTCCTCTGTTGAGTGATTCCAGTTGCTTTTCTATTCCTTGGACACTTATTTCGATGTCAGCCATTTTTTCGTTTGTGCGAGGATTTAGAGAAGGAACTGCAGTGCGGTCTTCCTCTGTGAAACAGCTTTGGAAAAGGTGTTTAGTATTTCAGCTTTACGCGTGTCATCCTCTGTTTCAATGCCATCATCATCCTGGAGTGTCTGGATATGGTGTTTCGAGCCACTTACTGATTTAACGTAAGACCAGAACTTCCTAGGGTTTTCTGTCAAGTCGGTACATAGAATTTTACTTTCGAATTCACTGAACGCTTCACGCATAGCCCTCCTTACGCTAACTTTGACATCGTTTAGCTTCTGTTTGTCTGAGAGGTTTTGGCTGCGTTTAAACTTGGAGTGAAGCTCTTTTTGCTTTCGCAGTAGTTTCCTACCTTTGTTGTTGTACCACAGTGGGTTTTTCCCGTCCCATCTCAGTTTTACTCGTCATGTACCTGTCTAAAACGCATTTTACGATTGCCTTGAACTTTTTCCATGAACACTCAACATTGTCAGTGTCGGAACAGAAATTTTCGTTTTGATCTGTTAGGTAGTCTGAAATCTGCCTTCTATTACTCTTGCTAAACAGATAAACCTTCCTCCCTTTTTCATATTCCTATTAACTTCCATATTCAGGGATGCTGCAACGGCCTTATGATCACTGATTCCCTGTTCTGTACATACAGAGTCGAAAAGTTCGGATCTGTTTGTTATCAGTAGGTCCAGGATGTTGTCTCCACGAGTCGGTTCTCTGTTTAATTGCTTGAGGTAATTTTCGGATAGTGCGCTCAGTATAATGTCACTCGATGCTCTGTCCCTACCACCCGTCCTAAACATCTGAGTGTCCCAGTCTGTATCTGGTAAATTGAAATCTCCACCTAAGACTATAACATGCTGAGAAAATTTATGTGAAATGTATTCCAAATTTTCTCTCAGTTGTTCTGCCACTAATGCTGCTGAGTCGGGAGGCCGGTAAAAGGGGCCAATTATTAACCTAGCTCGGTTGTTGAGTGTAACCTCCACCCATAATAATTCACAGGAACTATCCACTTCTACTTCACTACAGGATGAACTACTACTAACAGCGAGGAACACTCCACCACCGGTTGCATGCAATCTATCCTTTCTAAACACAGTCTGTACCTATGTAAAAATTTCGGCAGAATTTATCTCTGGCTTCAGCCAGCTTCCAGTACCTATAACAATTTCAGCTTCGGTGCTTTCTATCAGCGCTTGAAGTTCCGGTACTTTACCAACGCAGCTTCGACAGTTGACAATTACAATACCGATTGCTGCTTGGTCCCCACATGTCCTGACTTTGCCCCGCACCCATTGAGGCTGTTGCCCTTTCTGTACTTGCCCAAGGCCATCTAACCTAAAAAACCGCCCAGCCCACGCCACACAACACCTGCTACCCGTGTAGCCGCTTGTTGCGTGTAGTGGACTCCTGACCTATCCAGCGGAACCCGAAACCCCACCACCCTGTGGCGCAAGTCGAGGAATCTGCAGCTCACATGGTCGCAGATGGGTGCACCCTGTACCCTTCATGGCATCCGGAAGGACCCTTTCCACATCTGGAATGACTCCCCCCGGTATGCACACGGAGTGCACATTGGTTTTCTTCCCCTCTCTTGCTGCCATTTCCCTAAGGGCCCCCATTACACGCCTGACGTTGGAGCTCCCAACTACCAGTAAGCCCACCCTCTGCGACCGTCCGGATCTTGCAGACTGAGGGGCAACCTCTGGAAAAGGACAAGCAGCCATGTCAGGCCGAAGATCAGTATCAGCCTGAGACAGAGCCTGAAACCGGTTCGTCAGACAAACTGGAGAGGCCTTCCATTCAGCCCTCCGGAATGTCTTTCGCCCCCTGCCACACCTTGAGACGACCTCCCACTCTACCACAGGTGAGGGATCAGCCTCAATGCGGGCAGTATCCCGGGCAACCACAGTCGTAGTCCGATCGGGGGATGCGTGGGACGAGCTGGCCGTCCCCGACAAACCCCCATCCGAACCCCCACAGTGATGCCCATTGGCAACAGCCTCAAGCTGTGTGACCGAAGCCCACACTGCCTGAAGCTGGGAGCGAAGGGATGCCAACTCAGCCTGCATCCGAACACAGCAGTTGCAGTCCCTATCCATGCTAAAAACTGTTGTGCAAAGAACGTCTGAACTAATCTACAGAGAGCACAAACAAATCGACAAAATTTAAACGATTAGTAAAATACAAGATTGCCTAGTAAATGCAGTAATGCTGCTACTTGCGCACTGCTGACACACTGCTCGGCGGCGGAGGGAGACTACGCGAATTTACACTATTCAGGTACTAAAACGCGATGCTACAACTCTCAAATACTATAATACGCCCGAAAGTTATGAATTAAACAATGCAAGTACCAAAAACACGCAAAGAAATTAAGAATTAAACTATGTAACAAATGAGTGAGCTAGGAGTATACGACTTGCTGCTGCAGCTGCTTATCCAACGGCGGCAGGGAGCACTGAGGATTTGTTGAAAATGAAGCAGGCAGTATGGGCTACCTTCTTCCACAGACTGTCAACTGATGAAAAACCAGTACACCACCCTTGCCCTCCTGGACCTGAAACATGGTGCAATTACCGCAATGCCCAGTACTCAAACAGTTCATACAGCCATAAACATTGCATCCCAGCAGCAGTCATGGATATCTTAAAACCTATTTACAGAGACCTGACAAATCCTGAATTACTGAAGAAGTGTGTGCATGATCAGACTCAAAATCACAATGAGTCATTCGATAATCTTATATGAACTCACTCACCAAAAAATGGTTTTGTTGGAATGAAGACACTAAAGTGGGGAGTCAATGATGCTGTTATTGCTTTTAATGATGGCAGCATTGGTAGGGTGAAAGTGCTGCAGCATATGGGAATTACTCGTGGAGCAAGCTGCATCAGAGAACTTGAATGGATGGACAAGGCTCGCATTGTTCAAGTAGAGTATGCAGCACAGTTGGCCACTAAGGAGTCCAGAAGGAAGAAAAGAAGAAAAAACTTGGAAAAAGATCAAGAGGGTGATATACAGTATGGTGCAGGGTGCTTCTGAGTGACTAAAAATAAAAAAAAACATATATTAAGTGAGTTACAGTCTTTTAAAGCTTTAGAAGTCGTTCTTGAAAATTTATATTTTCTGTTGCATTTTTCCCTAAATCTCAGAAGCACTTCGAGTAGAGTATTCAGATTTTCAGGGAGTAATAACATACATATCCTGAGTCTACTGAACTAAAAGGAGAACATAATGTTATGTATAATTAAAATTATTTAGAATAACATACAAAAAGATTCACAAAATTTTAACCGTGTAGTTAAAAAATTATATTTCCAAAAGCAGTGGCTGAAATACAATTATTGTAGTTCAGTAGACTCAGAACATACAGTTTGATGTCCTATAAAAGTTTTAGGTCAATGGCTACAATGGTTCCTGAAATACAGGGAAGCCAAGTTGCTAAATTTAACATCGTCGGGATAGGGCGTTCCAACTACCCTTAACATCTGCACAGTTTTTCTAGATGAGGAAACGAACAGAACTTCTGCTAATAGAGCTTGTTCATTTATATTCAAAATTGGCATGAGATTTCCCCCTCAGTAAAGGAAATGATTCATTTTTAAAAACCCCAGCCACAAAACATCTGAGAAATCTTGTGTGATCACAAAATGAATATTTAAGATCATATTTGTAACAACTATTAGATGTATATTGTCTTTGTAATATGTAGCAGTTTATAGTATTTCCCATGCAAAAAACCAATTAAAAAATGAAAAGGACTAATTTGATGTACTCATTTCTCTTTAGGTCACTCCAGACACTCACTCCTGGGTATCTTATGGTTGTTGCCGATTTCATTTGTTTTCACCAATAGTGTCATCAAACAGTTTTGAATCTCTCTGCCTATTTATGTGAAATATGCTGTGCTTAATTTATATTAGGGTCGTCAGTTGTTAGTCTCTGCAGCAGTTGTCGATCCTGTGAAGGTCTTGCTGAGCCTCCCTGCAGGTAGCTGGAGCAGTCCTGTGGAGCCTTTGCTCCGTGCATGCTCCCACAGGCAGCACAGCTTCTCCCCTCCCATCTCGCCCCCTCCCCACCCTGCCATCTCTCCCCCTCCCCACCCTGACATCTCTCCCCCTCCCCACCCTGACATCTCTCCCCCTCCCCACCCTGACATCTCTCCCCCTCCCCACCCTGACATCTCTCCCCCTCCCCACCCTGCCATGTCTCCCCCTCCCCACCCTCTGCATCATCCTTACCCCTACCACCCACCACATCAGTCCACTGCTCACATTATACACAGTTGCCTGGAGACAGTAGTCGTGTGTGTGTGTGTGTGTGTGTGTGTGCGTGTGTGTGTGTGTGTGTGTGTGTGTGTGTCTGTTTTGAAAGAAGGACTTTATCTGAAAGCTTAAGTATTTTAGCAGCCTCTTTCATTGTGTGTGTCTGCAACTCAGCACATTCTCAATGTGGTGAGTAGCAATGTACCTTTCCATATTACTGTTGTTTCATCCTGGACTTTCCGTTACTTAATTTAACTTAACGGCTTTCCTTCCATCCCCCAACCAAGTGGTGTTTTCTGTTGTTACTATTCTCTAATGCACTACTTTACACAGTGCCAGTCCTTTCCTTTCTCTTCTTTCCTATATTTTATTGTCGCCTTCCGCACTGTACACACTTTGACTTACAAGCCACCCTGTATCGACAGTCTCATCTGTACACAAGACTCAACTGTGTGGCTGTTGACTGTGTAGATTGTTGCAGGTGTAGCATCTCGTGTCCCACATTCTTCTCACCAATACTATTATACCTGGGTCTCCAAATTGATCACACTTTCTCCTCCACTCTCACATATTTTCGCATGTTTTTCTGTATCTTGCTGTGCCACATGAACTTCGTTTCACTCTGGACCTAAACGCCCTCCCTCCCCCTTGCGCTATCCTCTCTCTCTCTCTCTCTCTCTCTCTCTCTCTCTATCTCTATCTCTATCTCTCTATTTATTCCAGCATCCACATACTGATCTCAGCTAATCCAATTACCCCTTCTGCCCTGTCTTCACACATATCCATCATATGACATGCATCCCACTATTATCGTCTGTTAGTTTATCGGCTGTAAGAAATGCGCCAGCATAATTGGCAGGGCACATATTTGAAAGTGCAGTGACCAGATAATGGCCAATATTGCACTCCTATCCACAGTGATATTCTACCACCCACCAAACTCGCACTGTATCCTTGTCCACCCCAACTCCACTCCTGCTCCCAACCCCTTGCCTCATGGCTCATACCTCTGTAGTAGGCCTAGATCCAATATCTGTCCCATACAGCCTCTCACTACCGCCTGCTCCAGTCCTGTCACAGGCATCTCTTACCCCATCAAAGATATGGCCACATGTGAAAGCAACCATAAGATCTACCAACCAAGCTGCAACCACTGTGTCACTTTCTACTAACAAGCTGTCTGGCTGTGACCGAGAGACAGTTGGACCACCCATTTCCTGAATGTGCTGTTCAACATGATGTGCACACTTTAATGGCTGTTTCACAGTGTGTACCATATGGTCCTTATTGACACCACGTTTTCTGAATTACGCAGATGGGAACTGTCCCTACAATATATCCTCCATTTCCACAACCCCTGGCCTCAACCTTCGCTAGTTGTTGTCCTCCGCCTATCTGTACTCTTCCCTGCTCCCAGTCCAGCACTACACGTTCCTCCTATCCCACTGACACATCTGCTAGACTTTTCCCCTCAATTACCTCTCTTCTCTCCCTCTCCCTCACCCTTTCCTCCTCCCCCGTTCCCCCACCCCCTCCTGCCACAGCCCTCTGACTCTGCACCTAGAGCCCAAACAGAATAACGTGGCTGGTAGATGCACAACTGGCAGGTCACATGTGTGGAGAGCAGTAGTGGTGGGGGCTATGGCTGGTGCTGTAGGGGAAATCCCGAGCACTGTAGGGGAAGTGCCATTCTAAACTGAAACTTACACTCACATTTTTTGTAAATATTAAGTGGAGGCCCACCACACCCATACTTGTATGGTGTCCATTCAGGAAGATCTATCGCCTGTGGCTTGGTTAATATCTAAAAAGAATTCACTGAAAATGCAACAAAACAGTGATTTAGTTTTGCCTGACTTGTTAACCATTTGCAGCTTTCAGAGAAGCGTCACGAGTAGCGAGTGTAGAATAAAACCTACACATTTATTTTGTTACCATGTTAAAATTTTCTTCTTTTGCCAAAAGACAGTGGAATTTACTCAGTGTCATCTCACTAACACATGGAGACCCTGTTACAAGAGAATTCTGAAACAGTTTATTAAGTGAGGAACAGGAAATGTTAGGTAGCTTATGAAAAAGCACATCCTCAGTACAAAAATTAACATATAACATCTTCACTTATATTGTTCCAAAACCCATAGCATTTTTTGTTTTACCAGATGTCAATGGGCCTTAAAAATTACATTCTTCCATTGAAAAATTTGTTGTTAGTGGAATAACACAGTAGATAATGAAGTTCTGCATAATAACATTGTGGTAAAATGTTCTCCTCTTTGCATGCTATCTCTTGCAACAATCTCATTTCGATATCTCAAACTGTTTATGGAATATTAGGACTGTGGTGTATATTTCACTCCGGTGTTACCACTGGCTCGTGTGATCGCAAGTGAGTGTGCTACACCAGGTCAACTTTCTTGAGCTTGGTAACATATAGAGACCTCCACCCAAGTCTAAAGAAAAATATAATGATAGCTAAAATTCACACACAGCAACATATTATGTAATATGCACCAATGCAGAATCATAGTGACTCCTATTCTTCGTTCCAAACTTTTTCAAATTTCGTGCAGTGTCTTACATGCAAATATCAGTAACTATGACCATTAACAAAATCATGGGTACATCAAAATGAAGGTGACATAGGAAGCTATAACTAACACAAAAATGAAATGTTTTTCTGTATGGTTTCTGTAAAATTGTATGAGAAAAATTTCAGGACATACACCTCGATTCTGTCCTCATCGACTAGCGAGAAGGGGATGAACATTTGTCGGCCTCCCCTTCTGAACAAACGAATAAACTCACCCAGTGCGTGGGATGAAAAGTGGTCACTGCGCTTGGGCCACCGTATCCAGCATTTACTCTAGCAGCCCCCACCATGTCCCCACACACTTCCCCTACCCCTACCCCTACCCCTACCCCTGCCCCTACCCCTACCCTGCCATCCCTCCCCCTCCTCACACCATTCTGCCTTCTTACACCTACTGCCCACCCAGCAGATTGATGCTCACATCAGATGCAGCCAGTCGGACCTCAGTACGTGGAGACAGTGGTCATTTGTGTGTGAGCTGTGCTTGTGTGAATGTGTTTGTGTGTGTGTGTGTGTGTGTGTGTGTGTGTGTGTTTGGGGGGGGGGGGGTTTCTATATCAGAAGAAGGGGTTTGTCCTGAAGCTGTAATATTTTAGCAGCTCTGAACCTGTGACTGTGCTTGCCTGTGGCTCAGAACCACCTCTTCACGGTGAGTAGCAATCTATCCTTTTCATATTGTTGTTATTTGTATTCTGGACTTTCCACTGTTAGATATTTTAAAAATTTGAATAGTCAAAGCACAAAAATAAAATTTTAAGGAAAGTCTGTATTTTTAAAATTATTGTTTTATTTTTTTGCAGCATGTGCTAAAAATACTACAACCTGTTGTCTTGCCATCATTATGTGTTTTGTGTTACATTTAATATTCAGAGTTTGTCATTTTTCATTTCCTTGCAGAACCTTTATTTTTACTGGCTGTCTTCAGTATTTAGCGGTAGTCAGCAATCGCACTTTGATTCCATTTTCCCTGGTACCTCTTCTCTATCTCTCTAATGTCCTGATGAAAGCATTCGGCCTTCTATTTACTCTTATGTAGAAATAGTCAATCTTTGGAGGAGTGGGAATTGATGTGACAACCCAACTTAATGAAATTTTCCAACTTTTTCTCGCCAGTGTTTGTAATTTGGAAGCATTTTAGTCTCAAATATGTGATTCGTCATCAGTTTGTGTATTTAGGTCCAAGAAAAATTCCAGCTTTCATGTTCTCTTGACTGACAAAGGGGGATATTACAGAAATGTTGTGGAAGCATGAACCATTTTGCAGAAGAGCCCTTACAAACACTCATTGTATTCACAGCAGCAGAATTGAACAGATATGCCAGCAGCAGTAGCAGTTTCTATTGAAACAAATGACTTAGTTCGGTTTTTGTTCTCAAATGCTTCTGCAAAGAAGTGACTAATAGCTGTGTGTTTTACTATGTTGGCTAATGATACTAACTTACTGTAAGTTTTTGCATAAATTTTAGTGAATTTTTATTTAGTAATCTGAGTTGGGAATGTAGTAAAAACCAGAAGTAGCAAAACAGTAGCACTTATATTGCATCCAGCAACTACTCGAGTTAATGTTATATTCCTTCTGGGATAGGCAAACATCATAAAGGTGGATAGGTACTGGACCTGTTGTGTACTGGTGGAGGAGTTAGCTACATCCTGTAAACATCTGGGTGCTGTGTTGGGCACAGTTGACAAGCTTCACCTCGCTACCTCTGATTGGGGTGATGTCGGTGGTTTAAAAAGGATGCAGGTCATTCTCGTTTTTGAAAGGTCGACAAACAGAAATACGGGCCTATTCTCTGACATGAGGCAGGTGTAGAACTTTGAAACATATTTCCAAATTATTACATTCTTGGAGTCCAAAAATCTCTTTTGGAATCAACAAAGTTGGCATAAATAATGATCATGTGACGTCTGTCCACGAGACTCAGAAAGAAGTAGATACTAGCATCCAGGTTGATGCTGTGTTCCTCACTTCCAAAGATGTTCGATACAATCCTGAGTGTATGGAATATTGGACTATGTGACTGAACTGAAGATTTTCTAGCAAACAGAACACAGCATGTCATTCTCAATGGAGACAAATATTCTGACATAAAAATAACTTTGAGCATAACTCAAGAAAGTTCTGTAGGACCATTACTTTTCACAGCACGTGTAAATGACCTAATGGACAACATACTATGTCCAGCGAGGCTTTTGGCGGATGATGCTGTCGTATACAGAGGAGCTGCAATGCTAGGAAATTGAAGCAAAATTCAGAAAGATGTGCGGAGATTTGACTCTCATTGCAGGGATCGATATTAAAAAGTGCTATGTTTTGCCCATAAATAAGCAGGAAGACCCATTGTTGTATGACTACACGATTGCAGAACAATCATTGGAAGCTGGCAAATCCACTAAATGTGTAGGAGTATGCATACAAAGCAGTTTAAAGTGGAACAATGACAAAAAGTAATTGGAGGTAAGGCAGCTGCCAGACTGAGATTCACTGAAAGAACACTCGGAAAGTGTACTCCATTCACAAAGGAGGTAGCTTACAAACCGTCATTTGACTAATACTTGAATATTGTTTGCTAGTCAAGAATCCGTACCAGATGTGATCGATAGAGAAAATAGAGAAGGTCCCGAGAAGATCATTGCATTTCATTACAGGTTTATTCAGTAAGCAGAAAATCGCCACAGAGATGTTAGAGCAACTCGGGTGGTCGGACTGCAAGAGAGGAGTTCTGCATTGCAGTGTGTTTTACTGCTAAAATTCTGAGAGGCTACTTTCCTAGAGGAGTTGGCAAATATTTTGCTTCCTGATACATATGTCTTGCAAAAACAGTGTCAAGGTTAAATTGGAGAGATTTGATCCCATCTGGAGGCTTACCAACAGTTGAGGAGAGGAAATGGAAAACATTCTTAGTGCCAAATTTGGCATTTTCTTTTTGTACATCACTGATTTGTCTCCAAAAAATTGAGAAATTATTCTGATACCACAATAAATAGACAAATTAGAAAATAAATCGTTTATTAAGAACTTTCTAAGTTCCATACAAGATGTCTGACTGGTTCTGGGCACCAAAAAGAAAGTTTTTACTAGTTGATTCTTGCAAATAAGATAAAAGCAACCAGCCACTGGTAATAATACTATTTATTTATGCAAATAATCCCATCCCTGTTACAAACCAATAGGTTCATCTTCAGGTGGCCGTTTAAGTTTATATTACATTTTTGTTGCTTACATCAATTGTTGCAAGAAAACAGTCAGCAGCTAGTGCAAACCACAGTAAATGTAATATAAACACAAATACCCATCAGAAGATGAACCTGTCAGTTCAAGGGTGGTTAACAGTGCTATTTGTGTAAATAGATAGCATTATTAACAGTGACTGTTTGCTGATTCCTTCTTTGCAAAAATCTGCTTGTAGTTTGTACATGTCAGACATGTCAGTATTTGACACATTAGCAGGAGCAAGTTTTCGTTTCAAGTGCCAGTAATACTGAGGCAGTAATAAAAGTACAGAAATACTGCATCGTGTTTTTAACTAGTAGATCTATAATCAACAAAATACGCTTCCCTCATCTTTTAAATTGTGGAACTCCAGAGGGAAGCGCAGCCTGGCACAATGACAATTTGCCATCTACAAATGCATGTTTGAAACGCTTTCCCCGTGGTTTGGCACCTGGACCAAGTCCAGGGACATGAATCAGAATACCAAGGACACAACAACACCGACAACACAGTTTTTGAAAAATAGCACTTGGAAAATTTTCCATTTCCACTCTACAGTGTTTCTTCCCACAAACCTTTTGCAACTGAACGAGGATAGAGGGGAAGTGATAGGGGTATACAAGTACTTCCTGCCACAAACTGTAGGTGCTTCATGAAGCCCAGTTTGATATATAGTGGTGGGAGCAATTTTTATTTTTTTCCCTACAAGTGTTGAAGCAAGATATCTTTAGTCACAGAAGTAAAATATCTTTGATCTCGCCAGATGTGTACACTTTATTGTTTTTGTTTTGCCTGGCTACAACACTCGTAAGAAGGAGACATTTTCGTGTAGCTTGCTGTTCTTACAAATTTCCTGTAACTAAAAAGAAAGTAAACCGTATTCAATTATGGAAAAAAAAAAGAGAGAGAAAAAAAGAAAAACTGTATGTGATAGAAGAAAACTAAATAGTTTTGAAATAAACATAGAAAAGTTGATTAAGAAGTTTACGTATTTTCAGTTTCTGATATCATTCAGACTGCTATACTCGCATTTAACTTTCCATCTGCTACAGCATTTTTTTTGGTTTATTTGTTAAGCTTTACAAGATCACCAAAGTGTATTATTTATATATTAAAAAGAACAATATTCTGTCAGTGGCAAATTATAATTATTTTTACTAGCTTTAAATCATTTGTTGTTCACAGAATTGCTTTAGTGTTATCAGTGACTGAGATAGTGTTCAACTTCAGAAATTGTTTAAATTTTTTATGGTCATTGGTAGATTCAGCATAGGTCTATTAATCCTTGTTTAATTCTAATAAAATTTCTAATATTTGAATATTTGTCAGATGTTTCCATAATATGCCAACATATCTTATTTCCTTTTGTGACTTTATAAATATTTCATTATTTCACTGTTTGTGTTTTACACCGCTTGAAGAAAACAGGTTAACCTGACAAAGTAAATTTTTTGCACTATGTGACGATCAAATAGTGAACGAAGGGGATGGGAACAAAATAACAGTATCTCCTCGTGGCCACTGGCCATCAGTTAAATTTGACGCTCTGACTGGCACAGCAGTGCTCCACTCCCAACAAAGTGTGCTAATCCCTTTTCCTCTGATCCCTCACTTGTTCAGCATAATTACATATTAGAATGGAAAATTATTGTACAGTTTCCTCAAAGCATATATAAATATTCACTGACTGCGAGATTACATTCTTTATGACGTATCATCCTTGGTGTCAGTAAGTTACACTTTTTCGTTGTTGTGTTTAAAAGATACGAGAGATTTTCTTTTGCTGCAAATAACTGTATAAAATTTCCTTCATGGTAGAATACTTGTGAAGTGTTTTGCATTTACCATTGTAATAATGATCAAAATCCCAGTTAAAAGTCTCCAACGTGTCTTTTGAGTTTGCACAAACAACATAATTTCAACTGTCATGTACGTGGTCTGTTACTCTTCATATTTTTTCATATAGATGTCAAGTTGCAGTCTAAATCAATTCCACTTTCAGAAACTTAATGGGCATGCTAATTATGCTAGTTGGAAGTCCTCAGTACAAGCATATTTAGTCGTGATTGACTCTTGGACTGTGTGCGGTACCAACACTAATCAAAAGAAAGAATTCAGGACAAGATTGAAGCTGGTTTTATTATTCGTCCAATCAATTACAAGAACAGACAAGATTCGTCTACAGCTAAGGATGTTTGAGAGAAACTGAAGCAAGTTTTCGATGACAGTGGTTTAAACAGAGGGGTGGCACTTCTGAGGGTCCTTACTATCACTTCATTGGAATCATCTAAAAGTATTGAAGATTATGTGAACGGAATCATGTCAACTGATCATAAATTAATGAATTTCTCGATATCAATGCTGCTTTATCTTAAATAAACCAATGATAATGAAAATAGAAAGCTCAGGATTAAAAATCATTTCAGTTAAACCTTTTGCAAGAAGTAACAGGCCCAGAATGCGTATTATTATTCAAAGGAAAAAGGCATGTTCAAGGAAAACAAAGGCAGAAGCAAAACACAGCGAAAGGCAATAAGGGACCACGGTGCTTCAATTGCAACGAATATGATCACATGCTCCACAGCACCACATAATGCAGAAAAGGACATCAGTTGAATCTGAAGAATATGAAACTTCCATTGTAGCTTTTACAGCTGCTTCACATTCAAATATGTTATGTGGACTTACATGCCTCAATGCACACAAGACGTCGCTGTGACTGGATGTATGAGGTATGGAGCCCACCGATATGTACCAATACTGTTACCAGCAGGACTCCACTTCCTGTAGAAAGTATGGGAATGTCAATTTTATACTGAATAGTGATGAATGTACACTGATAAGCCAAAACATTATGACCATTGTGTACCACAACATTTGATGCCGCATGGTGGCATTGTGGTGAAATGACACAGTAACAAAAGTAAAAGCAGAGCAGAGACAGGCAGGGAATCACTCCAGTGAAGATATAGTCTGCAAATGGGGAAATCTATTGAGATAAGCGACTTTGGCAAAGGGCAGATTGTTACTACACCGAGCCTGTGAATGAGGACCTCGAAAACGGCAAAGCTGGTCAAATGTTCAAGTGCTACTGTCATTAGCATCTGCAGAAAGAGGTAGGAGGGCAGTGAAACTATCACTAGGCACTAAATGCACTCAATGCTTCCCCAACGGCGATGTCACCTTTCAGCAGTACAATCGTCCGTGTCTCTGAACTAGAACTGTGTTACAGAGGTTTCTGAGGAGCATTATAGTGAACTCACATTCATGTCTCAGTGATCAAATTCATCTGATGTAAATCCTATGGAACCCATCTGGGTCGCTATTATGCACGATCACTGGATACGAAAATCAGCGGCCCATAGACGTTTAGTGCCACATACCTCCAAAAACCTACGGATGCCTGATATGCAGAAAGTGATGTATTTTGTTCCAGAGATGGATAAACAAGCTACCTGCTTGGTGGTCATAATGTTTTGGCTCCTAGGTGTATAAAACAGGGAGAGAATGTTTGTGTGTTGAGCGACATTGATAAATTATTTGTATTTACCAAACACACACAGAGAAATGAATGCTAATCTAAAATGAGTTTAGATTCTGTTACCCTGTGGTGCCACCAAATGGGACATTTGAATTTTGGAGATGTAAATAAATTACCACATCATGCCAAGGGTGTAAATTTATCTCCAGCTAATGGTAAAGAACCTGTCACATGGATAATACGTATCGAAGCGAAATGAACTGGATTGTTATTCGATGATGCCTCTTCGAGAGCTTCACGACCATTACAGTTTACTCACACTGACATGTGTGGTCCAATGGAAGCTATCAGACAGAAACCTAATAGAAAATGAACTGGAAAAGAAATTAAAAACCATTCACTCAGACAGTGGCAAGGAGTCCTGAAACAGGTTTCAAAATGTTCGTGAACTAAAATGGTTTTGAGAATTGAATGACTACTCTGTACTCTCCTGGCAACAGGACAAGGGCTGGGTATCGGAGAGAGTTTGCTGTTATTGTGCGGAAAGGTTAAGATTTTGGACGGAGGGAAAGAAAACGTGCATGCCATTTGTGATTCCAGTGGTGTGGAGAGAGCCTAAAAAATCACCTTAATGACTGTTACTTCTGCGTAGTTAATGTTTAGGGGTGCAGTTTGAAAAATAACAGACGAATTGTGTATCCAAGCATTGATTAGAGCAGGTTGCACATGGAGAAGATCTGAGTGCACCTCTTCCTCCAACAGTCGTAGAGAACGTGGCAGAAGATGAAGAAGAAAATGAAGTTGATGCAATTACCGAAGACAATAGTGATGTCCACCAGCCAGAATGCAACTTTATTCATAACTTTTCTCTCAAGGTGAACTTAATGCTCTCATACGTATCTGCGGAACCACTTGGCTCTGGTTAAAAAGTAAGAATCTTCTGGAACCAGGAACGCATTACTTACAGTATAGACATAAAGAGAGAGAATTAGTTCATTTATTCTCACAGAATGAGTCCTTGGTTTACTGCAGTAACATAAATGACTCAATACACTTGTGTGGTATTGAATGTGAGCCTACAAAGTGGAGACTTTTCTAGACTTGCCAATGAAGAGCCTGAAAGGCATGTTACTACATAATGGAAATGTGTATGGGCCCATTCTTGTGGCGCATTCAGTTCGATTGATTCAGTTCAATTGAAAGTGACGTATAAGAGAACGTGAAGATACTCTTAACAAGTATCCAGTATGAGAAACACCCTTGGCTTATCTGTGGTGACTTCAAAGTTATCAGATTACTATTGGGACAATAAGCTGGGTTTACAAAAAATGCCTTGCTTTCTATGCGAATGGGACAGTCAGTTAAGGCAAAGCTATTGGAGTGTGGGAGTTTGGTCAGAGCGGAGAAATTTTGTACCCGTAGCTAAAAATATCCTGCACGAACCACTTGTAAAACAAAAACTAAAAAAAGTCTTTCTTCCACCTCTACATATAAAACTGGGCTTGAGGAAGTAATCTGTAAAAGCTCTACCACAGGATGGACACTGCATCAAGCACCCAAGAAATTTCCCTTCACCACACGACAAATTGAAAGCTGGAGTTTTTTTTTAGTTTTCAAGGAAATTGATGAAGGATGGAGATTCTGAGAAGACAATGAAAAAAACAGAAAAAGGTCACCTTCCAATCAGTCACTGAGAACTTTCTATGGAATAACAAAGATCCTAATTACAAGGCCACTGTTGAAAAAAGTTGTTAAATTTCAAAAATATGCGTCGTGAAATGAGTGTGAAAGTCCGCTTTCTACACTCACATATCGAGTACTTTCCGGAAAATTTGGGACATTATATTGAAGAGCAGTGTGAACATTTTCACCGTGATGTTAAGGAGATGGAGGGAAGGTACCAGTGGCACTGGACAACGACTATGATGGCTGACTACTGTTGGATGTCGAAGAGGGACAGTCACCATGTAGAAGGATCTACAAGAAAGTCAAAGAAGAGAAATTTTAAAAATTCTTGTCAACAAGGCAGTCATGAAACAAATTATATGATTTCTGAGGAGTATTTTTTAAATGTATTTCATTTTTTAACTGTGTTTTGATTAAAAACTCACCTTGTGTGAAAAGGTGTTAGAATATATTTGTGGGCTCAGAAGTGAAAAATCGTCAAAATATTATTTCTTATTTTGTGTAAAAACCTGACATGATTGACAAAAATGACATTTATTTCTAGAATCAGCATAAAAAATTGAATCAAGAACACCTACTTTCAGCAGGTCATCTGACAAAAAGTTTTAAAATGCAGACTAGTGTAATGTTATTCCTCACTGTGTGGGTGGACTATACTAATTTTTGCTAACCTTCAGTGAAACATACTAGAAATGAAATAAAATTTTGTATGAAAGATACTGGTGAAGCGAAGCAATGTTTGTGTGAACATAATGCAAAACCGTGATACGGACATAATTAAGCTAGATTGAAAGAATCATGTTATTGAAGTATTGGGTGTCTTTGGAACGTTAGACTGTCAATCTGTTTGAACTCCCATTTAAGTAAATGCAAAATTTGATAAAATTGTACTGAAAGAAGAGACAACATACCCTACAGGCAAGTGATAGGATGCTGCACAAGTGACAAGTCCAGGTATTTTATACGCTGTAAACAAGTTTAAGTCAATGCTGCAATCTTCCACAGAACCGACACTGGCTGAGTGTGAGATGGGCTCTCAGTTATCTTCAGGGTACCAAGGATCTGCAACTATATTTCACTAAAGAAGACTTCATGGAAATAATTGTATATTGTGATACAGACCAGGCCAATGATCCTACAGATAGGAGATCCTTTACTGGATCCTTTTTTTCTGTTCCAGAGAGACAATATTGTGTGGAATTTGTGTGAATAGCAAATAGTAGCAGATTAAGTAGCAACAAAGTCGTCTGCTGAGGATGCTCTGTGGCTCCAGCAGCTACAGACTGAACTCAGTTGATGAGGAAATAATGCACTGGTCATACTCTGCAACAATCTAAGTACAATAAAGCTGGCATGTGCAGACTGCAATCATCTGAGAACTAAACATATAGTTATCTGTCTCCACTTTCTCAGGGAAAAACATTATTAGGACAAGAATCAAGTTTGTGTTCATTAAAGTGCGTGACACGGTGACCGACAGTTTGACTAAAGGAACAGTGTACGACAAACACTTGTATTGCTCTAATAAAGTGGATACGCATTTAGGTGGCGATGTTAGATTTTAGAGTGCAAAATTATCATATGCTCTTGCAGGCTTACAAAATTAACGAGCCTATAGAAATATTGACTGACTGTGAGATTACATTCTGTATTGTGTATGATCTTTGGTATTTATTGTGTTTAAAAGTTAAAGAAGAATTTTCTTCTGTGGCAAATAACTGCATAAAATTTCCTTCAGATATGAAACTGAATGAAAACAACCTTTTCACATTCATTTCCAAATTGTAATTACCTAAGATTTATTAAATCTCTTTTATACATAAGTATTTACCTCGTGTAGCTCGAGTGGCGAAGACAGCAATGTGACTGAAAATTCCATCTCAGTACAAATCACAGTAACACAATTTTAATCATGACCTCCTACGATTGGAACCGGTCATGATTAAAAACATATTACTATCATTTATTCAAAAATAAATAAATGTAATAGTCCAGAATCGGTTTTTCTTTAGCATAGTAGGGGAATTCTGTATGACCCCAGAAGTTAAACTACAGGATGTGACACTCCACCGTGTGATAGTCTGAGCCAGCAAGTTCCGATAGGGCGTCGCCCAGAATGACACCGACTTAGCACACCGTGGAGTGTATAGTACGCTGAGAATGTTTGTAAAATATTTTTCCTTCTCCCCCTCTGCAGTGCTGGACAGCAGTGACATCCAGATGACTCTTCTCCGGCTGCTCAACCACCCCTCGTACGATGTGATCGAAGTCACTCTGAATTTCCTGCTACGGAATGTATTCGAAGACTACCTTTACGGAGTGGAAAATGAGGAAGAACTGGAGTTTGAAATTGTCCCTGTGAAGCTGTCAGCCCACGAGGTACGTGTCAGTACAGTAATGGCACAGATGTTATCTCGAGAACGTAGACATCGGACCACGTGCCACCTCATGTACATTGCTGTTAATAACATCTGCTGTGGTGAGGACAGAGGAAAAGGATGTTAGTTGCCCAGACGGTGATGTTTATTAACATTTTGTGCCGTATAAATTGTTTGAAAATCAGTTGAACGAAATGAACAGTGTCTTTGAGATGAACGTAAACAAAAGTTAAACAGTGTGTTGACAGACTAATCGAGCAGTGCTGAAAAAATTAGATTTGTAAGAGACAAGTCTTCCCGAATGAGAGAAATATGTCAACGTTAAACATAAATTTAAGTAGTAGTTAGACTTTGCTGAAAGTTTTTGTCTGTGTGCAGTTTTACACAGAAGTGAAATGTGGACAATGAACAGTTCAGACAATAAGAGAACAGAAGCTTTTGAAATACGGTGCTCGAGAAGAACTCTGAAGATTAAATACATAGGTCAGGTAACTAATGATGAGGCACTGAATCAAAAGAGGAATAAAAGAGTGTTCTGGCACAACTTGGCAGAAGTAGGTTGATGAAACATTTTGAGTCATCGAGGAATCGTGAATGTGGTAATCGAGGGAAGGGTAGGGGATAAAAATTTTAGATGGAGACCAAGATTCAAATGCAGTAAGCAGATTCAAATGGGTGGTTGTAATAGTCACCAGAGATGAAGAGACTTGCCCAGGATAGACTAGCATGGAGAGTTAGGTATAAACTTGTCAGTGGATGCATACAGCACTTGGGTGGAAATACAGCTGAACATGGCTGGAGAGGCACTGACAGTGGACACTTCTCTCTGGTCAATGAAACGGAAGGCAACAGTTAACTGAAGAACTATTAAATTGCAGATATGAGATTAAAAATATGAGGGCAGACTGAAAAGCAATGCCTCCTTTTTTCTAATTGAAAAAGAAATATTAACATTCTATTTCCGACTACATATTTGTTTGTCAAAATAGTCACCTAGCAGCAAACATAGCTCTCCCAACAAGAGACCAGTTTGTTGTACCATCACTGTAGAATGTTTAACTTTCTTGACAGAACCACAACCGCATCTCTCCTTTTACTGCTTCATCACTATCAGGTTGAAATCTTAGCTTTTTTAAATTATTGGATAGGCCCAAGTCGGGATGGTAAGGAGGATGATCGATGGCAGTGAACCCAAGGCATCGGATTGTTGCAGATGTCACAGCATTCGTGTGTGGTCTGGCATTAACATGCTGAAGGAGAGGATAGTCCATGTGTGGATGAAGTTTTCTGTGGTTAGAAACTCAATTATAACAAGCTGTTTCTCAAAAACTGACATAGTTACATTACACACAGTCATGTTATGTGCTAGAATTTGGAGCCCTCTGGTGGCAGATGGTTGCAACTTCCATCAGTGAAGCTGGAAGGTCGACCGAGTAATATGCGTGACATGTGATATCTCAACTGATATTGAAAACAGAATAAGAAATTCAGAGGCATTACTTATCAGCACACTGTTGTATTCACCCCAGTAAACTGAATATAAGATTCACCATCTGAAAGTGCAAACTAGTGAATGTCTAGCTTATCTGCACCAGTGGTTTTGTTAGTCCTTACTTTGAGTGGAGTGTATCTTACAATTGATTTAATATTTTGAATATTTTTAATTATGTGTTTAACAGTTGCAGACTTTATACTATTATGCCTTCTGTTCCACTTTTTCTGCCATGTTTCAAGTGCAGTACACAACCTTTGATGAGTTACTACATAATGTATTCAAATGTATTTAGCTGTAAGCCATTTGGTCTGAGTCTGTAATTCAGTTTTTCAATACTTTACTGCCCATCTTTTTTCTTCCTTTTCAAACAGTTTGACTGGTAATGATACTACTCGTGTTACATGTCTGGAAAGATATAATAAAAGAACAGAGGACACTGAGGGAGTAGATATGTAAATCACTTGGGTGGAACTGAAGGATGATTAGGAGGGAGGGGGGGGAGGTTTTTAAAAGAGCATTCTTCGGTGTGAAATGACGTGAAGTATGACTTTAGAAATTTTAGAAATTGGGAAATTCACAAACGGAGGGTGTGGCACGGGACTCTGTGTGGGCTGAAACTGTGTGAGTAGAAATAGGTGAATGCCCCCTTCAAGTTCTTGCAATATCTCACCTGAGTGGGTCAGAGAAAAAGATAAGGACCTTCAAGTATAACGTGAGGGGATTTTTTTTTTAGCTACAGTGGATAAATCAGAGGTGTGGCACAGTGGTCAGCCAGATGAACTGTTGGTTTGTAGGCTTAGTTTCAATTCTCATTGCTGCCATTTTTTTAAATTCCTCGCAGTGTTAAACTATTATTTATAAAATTTAAATATATTTAAACAGCTCAATTTATAGGTGTAAAATTAATGCATTTGATTTAGTTATGATTAATTAATTAACATTTTTAAACAGAAATTGTTTCAAATAACACGTCTGACGGCTTGTGATTTCTATTGTCCTTCAGTAGCTATGTTCTGTTGTCACACCTGCACTGTATCCTTTTTATGTTCTCTGTCATGCTTTCAGAGCACGTGGCTCTGGCAGCTGTTTCAAACCCCTGTAGGCAGCTTTTACCGTGCCTGTTATCCAACATTTTTCCATCGATCTTTACAGTTGTGAACAGCGTCTCATCACCTGTCTGCTGTGATTTTCTATAAAACCTTATAATTTTATTGGAACATGGAAACCCAACAGGAATTTTCTACCAGTGGTGAAAATATCAGAACTACAACGTTTGATGAAGATTTTTGAAATGATTTCCCGTCCTTTCCATGTAAACACAGCCCACACCATAATGGAGCCACCACCCGCCTGCGCAGTGCGTTGTTGACAGCTTGGGTCCGTGGCTTTGTGGGGTGTGTGCCACACCCGAACCCTAGTGTCAGCTCTTACCAACTGAAACTGGGACTCGTCAGACCAGGTCACGGTTTTCAAGTCATCTAAGGTTGAACCAAAAGGGTTACAAGCCCAGGAGAGGCACTGGAGGCAATGTGCTGTTAGCAGAGACACTCACATCAGTTGTCTGGTGCCATAGCCCATTAACATCAATTTTTGCCACACTGTACTAACGGATACATACATCATACATCCCACATTGATTTCTGTTGTTATTTCACGCAGTGTTGCTTGTCTGTTAGCACTGACAACTCTATGCAAATGCTGCCACTCTCAGCCATTAAGTGAAGGCTGTTGGCCACTGAATTATCCGTGGTGAGAGACAATGCCTGAAACTTGGTATTCTCGGCATACTCTTGACACTGTGAATCTCGGAATACAGAATTCCGTAACAATTTCCAAAATGGAATGTCACATATGTGTAGCTCTAAATACCATTCCGTGTTCAAAGTCTCTTAATTCCTGTTGTGTGGCCATAGTCATGTTGAAAACATATTCACATGATTCATTTGAGTACAAATGACAGCTTCACCAATGCACTACCGTTTAATGCCTTGTGTACGTGATACTGCCACCATCTGTATACCTGCATATCACTACCCCATGACTTTTGTCACCTCAGTGTATGTGATATAATTACAGTTTAGTAAATCTTGGGTTTTTTCCATTTACTTGTACTGCAAAACCTTGCTTCTTGCCAAATATCATGACTATAGGTCATTGGAAAGTAACCTATAGGTTTTTATGAGTGAGTTTGCAAGTTATCAGAATATGTGACATAAATAGCGATATCTTTCAATTGCATTGACTTACAACCTTAAATGTTATACTCTGCCAAAGCATTGTAGACTTCAGTGACACAAATTTCAACTTGATACGTGCACCCATTCCTGAAGAAAAAGGTGTCTTAACAGCTGAACAGACAGAGAGACAGACAGAATATTCTTTTTCATGTGATATAATTACTAATTAAGGGTTTTCATATTTTTCCATTAGTTGTATTGCTTGCTTCTTGCCAAATTTCACAGTTTCCGTGATGCACCAACCTTGATTTAGCTTTTTCAGATTTAAGCCTCGTGGACACGACATAAAATGAAAATTATGGTGCAGCAATGTATTTGTAAGTCGAAGAGATAGTGCATCAAATATAAATACAGAAAGCTCACTTGACTTTCAAAAGACTATGCCCAACAGCGAAATAACATTGTGCAATATCATGTATGAGCTTCTGGTCCTTAAATGACCGAGCTTTGAGTCAATAGTTTTTCTGTTAAAAATCATTGTTTATTTATCCTTCTGCATTAATTCATACTTGCTTTCACAAAATCCAAAATATTACATTGACACATAAGAACTGTTGTTTGTGTTATTTCCAAAGAGCTTCTCGGGGTATTAACTCAGAGCAACTTAGGAACAGTATATACAAATCTGAAAACAATCTGGGCTTGACGGGACAATACTGCCTCAATTGGCATCACATAAAACATAATATAAGACAAGCAGTTTGTTTCAGAACATTAGATAAGTCAAAATAATATTAAGATAACAACTCTCATTTTTGTACATTATATATAAGATTAAGCTCATAGGATGCCTTTTGAAAGTATGTAATGATGTGAAGATTTTTGGTAATAATATCCAATAACAGAGGTTACACATGTTGCACATATAAAAACTGGAAACTTCCCATTGTGTTGCAGTATCAATTACAAATCGATAGTAAAGTAAATAAAAGTGTAAATAGAAATGTATGTTTTGTCTGCATTTGAAATTGAATAGTAAAAATAATAAGACTAACATAAATTTCTTTTAACAGCATTTGCTGTTAATTACTTGCCAGCTAATTTACATAGTGTGACATTGAAGTATGAGAGTAAATCAATATAGTATAGTTGGTTAACTGAGCAAAAGTTCCAATAGGTCTGGATTCATTATACAGTGCAACGGGAAGTGCCCTATAGGTTTTGATGGGTGACTTTGTAAGTATCAAAATATGTGACATAAATAGCTGTACCTTTTACTTGCATTGACTTCAGATTTTTCACATCCCTAAAGGCCCACAGACCTTGATTGTGTCATAAATTTAAACTTGATTTGTCTGGCCCGTACCTGAGAAAAAGGCATTGTAACAGATGGGTAACAAACTGATTCTATAAGGGTTCCGTTTTTACCTGCTGAACCCTATAAAATGTGATCACTGACAATCTTCCTGCATCCATATGTCCTGTAGCAATAAGTATGGCTCCAGGATCTGCAGATCAGTTTATTGAAATTATGAAAGATAATATCATAGTAAATGATGATGATTTGATGTTATACACTGAATATGATGATGAAAATCTTTATGAAGAGGTGTGTGGATTTTCTCATTCTCTCTCTCTGACCCTCTCTCTTTGTGAGGGACATTAAGGATGTACCAACCTCTCTCTTTGATCATACACTTTTACTATATGCAGTCCTATTTTATTTGTAACAGATCCCTTCTTCAAGTACATACATGAACGACTATTAATTACAATCCTAACAAATAGTTCTCTTGTACTTTGGTGTCCTTGGCAGATAAAAGAAAGTCATCAATTTTGCTGATGCTATTGCAAAACGGAAATTCTATCATTAAAATCATGATTCCCAATCACAAAATAGGAAAAAAAGTCTTCAGATTTAAGGGAAAGGAACAGAACAAGCCGGCACTAGAAATGACAAAATTGCATTCATCAACACCAAAACATGGGCAATGTTTCAGGGTACATAAGGCTGTTAGGAATAGGTGACAATGAGAACATTATAAGAATAGGTAACAGCAGCGCATTTCCAGATTTGTCAGATAAATTTCAATTTCTTGCTAGTGGTACGTGGGTAAAAATCTTGAAATGTAAACATTTAGTAAGACAGCAAAAGTTTGTCAAATTCATTGGCAAAAATGATTTTGCCTCTTTGGAAGAAACGATGGAAGTTTTGTATACAGACAAGACATATGATGTCACACTTCAGCCTCATGAATCAATGTATAACAAGACACTGGAGTACAAGGATGCTAAAATCAGTTTGGTGAAAAAACTCAATCTTTCCAAAACCACCAACTCTTACATAGCATAGTAATTTCACTGCTTCAGGGAAATTGTTAACCTCTGTATTTTTATGTATGCAATAGTTGGCAATAAATTTGATCCCCAAATTCTGGTACTTTCAAGAAATTAGAAAAATAATTTAAGAGTGCTGTCATTATTTGCTGCAAGTCAGGAAAGCTAACAAAAGAGCTGTATTCAGATTTGTTGGAAATGATTTTAAAACCATACATTGCTGCAAAAAAATTCCTTGTGATGGTGGATTTGTGGGGCGGCCAAGCATATGATGCACGATGGCACATTAATCAACGCTGAAAGTGAGGTAATGTGTACTATGGGTGTACTATGGAGATCATTCTGCCCAAATGTACTCCTCTTCCCAGCCCTGTGATGTATTTCTCTACCACCAAGTCAATAATATAATTAAAAGGCTACAAAGTGCTACTGAATTGCTGCAACAACAACAATGAGAATTATTGCCAAGAGAAGACGCAGTTAAAACACATTTGGTGGTGCAGAATCAGTTTGTTTTCACCTCAGTGATTTTGTGTGCTTGGCTTGCATCAAAACTGTCCGACGAAAGTCATTCATTTAAAAATTCGAGTGAGATGTGCTTTCCAATGAAGTGTATTTCGGTAAAATGTTCTTGCTTTCATAAAATGTGCATTGTGTGAACAATATTTATATTTTAAATGTTTCATTGATAATTATAAAAATGTGATGTAACTTCTAATAATAAATAAAAGCGGATAATTAATGGCTAGAATTTTGGAAGTTTTACTTTCATTGAAAACTTCACCCAATTATGTATTTTAACTGTTCAAATGCATTAATTAATCATGACTATACTGATGTGTTAATTTTATGTATATTAATTGAACTGTTTAAATATATTTAAAATTTTATAATTAATAGTTTAACATTGCAAGGAGTAAATAAAATTTAAAAAAAAAACAAAAAACAAAAAAAAAAAACACAGTAGCAGTGAGAATTGAGCCCGAGTTGGTGCATTGCATCAGTGTACTTGGCCATTGCGCCATGCACCTGACTTGACCATTGTTGCTAAAAAAACTCAAAAATCTGTATAATGTCATACAGAACACTCAGGTGAGATATTCTAGGAAGTTAAGGTGGGCTTCTACTAACACAGTTAAAACCAAATCAGCAAGACCCCTCCCGCACCCTTCCCTTGTCAGTGAATCCATTAACAGCTGGTGGAGGATATACAATAAACATCTTATTTTACTATGACCTCAAAATCTCTTGTATTCTGGTTTGGCGAAATAAACAAAACTGTTAAATTTATGTACAGCATAAATATGAACATGGTAGATCTTGCCTGTTGTTGACTGTATATTTCCATTCATTTATTAACAGTGTGTTCCATAGATGTCATCAGTGAGATAGGAAGGATGATTCAAGGTACACACTAACAAAAAGACAAGGAAATCATAGGAATTCAACCCCTCAATATGGGAACCCGAGTACATACTCAAGGGCTGTGAGCATCTGCACTGGTTACTTACGTGATCACTTACTCACTTAATTTTACCATACATTACATTTGCGATAAACATTATGCTGTGGAATGTGTCAAAGCAACAATATGTACTAGCAGCTGACCCTGGCTTCACATGGGCAACACTACCTACCTATGAGGTGTGATCAAAAAATATGTTGAATGATTTTATTAGCAACAAAGTAATAAGCTGACATGGCACTTGATTTAATCTCCTTCAAATTACTGTTCTGGCTAGCAATGCACTTATCCCATTGTTGAGTCCATGACTGGAAGCATTTGTGGAAGGCTTCTTTTGGAAGGGCGTTCAGCTACTCCGTTGTGATCCTCTCAATGATAGGAATGGTGTCAAGCAATATTTTAATTTTTGAGAAGAGCCAGAAGTTGCAGGGTGGTAAATCTGGTGAGTAAGGCAGATGTGGACAGGCAGGAACACTTTTTCCAGCCAAAAACTTGCGATTCAAAAGCGAGGTGTGGCACGGCACATTGTCGTGATGAAGAAGGAAGCCGTTTGCCCATTTTTCTGGTCTCTTTCCTCATACATCGTTTTGCAGACATTGCAGTACACCCTTGTAAAATTTGACATTTACACTTGTTCCCTTTGGAACAAAATCTGATTGCTCTATTCCCTCACTATTGGAAAAAAAATGAGCATGACTTTGATATTCGATCTTGACTGACTTGTCTTTATAGGGCAAGGAGATTCACTGGTTTTCATTGAGAATCTGAACTTTCCTCTCAGGGTCACACTCTTGAGACCCAAGTTTCATCTCTAGTTACAATTTTGGGCATCAAATCCAGTCCAAATGATTGCACTCCTTCAACTCTACGCGAATTGACATACGATTTTTCTTCTGCTCGTCCCTCAAAAGTCTGGGAACTAATTTTGTACTCCCTCTTCTCATTTGAAAATTATCAGTTAAAATGCTTTTCACAGGCGCATGTGAGTTGCTAACTTCTTCATTAAGCTCTTGAATAGTTATTCACTGTTTAAAAAAAAAAACAATTTTTGCCACATTTCCTTATGTTTTTGAAGTTAATTGACGTCCCAAACATCGTTCATCTTCTACTAACTCATTTCTGCTTTTAAATCACGGGTACCAATTGTAAACAGTCTTCAAAGTTACAGAAGTACATCATATGGTTGTAGCATCAGCAGTTGCTGCTAAAAAGTTCATTCACCATAATTTTTGATGACACCTTGTACGTCCAGATGACTTGTCTGGCATAGCAGTTATAAATTACTTAGACAAACCTTCCCTGTGATTCAGTCTATCTGTAAACGGAAACCATAGCAAAATCCCTGATGCAGTTCCTGAGGTTAGCCTTCACATACAGACAAAAAACACAGTGGGAGACTTTGCTACTTACAGGTTTTTTTTCTGCAAAAATGACTAATTATTCCTATTCTAGAACTGCTCTTTGGTATAGGAGGAGCTGTTAAGGAGAAACATCTTTAATTTACATTTGAAACCACTTCTGCTCTGTGTGACACATTTTATTTCCATTTGAATATCTCTGTTGCTCTCAAACTCAAGTAGATTGTTGATTATGATATTCATAAATGAATTAATGTACTGTAAGACTGTGATTAAAATTTGTAGCTATTTGTAGAGAGTCTTGCAAGATATAAATATGTGAACACACATAATTCTGACTGCTTTCTTTTGTGCAGTGCATATGTTTTGCCTAAGTGAAGAGAGTTGCACCTATAAGAGGTCAGTGAATGAAAATATGCAAAATAACTTAACTTACTGATTTTTATATCTCCAAGAATGGCATTTATTCTTATTGCAAAAGTAGACAAACTTAAATGTTTTCGCAGGTCAAATGTACAGTTTTTCCACGTCCAGTTTCCATCAAAACACCTAAAAGTTAGAATTTCCTACATTGTTTACTACTTCTTGCTGGTATACTAGAGTAATATAAGTTGGGATATTGTCGATGATACAAAACTGAATGAACTGTGTTTCTTCCAAGTTTGAAACTAGCCCATTTGTGAAAACCAGTCAGTAACTTTCACAAAATCACTATGTTCTATTTTCTCTGCCAATGCCTCTTCAGACTACATACTCAGCAGTTGCAGTCTGGCAAGTAGAACTTTTTTGCACTGCCAGCTGTTGACGACAGATGACACCAACTCATCAGCTAAATATAGGGACATCTGGGCTGACACACTATCAATGCAAGATATGTGATGATTATCATCACACATTGTTACATTGATAGTTAGACGGTCAAACATATCCTGTGTGTTTTCTATACATTAATATACGGGGTATCTGACACCTATTGGTTGATCAAAACTGGTAGTGTATAAAGCTTTATTTCATTGGCAGTTCTTAAATATGGGCTCTTCAAATATTTAACACCTTTAAGCCATCCCCATGTAAAATATATTACTCCCAAATGTCTGAGAGTGAACCTCAGTATTGCACACAGGTCCGTGGCTGGCCAGCCGTTGCCACCCGCATCTCGGAGCTTGCGGGTATCCCGGCAGGCCGCGGGAGGGCGACGCGGCGGAGGGCGCGGGAGTCGCCAGATGAGACGCGTGCTGCAGCACTGCTGGTGCTACGGCACCTCCCACCTGCCCCCACTAGTCGTCACGCCCTCGCTGCTACCATCTCGCTGCTCGATGTCGCACGCGTGGACCATTTTGCCACGGGACGGGCCGCGCTTGCGGCTGCCATGGCAACTTATGCGGGGTTGGTGGCTGCTGCAGTGCAGGTGAGAGTGCTGTAAAAATTATCTTGACCGACCTCAAATACATTTTCAGTGTTCTGCATCCTAATGAGTAATCCGTTATATTTTAAATATGTAGCATGTAAATTCCATCTCTTCCAACAATATTTGGCCGATGTACTTTCTGGGAATCTGTGGAGTGAACCTAGAGATGCAGAGTCCACCTCCTCTTGGTTCATTCTGTTGATGACTGGAAGATAGTGGCCGAAATTTCAGGCATCATCGTGTTGTACAACTCCCTGCCACTCTGCCACTGGCAGGGTCTGTGTGCAACACAATCCCCTCCACTTTCCCCATTATTCTCACCTGCTCTTTGGCCCAACCTTCTTCTCCCTTCCAGATGCTTGCCCCTCAGCCTCCCCACCTGTCCTTATCTCCTTCATTTTCTTCAAGCGGTTTTTAATTTTATTTCCGCAATCTCCTCTTGTAGGGATTCCTCATGTCTTATCGTCCTTATACTTTCATTTCTCATCTTACAAAATTTTTTTACACCAGTCTTCCTATCAAAAATTTCACCTCACTTGCTCAGCCCTTACCTTTTTTCCCTGTCCTTTGTGCCCTAGGTTTAAACAGTGTATGACAGAATGGTATAGAGTACACTTACTAGATCACCTTCGTACTTTCTCCTTCATCATTCCTCTCGCACTTATTATAACGATATCAATATACCTTTCTTGTCTTTCTTTGTCATTTCTTCCATTTTCCTGTGTTATAGTCTCCAGGGAATTGTATTCAGGTGCTCCCCAACCAGTCTCATGTTTACTGTGAGTGTATTGTGTTCAGATATTGTGACCACCAGCTCATACTCCTTTATACTGAATCTTAGGCCATATTATTGCACAACTTATTCCAATACCTCTATTTCCTTCTGGACTTCCTCCTCATTATTCCTCCACATTATCAAGTCATCAGCAAACATTTCTAATCTGCATTCTATCTCTCTTATCACTTGTGTCATTATATCATCCATCACTATTGTGAAAAATAATGTAGATAGTGTGGTGTCATCCAAAGAGCGAGGGGCCAAAGCAAGGTCAGTACGTCACAAAGCAGCCACAAGAAACGATAGTCGCTGCAAGGTGCACCGACGAATGGGCGACACAAGTGTTGACTTTTGCCACCTCAGTGCACATTCCAATATTATTAAATTGTGTGTTCCCTTACAGGTGCCATCAAATGTAACAAGAGGATTATGCTCGTTGCTGATTAAGTACTCCATTGGTAGTCAGCGACTAGAGAACAGGAGGACTGCTGCGTACCTGCTGTACAAATACCGTGGTCTGCTCATCTTCCCAGAACAGAATCATAGGCTTCCGTGTAAGTCCAGTTTGAGTAATATGGTAGCTACAATAACTTCTGTCATGTCATCCTTTCTTGACCCTCATGCCTTTTGTACTTAAGCCTCATGCTCGACAGATGGTCATAAAGTTTGTTTTGTCACAGCAACACTGTAGGGCAATCTGGTTTCCCATTAGTGTTTACCGCTAGAATTTTGCTGCACTGTTTATCCACAAAACATTCTAAGTTAAAAAATTTGGGACTGTGGATGCTCTCAAGAAGATGGTACTTTGAGTAGTGTCTTGTTTTCTGTTTATACAGTACACAAACTGCAGTGAAGCTCACAATGAGCAGGTTGCTGTGTTTAGGAAAATGTCCTCATAGTATGACCCTGTTGTTATTAGTGTGGGTGTGTCTAGTTGATATATTAATTAATTCATTCATTCATCCATCCATCATGTTCCATAGATCTCATCAAGAACAATAACCCTCGGGGATGGGGAATGAATCGAGGTGCACATTGACTAAAGAATTTGGGGGAGGAGGAGTTAGACAGAGGGAGGAAAGAGGAGATAGACAGGGAGAGGGGGGAGATGGACTGAGAGTGGGGGAGGAGGGAGATAGAAGGGGCAGGTGGAGATGGAGGGGAGAGGAGGAGGAGGATAGAGGAGGAAGGCACAGATGGACACAGAGTGCGGAGGAACATTGACAGAGAGGAGGAGATAGCCAGAGCATGTGGGGCCGGGAATGGTTGGAGGAGATGGACAGAGAGGGTGGTTGGAGGAGATGGGCAGAGGAGATGAACAGAGCGAGGGCGAGGGTGGAGAAAGACTAATAGAACTGTGGTAAATATGTGGCTGGGTATTCATTTAGTTAACTGTAAACAATTGCTGTTCACGCTCTTGTCATCAGAATTCAATCAAATAAATCAGTAAGAAATCTATTTCTTTGAAGAAAGCTTTGCTTCCACAGTTTTACTATGCAGCTGATTTTATCTGCTATTAGTAGCATAATGTTTACTCGATTACAGTGAAAATTCATTTATACATCTGACAAAGCACTTAAGCTTAATAATGTGCCATAGTCTACTTCAAAATGTTCTTTTAAATGTGCCTGTCTGTCACTCAGTGCATCTTCTGTGTGCTGAGCAGGAAACTGTTCTATTTATATTGCTGTACTCTGTTCATAGTGTAATATGGCTGTAAAATTTAGCGAAACACTCTTGTTGCATACAGGCACAATGTGGTAGGATCCTCAGCAGCTGTGTCATTATATGTACTCACAGCGTGGTCTCTAACCACACAGTGGAGTACCGTCGATTCAATGTCACTGCATAATTGTACAGTAGACTGACAGGGATATGGTGACTGTGTCATTGCATTGTACACTGATCAGCCAGAACATTGTATGGCCACCTACCTACCCAAGAACCAGTATCTCCACCTTTGGCACAAGTGACAACGGTGATGTGTCATGACATGGAAGCAATGATGAGGCCTTGGTAGGTCACTGAGAGAGGTGGCACCACATCTGCACATACAAGTTACTTAATTCCTGGGAAGGTGCGATGAGCTCTGATGCCACATTGTCACATCTGAGATGTGTTCGATGGCTCAGATCTGACAAGTTTGGTGGCCAGCACATCAACTGGAACTTGTCACTGTGTTCCTCTAACCACTTCATCATACTCCTGGCCTTTTGACATAGCACATTATCTTGCTGAAAAATGCCACTGCCTTAGGGAACCATGATCATCATGAAGGGTTATATGTGGTCTGCAACCAGTGTTCGATACTCCTCTGCCATCATGATGTCCTGCACAAGCTCCATGGGACGGGAGGAGATGGCCAGAGCATGTGGGACCAGTGATGGTTGGATATGGACAGAGAGGCAGTGCATAATGGAGCTGCCACCAACTTGGCTCTGCCGCTGCGCTAAAGGCCAGTGCCTATGACCACGTGCCTATTTCAGTCGTAGTTGCCGATGTTGTGGTATTAATATTTGCACATGCATGTGTCATTGGCTGTGGAGGCCCATCGTTAGGAGTGTTTAGTGCACTTGTACTCTGCCAACATTAAAGTCTGATGTTAGTTCTGCCATAGTTCACCACCTATCCTGTTTTATCAGTCTGCCCAGCCTAGGACCTCCAACATCTGTAATGAGAGGTGGCTACTTTAAAGTTACTTGCTAGTTGTTAAAAATAATATTGGGGTTTTTATTTATTTATTTATTTATTTATTTTTTACTCATCGTAATCTGTCGCAGCCACAGTCCTGGATTCTTAGACAGCTACTGTCAAAGTTAACTAGAAAGTTAAATGAATATTTAATCAAATATAATGTTTTAACAGAGTGTTTATTATGATCTCAAAGAAAATCAAAGCATCTTTACAAAACTCAAATAAGTAGTAACATCTTTACAATAATGAAATCAATCTTACTCAACAAGCTACATGCTTTCTGTCCAACTTCACACAAAGTACTGACTCCCCCATACCAACATGGCTCCCACTATATATATATATATATGTATATATTTTTAAACAATCCTAATTCTAGGTATTGTTACAAGATGTGCTCTTCAGCAAAATTACAATTAAATGCTCATATGGCTCTGAGCACTATGGGACTTAACTTCTGAGGTCATCAGTCCCCTAGAACTTAGAACTAAAACCTAACTAACCTAAGGACATCTCACACATCCATGCCCGAGGCAGGATTCGAACCTGCGACCGTAGCGGTCGTGCAGTTCCAGACTGTAGCGCCTAGAACCTCTCGGCCCCTCTGGCCGGCTACAATTAAATCTTTCATCCTAAAACCAGTGACACATTTCAATAATTACCTCAACTCCTATATATTAAACACGAGTGAATTCTAGCGTGCACATTAATTTAAGCGTGTATAAACGCTTAAGTATCAAATGTTAACAATACACTTGTTATATTTACTAATTACAGAAGATTCATACCATATAAAATGTTCCTACCAATTAACGGACTTCTACACATTAGTGTAATTAAGATTCCGTAATTATTTTCTTCGTAACTTTTCCATAAGTACATATTTGCATACACCTCTATGTCAGAAACTACTGTTTATGGTTAAAATTTATGTGTTTAAGTAAGTTTCAATTAGACTGTTATGTCTCACTGCCCAACCACATGACATCCGAACGTGTTTCACCTTGGTTTCGCCATGTTTTAAAGACACTTGCCACAGCACTCCTCGAACACCCGACAAGTCACGCAGTTCGCGAAATGCTCGTGCCGAGCCTCCGAGCCGTCACGGTCTGTCCTCTGTCACACTCAGATAGATGACGCAACTTCCCCAATCTGCTCACAGACAGCAGACTCACTGATACTACACGCACTGTGTGTGTCTGACTAACAGTCATTCCTTGCCAGGTGACGCTGTTCTCACCAGGACTGGTTTGTATCAATAGTTGGTCGGTAGTCTTAATGTTCTGGCTGATCAGTGTATATGTGACTATCACACACTGTGTCTACATCATCAGCTCTTCAGTCCACAGCTCGTGGTCTATTGGCTAGCATTGCTGACTCTGGATCAAAGGGTCCCAGGTTCGGTTCCCGGCCAGGTTGGGGATTTTTCTCTGCCCGGGGACTGTGTGTTTGTGTTGTCATCATCATCATCATCATCATCATCATCATCATCATTCATGGCAGTGGCTAGATTGGACTGAGTAAGAAATTGGAGCTTTGATGACAACGCAGTTGAGCGCCCTACAAACCAAACATCATCATCATCGACTCTTCAGTACACACCCACCACAGTACCTCTCATCAGAGGTCAAGTGCCTGCCACTTCATCATTATCGCAACACAGTGTCTCACTGTGTGGCCATTCGTAAAACAAAAATGTCCAGAAACTCCTTATCTGTTGTTGCCAGTCACTTCCGGAATGAGCTACCGAGCACTCTGCACACAGTTCAATGTCAAATGCTCCCGTCTTCTCTCAGTTATGCTTCTTTCTCTTTTATTTATCAGTAAGTCATGCTACGCCACTTTCTTTTCCCGTATCTTCATTTCTTCTCTCGTGTCCATTGCTGCAAGCACTTATAGTTCCATTGTACCGTCCTGTAACTTGTTTTACTTCATACAAACTAATGTAAACTGCATTTTCATACTATTTATGCGATAGCAATTTCTATATATTTATATGCAACTTACAACATGCTTGTTGTAATTAATGTAAAGCAGAACATTTAGAATGCCTGGTTAGATGTAAGAGTTAGTCTGATGACCCTGATCTCAGCAGGTTAAATAAATCAATAAATAAAAAATATAGGGATTATATACAGATTGTAAAAGAATTTTACTATTTGATATAGATATAGTATATGCATTACATATCTAAATGAAGGAAAGAGAGACAAGATAAAGTGCTATTACTGTCAACAACGTCCAACACTCTCTTATTTTATTAAGTCAAAAATTACTTTTCCCTTTAGTAACATAACTTAAAAGATATTACATTACAAAACTACTGCAGTAGTTTCAGCGTTAACTTTCAACAGAAAAGAAGTTCATTTATTACTTATTTTTAATCTGTTATTTCATAACTTTTCAGTACTGAATAATAATACTAATAATAATGATAATTATTATAATTATAATTACAGTAATAACTGCCAGGGCATTGAGACAAGAAAGAGATACAAAAATATTGAAATAATATTGTTTATGTGCAAATAATTTTTTATACATTTCATATCCTCCCTATGAACCATGGACCTTGCCGTTGGTGGGGAGGCTTGCGTGCCTCAGCGATACAGATGGCCGTACCGTAGGTGCAACCACAACGGAGGGGTATCTGTTGAGAGGCCAGACAAACGTGTGGTTCCTGAAGAGGGGCAGCAGCCTTTTCAGTAGTTGCAGGGTCAACAGTCTGGATGATTGACTGATCTGGCCTTGTAACATTAACCAAAACGGCCTTGCTGTTCTGGTACTGCGAACGGCTGAAAGCAAGGGGAAACTACAGCCGTAATTTTTCCCGAGGACATGCAGCTTTACTGTATGATTAAATGATGATGGCGTCCTCTTGGGTAAAATATTCCGGAGGTAAAATAGTCCCCCATTCGGATCTTCGGGCGGGGACTACTCAAGAGGACGTTGTTATCAGGAGAAAGAAAACTGGCGTTCTACGGATCGGAGCGTGGAATGTCAGATCCCTTAATCGGGCAGGTAGATTAGAAAATTTAAAAAGGGAAATGGATAGGTTAAAGTTAGATATAGTGGGAATTAGTGAAGTTCGGTGGCAGGAGGAACAAGACTTTTGGTCAGGTGATTACAGGGTTATAAATACAAAATCAAATAGGGGTAATGCAAGAGTAGGTTTAATAATGAATAAAAAAATAGGAGTGCGGGTAAGCTACTACAAACAGCATAGTGAACGCATTATTGTGGCCAAGATAGACACAAAGCCCATGCCTACTACAGTAGTACAAGTTTATATGCCAACTAGCTCTGCAGATGATGAAGAAATTGATGAAATGTATGACGAGATAAAAGAAATTATTCAGGTAGTGAAGGGAGACGAAAATTTAATAGTCATGGGTGACAAATTCGTCAGTAGGAAAAGGGAGAGAAGGAAACATAGTAGGTGAATATGGATTGGGGGGAAGAAATGAAAGAGGAAGCCGCCTTGTAGAATTTTGCACAGAGCATAACTTAATCATAGCTAACACTTGGTTCAAGAATCATAAAAGAAGGTTGTATACCTGGAAGAATCCTGGAGAGACTGAAAGGTATCAGATAGATTATATAATGGTAAGACAGAGATTTAGGAACCAGGTTTTAAATTGTAAGACATTTCCAGGGGCAGATGTGGATTCTGACCACAATCTATTGGTTATGAACTGCAGATTGAAACTGAAGAAACTGCAAAAGGTGGGAATTTAATGAGATGGGACCTGGATAAACTGAAAGAACCAGAGGTTGTAGAGAGTTTGAGGGAGAGCATAAGGGAACAATTGACAGGAATGGGAGAAAGAAATACAGTAGAAGAAGAATGCGTAGCTCTGAGGGATGAAGTAGTGAAGGCAGCAGATGATCAAGTAGGTAAAAAGACGAGGGCTAATAGAAATCCTTGGGTAACAGAAGAAATATTGAATTTAATTGATGAAAGGAGAAAATATAAAAATGCAGTAAATGAAGCAGGCAAAAATGAATACAAATGTCTCAAAAATGATATCGACAGGAAGTGCAAAATGGCTAAGCAGGGCTGGCTAGAGGACAAATGTAAGGATGTAGAGGCTTGTCTCACTAGGGGTAAGATAGCTACTGCCTACAGGAAAATTAAAGAGACCTTTGGAGAGAAGAGAACCACTTGTACGAATATCAAGAGCTCAGATGGCAACCCAGTTCTAAGCAAAGAATGGAAGGCAGAAAGGTGGAAGGAGTATCTAGAGGGTTTATACAAGGGCGATGTACTTGAGGACAATATTATGGAAATGGAAGAGGAATTAGATGAAGATGAAATGGGAGATAAGATACTGCGTGAAGAGTTTGACAGAGCACTGAAAGACCAGAGTCGAAACAAGGCCCCGGGAGTAGACAACATTCCATTAGAACCACTGATGGCCTTGGGAGAGCCAGTCATGACTAAACTCTACCATCTGGTGAGCAAGATGTATGAGACAGGCGAAACACCCTCAGACTTCAAAAAGAACATAATAATTCCAATCCCAAAGAAAACAGGTGTTGACAGATGTGAAAATTACCGAACTATCAGTTTAATAAGTCACAGCTGCAAAATACTAACGCGAATTCTTTACAGACGAATGGAAAAACTGGTAGAAGCGGACCTCGGGAAAGATCAGTTTGGATTCCGTAGAAATGTTGGGACACGTGAGGCAATACTAACCTTACGACTTATCTTAGAAGAAAGATTAAGAAAAGGCAAACCTACGTTTCTGGCATTTGTAGACTTAGAGAAAGCTTTTGACAATGTTAACTGGAATACTCTCTTTCAAATTCTGAAGGTGGCAGGGGTAAAATACAGGGAGCGAAAGGCTATTTACAATTTGTACAGAAACCAGAGGGCAGTTATAAGAGTCTAGGGGCATGAAAGGGAAGCAGTGGTTGGGAAAGGAGTGAGACGGGGTTGTAGCCTCTCCCCGATGTTATTCAATCTGTATATTGAGCAAGCAGTAAAGGAAACAAAAGAAAAATTCGGAGTAGGTATTAAAATTCATGGAGAAGAAGTAAAAACTTTGAGGTTCGCCGATGACATTGTAATTCTGTCAGAGACAGCAAAGGACTTGGAAGAGCAGTTGAACGGAATGAACAGTGTCTTGAAAGGAGGATATAAGATGAACATCAACAAAAGCAAAACAAGGATAATGGAATGTAGTCAAATTAAATCGGGTGATGCTGAGGGAATTAGATTAGGAAATGAGACAGTTAAACTAGTAAAGGAGTTTTGCTATTTAGGGAGTAAAATAACTGATGATGGTGGAAGTAGAGAAGATATAAAATGTAGACTGGCAATGGCAAGGAAATCGTTTCTGAAGAAGAGAAATTTGTTAACATCGAGTATAGATTTAAGTGTCAGGAAGTCGTTTCTGAAAGTATTTGTATGGAGTGTAGCCATGTATGGAAGTGAAACATGGACGATAACCAGTTTGGACAAGAAGAGAATAGAAGCTTTCGAAATGTGGTGCTACAGAAGAATGCTGAAGATAAGGTGGGTAGATCACGTAACTAATGAGGAGGTATTGAATAGGATTGGTGAGAAGAGAAGTTTGTGGCACAACTTGACTAGAAGAAGGGATCAGTTGGTAGGACATGTTTTGAGGCATCAAGGGAGCACAAATTTAGCATTGGAGGGCAGCGTGGAGGGTAAAAATCGTAGAGGGAGACCAAGAGACGAATACACTAAGCAGATTCAGAAGGATGTAGGTTGCAGTATGTACTGGGAGATGAAGAAGCTTGCACAGGATAGAGTAGTATGGAGAGCTGCATCAAACCAGTCTCAGGACTGAAGACCACAACAACAACAACATTTCATATTAATAACATGTAAATGTCACATGAATAACATCAGCATTATAAATATAGATGTAAAAAATGTTATTGTACGAGAAGCTTTATTGAATTGTGTTGTTTAAATGTGATGCGTCACATTTTTCAGTAGAGAATGAGTGTGTATCATCGACCAGTCTCGTGATAAGTGGTATGTGAGTAGGCAGTGTTATTCCACTTCACTACAGCTTTGGTTTCTGTTCACACAGCATCAGCAACGTGCAGTGTGTGGACGGCCACGATGCAGCTCTTGGACGACGACGACCCAGATGTGCGGCGGCAGGTGTCGGCACTGGTGCCCGGGCGGCGCACGCCGGTGGTGGCGCACTGGGCACGCGAGGTGCTGATGGAGTGGATCGTGCAGAGTGGAATCCTGGAACCGCACCACCTGGCTGCACTGCTCTGCGCCTGGGCACTCGGCTCCTCCACCGAGATTGTCCGCGACGTCCCCGATGATGTGAGCCCTGCAGCATGGAGGTCGAGACTGTGCGCCGAGCCAGGACTTGCATATCAAACCTCAGTTTTGTCGTGCACTATCTTTACCGAATCTGGAGCTGGGTACATCCTGGTTGGAAACATCTGAAATTGGGAGTAATTGGACAAATTGAATTTACTGGAAAAGTCAGGATAGTCTGGAAGGCTCCAAGGAATTATCAAAGTCTCCCTAGAGGTTCTGCTTCAAAAAGAATTGGTTGTGGAGTGGCGTACTGACAGGTCGGGAAGAGTGCAACATTTTTGGCTTGATCACTTCTGTCTCTGGTGACCTTGCGAGGTGCCGGGGCTAGCAGTGTATTTAAAACTTAAATTCTTCTAGAATCTTCATATGGAAATGATGCTCTAAGCCCCCCTTTTCAAGTCCGATTTTTGCTGTTGCACGTGGATTAAGAAGAAACGTGAACTGACTGTAATCGACCCTGCAAGTGGAGTAGAAAAGAGTTTGGCACCTGCAATAATTTAATTGGATAGAAATTAATTAGATAAAGGAAAGTTTCATTAATGTAGTGAGAAATGAAAGGGTTGCTCTACCGATTAACAGAATGAAAGTTCTGTCCAAAATAACAATTTGATTTATTATGACTAAACTCAAAATAATAAACAAAACACATGAAACATTTACAATACATCAAATTGGATACTCAAATAAATGCTGTGAAGGTGAAGTTGTCCATAAATTAGATTGTGACATTTACGACCAAGTGGTATGGGGAGGCAGTTCCTTGCAACTCAAATCTTAAGAGAAACACCCAGCCAACCCAACATTTGCTGCTACAGTAGCGATAACTCAGACAATGAACACCCAAGACAGAACAAAGTTAGAAAAGACGAACAGGTGCGCTCTGCTGAGCTCTGATTATCACCTAGCAAAATTCCCTGATTTGCCAGTGCTGCGGACATACATTACCAAGCTGTCTTCTTCACTGCGAGGACATGACCTGGCATACCGGAGGTGATGGCTGGTTGCTTCGACGTCCCGTCGTGATGGTGATGATGTCGCGAGTATAGCCCGAAACAAATTCTCTTGGTCTGGTTGTTCCAGACTAAAGACTTCCTAGCAACACAAATACACCTCTGAGGGAGATGAAGAAGGCTTGCTACACAATCACTGAGGGTACAGTGAGTGATTTTAACAAGCGAAGTCTCACAGTAACTCCAGTACAGTCAACTTTAGCCAAAACTGCTCAAGACGGACAACATAGGCCGCTTGTTCACAGAACGTTCAATTGCCAACTGTACTCGGAGAGTTACATTGAAGTCGAAACTTCAGCAACTTTGTCAAACAGTTACAATCAAATCAAAGTCTATTAGACAGCCAACGGAAGGCAGGCTGTCCAGAGCAGCGAGAGCTCAGTCTTGTAACCTACTCCGACTGAAAGGCGAGAGCTGACCCTCTCAAGAGCACCCGAACAAACCGAACACAGCACATTCCCGCCCCCACGACAGTGGTCGTGGTTAAACGTTCCAATCAGAAACTCGAAAACTGGCAGAAAATTCCCCTCTATTGCCGACGCAGTACTATTCCACCAATGGAAATACTTGGCGCCAATTTCTGCGCCGATTTTGCTATGTCACGGAGCTATTCCCTGAGCAAGCCGATCACAGTTATGATTTTGCAGAAACTGCGGGAATTTGCCCGCCAAGACTGCCTGGGAACACAAGTCATTCCCACGCCTCGCTGGTAGCCCACCAGAAAGTGTTTTCACTAAGTTTCTGCGAAGTAACGGAATCTCTAGCCCAGCCGCTCCGTCAGGCCCCTGTGGACGTTTTGCCGCCGCTCTTGTGACAATGTCGGCGTCTGGAAAGCATCCACTTGACTCCCTCACACCCATCAGCTTAACCCTTTCCAGATCAGCAGAATCTGCCTGTCACCAGACCACCCGGGTGACGAGAGACGCTGCGTGGGAAGTCCGCGCGTGAAGGAATAGCGACTTTTCACCACATGCAATTAGGGAGGAAAATCGAATTATTCAGAGTAAGATAGAAATATGAGAGTGGGCTCATGCCACCTCTCAACCTCGGGAACCTCCATTACGGTCCGTACGTTCTCAGGCTCCAGATCTGCTTTCTGCATGGGAAGTCCACGCGTGAAGGAATAGCGACTTTTCACCACATGCAATTAGGGAGGAAAATCGAATTATTCAGAGTAAGATAGAAATATGAGAGTGGGCTCATGCCACCTCTCAACCTCGGGAACCTCCATTACGGTCCGTACGTTCTCAGACTCCAGATCTGCTTTCCACTGCAAAGTTGTGAGTGTGGCGGTGTGAAGTGTGTGCTTCAGAATTTATCACATACCTGTGAATTTGTCATTTACACAAAAGCAGAGGAGGGTTTTTTAACGTGATAAAAAATAAAAATACATATCCATATTTTAATGTGTGTGTTTTCTATATCAGTTTTGATATCTAGCTTTTTTATTTTTACAAAGTTTAGTGCGGATTAACACTTTGCGTACTTTCTTGTAGTGTTAAGCTTAAAGTCAATGGTGGCCTTAGCATGAAGGGCATCCAGTTAGCTATGTGAGGGATCGTTCCTATTAAAACCTATTGATATTACATTCCAGTGACAGCAGTCTTGAACATGTTCCTGTGAGGATCTTTGATATACTGGATGTTAATGAATAATGAAACAGCAAGGCACAAAACACTCATGGAGTCATTAAATAAAAGGAATTTCCAGGAGTAGTGAGAGCTTGTAACTTAAAGAATTGGCAATAAAACTGTAAATCCTAACTGAATGGAAAATGGTCACTAATACCTACACATACACATTCTAGAGCATAATGTCTTGTTGATGCAACCACTCTCTCCTGTCGCTGGCTGTTTATTTCAGTTCCTTTTAATTGTCTCCCTTCTCAGTGCCTTCCAAATACCTCTGAATATCTGATAAGACTTGCAACATTCTTTTCATTTCTTTTTTGGAGGTTGCAACTGTCATGTTATCAGCAGATCTAACACTTTGTATCCTTTCACCATTGGCTTTTATTTCTTTTGTCTTATCTTTCAGGATCCGAATAGCTTCCACAATGAACACATTAAATAAATGTGAGGGTAGGCACCATCCTTGACTCCTTTTCTCGCTCTCTTTCTCTATGTTATTGATGTTCATTTTTGTGCTTCAGTTCTCGTACAGTTGACTGATCATTCTTCCATTCTTCCACACAAGTCCTATGCTTTCCGTACCTCTAAAGAGTAGTTCTCAGTTCACATTGCCAAAAGTTTTTCCAAGTCAGTGACGGTAAGGTAAGTTGTTCTATTCATATCCCTCCTCCTCTCCAATAACATGCACAAGGCCAAAATTACCTCTCTTGTTCCTCTGCATTCTCTAAATCCAAATTGGTCTTCTCCCGTATACTTATTAATTTTCCTTTTATCTTGATTTTAACTATATTAGTGGATATTTTGGAGGCATGTGATAACATTAATAGTCTTCTGTAATGGGTGCAGTCATAGATGGGGAGTGTGTAAACTCCTCAGAAGAGACTTGTGCAAAATTGAGACATTGATTGCACAGGCTATAGGTAATAAACTTCTAACAGTTGGAAAATCACTGGAATTATTGTGTCCAAATCCGACAGGCAGTGAAAATAGGTCCACGGGCCAAAAAGGTATAAACTACTAAATAGAATAAACAGTTTTTGCAAAGAGTGTTTCCTCGTGAGGGACTTGTACAGTAGACTGTAATAGCTATCAGAACTTGATGTCAGTAACATGTTTGTCCCTTCTCTCAATGACTATTTTCTCATTGTTTAATCTGTAAAGTATGTAAAATTATTGTACAGAATAGTCTTAAACAACAGACTCAGTGGCTGAGGCCACTAAGGCACGCTTGTGCGGTGACACTTGACCCGGGTGTGAGCCGGTTGAATACTGGTGGTGGAAAAAATGTTCACTGCTATTATTTGGCCAAAACAGGGGAGGAGAGGTGGTGGCTTAGATTTTCTGATCACCAGACGGTGCACCAATGTCCTGGTTTAAGTACCAAAGCTCTCCACAGTGTCTCATGAAGTGAGTGCATGTGATGCTGTTGATGGCGATCTGTCTGTCACATGGTGGTGTTAAGCTTTGTGGCCCTGTTGATGCTATTCGCAAGGAGTAGGCTTTGTGCCAACACCGGGTTTCATCCTTTTCCTTATCTCACCACCACACTACACACACACACACACACACACACACACACACAGCACACACAGAGAGAGAGAGAGAGAGAGAGAGAAATAAAATGCGTACTTGCAGTATTACAAATAGTATGTAATGAAGCATGTTGTGAATAAACAGACAAATAACAATCTTAAACACAATGTGGCATTACAATTTTCCAGGAAGGCATTTTCGAGCAGAGCGAATCGAACGAGTTCCGCGAGGGCGCGGCACAGTGCGAGCTGGCGTGCTCTCACCTGCGCGTCGTAGCAGACCACACTGGCCGTGAGCTGCTGCTGCGCAAGCAGGACCCCTGCATGCGGGGCTGGCTGGCCAAGTGGTGGTTCCTGCCCGAAGGTCAGTCGCTGGTCAAGTTCCAATTATCAGATTGTCGTGTACCTGTATCTATACTGAATCACTCGTCAGTATCCTTCTCTACATTCTCTGTCTTTTCATCTTCTGCTTGTGATGTCAGGACCTCTAGCAAATCGGTAGGTTCTTTTGCATTTGGTGTGGCCTAGATTTGAACTTCAAGCAGCTTATAAAGTCACCTTTTGCTCATGGGCAGTACCTGAGAAAACCTTGAAAAACTGTAATTTTCAGATACGAAGAGTGCCAGCTGTGAGGATGCCCCCTTCTATAATCTTTATTCGTGGCAGATTGTCGAAATTTTTACTGTACGCTCTTAAGATGGTGTTCTCGGGGAACTTCAGTATCATTATCAGTTATTTAGAGCCGTAGGTTCGGAGCTATCATTTTGCAGAAAACCACAAAAGCCAATTTAGCCATTTCTGCACCATCAGCCACAGTTATCTAAATAAATAACAATAGCAAATGGATCAACTTTTAACTCTGCATTCTTTAGACAGTCATCTAAAAAAGCCATTTTCCCCGTTTTTGAAAATCTGTCTTCGATATCAAGATACACCTGATGAATCGTGCTTTTGGGTACCAAAAGCACCAGTTGTGGGCATTGCCATGCCTATAATTTCTGAACATTTATCAGAATTTGAACCAAATCTGTGGTATCCTTTACCAAGATCCAGAGGTTCAAATTTACTGTACTTATGGACATAAACTAAGTGCATAATATCCAGTGTGAGATGTAAATCTAGTTTTAAATGATGTAGTGAACACATGACAAGCATTCTAAGGTTCCGAGGTCATAAAACTTTATTTCTATTTGCCATTTTTTTCCCAATATAACTCAAATTCCATATAGTATTTCTATCATTTCTATTCTTTTAAAGTATAAATCACAAGTCAGGCATTTTTGCTGAATTGTAATCAACGAGCAAAGTAACCCGAAAAAAATGTATAGCAAATGATTTTGTATTAACTTTATATTGTGCATTCTTATTTGTTGTTTATATGTTCCAAATTATATAAATCTGTTGAAGTATATAAACAAACTATCAAAACTTTACTGACATACGGAATTTGTTTTATATAATCAGCATACCCTGCTGTAGCAGGGAAAATAGGAGAACCAGTGGAGAAATGCTCCTTCCAGAGCACAAAAAGGCAAATATGTTCCTCTTTAAAAGCCTCTGACAGAAAATTGAGGAACCAGCTGCCTCAATCCTCATTCCATCATACTCAGCAAAAATTATGTCATGCTAACATAATTGCACTTTTTTGTCCTGAAAGAGAGTAGTTTTTTGTGCTGAAAGAGAGTAGCAGAGATATAGTGACAGTGGAAGAGAGAGGAGACAGAGATGATGGGGGAGGAGAAAGTGGGAGTGAAAGAGAGGTGGATGAAGGCATCAAAAGTGTGAGCCAAAGAGCGAGGATATAGTTAAGATCAGTGAGAGACAGTGGCAGTAAAAGTGGAAGGTAGAAGAATAGAGATAGAAGCAGTGGGATCAAAAGAGAGAGGAGACAGTGGAAATGAAAAATAAAGATGAATGGAGATTGCAGAAAAGCTCGTGGGGGTTCTGGACCCTCCCAGACTGGCAAACTTAAACTAGATATGGGAGAGGACCAAACTTTTTAACACGTTGGTATAGGGGGGGGGGGGGGGGGGAAGAAGTTGGACCTTAGAGAATATTTGAGCTGCTGGGGGGTTTGGTGGAGACAATGATAATGAGGAGGGAACACTAAAGAAGACAGTGTAATTGAGAAAGGAGACAGTGACAATGAGGTATAGTATAAAATAATCAATGGGAGAAAAAGGTGACAGTGCTAGAGAGAGACATATAGTAGCAGTGAGAGGGAGGTGATGAGTATGAAGGATTTACTACAAGAGAGTCTGGAAAAAAAGTATTTAGAATGTTCTTTGCTTAAAGAGCTAGAATATGTTCACATTACAATTTTTTTCTGCCTAAGGCCTTTACAGAGGAACATACACTCCTGGAAATTGAAATAAGAACACCGTGAATTCATTGTCCCAGGAAGGGGAAACTTTATTGACACATTCCTGGGGTCAGATACATCACATGATCACACTGACAGAACCACAGGCACATAGACACAGGCAACAGAGCATGCACAATGTCGGGACTAGTACAGTGTATATCCACCTTTCGCAGCAATGCAGGCTGCTATTCTCCCATGGAGACGATCGTAGAGATGCTGGATGTAGTCCTGTGGAACGGCTTGCCATGCCATTTCCACCTGGCGCCTCAGTTGGACCAGCGTTCGTGCTGGACGTGCAGACCGCGTGAGACGACGCTTCATCCAGTCCCAAACATGCTCAATGGGGGACAGATCCGGAGATCTTGCTGGCCAGGGTAGTTGACTTACACCTTCTAGAGCACGTTGGGTGGCACGGGATACATGCGGACGTGCATTGTCCTGTTGGAACAGCAAGTTCCCTTGCCGGTCTAGGAATGGTAGAACGATGGGTTCGATGACGGTTTGGATGTACCGTGCACTATTCAGTGTCCCCTCGACGATCACCAGTGGTGTACGGCCAGTGTAGGAGATCGCTCCCCACACCATGATGCCGGGTGTTGGCCCTGTGTGCCTCGGTCGTATGCAGTCCTGATTGTGGCGCTCACCTGCACGGCGCCAAACACGCATACGACCATCATTGGCACCAAGGCAGAAGCGACTCTCATCGCTGAAGACGACACGTCTCCATTCGTCCCTCCATTCACGCCTGTCGCGACACCACTGGAGGCGGGCTGCACGATGTTGGGGCGTGAGCGGAAGACGTCCTAACGGTGTGCGGGACCGTAGCCCAGCTTCATGGAGACGGTTGCGAATGGTCCTCGCCGATACCCCAGGAGCAACAGTGTCCCTAATTTGCTGGGAAGTGGCGGTGCGGTCCCCTACGGCACTGCGTAGGATCCTACGGTCTTGGCGTGCATCCGTGCGTCGCTGCGGTCCGGTCCCAGGTCGACGGGCACGTGCACCTTCCGCCGACCACTGGCGACAACATCGATGTACTGTGGAGACCTCACGCCCCATGTGTTGAGCAATTCGGCGGTACGTCCACCCGGCCTCCCGCATGCCCACCATACGCCCTCGCTCAAAGTCCGTCAACTGCACATACGGTTCACGTCCACGCTGTCGCGACATGCTACCAGTGTTAAAGACTGCGATGGAGCTCCGTATGCCACGGCAAACTGGCTGACACTGACGGCGGCGGTGCACAAATGCTGCGCAGCTAGCGCCATTCGACGGCCAACACCGCGGTTCCTGGTGTGTCCGCTGTGCCGTGCGTGTGATCATTGCTTGTACAGCCCTCTCGCAGCGTCCGGAGCAAGTATGGTGGGTCTGACACACCGGTGTCAATGTGTTCTTTTTTCCATTTCCAGGAGTGTATTTGCCTTTTTGTGCTCCAACAAGAGCAATTTTTAATAGGCTACCCAATAATCGTCTGATCGAAAACCATTATCATCTTTCCATTTCTCTTCACTAATCCCCACTGTATCTATATTGATCCTTTCCAGGTTTTCTGGATTCTGCACCACTTTCAAACTTCTGACAATCCATGCTCCAACTCATAGGATGTGTTACCCTTTTGTAGGTAAAAGACATCTTTCTGTACACCATGAGTTACTTGTAAAAAATATTTACTTACCAGACCAGTATTCGGGCTTATAGTCCATCATCAATTGTGTGTGTCTGTGTTAAGTAATGTGTGTGTCAAGAATGAAATCTATATGTTAAAATTCATGTGGATCTCTGTGGTATACAGGTTGTCCTGTGTACATGTTCTAGTTGATGGTCAGTTCCATGTTTTCGTCATGTAACAGTAGTATCCAATGTGACCAAGGAGTATGGCTATTTAACATTTGGCAGAAATAACATGTACACATGTTGACATGTGTACCACAGAGATCCACCTCAGTTTTAACACCATAAAGATTTCATACCTCAACGACATGTCAGTTGATATGGATGTACAAAATATATACCACTGATGATGGACTGTATGGCTGAATCCTAGTCTAGAAATAAAATATTTTATGTGCAGCTCATGGTGTACAGCAAGGTCATTTAACAAATACCTATAAGCTGCGGAGCACCAAACATACAAGATTTTCACCCTTTCGTTGGTTATTAAATCTTTTTTGATGATTGTCTCTACCATGGCAGCCCATCCCAGAGATCCAAATGGAGGACAAATCCAGAATCTTTTGCCAATGTAGAGATCATTATGACACTTTTACAATTACATGCCAAATGTCTTGTTGATACACATTTTATGACTTTAATGTGGTGGTTTCAAGTGCTTTCTGCATCTTCTTGCTGTTGATCACAGTCGTGTGAAGTTAGCACCCCTTTTTCGAGAAATATACATTTTTTTCACAGTTCTTGTTAGATGTGCCGTAGTTCTAGAGTTCTTTGCACAAAATTTCAATAGTTCTGCAGAATGTAACGAAAAAAAACAACAATACTCGAAAAAAATTTCGTATCGAAAACATTCTTTGTCAATTTCCGCATCATGTAAATAAGTACAATAGTTCTGAGCACAGTTCTGAACAGAACTCCAAGAGTTCTATCGAAAATCCTAGTAACATTTTTTTGTGCAGCTAATAGTTTACGAGATAATTGCAATTTAAGAAGAAAATCTTTTCACTTACTGTGAAGTTGGCACCCTTTTTTTCAGAAATGTATATTTTTGTCAGAGTTCTTGATAGATATGGTATAGTTCTAGAGTTCTTTGTACAAAATTTCAATAGTTCTGCGGAATTTAGAGAAGAAAACAACACTACTCGAAAAAATTTTCGTATCGAAAACATTCTTTGTCAATTTTCGCAGAAATTAAATTTGTACAACAGTTCTGAGGACAGTTCTGAACAGAACCCCAAGAGCTCTATCGAAGATCCGAATAACATTTTTCTATGGCGATAATAGTTTGAGATAAATTGATTTAATGTGGGACACACTTTCTCTACAGAAAATATAAATATATTCGTACAACAGTTCTGATGACAGTTCTGGACAACACGTGAAGAGTTCTATCGAAAATCCTAGTAGCATTTTTTTGTGCAGGTAATAGTTTAAGAAGTAATTGCAACTTAATTAAGAACTCCATAAGAGCTCGTACTGTGAAGCTGGCACCCTTTTTTTCAGAAATACTTTTTTTTTTCAGGGTTCTTGATAGATAAGTCATAGTTCTAGAGTTCTTTGTACAAAATTTGAATAGTTCTGCAGAATTTAAAGAAGAAAACAACAATACTTGTAAAAAATTTTGTACAGCAAACTTTCTTTATTAATTTTCCCAAAAACTAAATTCGTACAACAGTTCCGAGGGCAGTTCTGAACAGAACACCAATAGTTCTGTCGAATATCCTAATAACAGTTTTTTGTGCAGCTAATAGTTTGCGAGATAATTGTAATTTAAGGAGAAAATCTTTTCACTTACTGTGAAGTTGGCACCCTTTTTTTCAGAAATGTATATTTTTTTCAGAGTTCTTGATAGATATGGCATAGTTCTAGAGTTCTTTGTACAAAATTTGAATAGTTCTGCAGAATATAGCGAAGAAAACAACAATGTATACCTAGCTGATTCAGGAACCCTTTCCTTCTGATACTCTCTTTCGGGAGGACGACGGTTCAGTCCCGCGTCCGGCCATCCTGATTTAGGTTTTCCGTGATTTCCCTAAATCACTCCAGGCAAATGCCGGGATGGTTCCTCTGAAAGGGCACGGCCGACTTCCTTCCCCGTCCTTCCCTCATCCGATGAGACCAATGACTACGCTGTCTGGTCTCCTTCCGCAAAACCAACCAACCCAACCTTCTGATACAATTCTTACTGTTCCCACAAAAAATGACTTGTGCATAGATTCCAACCATATTGATCATTACAAAAATATAACCATTGACCAGCGGCGCACATTTCTTGCAGCGTTGTACAAAGCATTCAGCTTATCCGCTGTGAAAATACGACACTTAACGCTATTGTAACATTTTCGTGGATGGGTTCCATTTATCTAGTGTCAGCATCTATCGAATTATCTTCATGCAAACGTGATGCCAGGATCACACACTTCCCCTTTTTAGGTATGGAGGAAACTAGAGCTCAGTCTTATGGAAGACAAAAAAGGAACTGTTGGCAGCCCTTCTTTTACTGATAGCAAACTCTAGAGAAATCTCACGGTTGTTTTTCTTCATCGTGCCAACAAAAGAAAAATTCTCCCTTCATAGCTCTATTATCATTCCAGTACTAGTAAACCAGTTGTCCGCTTTCACATTTCGGCCTGACTGATATGTAGGTTTACACAGTCACAGAACAACATCCCGAGTTCGAGTCTCGGTCGGGCACACAGTTTTTATCTGCCAGGAAGTTTAACATCAAAATGTTTATTGCTCAGTTGGTAAATCCTTCTGGTTGCAACACAGCGTATATTTCCAAATTGTACAAGTAAAAGTCTTAAGAATCCACAAAAGCATAGATTTTAAATCCATACTTGTTTGTTTTGATAGGTACATATTGGCAAAAACTGTACCTTCCACAGAATCCTTCCAGCTTCTTGTCTACTGTAACATTTTCTCCAAGGGTATAAGATTTCTGGTAGTTGCGTACGAACACAGTAAATATTTCCCGAATTGCTATTATCTTGTCTAATTGTCTCCTTTCATCATGAATAGCGCGACTGTAAAATCTAAGGCACTCCTCAATAAATTTGAAACGTTTTATGTTCATTTGCTAGGTGAAACTTTTCAGTGCCATCCCCATCAGTTCCACACAGATCTTCCAGGCTTTATCTGTTACTTTTGTTAACAAGAATTAAATACAAGAGACTGATTAAGGCTTTCAGTTCAGTAACATCTATTGATTTTACCCGTCTCTTACGTTGAAATTAAGCTTTAATGCTCTCAAAATGCTGATTGAAATACAAAACTACAATATACAAATATCAACTATGAGGCAATTACAGCATCACAAAGGCTACTTTGGCTGCGCCTATCGGTCCAGGTAAATTTCGAATAAGATTATCCTCTTCGAACTATATGCTTTGGATTTCTTCAGCATGATCAAGTACATTCCACTTAAATTAATAAAATTCCTATAAAATAACACAACCAGGCACAGTGTATTAATTTGATATTTGACGTTCAGACAGCGGACACTGACGGTTAAACAGTTCAAACAGAATTTAAGTGCATTTTACATTCTGGATTAGCTTTGCACTACTTACTACGTTGATAAACAAATAAATTAATTGCCGAAATGAAATACGAAAGGGCACAGTGGATAAAAACAAGCATTCAGCTCATATCTCATCAAGAGAGGATTAGCGCCGATACTGAATCGTACAACAATGAAAGGCATACAGAGAAAGGAAGCTATAACGAGAGGGCGCCAGTGCTACCAGTTGTTGACAAGTAATTTACAGAATCACACAACAATGGAAGGCATACGGAGAAGGGAAGCTGTTAACGAGACGGTGCCATACTGCAAAGTGTTGAAAAGTGATTTACAGAAAATTTCGACATGTATCAATTTGAACAGATGGTGCCGTTGGAAGGATAATGAAAACTATGATACGTCCCTGAGACTTCTCAAGACCAAAAAATAATAAACAAAGCACAGCAACAATGCAAAAGTCGTGGCACTACATCTGGAAACAATGAACACTTGAACTGCGTCTTTTAAACAATCGGCAAGTGACGTCAGCGTAGCAGTTACAATAGAGGTAGCATCAAAGCTTCTCGCGGTAGCATCAAAGCTAATGACAACAACAGCTGCACTTTCTGGTTGTCACGCGCGGCGTCGTGTGAAGCCGCCCACCGGCGCTGCATTTCGCTCCTTGATCTGCCCCTAATGACTAAACGTAACAATACCACTCACACTCATGGGAATAATAATTAGGCTCGTTCAGTCAGAGCTCTTGTGCAGTCGGTGCTTGTTGTGCAGTCGGTGCTGTTGTGTAAGTGATATTTATGAACCATAACACCCATAAAAATGTACAATCAACCAGAATTGAAACGTCTTCTTAGCATGGAGGAATTTAAAGTAATCGATGATAGAGGCATTCAGTTAACTCCGTCTCATCCAGTCTTCCAAAAACTGTCCGATGCCATGGCCGACATCGGCTCGAAAATGTCTTCAAACATATTTACACAACAATTAAAGAAGATCGTCATGGTCTGCTTACTTTTGTTAGAAACACTTTCAGGCTGGAATGTTTCGTTGAAGATAAAGACGACGACAGCAAAGATGAGTCGTGGAATGTTTTTGGCTTTTCGTGCTACAAGGACATGATGAAGGAATTCGACTTACTACTGTCAGCAGAAAAATGGTCTACCATAAAACCAACAAAGAGGAAACTTGGAAAGCCTTCAAAACTGGAAATAGGGAAATGGACCGATTTGATGGCTGATAAAATTTATGAACATCACAAAATTCCATGTGCCTTTTCTTTCAAATACAGGAAAGTGTGTGAAAGTTCAAGTTGAAAGTACTCCTTGAAGATCAAAGGAAGATGTACAGAACGCGGAGCCACTTTCGAAGGGATTGCTCTGAAGATGCAAAAAAAGGACAACGACATTATTCTGAACTGCAGACTTTCAAACTTTTCAGAAGACAACTTCGTGGCACGAGAGGACAACAGGTAGCTGCTAAATTGGTTGATAACAGGATTCCTGCAGCTCTTTGGCGAAATTACGAAGCGAAAAAAAAAGTCTTTCGGAGACATGATTCCTCCAAATTTAACAAATGATAATGTCTTGAGAAAGGCTAAAGAAGAGGAAAGGGACAAACGATTTGGTATAATAACTAGTATGCCTGTTGAAAACCTGAAAATCGCAAAATATACAACCCATCGGAACGAAATTTATGCAGTCGGATTGGACCCATTCTTCTGTATATATTGGCTGAAAGATCAAAGTCAGTTGCACAAATACTGTCATCAAATCAATAGCAGTGTATACGATTCAGTAGATGCTAGAGGTGGCGTTGCATTTCGAGTTATTTCACAATTTGAGGATCTGTCAAACAGGGCTGACTGTGTACCTGTATCAGTACATGTGCATCCGCGAAGTAAACGTCACTAGTAAAGATCCAAATATCGTCAATGGATCATCAATCGGTTGCCCAACTTATCAGATGATATCCTCTAGGCATGACACATCATTCTTGTATTTTTTCTTTATGCAAATCGTCAGATCTGGAGCTCCCAGACCAAAAATGATGGTAACTGATTTTGGTAAGGCTTTGTTGCTTGCCATTTCTAGAGCAATAGCCAATTGCTCGGATTTAACAGATTATTTGAATAGGTGAAATAGTCATATTGTTTTGCATGAAAGAGTAATTCTACCCTCGTGTTGTTTGAGGATAGATTTAAACCATTTTATGGTCATGATTTCGAGGTGGAAATGCTTCTCAAGAGGTAAATCTCAAACAATTTTATCTTTGAGTTTTGGCCCATATTTACATGATGACAGATTTTCGTGATATTGAAAATGCTTTGCGCTCACTTTTGGCTGTTGCGTTGAGTGAACATCTTGGTACTGATGAGTGCAGTCAAGAATATTCATCAATGGAACATCAGTACCATCTTGATAACATTATCAGAGGTGGTCCACATCATTCACATATTGAAGAAAAGAAAGATGATGACAAGAAAACTGATGATGTTGAAAACAATGATGACTGTCTTTTGGAATCAATTTTGAACTCTAAGGAATCTACTGCAAACGCGTGGATTGATAGGGCAAAACGTATCTACAATGAAGCTGAAGTCATCGCGAATCAGACTAAGGATGACAATCTCTTTGATGTGAATCTGAACAACATTCCTAATGCTGCAGAGATGCTGAAAGAGTTGATCTACTATATACCACTGTGGACAGTGTGATGTATCCTTCTTTCCATATTCCTCTATCTATTCGTTCGTCAACAGGGACTGAAGGATAATTTTCAAAATTAAAGACAATGGGCTTTGACTTGGTTATAATTTCATGCAAGAGGCTGTAGATGCAACAAATGGAGGTCTAAAGACTATCATAAAATGCAAGAAATGTAAAGGAGAAGCAGTCGAAGAAAAGAGATTTGGATGCTACTTGATGATGGATATTAGTACAACAACTTGCCCACTAACTGAAGATCAGTTTCCTCTCCAAATCAAAGGAAGAAATGTGTGTTGCAAACGATCACGAAAGAGATCTTGTTGGTGCCATTCATTGCAATAGCTCCATCAAACACTACACGGCATATGTCTTTGATGGAACCTACTGGAAGCAGTAAGATGACTTGTATCAAGATGTACAGAGAGTTTCAAAAGAAACGATAATTTCTCCACACCTGTTCATGTATGTCAAGACAGGAAACTTTTCAAATGGCAGCTACAAGACCGACGAGACGAAACAAGTAGTTCCTACATAGGAACTTTGCTTTATAAGGTAAGCAATTGCTAAAAGTTGATATATAAATATTACAAATACAGCTCTTACGTTAATTCTTAGTATCTTTGTTTCTGGAACCACAGCCCTCCTGTTTTAGTTGCTAGAATAAGAGCATTTTATGCCCTAAATTTCATGTATATATTTTTCTGTACTTATTTTTCTTAGTTGTTTCACACCTCATAAATTCTATGCTTATTTATAACTGAATTCCCTACATATGTATTTCCTTCTGGGTTTTAGTGTATTCTGAAGAAGAGCTGTTAAGGGGACCTGTAAATCACGGCCTGTAGTTATTACTGATACTTTGAAATTTAATAATGCAAGACTGTCAATAGATTCAGGAATGAAACTTTTATCAAAGAATAGGTATATAGTGAGCTCTAGGTGAAATACATTGTAAATCTGTGGAATACATTGTGCAGTGAATATTGATGTTTTTCTTACATACTGAATTACACGTAATTGTTATTTTAGGTTCAATGTACTTGCACACTGTTTCAAATAAAAGATAAAAAACAAATTTTATTCTCTGAATTATTACCTTGTGGAAACAGCAAACCAGTAATATTTACCAGTTTCATGTTTTGATTATTTTAAAAACAATGTATTTTAAGAGTCAGTTTTTTCTCCTAATAATTTAAGAACATAATATGACATACTGCAGCTTATAATATTTAATCCATTGTTGAATAATGAATAATGTGGTTCAGTGTGTAGGCAAGCACTTTATTATTATTCATCCATAGCTTTGTTTATGTAGCTTTAATAGTGGATGAGATACTGGTAACAGTATCTCTGTATGCAAACACGTTGATTACAGAAAATTGAAACTAAAGATTTGTATGTCATTTTCGTCTCAATGACGACATTGCAAACCATTCCTGCTCCATAATCTTGTTGTTATCTTTCATGTCCTTTTCATTTTCTTTAGTTTTGCTTCTTTTCTTTGCTATTCTGGCCTCCTTTTTCATGCTTTCAGCAGCTTTTTCAGTTTATGTGACATGTTTTTAATCTTTACTCCATCAGGCCGGCCGGAGTGGCCGAGCAGTTCTAGGCATTACAGTCTGGAACCGCGCGACCACTTCGGTCGCAGGTTCGAATCCTGCCTCGGGCATGGATGAGTGTGGTGTCCTTAGGTTAGTTAGGTTTAAGTAGTTCTAAGTTCCTGGGGACTGATGGCCTCAGAAGTTAAGTCCCATAGTACTCAGATGCATTTGAACCATTTTTACTCCACCATTAAAACATATTGCAACTGTTGAAACTCATTCTGATTTTGTTTTATGGCATGTAAACATTTTTCCTGCACATACGACAGTCGACAGGTTCTTCAAAGATATTACATAAACGAGGTTCTACGGAAACTGCGGCGCCAAAATTAAATGTTCAAATGTTCAAAAGTGTGTGAAATCTTATGGGACTTAACTGCTAAGGTCATCAGTCCCTACACTTACACACTACTTAACCTAAATTATCCTAAGGACAAACACACACACACCCATGCCCGAGGGAGGACTCGAACCTCCGCCGGGATCAGCCGCACCGTCCATGACTGCAGCGCTCGGCTAATCCCGCGCGGCGCGCCCAAATTAAACAAAGTGACATTTAAGCATGAGAATGATGAGGTACTGTACATGAAGTGTATATTTTTAGAATCAGGAAGAACCAGATGGATTTTATTACGTAAAACAGTAATTGTTTTGAGCTCTCATGACATCCAGGATCCACTAACAGCTAAAAATTGCCCAGCACCCTCGTGGATGAAAGTTAGGTGGCTACATCACCAGATGTTAGGATACATAAAAACATGTGCTGTGTGTAACGAATAAATTTGAAATTTCTGTCGTTAATATTGTTGCAAACATTTGTTCTAATTAGAAAGGAAGTGTGGAAGTTTGATGAGTTACACTACAGCGAGAGTAAAAATTCTTTACAATGTATAGAGATGTAAGTATATTTAAATGAATATATTGTACAAACGAACTAAGTAGTATGTTTAAATCCTAATTCAGTACATGACTGATAGAGGTGTTATTATGTTAAGGGGATACAGTATGAACGTTAATAAGGAGTTCGAAATTTGTAAACAAGAATCTCGTTTATTTGGTCCTCACTAATCCGGATTTCCGGTTTATCTGGATTCATATTTTGTGTCCCTTGGTAATTTTCTCTTTTTTTCTTATAACACGAAGATATGTAGTCGGTGAGGTACATAGGCTGCTTATCACTAGGCCGGTAATTTAGTCTAGTATTGAGTGATAAGGAACTCGGAGTGTGTGAATGACATTGTTTCTCAAGTATTGTACATTAATATAACGGTGTATTGGTGCCCATCAAGTAAGTTGCATAGTAACCACGCCAACAGCACTCCACCACAGCTCATTGTACCTCTGGTGCACTTCTCGACAGGTGTGACACCATCTGGTTAGTGGCGCGTGTGAATGTATCTGCTGTCTCAGCCATCTGTTTGTTTTGCACTGACGAGCCTTCTCTCTTTGAATCATCTAAGCGTGCACATCACACGCTTCCACCTACAGTTACTACAGTCAGTCTTAAGAAGGTGTACTGGCATTTGTACAGTGCTGAACATTTAGACTTTTTGTATTTAGTAGAATATAAATCCGGATTTTCGGTTTTCGGTTTTCCAAAATAAAAGTGAGAATTTACGATTCGTCCTCATAGCTGTACTTCCAGCAGTACCTCATCTCCGGCGTTCCCAATTTCGCAGAAGTTGTCCTACAAAAATTGCAGAAGTAGCACTCCTGGAAGAAAGGATATTGTGACAATATTCCTTCGTCACAGCCTGGGGTTAGAGACCCGGTCCGGCACACAGTTTTCATCTGCCAGTAAGTTCCACATCAGCGCACACCCACTGCAGAGTGAACACACAATCTATTTCATAATCTATTGGCACCATAAAACTTTTTTGAGGTATAATGTAGACCAAGTGGGTCTCTCGTAAATGATATTATCTCATTAACTGTTATCCCCACAAAAAATGTTATTACAGTTTCCGGTAGAACTCTTAGGGTCCTATTAATAAATGCCATCAGACCTCTTGTACGAATTTATTACTTTTACATGACAAAAGTGAGTCCCACATTAATTATCTCATATAATGTCATCGTCACAAAAAATGTTGTTATAGTTTTTGGTAGAACTCTGTGGGTGCTATTCAGAACTTTCATCAGAACTATTCTACGAATTTTGCTTTCGTAGAGAAAGTGAGTATCAGATTAAAACAATTATCGTATAAACTATTATCGCCACAAAAATGTTCTTATCATGTTCAATACAACTCTTACAAACTGCCAACAGAACAGTTATACAAATTTATTTTTCCCAAACTGACAATTAATTTTTTACCATACCAAAATTTTGCCGAGTTATTGTTTTCTTCCCGAAATTCTAGAGAACTATTCGTGGTTTGAGCAGAAATCTAGAACTATTGCATACGTATGAAGAACTATGAAAAAAATGTATATTTCTCATAAAAGGGGTGCAAACTGCACGGGAAAGGCTCATAAGCATTCCTTATTAAATGCAGTTACTACGTAAACAATTACCTGCACAGAATATGTTACTAGTATTTTCGATAGAACTCTTACAATGCTATCCAGAGCTGTCACCAGACATAATTTTTTTGTAGAGTAAGTGAGCCCCACAATTAATCAATTATCTTACAATCTATTATAACCACAAAAATTGTTGTTATGATTATCGACAGTAGTCTTGGGCTGTTATCCAGAACTGTTCATCAAAACTGTTGTACGAATTTATTTTTTTCTGTGGAGACAGTGGGTCTAACATCAAAGCAATTACCGTATAAACTATCATCACCAAAAAAAGGTGTTATTAGGATTTTCGATAGAGCTCTTGGTGTTCTGTTCAGAACTGTTGTACGAATTTACTTTTTGCCAAAGAATGTTTTCGATACGAAAATTTTTTCGAGTATTGTTGTTTTCTTCGCTAAATTCAGCAGGACTATTAGAATTTTGTGCAAAGAACTCTAGAACAATGGCATTTCTATCAAGAACTCTGAAAAAATATATATTTCTGCGAAAAAAAGGGTGCCAACTACACAGTAAGTGAAGAGGTTTCCTCCTTAAATTTCAATTATCTCGTAACCTATTAGCTGCACAAAAAACTGTTATTAGGATATTCGATAGAACTATTGGGGTTCTGTTCAGAACTGCCCTCGGAACTGTTGTACGAATTTAGTTTTTGGGAAAATTAATAAAGAATGTTTGCTGTACAAAATTTTTTTCGAGTATTGTTGTTTTCTTCTTTAAATTCTGCAGACCTATTCAAATTTTGTACAAAGAACTCTAGAACTATGACTTATCTATCAAGAACCCTGAAAAAAAATGTATTTCTGAAAAAAAGGGTGCCAGCTTCACAGTACGAGCTCTTATGGAGTTCTTAATTAAGTTGCAATTACTTCTTAAACTATTACCTGCACAAAAAAATGCTACTAGGATTTTCGATAGAACTCTTCACGTGTTGTCCAGAACTGTCATCAGAACTGTTGTACGAATATATTTATATTTTCTGTAGAGAAAGTGTGTTCCACATTAAATCAATTTATCTCATAAACTATTATCGCCATAGAGAAATGTTGTTGGGATTTTCGATAGAGCTCTTGGGGTTCTGTTCAGAACTGTCCTCAGAACTGTTCTACGAGTTTAATTTATGCGAAAATTGACAAAGAATGTTTTCGATACGAAATTTTTTTCGAGTATTGTTGTTTTCTTTGCTAAATTCTGCAGAACTATTGAAATTTTTTACAAAGAACTCTAGAACTATGCCATATCTATCAAGAACTCTGACAAAAATATACATTTCTGAAAAAAAGGGTGCCAACTTCACAGTAAGTGAAAAGATTTTCTTCTTAAATTGCAATTATCTCGTAAACTATTAGCTGCACAAAAAAATGTTACTAGGATTTTCGATAGAACTCTTGGAGTTCTGTTCAGAACTGTGCTCAGAACTATTGTACTTATTTACATGATGCGGAAATTGACAAAGAATGTTTTCGATACGAAATTTTTTTCGAGTATTGTTGTTTTTTTTCGTTACATTCTGCAGAACTATTGAAATTTTGTGCAAAGAACTCTAGAACTATGGCACATCTATCAAGAACTATGAAAAAAATGTATATTTCTCGAAAAAGGGGTGCTAACTTCACACGACTGTTGATCACTGCTGATTCTTACATCTTTTAGGAGCAGTTTCCCACAGCCGTGACCAAAGATTAACATGAAACTCTGTCTGCACCTCCATCCTCTTTTGACAAAGCTGTTGGCAGAAGGAGTATGAGTCCTTATACTGGAGGTCTTTGGCTACCATTGATGGTGGCTTTTATTCAAAATTTGAACAGTGGCTAGGATCAGACGTGGGGCTCAGAACGTTTAAAGTACCAGTAGAGACGCTATCCCCAGACCACAGTTATAGGAGACTGAAGACCACACTAAGCAGTGTCCCATGGTTGTAAGCAGTAGTGGTTAAACATAGATGAAGAGGCTTGCATGGGATAGACTAGCATAGAGCGCTGCATCAAACTGGTCTTCAGACTGAAGACCACAACAACAACAACAACAACAACATAACCCTTATAACCCTCTTGATCTCATTGTTGCCAAAGATAAAAAGTTATACAGAAATGCACTGTAGCTGCAGTTTACTAAAGAAAATGTATGAATATCTTTACAATATACATACATCAACAATGTTTTGCATCACCCCTTTATTTCGAAGTTCATCACACAGAAAACAAAATTTGATTTCAAGGCATTCTTGGCTCTCATTCCGTGTCGGCATACCGTGAGTGGGAACATCGAGCCAGGCCTCGTCGAAATTGTCTTACTCTTGAATGGCAGTTCTGCATAAGTCACACAAAGTACTGGGTGTTGTCAACATCAAAAAACAACTCATTGTACTCAATCCACACATGTTCGATTGGGTATATGTCCAGGAAAGAGGCAGGCCACGCCAGTCTGGCGATCTTAGCATGCCGAAGAAATATGTTCACGGTAACAGTAAGATAAGCACACAAGCTATCATGTGTTGGGATGACATTGTCACAAAAACATTGGTGATTGGGTCCCACCATGGGGATCTAGTCACCAATTGATACTTTACTTTCACCTGAAATGTTGCAATCCGTTTGAGTGTGGCGTTCTATCCATAAGTAATACTCATAGTGGCTGTATGTATGTTTACAGACAATGTCAAGGGATGAGCTTCCAGTCAGTAAGGGAACATTCACAATGGCAACACACCTGCTCAACATATTAGGGTGATGCAAAACTTTCGTTCATGTATGTATTTAAAACTGTTCAAGAGCAGGAAATGTGCATTATCTATACATAGCTTTATGTTCTGTTCAATTATTGACTGTAATCCTTTCACTAACTGCAGAAAATTCTTAGGTTTAAATTTACTTTGTGTCCATGATGTAGGTGAAGATGGTATTTAACCTCCAAATCAAATCCAACATTCAAAGTTTTTGTGTTTGTTCACTGATCCAGTATTTACCTCCAGGGTAATTTTAGTTGTGTAGACATTAGCCTGATCATGTTCAGAACTCAACTAACAAATAATTTATAGCCATT